>NC_064752.1:45841862-46496862 GCF_011397635.1 Epinephelus fuscoguttatus
TCATACTAAAACAAGATATGCTGCTGTGAAGCGTTAGCGAAGTTCAGTCAGTCAGTCAGCGTTCAGGTGCAGGAAAAGTGTTGAGAGCGGCTGCGGCTCATTAAACGCAGCGGCGCAGCGCTACATGATGCACAATGCTTGCTCTCCCCCACGCTGACGTTGAAGCCTGTCTGTCTGGTAATATTATTTTGGGACATGAATGATTGGTTGACTGTAAGTGATTAAAGATACTGTATTTGAGCCAGGGAAGCCAGACTGCTAAGGCGCACAGGGGGAGCATCATTTTTTACCCTTCCAGTTTAAAAAAAACCAAACAAACAAACGTGGGTTCAGTCAGGCTCGGACCCAGTGATGTATGTGATGATGTTGGCCGGGTCCGTTTCGGGCTTCAAGTCCCTCGGGTCATTTCGGTTTCGGGTTGAATTTTTGGGCCCAACGCTTCTCTGAGCTTCTAGTGCAGTTACCCACCCATAGAATTATACAAACGGTGTCTGTCCCCCGACCACCTAAAATTGTACAAAAACACCTATTAAAAATTAAAACCTCTTCTGTGACAGAAACACAAAACAGGAGAATTAAATGTGGACTGTTAAATATCAGGTCTCTATCATCTAAAGCACTGTTAGTAAACAAATTAATATCAGATAATCATATTCATTTACTCAGCCTCACTAAAACCTGGCTGTGTCAGGACGAATATG
The DNA here is from genome assembly GCF_011397635.1 of Epinephelus fuscoguttatus. Classification (NCBI taxonomy): domain Eukaryota; kingdom Metazoa; phylum Chordata; class Actinopteri; order Perciformes; family Serranidae; genus Epinephelus; species Epinephelus fuscoguttatus. Next base: position 45,842,564 of record NC_064752.1, read on the forward strand.
TCAGTCGAATGAATCCACTCCTCACAGTCATAATAATACCCACGTTCCTCGAGGCAGCGGCCAAGGAGGGGGAATTGCAGCCATTTTTGACTGTACTCTATTAATCAGCCCTAAACCTAAACTAGATTAGATTTAAAAGCCTTGTCCGTAGTCTTTTACATCTGACCTGGAAAACCTGACAGCCACAGGTCTTGGTCCAGCCCCTAGTTAGGCTGACATAGGCCTAGTCTGCTGGGGGACCTCCTTTAATACACAGAGCCCCTTTTCTCCTTCTCTCTTTCCTTAGTTTCTGAAACGTTGGTCCTTCTTCACATGCTAACATTCACGTCCTATTACTGCATCTCACTATCTTGGCTCTACTGCATGTCACTAACTCGGCCTCTTCTCCGGAGCCTTTGTGGTCCACCCTCTCGCAGATTAACTCGTATTGCAGCTACGCCTGGATGGTGCGTCGTGGTTGTGCTGCTGCCGTGGTCCTGCCTGATGCCTCCTACTGCTGTTATTATTCATACTTCTACTGTTAATATACCATATGATTATTATTGTCACATACATATACTATCATATATTAATATACAACATATTGTACCACAATTATCTTTATTATAATATTATTAATAAAAATTAATGTTATTGTAGCTATTATCATTACTGACTGTCCAGCTTCTCTCTCTGTCTCTCTTTATGTCTCATTTTGTCATATGCATTACTGTAAATTTATCCTGTTGATCTGTTCTGTATGACATCTATTGCACATCTGTCCGCCCTGAAAGAGGGATCCCTCCTCAGTTGCTCTTTTTGAGGTTTCTACCATTTTTTCCCCATTTAAGGTTTTTCTGGGGAGTTTTTCCTTATCCGCTGTGAGGGTCCTAAGGACAGAGTGATGTTATATGCTGTAAAGCCCTCTGAGGCAAATTGTGATTTGTGATATTGGGCTTTATAAATAAAATTGAATTGAATTGAAATGAATCTTTAAGATACACCCTTATTTTGAAAGTCCTATGTCACATCTGTTTTACCATTTCTGTCCAAGCACACCTCCTTTCTTAATATTCAAAATATGCTAGCCAGGCAGATGATGGCAAGCAGCCATAACAAAGACAATGAGGATATTTACTAATCTAATGTTGGTCACAGGCCCCTGAATTTAATCGAATGGAAATCATATTGAGGCAGACTTTATGATATCAGCAAAAATCGTATTGTTGTCAAAAGAATCAACATAATATCATATAGTGATGAAACTTGGGATTTACACCCCTATTACATATTGAGGAAACAGTCAGTTAATGGTACTCCCTTATTACTTTTCTTTTGATTGAGTTTATTTTAAATGTTATGTTAATGCATCTCTTCCCTTATATAGTTACATAGTTGACAAAGAGTTCTTGGAACTGCTGCTGTGTTCAAAAGATGCTATACAAATAAACCGGCCTTGCTTACTCACATGGCGTGACTGCTTGCTATAATGCTCTCTAGTGAGAAAAAACAAAAGCAGAAGGCTAAACGAGTCTGGATGAGAACACAGGTTGTCTATTAAGTGAGAATTGAAGGTAAGATTTTAACTTTATATCTGTCGACAGAAGTTTGTTTGCTAATGTTAGCCTAAAATGTTTAGCGTTGTTTGGCAACACCATCAGCTGCTTCGGAAGTAATGTTAGTGTGTACTGATGCAACAGTACAGATCATCCAGATTTTAACTCCAAAATATCAAACATGTTAGAAAAGATCAGGGCAGCCCCAGTTAATCTGTATGCAGTTTGGGAGGTTAAGGACTGGATCTGTAAACCTCCAACATTACCAGATAGTCTGGGCCAAACATCGGTACCCACCAAAGTCCCAGTCCAGATCCCTCCTTCAGTTGTATTGGGGGTTGAATCAGGCATAACTGGCCCAAAACTCCTGTCGTCTGAGCCAAGTTTAAGGGTTGTTTTTCATATTGTATAAGAATGAATGTCAGCAAAAAGCTGAAGGGAGAAAAACAAGCTGATATCTTCAACTATGCTGACATAGAGCAGACCCCAGCAGGAAGAATGGAAAGCAGGAGGGAACCCAGGCCATTTCCTCCAACCCTCAACATAAACTGACTGTGCAGAAAAACTGTGATGCCACTCTAGGGTCGTCGGAGAGTCAACTGCGGCGAAGCACAAACTGCAGTCAGGAGTTTCAGTGTATTAGTAAAACAGGTTTGGGTTAAAATACAGCCAGTATGTGTCCGTTTTAGCCAAATTTCTTATGTTAGCAATGAATTTGGCAGCAAGGTTTGGACGAGACTTGAACAGCCTCTCTTCATCTGCAGCATGAACAACCATGTTGAAACTTGGGACAGGCTGGAAAATGTTGTTGGCTGTGGGACCTGGACTGAGCTCAGGCCTGAATGCATTGGGCAGGGTTGGGCTCGGGCCACAATTTCAGGCTTGTGCAGTATTCTACTGGATACTGTGATGAAATTGTGCAATCCACATTGTACAAAAGCATTTATAAGCCTAACCCTTAAGGGCGACCCAACTGATATGATATCGCTCCCAAAAACCTCTTACACCCTTGGGTAGCACCAAAGGTCCTTTCTGAGCCAGGAAAAACCTTGTTAAGATACTATATCTGTAAACGGAGGATAAGTTGACTACAATGTTGTTGAGAACCTGACTGATGCCGTTTTATCCTATTTTTAGGATATTCCTATTTTTTTTTTAGCAAGACATTATGTGCAATAATAGAGACACAAATAGGAACAGATCAGAGTGGAGTTTCATACAGCAGCTCTCTGTCACACAGCCAACACCGGCACACATAATAGGCATGCCACCCAGGTAACTAATATGTGGGAAGTCAGAAGAAATTATATGAAGAGTTTCATTAAGACTGGAATACTCATGTCTGCTTGTAGGGAAATGCAATGGCCTCACAAACTTAGCTTCCAACTATTGATACAGTGCTTACAGGAAAGAAAAGCATTAAATGTTACTGTTGTAATCAATCACTTTCTGATCTCATCCCTTTCGATCATAGACTGTAAAAATAATGGATGAAACTACTGTGATGTCACCCATTGTTGTGGGGATTCTTAGTATGAAGCCTCAAGTTTGACAATTCGGCCAACGTCATCTTGTGTTTTTGGAGCCAGAAGTGACCATATTTGGACCAGAGGGTGGAGCTGTGGAAGAGCGAGGAGTGGATCTGACTGAGAACCTAAGGACACTATCGGCAGACAGCCTGTCACTCAAAGTGTCCACACAATTAATTATATGTAATTTTAAGCCTTAAAGGAGAAGTCCGGTATTTTGCAGTTTGAGCCCTATTTCTGGGTTGTTTATGATGAAATAGATTGGCTAAGACCAAAGTAGTGACGATTGCTCATTTTCGGAGAATTTGGCCTTCCCCTGCCTGGCTTAAAGGATAACTTCGGTATTTTTCAACCTGGGCCCTATTTCCCCATGTGTATGTGTACGTATGATTCATAGGTACAACTCATTTTAAAATTGGTTCAGTATTGAGGGAGCTGGCAGCCGCGAGGTAGATATGGGGGCAAATGCGTCCCATATAAGTTTGCGCATTAAAAGTGCTTTTTTTCGCCACTGACCAGTTCAGATCGCCAGTGCTATCTCTGTAAATAGCATACTAAGAGTTTCCCTGACCCTTCACCTCCTCTGGGCTGTGTGTGATGTCATCTCGCAAGAGCTTTGCTTGTTGCCGGAAGAAAACAGAGGAGCCATGCTGAGCGCTGCTCAGAGTGGCGCTGGTTGTCCCGGAGTACAGTTGAGTTTTACTTTATCATGGCTGCATATTTACCCGATTCCGAGAATGAGCCCTTTTATTACGATGGCCGCCCGTACTTATTTGAGCCCGAAAATATGGACGAGGAGCTCCTACAAATTGAAGAGCAGACGAGGATAGAGGGCCAACGAGCAGACGAGAGTGAAGCAGCGGCTGCACGAACGCGAATCTCTGAGGACTGGTGGTGCTCCTTGCTGTGACTCCATGCCCCCAGAGGAAGAATGTCTGTGTTGCAACGAGTGGGACCTGTTGCCCAATATTCATGGTCTCGATGTGTCCTGGGATGATACAGAAACTACCAAACGCTGTGTAACTATGTTAGAGAATTTCCTCCCTCTGATCAACAGGGCAGTGCTGGATACCTTTTTTCATGTGCCCAAAATAAATTGGAGGAGGCGGCCAAAACCACAGGGACCAAATGGTCAACTATCCATCAAGTAAGTATAACTAATATGTTTTTATGTATGTAATACTGATACCTAGAATTGTCTCCGAGACGCACATTTACTGTTGCATACTTTGCCCTCGTATATATCGTATCCTGTTTTCTTCCGGCAACAAGCAAAGCTCTTGCGAGATGACGTCACACACAGCCAGGAGGAAGAGAAGGGTAAGGGAAACACTTAGTATGTTATATGCTATTTACAGAGATAGCACTGGCGACCTGAACTGGTCAGTGGCAAAAAAAGCACTTTTAACGAGCAAAAACTTATACGGGACGAGCCCAGCCCTATATTGAAGTCACAATATGATGAGACAGTCCAAGAAAACTGTTCTTTTCTCATTATCAAATGATGGTGTTGCAATAACTGTCTTGATGAAAAGCACTAGAGTACCTAGGAACGCTGAGTGACAAAGTGCCCCCCCTTATCCCCCTTCATTCCCCCTCTTTTCAGGACATCCTTCCCCCAATGAAACGCTTCTGATTAGAGCATGTGATTCTTGCTTCCGTACATTCTCTCAAGAATAATGTCCTTTGTTCACTTACACCCACATCTACAAAAACACATTCCCAAATCATCAGGATCCTTTCAGCTACATAGCATTCGTATACAGTGGGCCAAAGCACAGGGCCCGGCACTGAGGTGAACAAGCTGCAGTAGTGGAGTAAAGAGAGTGAGATAAACAACAGAAACACACTGAGAGAACTGCAGTTCAGTGTTTAGCAGGCTTACAGCCCACTAAAGATTTTCAGGAATGGGTTTCATCTTTCAGGTTTCTCTGGATCTCCACAACATTTCTCAGCTTTCATCTCAGCCCTGTTTGACCCACCCAGGCCATTCTGACAGCACCTCAAATAAACTCTCCAGACAGGGTGGGGGGGTTCCCTGTCCAGAGTCCAGTATCCCACCCAGCCTTCTACAGACTGACTGAAGCATTCCTCACTACCTCTTCTGGTCAGGGAGTGGCAGGGTAGATAACAGATACCCCAGCAGTATCCACTCACAAGGTTCTGACACTAGCAATTTACATTTTATGCAACAACCGTTATTTGTGTATAGCACATCACAAGAACATATGGCACAGTAAGTGACCAACAACTGATCTAGATGGTCATGATTACAAAAATAGCCAGACCCCGGCCTGGTGACCACCTCCCACCTGACACTGTGAAAAACTGTTGATCCTGGCAAATGTCCATGTTTACAGGCTGTGGCACACAGACCATTTTGACATTTAGTAATATCAATTATAAACATCTCTAAAGAGCATTACAGTAGAGGAGCACTCGAATACCAAGAATGCCTCACCATAGAAGAATTCTGTCTATTTCAGCCTTGAGATTGAAGGAAACTAACGACAAATTCAACTCGCTGAACTGCCTGGAAAAATTGGAAACAGAAGAACTACAGAACAGCTATGTCTACAGCTGTGAAAATCGGATTTGAAAGCTCCATGTCTATCTCAAAGAAGCAAAGTAGCAGTAGCAGCCCTACGCAAACACAAGATTCTGACACTAACAACTCTTTGTGCTTAGAGGGAAACAATAAACCACAATAAACCAGAGAGAAAATGCATATAAATTTAACCAAAAATAGATGGTAAACCTTAGAAGTGATTGTGGGAAAACATGGACAGTTGGACACAGCATTTGTTTTCACTGTTTTGATGTTCTGGAGAGACATTTGCAGCCTAGAGTTTTCTCTCATTTTGGCTTCGAATCAAAACCCAATACCTAACAAAATGTGTCCATAGCACCGGAAATACCTGGCAGGTACTGAAAGCTGACATGGAAGAGTCTGACTTAAACTTGGTTGCTAAGGGTAACACTTTGCCCTTCTGGAAGCCTTCAGTTCATCTGGTAGATAAAACTGGACTGTTACTTCTTAAGCATGTAATAAATGCGAATTAGTGTCACTGCAAAGCCCGCACCCCAGTGTTGGTGTGGATGGTGTATTACATATTGTCTCTGTATTTTAAGAGAGATGTTAGTCAAGGTCAGCAAAAACTATTGTGGCCACGTCCATAAATCGAATGTCCATATATTGTCTTAACATGTGTGTTTGTCACCAACATTTTAGCCAGTATGATGCCAGCATAAACAACAGGGTTTTCCTAACCATTGTAAGACTTGGGCACAGCACCTATGCCAAATGAAAAAGGAAAAACAAAGGCCTATGCTGAGATACGTTTTGCTCTCACACTGCTTTTGTCCTCGTCTGCTCCAGGCTCCCAGGAAGTGTGCCAGTCATTGAAGACAATTTTCGTAGTGGTCAAAAACACTGCTCAAAAAAATTAAGGGAATTTTTAAGTGTCACAGTATAAAACCAAGTCACTGAAACTTCAGGAATATCAATCTGTCCATTTAGGAAGCACTAGTGATTAGAATATCTTTAAGAATTAAAGGTTCATTACTCTTTAAAAAGGGTGTACTTCCATTATTATGATATTATATTATCATTACATCAATGGCATAAAATGGTCTTAAAATGACAATATTATCATTTATTACAATTATTTCTGTGACAATATATTGTCAACTAAAAGTAGCTATAAAGACAGGCCCAAGTTCAGTGCAGTTTTTGGGCTCCAGTATGTAAACCAAAGCATTTAACCACGACTATTGTTGCTGTTTGCTTGTTAATATAGTGCTTTGTATCTTTTCTTTTCTGGCCCTTTCCTAGCTGGTGAGTGTTGCCTTGTCAGACTTTGACACCTTTTCAGTTCCAACTAAGTGAACTTAGCGCCTACCTGCATCTGTTCAGAAAATCTTCCAGTTTAAAAATAGAGACCTTAACTTTCCTCTCCAACAGTAAATTCATATGCAAGGCAATAAGCCAAATGAAAAGTATTATCAGCACTAAAAAATATTCTGCTGGTTTTATCATTTTATTGATAACTACACCGTACTCTGTACTGTTAATAGATCTTTTTCATGGAAGACTTTTTGACATGTCATAGCAGGAAAAGCACAAGTGTATTTTATATGATGAATCATGTTCACATTGCCCTGAGGGGAGGTCCACTGTGCATACTGGCTTACTGGAATAGCTGACTTGGACACTTAACAGAACAGAGCCATCGTTAACATTATCAATTACACCTGTGCATTTAATGCTCTGACAAGTCAAAATGTCTGCTGTGATAAAAATCGGTTGCTGAAATCTTTGGACATAGCAGTGTTGCTAAAAAGAAGTCAGATGGGCGAGAGACACAAGCAGTTAAATGATTAGATAGGCTGTAAGCAAACACCCCAGGTTACGCAAACCTATTTGCAAGAGTAAACAAAGGCAAACAGTCAATTGTATTACCCATACAGACCAACGTTATGGTTCAAATTTACTTTTTGGAAATGGATTGGTTCTCCAGCTTCCTTCCACAGCCCAAAGACATGCAGGTTAACTGGAGACTGAATTGCCAGTAGATGTAAACGGGAGCATGAATGGTTGTCTGTCTCTATGTGTCAGCCCTGTGATAGTCTGGTGACCTGTCCAGGGTGTACCCCACCTCTTGCCCAATGACAGCTGAGATTGGCTCCTGCCCCCCCGCTCTCACCCTGTACGAGGATACACTATTATGGTTAATGAATGAATGAATGAATGAATGAATGAATGAAGATTATTACCCTGACTGCAAAGAAAAGTTTACCCTCACACTAAGTTTTAGCTAGCTAATTTTGGTTAGCTTTAAATACGGTGGTTTATATAGTTCTGTTGACTTATTCACAATTTTTCCAATCGCCTCACTTCTCATGGTTCTTGCCTATGAAAAAAGAAAAAAAAAACCCACCCACTTTCAAAAAATAATACACTTTGGTCACAATTTGGTTAATGTTGAATGTGTTGTGGTTAGACATACAGAGTGTTTTTCAATAATGTTTGGTGGTGAAATAGAAAGCCAGGCTTTTTAACTCATGTTCCTGGAGTAAAACTTTTCTTCACAGCAGCAGATAATACCTGCTGTATGCTAATTACCAACAGGACCTGCTTCACAGGCACACGCCTTAAATACACACAGCACTGCCTACTGTATCGGGGCAGTTAACACAGTCGTCTGCATCAACCAGAAATACAGAGCACTACGAGTATTAGCAGTCACATTAGAGGGGGCATGCCTGGACCGTTTTCTTTTTTTAGTATAGGGTGCATTCAAATTACTCATTATGAAGTCAATCGCACAGACTCTCAGGGTAGTGATATTTCAGGCATGCTCTACTGAGCAGCAGCACATATATCCAAGCTATTTGATTCTCAACAGATGGTATTCATCACAACAGCCACATAGAGCTGGTTCACAGGTTCTGTAACAACAAATGGCATCAACATCACTACTGTTACATGCACCAACTATTAACTTAGGTGGACCATTTCAATACAGAAGTCACAATATTCTGGTATATCCTGGTAATTGTTTCAGCCTCCAATTTAGTCCACAGCTGTGAGTGATCAAGTGCACTATGGGAAGAGTCTTAAGTGTTTACCACAGAACGTTGATTTCTTCATTTAGATTAATACTTCACTTGTCAAATGAGTAGTTACATGTTTTGTAGAAGCACAAACCTTAGCATAATTCAACTCAGAGAAAAAAAAGAGTCCTAGGTTACACATCAATAAAGCAGAAAGAGGGTAACCTGCAACAGTTGTTCAAAGCTTTTGCAGCTTTTACACTTTAGTCTGTGCACTGCAACACCGCAGACACTTCAGGTCTAGTACAAGGAATGAGTGGAATGGACTATTAGAAAAAAATCAACATCACGAGAATCAAATGAGAGGAATGCAGAGTATATATGGTGGTTAAACACAGATAAGAATACCTTGCAACTATTATTTAGAGACATTCTAAGGTACTTTTTGACTTACCCATTCTAGGACACGAATAAATCCAAGAGGTTCTTTCAAGGGTCCCAGGTCCAGAGAAAATCCGGACATCATTTTCTGTGGACGTACAATGACACAGATAGTGGCTACAATATAGTTAGCCAGTTGTAAACGGATTGTCGTTCACATTAGCACCCAAACAACTGGCTATCGTTACCTGTTTGTCACCTTGCAGCTAACTGGCCCTGCCCTTGTTAGCAAACCCCCGCTAGCGACATGCTAAAGCTAACTCATGTCAACCTGGGTATTCAGCTAATTCACCCACCTGAGCAGTGTCCATTGAGACGTGAAACAAGTAGAAAGCAGTTTGTGTTTCACTCCTAAAGTGTTCAGTATCGTTACGAAGCTATCTTAAAGTTACTCAGTTTGCATTCGAGTAGTGGCAAGCGATACAACAGCTACTGACTCTCAGCAGGCAGCAGAGAAACAGTCAGGCACGCAACTGATAAGACTGGTGTCAAACTCTGTACAACGAAACCGTTGTCATACTGACCAAAATAAAATAGACACTACTTCCGGTTCTTACTTTTCAAAATAATGAACAAAATAATGTAATACAAGCTTATTGCACATCTATGAATTCAAGTACATGAACCACTTGTTAGCATAGTTGTCCAATATAAACCACAGAAATTAGTTATGGGATTTTCTCCATCTGAAATGAACAACAGAGCCAGGGGTGTTTCTAGAATTTAAGGACATAGGGGGCTTAGCCAGGTCCTCTGTAGGAGGGTCGTCCTCCAGCATTTTCTTTTTTTTTTGATGAACAAGCTCTATTTTGATGCTTTTTTTTTTTTTTTTTTTTTTAAAAGCGCTCTCACATATTATCTACCCTTAAAAAATTCCCCCAGATTAATTATGAATTGTGAGAATAGAACAGAATACTTTGCAATTGCCTTCATCGAAATTTAGAGTGTTCCGAGGTACTTGTACTTGAGTATTTACATTTTATGCTACTTTATACCTATACTCCACTACATCTCAGAGGGAAATATTGTACTTTTTACTCCACTACATTTATTTGTCTACTTCAGTTCATTTGAAAAATCATATTGAAAATACAAAATATAATCAGCTTTTATTCAAGGTATTATTTAAGGTTAAACTATCCAGCTCTCTCTATGTGTGTATACATCTTGTTACAATACAATGTTCTCTTGAGGAACTTTTGGTCAAGAAGTTCTCAAGGATGCTTCTTGATGTGCTCCACCCACCTGAACACCTCTGCAGATGGAGTATCTCTCCTCATGGCAGCAGCACTGGCTTTCTCAGCCCCAACAGCACTGCCACCACCAACAAACCCAGGCTCCGTTTATGCGAGCTCCAGGTAGAGACAGTGCCGATACTACCTTTCCTAGCACATTCACCATACATTTCACACGCTACATAGCATAACTCCAATATAAGCTAAAGTTAAAGGAGATAGAGAAGATAAACTCACGGGATCAGCAAACACACTCACCTTGCAGCATGGTCTCAAACAAAAGGGATTCAAATAGGCCACTCCCATACTTAAATAACCTTCCTCTTCCTGGATTTTCTCCTGAGAGGACTGATTGGTGGATCTATCCACTTGATCTCAAGGAGTTATGTACCCTGCTTAGTGGTTCCCCCTGCTGGCCCCCAACTGACATTATTCCTCCTCATCCAAATCCACTGACTGGCTCGAGCTGCTTCATCTGACATTTCCTTCACTGTCTTCCTCAAACTCTGTCCCTGCACTCCGAGTTCCCCCAGGAGCAAGACAGCTGATCTTGCTATGAATCCCCTACACCCTACTTCCACTGGACAAATCCTAGTTTTCCACCCTTGCTGCTCAGCTTCTGCTCCTAAGTCTGCATACCTAAGCTTTCTTCTTTCATAGGCTTCTTCCACTGAGTCTTCCCCAGGGAACTGTCAGCTCAGTGAAATAAACTATCCGTTGACTCACTGACCACAACACTATGGCAGGCCTCTGATTGGTACAAACTATTTCCTGGGGAACAACAAGCTTTCCCCCTAAATCTACTTGCATTTCCCAATCACAAGCACCTTCTAGGCGGACACACCCTTGCCTCCTTACTAACTTATCCCTTCCGTATTTCTCCCCCTCACGGACAAACTGAATTGCTAAACTCCTATTCTTAAAACCTTCTGAATTTACCTGTCTTCGTTTCCCTTCGATGCCTACAGCTAAACTTTTCAACACCTGGTCATTTCGCCATGTATATCGGCCTTGTGACAAGCTAACTTTACAGCCTGACAAAATATGCTTTAAGGTTGCAGTACCTGAACACAATGGGCATGATGGGTCCCCATTTACCCACAGTTTTAGGTTCTGAGGGGTTAGTAAAACATCGTATGTAGCCTCTACCAGGAATCTAATACGATTCTCCTCCATACTCCACAGGTCCGTCCAACTAAGCTTCCTCTTCTCTACGCTTTCCCAATTCAACCACTGTCCCTGCTTAGCCTGGGCCACTACCTTTGCATCCCTTAATATCTCCTCCTGTCTACATATCTGTTCCACAACCAGCTTTCTTTTATCTTTGAGACTGCTTGAGACTGGCCAAACTCAACATTACCTACAATCTCTGCATGCCTAAAGGTGCTGACACACCAAACCGACATAAGATAAGAAAAGATAAGATACACCTTTATTGATCCCATAATTGAGAAATTCCAGTCTTACAGCAGTCAAGGAGAAAGTCAGATTAAAGATTTCAAATTTAAACTTAAAAAACTAGGCATGCAAATAAGTACAAAAAATACAAGAGACAGCGATAAATAACAATAACAATAATAATCAAACATCAAAGAACTAGCGGCAACAAACGCCAACTGTTGCGTTGTCTATGTCGCCTCACGTTGCCTCACGTCGCCCTGTGTCAGTTGCATTTGAACACACTACAAAGACTACATCCGATAGCTAAGTAGCACGTACGTTCTGCGCCTGCGTGAGAGGAAATAACGCAAAAAGGGAAACCGGAAGTCCTAGGAATGCATGAGATAAACAAAGTAGCGGAGTGAGAGAGTAGTACATCCTGTCAGCCGAGGGGTTTCCTATCTGTGCAGCCAAGCACCGCAGCACCTCCATCCAGACAGTCCTGGTGTTTCCTCCACAGGCTCCACTTCACTCAGCTGTCTGACAAACCCGCTTCTTCTTCCCACTTTAACCTGAATAACAAACCGGGGCTCGGTGCTCCGGTTGGATACAAACGGAGAGCCGGGGCTAGCTGGGAGGCTAGTGGAAGCTAACTGGCTGTGCTTCCCTCCCGTCATGCTGCAGCTATCCAGGTTAAAGTGGAAGAAGCAGCGGGTCTGTAGGGTCACTACAGGCAGATTCACTCGCTACAGGGGCAAGGAAATAAAATCTGAACAGCCAGTCAGAGTGATCTCTCTCACCAACAAGCTCCACCGCTGATTCAACATGCTCAATTGGCCGAAAAGCCGCCGACGCCGAAGTGCCGACGGTGCGGGACACACCGCAAAAACTAGGGAGACAGACGCTCACTGACGGCCCGACTTTGACCTACGGCCAACCGTCGGCTTGATGTGTCAGGGCCTTAAGAGCTGCCTCTGCCTCCTGAACTGCCAATCTTGGGTTCCACTTCCTCCCCTTGGTTGGATTTGGAACCACACTCCTAACTACCACGTCCTTACTCCCAGATAACAAGATCTCTGTCCTGACCTTGGTACATTTAAATGCCTCTGTTAAACTAGATACTGGCAGCTGAAGTATCCCTTTTCCATACAGTGCAACACTACTTAGGGAGCTGGGAGCGCCCAACCATGGGTGGTGGCGCCCAACTATGGGTGGTGGCATGGCATGGTGCATTTTCCAGTAGGAAAATGCACCATGCCACACTGCAGAAACTGTGCAGGAATGGCCCGAGGACCATGACTAAAAGCTAAAGGAACTGACTTTCCTACGCCTAATCCACGGTGGGACCTCCCTGGATCGGACTTGTCTCTGACATGTCAAGGCATAGACACATGACCTCTGGAAGGTGCCCTGTGGTGTCTGGCACTGGGGTGCTGGCTTTGGATCATTTGAGACCTGTCAGTTGTGAGGTGGGGTACCAGCACTTCCCAAGATGTTCAATCACATTGGGGTGAGGGAGATTTGGAGGCCAGGAAGATCCCTTGAGATGTTTGTCATGTTCCTCAGGCCATTCCTGAGCAGTTTTTGTGGTGTGGCATGGCACATTTTTCTGCTGGGGGGGCCACTGTCATCAGGGAGTACCGTTGCCGTGAGGGGGGGATACTTAGCCCACAGCGGTGTTTGGGTGGGTGGAGGTCATCAAGTGGCATCCACATGAATACCATGACCAAAGGTCTCCCAGCAGAACATTGCACTGTAACAAAATGATCAATGTTACTGAGAATTAACATCATATTATGCATGCATATTCTTATCATGATGGTCCACCAGCAGATGGAGACATGAAATACAATACTTTCCAGTGTATGTAATATTCATTCCTTGTGCAAATTAAGAAAAAGCCTGTTGGCCAGGTTTAATAGCTCATTTCATTTTAAAGCCAATATTGGCTGATACCAATGACGTGCCAGTATTATTGTACATCCCTATTTCTGATCAAGTCAAGTCAAAATTTATTATAGCCCAAAATCACAAAAAATGCCTCAATGGGCTGTAGCCTACATAAAAACACATAAGCAAATTACAAATAACAAATAAAATACATAAAAACAAGTGAAATAACTATGTAGAACAAAATAAACAAACAAAACAAAATGAAAACAAAGCAAAAAAATAAAATAAATAACATTGGCACTTGTATATATGTTAAAGGCAGATGCAAAAAGGTGTGTTTTGAGTTTACTTTTGAAGGAATCGACTGTGTTGGCTTCACGGATTTGAATGGTAAGGCGGTTGCAGAGGAGAGGGGCTCGGATCTACCACCTGCTGATGATTTATTAATTTGGGGGTTGGTAGGAGACCAACATTATGGGATCGTGGAGGAGGCCTGATTGATAAACGTGGAGTAAGTAGAGATGACAAGTGGATGGTGCAAGTCCGTGTAATATTTTATAAGTTAAAAGCAGAATCTTGAAGTCCGATCTAGTGTGTACAGAGAGCCAGTGTAATGAAATGAGAACAGGGGTGATATGGTAAAATTTTCTGGTTCTGGTTAATATCCTGGCAGCACTATTCTGAACGAGTTGTAGTTTCCTAATGGTTGAATTTGGTAAGCCAGAGAAAAGTGTATTGAAATAATCTAATCGGGATGAGACAAAAGTGTGAACCAGTGTTTCTGCATTAGTCATGGAGAAAATGGGACGAATCTTGACAATATTACGTACGTATATTATGATCGATATTATATTTTTTCCAGGGGCTTTAATGCATTAACATAAAGACAGATTATTAGATCAGGGGCTTTTTGTTTCATTATTAGGCATATTCTTATTTTTGAAGAATTCATGTAGCCTATATATTTACATCCGAGCTATCAATAAAACATAAGGAGCTTAAGCTTTTGACACACAGGCCTGACAACACCACCGAGCAAAACAAAACAAAAAACCTCTGTAGCTACATGTGGCAAGTGTGTCAAAGTAAAGCACATCTTCGATAAAAAAAAATAAAAAAGAAAGGCAGAAAACTAATTATGAAATTCACAGGCAAGCAGTAAGCAAGACATTATGTGGGACATTTATTTTGTTATTGTGACAGAGGTACGGCTGTTATGAAGGTATCATAATCACTGGAATAGAAAGTTTGGTTTTGTTTGCATCTCTTCTTTCTAAGTAGGTAGTGGCATAACTAAATTAAAAGTTGAATGAATTTAGTTGGTTGAAAGAGTGAACCTCTAAAAAAGGAAAGGGAAAGAAAGCCTATTGTAAACAAACAAACAGACAAAACAAAACTAAGATGTAAATGTAAATATTTCTATAGCCTTTTTATTTTTGCAGCATAAATGAAACTGGCCTGACCTGACTTGACTCCATCTACGGCATAAATACAAAATGTTTATATGTTTTCTAAATGATACAAATCATTTAGGCATTGAGGCTTCCACTTAACCACATACATGTGAACTACACATTACTCCAAAACCCGTAAAGGTGGCATTCAGGCACATCAGCCACATAACATAGGAGCCTACACTGCTCCCGTGTGGAAATAATATTTATTGCACCAGTGGTGCTTCCACCAAGCCAGTGGTGGAAGAAGTATTCATAAACTCTTCCACTGAACATCCACTTGTGTGAATGCATCAAGTTTTGTCAGCACAATAACATAGAGTATGTAAGTAAGGACATCGTGCCATATCTTTGTATTGTTGATGCAGAAATATTTAGTATAATTTCGTAGTTGGTCGACGTAAACTAAAAAGTACAATATTTCACTCCGAATTGCGCGAAAAAAGACACATCATGGCAGCAGTTAATCCCAGCACAGTAAGGTCGTCGAATTAACAGTCTTTCCGCTGTACCTGAACGCAGCATATTGTGTGGCCCACCCTCCTAGTTTTCACTCCATATCCGCCATTTTGCTGTGGTTTTAGTACGGCAGCGACAGTCAACGAACCGGGACGAGGTCTTTCCTACATTTTACAACTTTTTAAAATATTTTTAAACCCGAAACTGGTAATAAACACCGTACACTTTGTTGACATAACATATTTGCTGTTATATTGTAGTGTTTAAATATGATAAATATCAGCACCACGATTGCGAAACCAGCCGCCTCACAACAAATAGCTAGCGTTAGCTAACGTTTACTGAACGCTAACGAGAAGGTCGCGAGGAATTGGTGGTTTAGGTAGGCCTCTGTTTGTAGCATAAGCTAAAACAATCCTAAACTTCCCTAGCACAATATCGCAAGTGGTAGCCAAGCTAACAAAAAGAAACAGCCGAAGCCAGGCTATTGAACTATCTAATTTTTTGCCGATCTCTATAACGTAACAATCATAGATATTTTGTTTTTATCTTTACGATTATAGTAGTGTCTTTCCATCACCGCCGGGAATCGGTCGTAGTTTGTTCCAGCTAGCTCTGGGCTACTTTTTAATATTCAACAGTAAGTATCTGATTGTTCTCTTGTCTGTCTTGGTTTTTAAGCTTTGACTACACATCTTGAACCAACACTGAAGGTGACCTGTGACGTATGTTATTTGCCGACTGGTTTAGCAGTCTCAGTCGTTTCTGTCCGTAATTTTACTTAAGATCTCACACTTCTGTTGCTCCAGGGAAAGTGTTTCTTTTACTTGCAATGCAAGTTAAAAACTTTCTGAATCCTTATTGTTATTCTGTTAATGTGTCTTCAGTGTAAGTGTTCTGTTGCTTCTGTAGACCATATTTTCCCGTTCCTTAAAATGGAAGCCAGTGTTGTTCTTCAGGCTGATCATCAGTGTCAAAGGAGGGCCTCCATGTCTTGGGGAAGTAAACAACCCAGGCCTGGACTCCTTAAAATTGCACAGTTAATTCTTTATTCTGGATTAGATACTTGAAATATGTAAACATGGGTAGATAATGTAGTGCAGTAACAGTGAGTCTGTCCACTGACATGGACTCCTGTTATAACGAAATTCCATTTTGCTTTGGAGTCCTTATTGAGAGCATATCTGTCTCAATGTACCCTGTGTGGAAATGTCCATCTGTCTCCTCTGTATTTGTGCACAACTGTCTCTCTGTTAATAACACCTTTTTCAGTTCCCTGGGGAGTGTTTTTGATTGATTTTGTAGGTTTTAAACCATCCTCTTGGCCCTTTGTGGGAATCCCTGGATAAGGATAGCTTGCCCCCCCCCCCTCATGAGCATACATTGCCAGAAGATTTTTTTTCCCCGCTTCAGCATTGGCTGAAAATCTCGACAGGCTTGAAAATCCTGGCAAATTTTTTTCTACTGCCACCACCCAAATCTCACCAAGTGTGCAAAATGTCCAAGTCCAAGAAGAAGCTGAGGATTTTTTCACCTACCATCCATCCCTTTTTTTGCCACATCAATCAAAGCAATTTTGGATCTATTTTTCTTTCCTGGCTGTTCATGTTCCCCTATTTCTTTCATTCATTTATTAATAAAAAATAATAAAAAAAAAAATCCCCAAAGGACTCTATTGAATCCACCACCAGTAATGTTTAGCAGTCTGGCGGAGATAAAGATGTCTCAGAAAAGAGATGTCATAGGAAGACGAGTGTCTCTGGGCGACCCACCCCCCTTTACCTCTTAACTCATGGATCAAGTGTTCCTTCAGGACTCCATACCACCCCGGAGACACCCTACCAGCAGTGCACTCAAGAGGGAGACAACTTCTCAGCCCCCTCAGGTAAAGGTGCCACCACGCTTAAAAAAAAGACAATTTTAAAATTTATATTTAATTCTCAGAAAAACATCACTGATTGGTCAACAGGTCACATCGTTTTCCTATCTGGTGTTGTGTGTTATCAAACATTTGTGGACATTTCTTAACAGCACCATGGTTGAATTGAGTTCAAATTTACACAAGGCTATTCAATTAGAAGTGCACTGCTGCCTTAAAATGACTGCGCTTTCCCTCTCTCCCTAGCCCCAGTTTTACACCTTGTAGTCATTGTTTTTACAAAAGACTTTTTCATTGATAGGTTATGTGAAACCTAAAATGTTAGGTTACTGATGATATTGTACCTAATTCTAGTAAGATTCCTTAATGTACAAGTTGGAGCAAGTTATTCTATTTTGTATGGAGAAATTACTGCATCTACTCTTCCTGGTATTAGTTTTACATGTGCAGACATGTTCGTGAATTGATGCAATAGAGGAGGATTTCTGTTTTTGATGTGTTGCTGTGTTATGTCCTGTTGGCCCTAAAGAGAACCAGCTGCTGGGTTTGAAGGTCGTAACCTCACCACCTCTGCCACTCCAGACGCATACCAGCATTACTATGACCAACAATGGAGATGACTGCTACTTCTTTTACTATTCCACCTGCACTAAAGTAAGCAAAGTTTCAGCACAAAGCTCTCATATGCTCACACATGGTGTAACCAGTTGACATGACTGGTGACCAGAAAGAAAAGTGGGGTTTAATTGTGTTTCATTTGTCATGCAGGGAGACAGCTGCCCATTCAGACACTGTGAAGCAGCTATGGGCAGTGAGACCGTCTGCAACCTCTGGCAGGAGGGACGCTGCTTCCGTGCTATCTGCAAGTTTCGCCACATGGAGATCACAGTAAGCAAGATTTAAATATAATTTTTCAACTGCAGAAGGCTCAGAAATATCTCCTTCAAGCTTTGCCCACTCGAGGCTGCGTGTGTCTTGATTGGCCATTAATGAAGGATAGAAAATGTCTCCTGTAAACCTGGGCCAGGAGCTCAACTCCTGCCCCTGGATCTGTTGGGAGGAACACTGAATGCATTATAAGGGCAATCACACAACAAGCCCGTCAGTATACTACACTACAATAAACACAGTCTGTAAAAGACTCCCATTAATATTTACTTACATAAGCAGTTGTTACTTAAAATGAGAATTTAAATGTCTGGTAAGCATCATTTGTTAATTATACCCCATTTCAACTGCATGGTAAGACATGGCTCAGTTTCAAACACTTTTATGATTTTTCATCGGCAAAATTAGTGGATAGTATCTGCCAAGTTTAGTCATCATACCATATGTCGATAGGAGAAATAATAACATAATCAGTGTGCAAGTATGAAAACAGGATTCAAGGATTCAAGTCAATAAATCCTCATACAGTTTTTTTTACCCTCTTTTGAATTCAGTTGTGCTGTTGCATATGTACGCAAAAGTTAAACAACAAGAGTTAAACTTATGTTTCATTGAAATAGAAAAAACGAAAGGAGATACCTTGTTATTGGGAGAACCAGCTGGCCGGCTGCCAGAAGCCACACTGTGCCTTCTTCCATGAAAGGCCCCGCTGCATTGATGGCGTCTTTGTCCCACCTGATAAAAGTAAGTGAACTTTTCTGAAGCAAACACACGTGAATTGAAATGAAGAGAGTTAAAGACAATTTCACACCCACATGTGAAAGACAGTAATGATAATCATTGCATGTCTACCAGGTCAAAGCAAGAATGAAGAACAGCCACATGAGGAACCAGCCCCCCCGCCACCTGCCCCTCTCCCCACTGCAGCCAATCCTCAGCTCAGGAGCGTCATCAAGACAGAAACTCAGGAGCCAGTACCCAGCCCCACCCACCCACCTGTGGTGATCAATCCAGCAGATGATGATGAGGATGAAGATGGTAAGAGGGATTTGATCTCAAAATTACTTCCTTTTTTAGTCCTCATCTCCCGACAGTATTTTTCCTGTGGTCTGTACCACTCACATGTCTTCTTGTTTCCAGATCAGTTCTCAGAGGAGGGAGATGTTGGCCCATCTCCAAGAAAACCCAAATCAGGTGAGACTGTGCTCAGAGACTATGGTTGCATTCACATGATTACTTTTTTGTTTAAAATCACTTAACTATTGCTGTGGTTACACCCAATGTCCACATTAATCTGCTGTTTGGAACCCCTAAACAGAGAACTTAAAAAAACCTGCCGACTGCGTTTTAGTAATTTTTAGTAATTTAGTAATTTTTTTTCTGGGGTTAAGTTTAGTCTAGATGGGCAAAAACAGAGACTTTTGGAAACAATGACGCAGACACCCACATTTGCTCTCTGATTGAGTTTTATCAGTCACATCATGTCAGTCCAAAACAGCAGAACTAGGCCTACATGCCATTTGTGATGGTAACCTTACTCCTTTCCCATTGTCATGGCTTCCACTGGCGATGGAAAATGCTCCCAGTATGGGTCAGATATGTTGCGGTATTTGCTTTGCAACAACTTCCAGTCTGTATTCTGCATCCTTGACAGCCTTATACTCATGTTACTTTCAGTAACAGTTCCACTTTATCGTCGGTACAAGCAAAGAAAACCATGGTCCTACTTTTTGCGATCTCCATGTATGTTCTGTAACTAAGCAACCAGCTGCAGAGTGGACCGCTTGCTTCCTGTTTACACCAGAAACGCATGCCCAATGTTTGTGAATGGTCATGTGATATGTGTTTTAAGACGTATTGGTATGGATTGAGATTATTTCTGAAACTGTGCTAAAATGCTTCTGTGTATGGAGATTGTTTTTGTTTTAAAACGTTTTAAAATGAAAACATTAGTGTGGATGTGGCTTAAATTTTGCAGACATAAGTGGGCATAATTTGCACCCAGAGCTGTACTACTGCCAAATCCTTTGTGACCTTTATGGAATGATGGTGTTTTTATGGTGTGTAATGTGTGTCTTGACAGATGACTCACTGAACTTTGGAGTAAGCACCCTGGAGGAGATCCGGCTGAGGAAGGCGCTAAAGGCCAGCATGAAGAGAGCTGGTTACCCCATCCAGAGTCCTGATACCTCGACCAATGGAGAGAAAGAAAACATCCAGTCATTATTTCGACCACCCCTCTACGAGGCGAGAGATGGTAAAGAAACAACAACAAAAAATAAGTTTGATTGAGATCCTACCTAAATACTAATTTCATCATGTATCTTATGGTGGAATATGATTTTAAGGAATTGTGTGGTGAATTTGCTCAACACGGACACATAAATACATTGTGTGATCAGCTTAAAGAAATACCAGAGCCTGCCTTGGGTCTTAATAAAAATAAATCCAGGCAGTGATTCGCTTAAGGCCTTACGCACTGAAATATACTGCTCATGGTTGCTTTGAAGCAGCGTCTTACTTGGCTCTGGCTCTCATGTGATGATGAAATGAAACATGGATTTTCCATGCTAAGATATCTGGTCTGGATACCCACCTTTTGAAAACTAAAAATAAATGTTTATATTTAACCGCAAAAAAAAAAAACAATTTAAATTAACTAATTGAACACTAACTGTTTGTTTCAATCCCAACGAGAAGTAAAATCATTATTACCCGGTTCTCAACCAGCATGGTCCTTCTTTTAACCTAGGTCCACTAGTGTTTGAAGAAACTGCAAGACCAAGAGGCAGTTTGGCTGAAAGACTGGGAAGGAAGATACCCACCACTGGTAAATTTTCACTCTTGTTAAACCTTATCAGCAAATTTAGTGCTAGTGCTAATAATGATTGTCTTAATTGTACCAATTAGAAGCTCATGACTTGTCCTTGCTGTAGATGTGATAAGTGGAGAAGGTTTTCCACTGAGGAGGGGTCTGGCTGGGCGTCTGGGCAGAGTTGTGGATGAGGACGATCCATTCATGCCCCCTCAGAAAGGTGAGCATTAGAACACTTTAAAAACTAGTTAATTATTATTCACTCAACATCACATGTAGCATTTTCCTCCAAATCATGCTGATAATAGTTGATCTTAAGGTGGTAAGAGCAACGATGTGACTATGATATGTGTCTAAAACAGGCTGTTGTTTTGATGGAGTTTATAATTTAAAAAGTCCAGAATGAAAAATGTGTCGTTAAAACCTCTTTCTTTTCTTTTGCTTTTACAGCCTTGAAGCCTATTAAAGACAGACTTGGATTGCCTAGGTCTGTTACACCCACTCCACCAGGCAAGTAATTGACATTGTCCATTATTTTGTCTGGAAAGATATTTATCACGCTCTTTGATTAAACACTGTTTATTGTTGTCAACTTTCCCAACAGCTGAGACCAACATGGAGTCAAAGAAAGCTCCTGAGCAGATTCGCATCAAAACTCTGGAGGAGATCAGACAGGAGAAGGCAGCAAAGTCTCAGCATCAGAGCCAGAAAGATGTTCCCACAGTCGTGGCTCCTGAAACAAACAACAAAACCCAAATCACAAAGGGTGCCAAGCGAGCCATCACCATCAAAGAGGTTTCCATTGATCATGTTAAGATGTTCTCGGAGATCCTTCATGCCAAGAAAAAAAGGCAGGAGGAGCAGGAACAAAAGCCCAGTGCTAAGAAGGCCAAGCACACTGTGGAGAAAGCTCCGGGCAAGGGAGAGTCTGACACAGCGGGTCCAGATCCTGCGGCTGCAAACATAGGGGAGGTTAAAGTAAAGACTCTGGAGGAGATTCGCAGAGAGAAGGCAGCAAAGATTCAGGCCCAGCAGGCCCTGGAGGCTGAAAACAAGAAGAGTTCTGATAATGAGGAGAACAGTGTTAAGAAGCCTCGCTTACTGCGCATCAAGAAACCTGCTTCCCAAAGTAAGACAGCACCTACATTTTTTCAGGGTTGTTCCCTGTGTGTTGACACAAGGAATGTATATAGAATTGTTGTTAATCCTGCTGTTGTAAATGTCATTCAAATTGAATTGATTTTCGGATCTTCATCTTACATGCCATGTTTGAAATTATTGAACTGCAGGCAACGTCACAGACGGAGGTAAGCCACAGAGGAGCACAGAGACGGAGAAGCCACTGAAAACTACTGAGGTACAGTCTGTAAGATACTATAGTACTGGCTGTGATTGCTTGTTATTCTGTTGACTCTGTGATGGTAATTGTCCTGTATCTTTCTAGACCAGTGCTGCCACCAGTAATAATGTCAAGGTCAAGACCTTTGAGGAGATCATGCGGGAGAAACGCCTTCGCAAACAGGAAATGGAGGAGCAGGCCATAGGCTCAGCTGAAGAAGAGCCTTCTGAGAAACAGACCAGCGGAGGAGCCCTTAAGAGGAAGGCTCCTACTAAAATCAGTCTTAGATGCCTGGGCTCGTCATCGCCTTCCTCCACCACTCTGGCCCATGACTCTACGCCTTCCACCCAAAAGCTTTCTGTTGGAAAACTGATCCCCCTCAAAACTAAGGCTGCTTCACCTCTGAACAGCACTACTTCTGGTACAAGAGGTGCTGCTGTTAGAGCTGTGACCTCAGTCCCTGTGAAGCTGTGCTCTTCTTCTCTGGATATTGAGCCAGAGTCTGACTCACAGAGCCCCAGCAGCTCCAGGGAGGTCCCAGACAAAAACACAAGGAATTCCATTGCACTGTCACCAGCCAAGCAGGCCAGAGCAGCTCCTCAGGTTCCTGGTGCAGAGGCCCTTACTTCTGATAAAACACTAAACAATAATCAGAAGAAATCCCCAGAACCCACTGCAGACACCAAAGGTATTGCACCTTTCACTGTCATACATACTTCATTTTGTCTACATGTGGCATAGTAAGTGACGTATCTTAAGACCAACATCGTGGATTCAAAGAGTTCTCATTTGACAGCTTTGATTCCTTTGTCCTTCCTCTCATCCTCCTAATCTCTCTCTCTCACATCCTCGCTGGGAGGAGCTAAGATGCGAGTGGGGGAAGAGAGGAGACACGGTAGCATTGCATAAAGTACCCCTTGTTATTGTTGGCTTACTGCATACACCTGATTTCTTAAATGTCATGTAAACATGAAACCCAGACCCTAGTAATTAGGGTAAAGGGTTTAAAGAAACCTGATTGTGTGGCCATGTATACACATAACTGGGCTTCAGACAGGGTTTGTCCAAAAGTGCATATGTGTCACAGATCCTCGACACAGGAAAGAAAGAAAGAAAAGGACAGAGTGCTCTGGCTTCATTGTTTCATTGTGTGTGCATTTGCTCATCATTAAAACTCTACTTCCTTTTTCAGTGAGGCCCAAGCTGAATGTGAAGCCTTCTGTCGTAAAGGTGAAACCAGGCCAGAAGAGGAAGGGAGCAGAGCGATCTGCCGTTGCTGCTGTTAAACCTCTGAACACCACTTCCACAGCACTGAACGAGCCACTGCAGGAGACAACACACACAGACAGACAGGTAGGTTGGTTGAGATGTTGGGCCAGTTATGGTGATCATATGTGCAAAGACCTTTTCGAATGTACTTATGGGGGCTTTCACATCGGGGACCAGGCAGCAGCCCTACTCAGGCACAGTAGGAATCAAACGTGCCTAATGTAGCATTTTTGTACACCTAGATTTGTGTAGTTTTTTGTATCTTTCACATTCTGTCTATGCATTTCCACTCAACATGTCCGTAACACAATGACACGTTTTGTTAAATTGATCAGTGTGCCCATTTACACTGTTGGTTTTAATATATCTCACTCATGTCTCGGGTCCCTTTTTTATATTCTGCCTACAGTTAATTGAATTTAATCTTATCCTAAATTCAAAGAAAGAATATGCAGATAAAGTATGAAGGGGAGTCTAATTAATCTAATGCTGTTATTGACCTCTTGTAACTTTTGTTCCATTGTCAGGAGTTTCCGTCATCCAGTGCTGAGGCTCAGCTGAGCTCTGCTGTTCCCCGTAGTCCCAGCACCCTGCTGGACTCAGGCTCTAGCTCCAGCCCACTGAGAGAGGAGCTGCAGACTGTCCCTGTCTTCAAACAGAGTCTGAGCCAAGAAGCCAAGCAGACTGTCAATGTTGCTGCAGCCAGAGAGGCCTGTACAGTCCCCCAAAGGTAAAGGTTCACAGAGAGCTTCACTTTCACTTCAACTTAATAACATGAAAACTCACTTCTTAGTAATGTCAGATATCACAAAGTAAATATCTGTAAGCAGTAAAGAAAGTAAAGAAAACGAACTGTATAAAGAAATGTTACAGGACACCACCAGTATTTCATCCCTTTTCAAGTGATGAGCAATCAGTCCAAACAGTGTTTCTTAAAGAATATGAACCATTCAGATAACAAATCAAAAATTTTGCTTGGGTTCGGCCCACTTGACCTGCTGCTGTGTTGTGCTATGGCCTATTCACATATGTGACAACAATGCCAGGCTCCGCCCCATTGACTGTGTGCACAGTGCTGTGCTGTGGGTGCGGCCGGGCTCGGGTCGGGTTCGGTCAGAAAAAATGTAATACAGTGGTAGGGGAATCACTTAAATAAACATTTGGGCAAAATTTCCCCTAACCCTAACAAGTAATTGATATCGGTTCATGTTGCCATTTGTAAGGTAGCATAAATACACGACGCTCCTATTGCAAAGAATTAAAAAATTATGCTAACCTCAGAAAAAATACGCTTTGGCTGACACAGCCCCTAATACAGCATTGTCAGTTACTAAATTAATAACAAGCCTCTCTGTGCATTCCAGCTCAGTCCTGAAGTCTCCCACCCAGCCCAAGTCACGGAGACTGAGCGTAGCTGCGTCCCGCTCTACCTCCACCTCCGCTGTGGATGAATTTGAGGAGCTGATCAGCGAGTTCACCGACGACCATCTGGAGGGAGACGTTGACCCTGGCATTGGAGAGGATGACCTGCTGCAGGAACTGTCAGAGATGATTGACAGCTAAGGGCTCCATCAAGCACAATCAACTCCCCGCCCCAATGTCTCATCCACAGCCTTGTCTTGTTTACAAGAAGTGAAGACCATCACCCACTAACTATCATGGAGCGTTTAAAAAAAGACATTTTAAAATCATTTCTTAAACTTTAGGTTCACATTTGTTTTTCTTCTCTCCTTTTTCATTTCCTTGCCCATATGATCATCTGCTCAGCCCAAGGGTTATTTTGCAGGGCTCTGATTTTTTTCCACCTCTGTTCCTGATCTTAATCAAACTTTTCATGTTCTGAAAAGAGAAAATGAAAAAAAGCTTTGGTGCTGAGAGATATTGTTAAGAAACCCATCAGTTTGTCAGGAAGACATTAAAACTTGGGAATGATGAATGTGTTATTTTAGAGAGAAGTCATATCTGTATACTGTGTATGCAAAGGGAAGAGCAAGCTGAGTAGAGGAATAATGAATACTGCTGCACTTGTAGTAGCCTGCCCCCCAACTACTTGTTCAAGTTCAATGTTTTTGTTTTTATATGAGTGGATAATACTGGTGTTGCCCAGCTTGTTCCCAGATTATCACATTTAAATGTGTCAATTTTAATTTAATGATCAACAAAGCTCAGGTTAGAGCAGAAGAGGAAGCTAGAAACTTCATCAGTCATGTTACTGTTGGGATGGTTTTACCCATCAGGTGTATGTGGTTTGTAGATTTTCCACTCAGATGTTATGGAGTGCACCCTCTGCCAGTGGCTGTTCTTGAGTGTTTTTATAATGTCTGACTGAACTGTTCATGTTAAATTTTTTCTAAACTTTTTTTTTTTTTTTTTTTTTAAATCAGTGGATATCTTTTGAAACAACTAGTCTGAGATGAACATGTAAGTGCTCTCTGGGCTTTGTTAGCGAACACCTCAGGGACTGTTTGTATGTTCTGAAAAACTATATTTTAATTCAACGACGTCTTTAGTTGTCTTCTTCTCTTTGTGTTACTATTGGTTTATCAGTGCAATCTGAGCAAAGATCAACCTGTTTTGGTCTTAATATGTGTTTGCTCTGTCCTGACCCTTTCCCACATGCTTAATCTGCAAAGTGACTTGTAAATATTACTGTATAAATAAAAGGTGCTTTTAATGACCAGCTGGATCAATAATTGACTTATGATTTAATTGGCATCCAGGCAGTATTCATGCAAGGTTTGGGGATCAATATCAGATTTAGGTGTTGTTAAAAGAAAGGAATGTAAACAATTAACTTATTTTTCTTCAACCTAGCTTTTAACAAACATCACAGTTTATGAATATTTATTTCACACAAAAAAATGCAATGAGCAGGGTGTCTGCAAGTCCTTAGAATAGTCCTTCAGATGTCTTCAATTTTACAAACATCAGGCCTTAAAAGTCATTTGTCTTAATTTGATTTTGTAAGGTCTCAATTGCCACGGACATTCTTGTAATTGCATTCATCTTAAGGTATTTTTGTCAAAATTGTTGAAGGTATTCTTTGTGAAAGTCCACATTTCAAAATTTTAAACTTAATACTCCACCTTATAGACTTTTTACATTGTTCTTTAACTTACCTCCCAACAGCCTACCTACCATATTCCTACCTCCCACGGGACCATAACTACTGAACTTCTTATCGTCTCAAATTTGTTTAAAAATCACCTTGGAGAGGTCTTGAAATGAATGTAAGTGTGTGATAGCTGTAGACACCTCTACAAAGTAAATGAGATTACACCCCATGACATAAAAGTGATGGACAAAATATTAGAAATACCTCTTTGTATGTGATTCAACAGCATCACAAACCACAGCCTCCAAAATGACTATAAAGTTAAACACCCCTTGAAAACAGTTTCAACAAACCTGAATATTATGAACCTCATGAAGGAGGATTCATTACAGGTTAATCTGAATGAGTTTTAGCCAGGTGTACATAATAAACTGGTTGCCAAATGTGTATTTGTGGGGGTACAATTCCAGCAAATTCTTATTCCAGTAAAAAAAAGAGAGACACATTTAAGGGAACACTTAATGGTCACAGTGTGAGTTAAACTTCAGGGATATCAATCTGTCCATTTAGGAAGCACAAGTAATTGTGAATCAATTTCACCTGCTTTAGTGCAAATCAAAGTGCCAACAGGTGCAATGGAGACGCAAAAGCAAGACAGCTCCCAAAAAGGGAACGGTTTTGCATGTGGTGGCCTGACAGTTGCTCTCTCCTTATCCTTCCTGACTGATTCTTCTCTAGTTTGTGTTCTGCTAGTGTCCTTGTCACTACTGGTAGCACCAGGCGGTACCTGCAGCCCAATCAGGTTGCACAGGTAGTCCAGCTCCTCCAGGATGGCACATCCATATGTGCGGTCGCAAGAGGGTTTGCTGTGTCTCCCAGCACAGTCTCAAGAGCATGGAGGAGAAACCAGGAGACAGGCTGTTACACGAGGAGGGCTGGACAGGGCCGTAGAAGGGCATCAACCCAGCAGCAGGATCGGTATCTGCTCCTTTGTGTGGGGAGGAACAGGAGGAGCACTGCCAGAACCCTACAAAATGACCTCCAGCAGGCTACTGGTGCATGTCTCTGACCAAACTGTCAGAAACAGACTCCATGAGGGTGGCATGAGGGCCCGACGTCTTCTAGGGGGACCTGTGCTCACAGCCCGGCACCAAGCAGCTTGATTGGCATTCACCATAAAAGACCAGAATTGGTAGGTCCGCCACTGGCAGCCCGTTCTCTCCACAGATGAGAGCAGATTCACACTGAGCACATGTGACCGGTGTGAAAGAGTTCGGAGACATTAGTTTGTTCCGGGCTGTTTGAAGCTCATCATTTGCTCTTTGATTCACCACAATAAGTGTCGTCCCAAATCTCAGTCCAAGTATGAGTATTAGCCCAAACCATTTAAAAGAGTTGAACTGGCTCCCTGTTGAAGGTAGAATTCAACAGGTAAAGCTTATTATGATCCACACATGATTGTACAAGGTCTATGTCTGAATGATTTATTTCAGTATGTTTGGGACTCTCATGGCCTCAATACAAGTGCTAGTGTATCTAAATCTGCCTGTTCTCTGAGCAGTTTTAAAAACCATCTAAAAACTGGAGGTTGAGTAAGCTAGTATGGTGAAACATCCTTTCCAGGACAGTTTTAAGTTACTGGTCTAGTTTCTGAATTTAAGTGTTTTTATTGTCCTTTATGACTCTATGACATTGCTGGTTTATGTTTTTATTAGGTGTGTTAGTGTAAAAATGGGATATTAGTGGCATATACATGTCAGTCCCTATTCCTGCCTGCCTCTTAGCCCATACTTCAGGAACACAATAGAAAAAACACATGTGACTTAATTGCAATATATCCTGATGAATTTTAATTCTGTATGCACATTTGTGTACTGTGTTTAAATTTATCACATAAATTCAATCAATCAATCAGTCAATAAAAGACATTGCATAAACAGCATCACACAAGAAGGAATAGCCTGTCATGGCAGTGAGCACAGTTTAAATGCACACACTTGCCTAGGTGAACCCAAATGAATACACCGGAGCTAGAAGACCCAGTTGCTGTTTTCTAGGGTGGCGGTCAGCTACAACAGCACCGGAGAGAGAGTTATGTATAAGAATGGGACGGTATATCTGCAGTTGTAGGGGATGTGAATGGAAACACATGCAGGTATTTAAACATACCGCACATGATAATCTACAGTATGGCATGACCCAGATTTACTGATCACTGGCACCCTTCTATAATATAGCTAGTCTGTAAAGGCAGGACACAATAACCTTTGGAGGATAGGCCTATTTTTTTCTGTTGGCGCACTGGTAGAAGCAGAGCGGTGGGGAATCAGTGTGAATGAATCAAAAATGGAAACAAGTGGAAACAGTTCATTTCGGGTGGTAATACATTGCATGACATTGTAAATGTAATAATATTACCCGAAATCCTGTTGGTAACAAGTTATATTATTTTGTTACTGCTATAACGTAATACAATACTGTAACGCTACCCCCAACACTGTTCATGTAGTTCATGTAGAATAAGCAGATCATTTTGTCATAGATTGCTTCTAACTATTTAAGAAAAGAAAAGAAAGAAAAGAAAAGACAATCATGATGGAGATGGGTTTGCATTTTTAGGCCATATAGCCTATAGTAAATGGCACCATTTTTAAATTAATATGAGTTCCTCTTTGAACACGTGTAGTTCTGAGGTGACAATCTGAATCATATGCAAGCCCCCCCACCTCATGGGTCCAAGTACAATCTCATTGCCTGTGCTGTCTGTTTTTATGCCCCTGTACTGGATGTAGTTGTGTGAGAGTCTGTAAACGGATGTTGCTGAATTTTCTCCGTTTTTGGATTCTGCGTTCCTAGTGAGAGACATGCAAAAAAAATTTCAAGATATACAAATGATGATTTTTTTGGGTGACGCGCTCCTTTAAAACACCAGTCTTTGAATCTGCATTACAGTGTAGCCTCCTGTCCAGCAGGTGACGCTACAAACCACCAGTGTCTCTGAACATTTACAGCACGCGGGTACGCGCCAATCAGACGCCGAGAATGGCAGAAGAGGGCGGGTCATGCCGCAGCCGGTATGCCTCTACTTCCGGGTCAGTGGATGTAAACAGAAGGACGTTCCGCCTCTGGAGACGGCGTTAGAAAACATGACCAAACTTGAGCTGCTGAACGTGTTTCTGAACGACAGGCTCACCGCGGCCGCTGAAGAGATTTTCCGCGCCGTTAAAAACACGGTGTTGGAGTATCAGAGCGAAATCCTGCGTTCCAAAGAGGAGAACGAGCGACTCAAACGGCTCCTCAATGTAGCCGTTCAACGGCTCCTACTGCAGCCAGGTGAGGAGCAGCTGCTGCCTGTCATTGGTACGATGTGTTTACTGATAGACTGAATGTCACACCAGATCTCACACCAAACAGGTCCCGTTTTTAACGGAGCTACGGTAATGGGTAAAACTGTGTTGTAGCTAACAGTAGGATGTTCTGCCTGTGTCGTACCTCAGCCTGCTACATCTTATTTTATTGAATGGAAACTGACATAACAACAGCAGGAAAATACGTGGTACAATAGCTACATCATTGTATTAATCCCTCCGAAACCAGCATTTTTACTCTGTCCACGCTGGATACAGGGGCTTGATGATCATATCTGAAGCTATGGAAATGTTTAGGTACCACTGTGATTTGATATAAATTCTCTCCATACAGGGCAGATGGTATTGTGAAACATCAAAACTAGATTACAAGTGATAATACAGATTTATTAATTGAAAGTTTGGCTTTGTGAATACAATATTTCGGTAATAGAACCAATACATAAACAAGGTAGGCTAGGATTCAAGTTATGTACATTATAATGATCATGTTGTACATTATAATGATCATGTTGTCATCTGGAGATGACTAGTCACAGTGTTTGTCTGTATGGAGAGAGCCCTGTTTCAGTATGGACTTTACAGAAGCAACATTTGCATAGATATTCAGTTTTAATATATCAGTGATCTTGTGAGATAGTTTTCTCATGTTATGGGTGATTAAAGAAATGTCTGTTAGTATCCATATTTCTCAAATCAACCAGTTTTCTTCCCACCCCATTCCAGAATAAAGTAACATATAAGGGGAAAAAGTTAACCACAATTTCAATTTTCTTGTCTTGTGTTTCTTTTTCTTTTTTTTGACTACTTCCAGATGAATATTTTGAGTTTTTGTATTATTTTGTGTTTCTGCTGTTTACTGCTGCCCCAGTAACAGGGCCAATACAAAGTTCTATCAGAAACAAACAACACAAAGTCAAGTTCATCCTGAAAACATCTCATTGTCACCAGTGTAATGTAACATTTAAAGCTCTTTTGTGCTCTTTATAGTGGAACTATCTACAGGCACATCAGATCAATATGAAATTAATCATAAAGTCATTTGTAGAGGCATTCAGACTTTTCCATATTTCAGCTTTAGAGGTCAAAGGTCAAGTTCTGTTGTCCTCCTCAGTGTCGTGATAATGTGTCTAGAAGATAGATTAGTCTTTGCTTTACAATGATATATGACTTCATGATTTTCTATGAAGGTTGCCCTCTGTAATACTGATTCTGAAAAAATGTGGAAAATAATCATGAAAAAAAAGTCATTCTTGAAAAAGGAGTGATAGCACATAGAAAGTTACCACTGCTGCAATGCTCTGTTAATATAAGGGCTAATACAGGACATGCTGAAAGAATGATGGACCTTTATCTTCTGTGATTCATCTCTCATCATAAAAAACAAAACAAAACAAAAAAAGTTTTAGACTTGAACAGTGACCCCTAACCCTTAGAGTCACAAAACATTGAACAAATGTTGCATTGTTTGTCATTTTGTTTTTGCAGAACAATATTCAGGCATTGTAATAAACAATTTTATACTTTATTACACACTTGTGGCTATTAAAAAGAAGCCCATTGTCCCCATATGAGGACATCATTTTGTTCAAAAACTACTTACTGTTTAAAGACACTGCTTAGTTTTTTTATACTTATATATAGGTCCTACTAATCCCACTCAAATTAGCGTGTGTACGCAGGATTTTTCAACATGGGTTAGCCTGCTAAAAATAGGTGATAGACTCCCCTCCAATTGCCAGTAGATCAGCGCTGTGCACACAGCTCTGCAGTAGATGAGTATGCCTTTGTGTGTGTGTGTGTGTGTGTGTGTGGTTTTTTTTCTTTTGGTATGTCACCATCTATCTCACGGACAGGCCAAACAACACGTCAGCGTGGTTCTTAAATCTCTCACCCATTCAGTTTCTCTTCCAAACTCGGTCCAGACTAATTTGGATTGATGTTTGAGCGCCGCTTGGGTAGAGTCTCAAGGTATTTTGTTGTGGTGTGTCATGGCATTTCGCCGGTAAAGAAGCTAAAATTAGCACATTCACCTGGGTGTTGTGTTTCCATTAACGCTAATCAGAGCTGGAGGTGATAAATACCTGTGACTACAGCAGAGTCATTTGACCGGGGGCGTGAACACCGATTAAAACCTTTTCCATGGCATTAAAAAGCCAGATGTTAGTGGGTGTTAGTGGGTTTTTTGTGCAGTGGGAAAAGGGCTTTATGAATAGATTATAATTCTGTGGGAAACACTGAAATATAAGGTCCGAATCCATTACAGCGCTATAACTTTAATGCAATTTTAACTTGCCCCACCAATGTAATTGCACAAATATGGGTTTAAACCTCGCAACATGCATCACAGTTTTTTTTTTAGAAAAGCTGCCTTGATATCAGGCATTTCAGGCTGCAACAATTCCAAAATGCCTGCGAAATCCTGGAGGGACTGATCCATCTGTTGAAGGAGCTTGCTGGATTTCCAGTTCAGAAGAATTAGTCTGTGTGCTATGAGGCTACTAATGCTGTTGCGTCTTTTGCACATTTGTTGCATGAGTTTCCACAGGTGTTACTCTAAAGGTGGTGGTGAGAGAGTTAGGTTCAAGATGTGTATTACACAGAGCTGAAAGGCAGTTGAATAAGGAGGACCAGAAATTGGCCCTTTTTACACAGAGAACGCGCTACAGGGCCGTTATAAAGTTCCTTCTTTATGCTGCCTTTGCATTTTTACAAAGCACCAAATGATTATGGCATCATGCAGCTCCTGTGTTTGATTTTAGACAACATCCTGGCATCGCAGAATCAAAAGAGGTGTGACGGGTGTGACATGAAACACAACAGCATCAACCTCTAGTGTGACATATAACAGACGCGTGAGCAGCTCTATCTTAACAATAACAATGGCATGACATAACAGTAACTATCATTTATCGTCTGTTATATGGCGGCTGATCTCGTCCTCTGCTTGGAGGGTACCTCCTGTACCTCATTGTTATCCCAATTTGTGGACATTTTCGGCAGCTCTTCTTCTTCATTGACTTAGATGCGAGCTGCTATCAGTTACTTTTTAAATCTGTTGCGGTGAGTCACATGCATAACACGTCAAAACGTCACAGCTGTGTTGCCCATTATGTCGTCCTGCAGACATGGTTTCGGCGCTGTTGCTACATCCGTTCCCAGCTCAAATGCTAGACCACTCTGTTCCCCCATTCTGTGTTTGCACCTTCCAGAATGGCGAGGTGGCAGGATGGCACAATATTCCCACCTTGAATTGGCAGTGTAAAAGGGGCTGTTGACTAGGGAGGGACAAGACCAGAACATGTGACCTATCAAAACTGGGTTACTGCTCCGATCAATTTATCTCAAGCTAAAAAAATTTCATGCAGTCTGATTTCTGATTTCAAGGTTAACTGTGCAGATTTTTGAATGGAGTTTAGTTGAAACAAAGTGACAAAAAAACTATTAAAATAGGAGCTTTAGTGTATAGCAATGATATATCAAAAATACCTTTGGATATCCCTGCTAAACATACAGCAATACAATCTTTTATGCAAATACACCTAGCATAACTGTTATGTTTGTAATGTTTCAGAACCTCACTCTGTCCAGCCACAGGAAGATGGTCAGCCCTGGGAGTCTGAGTGGAGAAGCAGTGCAGAGCTGCTGCCACAAATTAAAGAAGAACCAAAACTCCAAAACATTCAGACAGATAGTTCACAAGAAGCAAGCGACTCAGAGGAAGGAAACAGTAGTCATGTCGAGCCACTACAGAGGTCACATCCTCCAGCAGCGCAAACTGCATTTAGCAGACAGAGCATCTCCCCTCCTCCACTAACATCCCAGGAGATTAAGGCAGAGAGTGACAGCAGGAAACAGCAACCAGCCAACAGCTTACCATCCTCAATGACTGTTCATTCAAACTGCAGAGCGCCACAGAGCGATTCTCGTGCCGGCAGTGCAAAGAGTCACAGGACTCAGAAAGCAGACCAGCAGGTGAAAGGGTTGCTTCGCTCAAATGGAAAACAGAGCTCACACATACTGCAGATCAAGAATGTGAGATCCCTAAGGCCGCCCCCGCCTCGCTCCTCTCACCCAAGCCAGAGCATTCAGAGGTGGCACAGCTGCAAAGAATGCGGGAAGGGCTTCAGCTTTGCCTGCCAGCTGGAGGTCCACATGCGCTGGCACACCAAGGAGAAGCCGTACAGCTGTGCAGTGTGCCGAAAGAGCTTCACCACGGTCAGTATGCTGAAGAGGCACCACCGAATCCACACGGGGGAAAAGCCCTTCCGTTGCCATGTGTGTGGGAAATGCTTCAACCAGTCAGCACACCTCAACACCCACTTCAGGCTGCACACCAGAGAGAGGGCCAGCTGGAGCCGAGCACAGCACTCCAAGTGAACAAAGACTCACAACAGAAAACTAACCAGACATCTGTAAACGTGAACATGCTTTAACTGGCCAAATTTCAGGATCAAACAGTGTACAGTTATAGTGTTTGACTGTGTGTCTTGTCTGTTGTGCAATAAAGTGTGGTCCATTATGATTTCTGATGCACTGGCTGTGTTGTTGAACATGCATAGGTAATAAAAGGACAATTTAATCTATTTAATCCTATTTAAGGTGTGCAGACATGGGTTCAGTGGTAGCCACAAATGTACAGGATTCCAACAAGGCAAGCAACATGGGCAGAGAGACAGACAGGTTACAGGTTGTATAGAAATGGAAATGAAAGCAGAAGCACCCAACATGTCAGTTATATGTGCAATTTACACTGATCAGCCAAAACATTAAAACCACTGACAGATGACGCAAATAACATTGAACATGTTGTTACAATCCAATGTTCTGCTGGACAACTTTTGGTCCTGGCATTTATGTGGATGCCACTTGACACGCACCACCCACCCAAACACCGTTTCAGGCCATGTACACCCCCTCAAGGCAACAGCACTCCCTGATGGTTGTGCTCCCCAGCAAAACAATGCTGCATGCTTTACTGCTAAACTGTTCAGACATGCCTCAAAGAACATGACAAAGAGCTCAAGAAATTGACCTGGCTTCACAATTCACCATTTGTGGGATGTGTTGGAATCGCAGAGGTACCCCTGATCCATGATGGGGCCTCTTTGCATCAGACTTTGCTCTGACCTGTGGAGGCATGAACACAGGACCTCTGGGGGTCTGTCCTGTGGTGTCTGGCACCAGAGTGTTGGCAGCAGATCCTTTGAGTCCTGTGGGTTGAGAAATGGAGTACCAGTACATCCCAAGGACACACCAATGGATTGGGATCTTGGGAATTTGAAGGCCAGGTCAATGCCTTGAGGTCTTTGTCATGTTCTTTGGGCCCTTCTGGAATAGTTTTTGCAGTGTGGCATGGTGCATTGTCCTGCTGGGTGGCACTGCCCTGTCGGGGGTGCTGTTGCTATGAAGGAGAGGTACTTGGTGCACAACAGTGTTTTGGTGGGTGGAACGCATCAAGTGGCATCCACACGAATGTCAGGACCTGAAGTTTCCCATCAGGATATTGCAGTGTAATGAGATGATGGATGTTATTCACTTCACCCACTAGTGGTTTGAATGTTTTGGCTGTTTGATGTATAACTGCAGTGTAAAACTGCACATGACTGGCGAGGACAGGAGCCCTCACTGGCTTCCCACCCACAAAAAATTATAACAGACCTGTCTCACAGCAGACAGTAGTGACTGGCACAGGTTTAACTAACAACAGTAACAATTACTCTGTTCTCCTGCCTGTAGTGCAGTTTATCAGTCTAAAAGTCTGTTTTGGTATGAGTTATGGATCGGCCATAGAGATGTCTAACTTCTCTCCAGTATAATGGAACAAGATAGCACTTGGCTAGGGGTGAACACAGAGCCAAAATAAATAAACTGAGAACTCAACAGCAGTGTCTGTTTCCAGAAATCATGACCTGGTTACTCAAGAAAATCCACAGACCTTGATGTGAACAGCTTCATGAAGGATCTATTTTCTTTCTACTGAACTACACCTGCCAACTGTATCACTGCAGAGAAGACAGCGTGCATCTACTCATGGACGAGAGGCTTGTGCTCATGAGAGCATATCTAAACATTAATGGTGTTCTCCTTGGCTAAGCTGTAATGTTAGCTAGTTACACCCAGTTGGCAGGTGTAGCTCAGTTGAAAGAAATTAGCTCTTACATGTGCTTATCTTGAGTGAGCAGGTCATAATTTCTGGAAATACACACTGCTGTTGAGTTATCCATTATATTGGAGGGGAGGTAGTATTCTCTACGGTCGATATCTCAAACAACTGGCAACCCACACCAAAACAATCTAGACTAATAGATAGCACTTTTGGTAAGAGAAAAATAATGTATTTTTGATTTTGGGTTGAACTATCCCTTTAAAGTGTCCCAGTAATAATGACAGTGAGTCAGCATCACAATTCCAGAGCTGGACAGGTCAACCTAAATGGAAAACAGTCATTATATTTGTATTAGTCTTAGCAAGTTAACATATCAGCTGTTACTGCAAGAAAGGTCTCCTGGGTTTATTTGCACCATCAAGGCAGAAGCACTACTGTCAGGATTTCTATTGGCCAGATTCTAACTTGGAGAAATATAACAAAAGTAAAAAAAGGACAGGAGCTGTATGCGCAGATGTTTTCAGTTGTACATGAGGTTTAAGAACAGAGATGAGTGTTTAAAACTTGGGAATTTTCAACTTGTTAAATATTGAATATTAAAAGTGGTAGTAGTAAAAAAAAAATCTGAGCTCCTGATTTACCACTTGGCTGTAGGCCTAATCTTTACCAGCTGTAACAACATTGCGATGACTACTTCTGTTTTCACCTCGTGAGTCTATGTGTGTGTCGTTATGGAAACACATGGTCCTGGTGGCGCCTATTGTAGTGGGAACTACTGCTGAAGCCATTTTGAGTACTTTGCCACATATGTCTGTGAACAGAGTTTATCAACCTCATAACATCAAACATTGTTTGTTATTTATTATCACTGTTTGTTAGTTAAGTTGTTGTTTTTTTGTGTTAATTTGTTATTAGCTCTCGCTGTTCTTTGTAATAAATACAGTTAATATAAAGGTTGGGTTCTTTTAGGGCTCTGAATGTTCTAGGTCAAGCACTGCCTCCAGACACGTTTTAAAGAATTAAAGGCCTGGAATAATGATTTGTATCTCATGTTTCTTTTCACAAATTCGGTCATTTATCCAGTGAAAAATAATAAATAACACTTACTGCTCCTTTATTTAAAAAAAGAATCTCTGAATATGCAAATACTGTTCATTTCTAGAATATAAATGGTGGTTATAAGATGTCTTCTACCACTTAAAGGTCCATCCTCAGTGTCTGTGTGCAGGGAGCTTCAAGTTACCACACCACACTTGTGTGAGTTTCACGGTTGGACATTAGCACCAGCCAAATGCTGGTAAAATTTGCAAGTGGCTGCGAGATTTGCTTCACTCACTAGCCAACAAAAACAATGGCAATCTACTGAGTGGCTGGTAGATTTTGGAATCCACCAGCCACAGTGGCAGGTGGATGAAAAGTTGCATACTGGACCACGATTGGCTCCAGCTAGTTGATTTTGTATGTACACATATATAACTTGAGGTCAGCACAGAGACACATTCCCTCTTCAGTTGATGAATGTAAAACAAACTGCTTTCAGAGTTTAAAGGCCCTGCACAGGCACATATATGTGCCTAAAAAGTCATCTGTAGTTACATTAATATTAATGGCTGTCTCACAAGTTCAAAGTCCCCAGACCCTGGTGCTGACCTGTAGCAAGACACAGTTGGGCGTTTTTTGCATAGGAATATGGAAGTTGTACTGTTGAGAAAATATAGCACCAAAGGAAGGGCTGTCTGAAGGCAAGGTAAAGTGGTGAAAATATTTTAAATCTGGTGTTCACTTAGACTGATATTAGGTAGGCTTTTTTAAGTGGCTAAAATACATTTTGCTGTTAACCTTGATCCACAGCATTGCTGAGCTTCTGCCCTGCTAGTTCCATCAAGGAGTGGCCATCTACTGTGTATAATACACTGACTATGGATAAAAAACAAAACTACACCCAAAAAACCCCCAAACTATCCCTTTAAGGTATGATTTCATTTAATTTAGGTGAGCTAGTTCCAGGGTCCCGATGTGGCTCACTCTCATGGCTCACTGGGACACCTGCTGGAACCGAGTCATTGTCAGTGAAATTAGTTTCAGATCTAGAATGACAGTTAACAAGTCTGCTGTGAAAAGGGTCCAATGTGCACGCTGGCTCACTGACACAACTTACCTAAATGGCACAGTTATTCCACAAGTTTTTCCTGCTATGACATCAAAGTATCTGCTGCAAAAAAGTTTTATGTTCAATTTGCCTTCAGTGTTGTTTCTCATGCTTAATTGGTGCCCAGATCATGAAGTGGTGGAAAGATCTATTTCAGTCTTCTATGAGAACAGTATCTGTGTTTTGTAACAAGCTAATATCTGCAGTGTTAATTGTGGCCTGTGGCACAGTACCCAGAGGCTCTGTTTGTATGAACTGGTTTCCCGTTGTTCTGCATATCTAATATCAGCTGAATGCTGTGATAAAATAGAGTGACAATAAATAAATGGAGCAGGTCACCTGTGCATTATGTACTCATAGCAACACTGCCATCTGCTGGAGATATACTGGTAGTACCAATTACAAAATGAGGTAACCAATAACTGGAATTTTCTTAGAAAGTGACAACAAATGAACCCTCCCTCTCATAAGATACATTATACAGCACAGAAACCTTTTGTAATTTTTCAGAAATTCCTCTGCTTAACTGTTAGAAAAGGTGAAGTCCTCTACACATGTAACTGGTTAACTCTAATGGGTTAATTCAGATTTTTTGAAGTGGGGTTGTATGGAGTACTTATCCATGGACTGTATATTACATAAAGTGGATGTCAGTCAGCACGCCCCCAGTTTGGAGAAACAGCCTGGAGTCTGATATAATGTACTGCTTGTGTTAGGGGTCAGCAGCAAAACATTTTAGTTACCTAAAAAAATCAATATCAGTTTTAGTGTACACTATATTGAGAGTATTTTCCACTGCTTTACCTTAACGTCTGACGATCATTTCCAACAAGAAAATTAAGCTGTTGTATCGCTGTCTTTTAAAGCCATACTCCAACGTGAAAAACTGACTTAACATCCCTGGACACAGGAATTGCTGGTCTGCCACTACCTTGATCAGTTACTGTTATTGTGTGACCCTGGTTTTTCAAAGGGATAGTTTGGATTCACCAAAATCACAGAATACCACAAAGTAACTAACTGATTGAAGCAGCTGTATACCAGCAGCTGAGCTACAATTACTGTTTTTGGAGTGGAGTCTGGTGGCTTTGACAAGAGCAAAGTTTGGGAACTGAAGCTGTTAACAGCTTCCCTGTTGAAAGGGGCTGTCTGACAGAAAGGTAAAGCGCTGAAAATACTCCCAGTAAAGCGTACACTTAAACTGATATTGATTTTTTTTGGGTGGGACTTTTATATGCAGCTGTAATACGCTTTGTTGCTGACCCCTCCACAGCAGTACATTGATTAGTGTCCATGCTGCACTCCAGCCTGTTTCTCCAAACTGGGGGTGTGCTGACTGACATCTACTGTAGATAATACACTGACTATGCATAAGAAGCCCATACAACCCCACTTTAAAAAATCTGAACTATCCCTTTAACTTTTAATTGTTGGAAAATGAAAAGATATCATGCTACATGTAATAAACCACATTTTAAAAATCCTTATGGGAAAGCTATATGTTACATGCTGGTCAGAGGCTCTGGCTTATTTTGTGTTGTATGTGTCCACTCATGACTCCTACTCACTCACCAGCTCCAATTTTCAAGCACAGTTATGAGCTGGTTATTAACACCCTCAATAGCTTTGCGAATGACCTTCAGTTCATCTTTGCTGACGCATGTGTGTTTATGACTGTACATTATACTACTCTGCTTGTATCTGTGAGATTATTGTCTTGTGTTATTTGGTGTAAATTTCAGAGGAGAGGGCAGGGAACACGTCGCTGTCGATATTTAAAACATGTGCACCCTTCCCCCACCCCTTAAAAACATGACAGTAGCAGTGGATGTATTTTGAAAAAACTAAATATATTTACACCAAAAACTGCATGTTACTATGCCAGGCGGCACCGCCATCAGCAGAGGCTCGTGGGAAGTCTATAAACAAGAATAATAATAAATAATAGTAACAAACTAATGAACCACCAGACCAACGTATAGCAAATACAAGTGAAGTCATATTTATATATTTGTGGATCCATTTTTACACGTGAGACTGGTTTTGCACATTTGTGGATCACTTCCTGTCAGTTTGCGGGCTGTGTGACATTTGTGACTTCCCTCTTATTTGTTTGTGTAATTTTGTATACACATGCTGCTTTTGCTTTTTAATGATTATAACAGTGCAGAAAAGACCGACCCTGCTGTACAGGAACCAGTGAAGGGAAGCAGGGAAACTTGGCTGATATTCAACCAGCTGTGTGTCATCATATTGTGCACAGATGAATGTTGTTTGACTTCCACCTAAGATCCCTGCCCGTCTGGTGGCAGAGGTCCGGGTGCTGGCAGTGGCATGGGGGTGAAGCCAAACACTGTTCATCTGCACACACTGTGATGCCACACAGCTGGTTCAATATCGGCAAAGTTTCCCTTTATATTCATTGTCTTCTGGGGCGATCAGCAGTGATGTGGTGGTTCACTTTTACATTGTGATCTGTAGCCTATAGTTCGGCTTTAGCTTCTAACTATCTTGATCTTTTTAACCTGTTTTTGCTGATGAGTGAGTCTGGATATATCCTTCAAGTGCATTTTGTAGACCCCTCTGTCTGCTTCTCTCTGGAATCACTATTTCATTCTTCCAAATATATGATAATATTTCTTAAAAAATTTCAGTTAGTTACAGTGTGGACTCCATGCTTACTCAGACAGCTTGTTGAACCATCACAAAGGGGCAGGGCTTAGCAAAAGGTCAATTCCCACTGCAGCAGATCTGTAGAAAAAACAAAATTTGTGAGGTGCAATTACTTGCCACATCAGCAGGTGGTGACATTCCCTTGCATGAGATGAAGCAAAAGAGTAACATTTTACAACAACTGGAAACAAGGAGAGAAGTCAGCTGCTATTAGTTTGTTTCCACAGAGCATGAGGAATTTATGCCCGTAAGTATGAGCGCATATTTCGTTTATGTTAAGCATGTGAAATAAAAAGAGATGGTGTGTAAGGATACTATTATCGCTATCATGATGGTTTTTCAGTAGCACCTTCATGGTAATTCGGACTCACAGTTATGAAATAAGTACTCAGATCTTTTACTCATGTAAAAGTACAAAATAAGTACAAAAGTACTTATTATGCAGAATGGTCCATTTCAGATCAAATAAAGCCAGTGATGCACGAATTCATTATTTTTTTGTTATTAGTCTGAATTTGCAGTTAAATAGTATTTAAATGTATCAAATAGATATAAGGGAGTGAAGAGTGTAAAAAATTCCTTCTCAGATATAATGGAATAGAAGAATAAAGTAGCAGAATGTGGACATACTCGAGACAAGCACATCAACATTGTATTTTAATGCAGTACATGAGAGTAAATGTACTTTGTTATTTTCCACCATCACTGCATTGTTGCTATACTGTACAGTTGATTGAATATGCTTAGGGGGGTCAAATTGAAGTTTCAATTTCAATTTAATTTCAATTTCAATTTCAATTTATTTATTTAAAAAGGGACAGTGCATATTAATGAACATACACATGTAAATATGCCAGATTATAGCCGTAGGCTAGTTTCCACTGTAGTCCC
Source organism: Epinephelus fuscoguttatus (assembly GCF_011397635.1). Taxonomy (NCBI): domain Eukaryota; kingdom Metazoa; phylum Chordata; class Actinopteri; order Perciformes; family Serranidae; genus Epinephelus; species Epinephelus fuscoguttatus. The sequence goes on from NC_064752.1 coordinate 45,884,481, forward strand.
TTGGTGTGCCATGTGCCAAGTGTTAGCTAAATGTAACTCTGTGCACTGTGTAAGGCATGGCTAGGAGTGATAGGGCATGTATTTATGGATTGTACAATAATTAGTAATTTACACCACAAATGGAATTACCAATCACATTAGCCTACATTAACAACTGTCAGGTGATCAGTAAATGCTCTGGTTAAATGATGGAATCAAAAGGACAGTTGGCCTGATAACTGTAAAATGATTATTATCCTAGTGATGGTAATTTCAAGGTTAAACGCTTTGTAAGCCATGATGTCACTGGTGTGATGGTGTGAAGTCCCCTAACACAGAAGGTCTACAATAGGCTTTAGCATAGAATTTTATTGCAGTGAAAATCAGACAAAGGCTGTGATTGCCTCAAAGAAACCCTTTTATGACAAATTAGTATTCGGTTCAAATACACCTGCCAGATATCCTATAATATTTCTTAAACTGTTTATGTAAGTTTAACCCCTCTTCTCAGTTTGGTCAATAATGTAGTGAACATTATTAATCGGCTTGAGCTAACACCCCATTAACTGGGTGAAAGATACACACAGTCCAGCTTAATGAGTACTTTTACTTTTTGCCTTTCTTGTACTGTTACTTGAGTAAAAGATCTGAGTACTTCTTTCATCACTGCAATTGTGTGTTAAATTAGTCCGTTAGCTTGGTGCTAAAACATCATGAGAATGACCATTAATGTCCTACTGAAAATTAGCATTGTAATTGCAATAATGTTAAAATTATCCATTTTTATCTCACATTTGACATAAAACAAAATATGTGCTCATACTTTACAAAATTAAATTCCCCGCACGGTCTGGAAACAAACTAATAGTGGCTGTCCTTGTGTCTCATTGTTGATCAGGCTGTGAATGCTAGATAGGATCTTTGCTGTAGCCAAATTGGTACCTGAAGTTCTGTCATCTCATGTGAATAAATGTCGCCATCTGCTGACGTGGCAAGTAACTGCATCTTACACAGATTTTTTTTTTTTTTTTTTGTAAACAGATCTGCTTCAGTAGGAATTAGACAAAAGTACACAAATAGAGGGAGGTGACAAATGTCATGTGGCCTGTAAACTAACAGGAAGCAAACCACAAATGTGCAAAACTTGTTTCATGTGTAAAAATGGATCCACAAATGTGTTAATATGACTTCACCTGTATTTTCTGTGGTGAAACTGTTAACATTTGTAAATCCTAGAACATTTTTTATGTGAAATTAAAGTATGTGTTTACAGAGTCAGTTATGTGTCTTTGCAAATCAGGCTATATTTTTGTGGATGTGCCTTTACACAACACAAATATAAAAAAAATACATGTTTGTAAATAGTGAAAGATTTGTGGATCATGGTACACATTTCTAGATTGTCATGTGTGGGTTAAAAATGAGAAAGTCCAATAAGAATTTCCATAAGCCCACTGACCAAAGGAATACTCTATCAGTTCAGCTCAGCACATGAGAAGAGAAATGGAAGTGAGGAACGTAAACAAAGAGCTAAAGTCCAGAGGGAGTGAGACCAAAAGGAAAAACTTACGTGCTGGTAGATCACTGGCTGTGCTCTTTGCGTTGTGTTCATGTGCAACGTTTTTGGCCAAGACACAGCAAGGTCATGTGATGCAGCAGGGGGGCCTTTGTTGCAGCAAGTTCTCTTAAGTGAGTTTGTTGTGTCTGGGCCTTAGGATGATTTTAATGAGTCCAGCTCAACCCCACCACATCACTGAATATATCAGTCAGCTGCTCCTTCACATCTTGACTGTAAACACCTTTGCTATCTTTCCTATTGCCTAAAAAAGAACAGAAAGAAAAGGTTTAACACAGACATAATTCACACAAATGTCATTAATGTATCCACTAGAGTTTCAGTGGGGATATGAATAACCTCCTTTTCACTGAGCCTCTGGAAGAATCTCTGTATGATAGCAGAGACTGTGGAAGTGTTTAGGACTAGTTGTCGATCCGCTGCTGCTTCCTTTTCCTGCTGGGAAAATACAGTATGTCTATCCTCTTCTGAGGGCCTGGAAATAAATCTATTTTCATGGCCTTAGACACTAGAATTAAAAGAACAACAATGTTATGTAAAAAAGTAAGCCCAAACCTCCAAAATTCAACAAAACAAAAACCTAATTAGGCATGACTTAACACAAATCTTGTCCTACATAGTTTTAATGTGTAGTAAATTTTACGTTCAGAGAGGTGGAGATTGGGTCTGTTTTTGTAGAAGCATTTCTTTCCTCAACAGCCTCTTTTTCACAGCACTCTGAAACTGTTGCTGTCATGTTTGTTAAGGCTGAACCCAAATGCAGACATGAGACAGGTGACAGTAGCTTTAACACAAGTCTTTCAAAGAAAAAGTGAATAGTTAATGAGGGTTTGGGAGATAACCAGCAGTGGTTCCAGCACAAGAGGGTTGGTCTTTTGTCCGGGGGTGGATGGTCTTGGCAGGTACCGGTAGGTTTTTCTCTGAGTGATGACCTACTGGCGGCTTGGTAAGCATAGAGAGGTGGCTGGCTGACTGGTGTCTCTGGTGAGAGGAGAGCAGGTGGGAATCTTCGAGGCAGGCAAACTAACGAATATCTTAAACAGACTGGCAAGCAAACTGAACAAGAGCTAGATGTGTGACTCATCACAAACTGAGTAGAGAGACAGCTTCTGCCCTGGAGAAGAAGAAGCCAGTAACAGCATGGCAAAATCTATATCCAGAGTCACGGAGGAGGAGTTCTGACAGTCGCAATCTTTTTGACCTGCTTTTTGCCAAATTGTTTCTTCCATGCTGTCTTTAGAATTTTTCTAGAACATATTTTTATTAGTAATTATGCATACACTATATCAATTTCAAGTGTTCACATATTTTTCATTTATCAACCCCTTTCAAACTCCCGAAATCCCTCTGAAAACTCCCCTTTCCTAACACAGTTCCTCCAAAGTAGAGGATGTAACACAGCACAGTCTTAGTTCACAAGCATGGTGGGATATCATAAAAGACAAAAAAACATACAGCAAAATAAATAAATAATATTACAGTCAACAAAGCCTTCCCTCAGCCTTCAACCATAATTTCTTGGTCCAGGAAGTCCATCCATCCATCCATCCATCCATCCATCCATCCATCCACCTCCTCTTGAGGGTCACATATCCCATCTGACATTGGGTGAGAGGCATTGTACACCCTGGACAGACTTATGTTCAGCAAAGTTCAGTATTGTAGGTATCATACTTAAGGCCACATTTGTCTCTTTTACAAAGTGCTGTTTTGACACGTAACAAACCGACAATTAACGCACAAAAGAAAAACAAAAACCCTGGTTTCAGCCTCCAGTAGCTGCTCAATGAAATAGCAAACTGAACTACAAATGTCATAGTATCTATTCACCCCAACATATGTCTCACATTGGCCAGCATCAGAAGGCACATAAGCAACCTATATCAACACTATCTAAGCATTAGTTAACATTGTAGCAGAATATTTTTTCAGTTTGTTTATCGTGGACTTTTGGCTAATGACTACAATTACTCATACTTATTTGTCAGGAACTTTGTCTTTTCCAGTCAGGGGGGCTCATTCATGTAATGTTAGTATATCTGTGAGTGGATTTGCACATTAAAAAACCTCGGAACTAAAAACCTACACCAGATTCATGAATGCTGCGGAAAACTTGGATTTGATCTTAGGCATGTGTCTATGTTCATGAATACCGATCAATCGTTAATTGACTGCGTGCTCCCACTTGTCAGCAATTAAATTAGCATAAATCCCTGCCCATGAATAGCCAGTGACCACCATATATGGAGGTAATAATTACTATCGATAGGTACATCTTGCTGATTTGCAAACATGGAGCAAACAAAGAAAGCCAAAGAGAGAAAAAGAAAGACTTGTCCAATGCTGAGATTGAAGTTATTTTAGGGGAAGTTGGAGTTGAGGAAAAACATTACATTTTCTTCTGTTATTAGTAATGTGACAAAGATAGGTAAATCAAAGGCTTGGAAGGAGGTAACAGGTGCTGTAACTCTGTGTCATCTGTTTTATGAACCATCACATCTATTTTCTGTGGTGAAACTGTTAACATTTGTAAAACCTATAACATTCTTATGTGAAATTCACATAAAGTATGTGTAGAGTCAGTTATGTGTCTTTGCAAATCAGGCTATATTTTTGTGGATGTTCCTTTACACAACACAAATATAAAAATACATTTTTGTAAATAGTGAAAGATTTGTGGATCATGGTACACATTTCTAGATTGTCATGTGTGGGTTAAAAATTAATAAGGTCCAATAAAAAAATTCCATAAGCCCGTTGACCAAAGGAATACTCTGACTATCAATTCAGCTCAGCACGAGAAGAGAAACGGGAATGAGGAACGTAAACAAAGAGCTTAAGTCCAAAGGGACTAAGACCAAAAGAAAAAACTTGTTGTGCTGTAACTCTGTGTCATCAGTTGTAAGAACCATCCAACGAAAATGGTTCGACATGAAACCTGATGCAAAAATTGCATAAATACTCACAAAAAAACACATCAGCAACAGGGAGCTTTTCCCAGTCACAGCTCTCTGCTGCAGACGAGTGCACTGCTTGCATCACCAAAGACCTCTCTGTCAGTTTGCCCTAAGCCTCAGCATTGTTTGTCACTAACAAATTAAACCATTTATTAAACATTTTAATGCAGGCAGTCTAATGTAGGCAACAATCCACGGTTAAGTTCAATAACAAGTTAGATAGTCTGGCGTAAAACTACACTGTCTCCCTCCAACTCTCTGCCAGATTCGGGTGCACCAACTGAGCGGAGACAGATGCCAAATTGCTTTCCCACATCTACAAGTCTTATTAAACCAAAACTCAATTTAAAATATTTTTTACGTCTTCCACGTTGTGTCTCTAATAATCAAATTAAACACAAACACTTACATTTCTAATCTGTTGTCATATTTAACCTACATGTTTTAAAGGAATCTGTGTATTGTGAATATAGCAGAGCACAATGTAATTTAAATCTGTAATTTCAAGTTTACTTACAGATGTAGATTTTGTTAGTACCTACGAAAAGATTGGAAGTACAAACATTTTGATAAATGCAAAATACACGTAAATTTCTGTATGTAAACAGTTTACACACAAATTCCTTCTGCTCACGTCTCATGAATGAGTGTTTATAAATGCCATCGCTTCCTCTGGCTTGTCAGAAGACTTGGTAGAATTATATGTGGTAATCCTTAGGGTTCCAGGATAATCTGAGCCATAATTCTTTATCCCAAGTGATTGGAGCTTCCCCCTGGCCTCATCAAAAGCACAATGTTTTCTCTGAGTTCTGTTTGAAAAGTCCTTGAAGAAGAAAACCTGCTACTCTCAACGTGGACGTTCTTTGCCCAGTTCACTGCCTCTAACACTACAGCTTGATCGCCATAGTGGTGAAACCTCACAATCATGATAAGGCTTATGAGAATCGGTCGCCCTCCTCGCTATCCCTGACACTAGGTGCACCCTCCATTTTCCAGTCTTTGGCAGTCAGTACAAGAGCCTCCGGAATCCATGACTCCATTAAATGAACGACTGAGGTGCCCTTGAGGATTTCAGCAAACCAACTATTCAAAGAATCTTGCATTTGCATCTGTCCTCCTGGCCCCTGAGACATTCCTGTAACTAGGTGGGAGCTTTTTCATGGTATGAAACCGGCTTCTCTGTCTCAACATTTGTGTCCTCCACAGCTGAGATACGTTGTCCAGCTTTGTTGACATGCATGGTTGTTTCTTGCATTTCTTTCAATATATCTCTAATTTTTTTGCAGGAAGCAATCAAGATATATTCGCGATATTCACTGTAACTGTGGTCGTGGCCTTGGTCATCACTAGGCTTAGCTGTTCAATCTCTGTGCCACCATCTTGGGCTTTGTCCGCATTACTAGCTGTGGTGCTCTTATTTTCCTGTGTTGTTTTTGTCATTTTAGAAGCCATTTTAACAAGAGCTTTGCCCCAAAAGTGCTCCAAGAACATCATACACACTTCTGTGTTTAGCGCCAGTTTGGGCTGAATCAAATGCTAAAGTTAGTATATTTTGCATCAAAAATGCAGCATCTCATTCTGAAAGCTGCTACATGGTTGACGTCACCGGAAGTTCCCCCCCGTCTTTATATGTTTTGAAAAACGTCTTGCTGGCTGGGCTCTCAGCTTTGTCCTCATCAGTCCAATCAGTGGGCTTAAGTGTCCTGACAGCCTGTTCAATCCACACAATCATGTATGCTACCTCAAAGATGGCTGAGGTGGTGCACAAAAAGAAAGCAGTTGAAGTTGATCTCCTGCTCTTCTCTGACCTGGTGGAAAGTCTGACAGTTGATCATGTCGCAGGAATCTACTCGCTTGCCTCTTTGGATTGTATTTGTATTTATTTTGTAGTCTGTCCATCAGCCTCAGTTTTCGAATATTCTCTCTGGTCTTCAATAGACAAGACTTGAACTATTTCAGCCATGAAAGTCTGCCTGGACATTTTCTCAAAGGCCTGAGAGCAGCTGTCTGCCAGGTCAGGGGTGTACATCTCCCCCACAGTGTAAAAATCTGTTGCAGTTTCAGCAGGCGGATGGATCTCAGGCTGAGTGCCCTTATCCACCTGGTTGGGTGATGCAACTGAGCTGATAGAGGATGGAGATGGGAGGTTCCTCAATGCATTCCTCCAATTTATACATCACTAAGTGTTTTCTGCTTCAGGTTTTGTGCTGAACGTGTATTGGTGATTTGTTTAGTTTTTGGCCCGCTGAAATACCATTGGTGACATTACACATGTGGCTTAAGCCAGGTGGCTTATGGAAGTTAAAAAAAATTGCCTCATTATATAAGCCACAAACACACCAGTAGATTGTCACTGAATCTACTGGTGTGTTTGTGGCTTATATAATGAGGCAATTTTTTTTTTGGGACAGAACTGTTGTGCACTGAGGGCATTGGATTGTGTGTCCTGCATGGCAGCTTCATCTTGTATGGCTGCTACATCCTCCATGCCATCCTCTATGCTGTCCTCCAAAGTTGCTGAGTCATCCAAGGACTCAACAGGTATTTGAAAAGATAGCAGCAGGTGTCTGATCATGTCACATTTCCTCATATTTGTGTGATGACACCAGGGACAGAGAAAATGACCCTCGGTACTGCAGTTGTGACTGTATTGTAGTGTACTGTAATATGTGTAAATCTAAAAAGAAAAAAAAAACAAGACAAAAATTAGCAACCTGGTCTCTACAAATATCTATTTAAAAACTGAAATTGTCACTCTAACAAACACATGGGTGTGAACTGGACCCGCTACTGAGTCCATGGGTGCATCTTAAGTCTCCCTCACTTGCATCTCGTCTAAGTCCCTCGCACCAGAGATGCATGAAGAGATGGAAAGAAATCATGCGAGGAGAGAGGAAACGAGGAAATATGTTTTTATATAAATTAGTATTTTTTTCTAAAGCGTCACATAAAGTGATGCCTGTCTCTGCTGACAGCGGCAGCTGATAACAGCTGCTTTAACAGTTGGAAAGACATTTGATGGGGTTTGTTTCTGCACACATGTGGACTCCACTTAAACATGAAGGCACAAAGTTCTCACTACCAGACCAACGGTAGGCTAATTTCTCTCTGTTTAACAAACACCGCACATGAGTAACCTGTGTTCTGTATTTATAATATGATAACATGTACTGTGTCAGATGTGTTTACACAGCTGATTTTTCAAAACAAATAAAATACAACTACAATACACTACAATTTATTCTTTTATCTGTCTTCACAAATGTAGTTTGAATGTAGTTTTCAATTAGTCATACAAACAATCTAATTTATTTTTTAGTAACTTAAGACACAAATATACTTTTGGAAGTCAGTGCAAGTTTCTCAGTTTGTATTTCACAGTCAGAATGGACAATGATATTGTCTGCAGCAGGTTGTGAACCTTTGAAGGATGAGGGTTTTTGAATTGTGCAGAATAGTGTGATGCATCTGTTAAAATGTTTAAAATGTACCACATACAAACAACCATTGCCGATAATATTACACATTGCCTATCTGTAATCTAACTCTTATCTGCTTTCATGAACTGAAAGCTAACGTTAATGTTTGTGTGCTAATGACATTAGCATAGCTAACGTTAGCAAACTCATAAAGTTAGTGTAAGTTGTTTGCTGCTAAACCTAGCGATACGTGACCTAGCTTTTTAAGTTACAGTTCAAAATACTGTATAAACTTTCTATTGTTTACCTTTGTGTCACTGGTGAAAAAAAACAAAATAAGGTTTAAGATAGTGCTTTCACAACACCACCTTAATTTACAGCAGAGTGCCACTGAGCACTCCCATCAATACAGCAATGCAATTGGCTGATATCTGTCCCGGTTCAGCCTTTATTAAACTACATGACTGATTTTTAAAGGGAAGGGACAAGATGGGTCCTGGTGATGGAGATGGGTCTCAGCGCTGTAGGTGGGGCCTGAGGCTGGAACTCTGTTTTCTTGGCCCTTATGAACACGTTGTTCTCAATCTCAATGTGCCTTTGTTTCTTGCCACCTGTTGAACCAAATCCCTGTCCGGTGATCTAGTAATCTCATGTTTTCCCTCTATGTCCAGCATGTCCAGAATCAGTTTCTTCATAAACTTAAAAACATCTCCTCCATCTTTGCCTTCGCAAATGTCAATAAAACGAACACAGTTGCGTCGTAAGTGATTCCATGTCATCTACTTTATCAATAGGGGTGTAAATCACCAGTTTTATCAGGATATGATATTATATCGGGTCTTTGAACAATGATATGTTATTTGCTGATATTACAAAATCTACCATGATACGATTTTGATTTGATGCAATTCAGGGGCCTGTGATTGACATGAGACAATATCATCTACCCATTTAACACAATCTGTAACCAAAGAAGCTGCCACTTCTTTTTTGCTCTTGGCCAAAAAAGATAATATACAACACATAAATAACGTAGTTTACGCTGACTCCACCAACACGAGAAAAGTTTACCTTCAGGGCTTTCTGCCAGAGAGCTCTTTCTAAAAGAAATGTTTTCATTTGAACCCAAACCTTTTCTCTAAAACCCCAGGGTTATCAGGCTTAAAGCCTTGACGGCAATCTTCTCCCAACAGCCATATAACATGAAATAACAACAAGATCACTTAACAGAAGTATTAAATTCACCTAAAAAATAAGGTTCATAGTAGGGCATTAACGACTTTGATTTTTTTCAGGTTGACTTATCTGTCAATAAAGTCGAAGTCAAATCGACAAGTCATTTGATGACGTCATCACACTGACACGGCGGAGGAAAGTGAAGTATCTCCACACATGTGATGTGTGTCTGTCAGGCCCGAACATACTCGGGCGGAACAGACTCTGCGGAGGTCCGCGCGGACTCAAAGTCGACATCCGCAAGCCCTGTGCGTGCAAAGTGCGTGCACAGGGCGATTTTTCATGGACATTTGTACATGAAAGCCCGAATGACTGCGGACATTCCTTGCGGAGTCTGCTCCGCTTACACTCGAGTATGTTCACTTAGTCAAGGATAAAGTATCAGCGTAAGCCAATCAGAGGCAGCGATTGCATTCCGTACACAAGCACAGAGAGAGAGAGAGAGAGAGAGAGAGAGAGAAAACACACGACTTGTTGACTCCTCCCGGGGGGTGTCGACTTGTGCCACTGACGTCGACACGTCGACAAATTGACTTTTCTGTTAATGCCCTAGTTCATAGACAAAACATTTGTTTTCGCTAGTTGCTCATTATTAGCTTTCACATGTTTACATTGCATAAATTAGCCATAAAATAACCATTACTCATACATTGATAAGTTGAATGTATTATTTGTATTTTTTCTTACTCACCGTTGGTTCAAGTCACTATCAACAGAACAGCTCGGTTCAATTTTAGTCTCCATACATGTTTTTTCAGTTGAACTTTGTTGAAACAGAGCAGCTAATGTTGTTGTGTCGCTGCAAGAAAGTGGAGAGAGATGCCAGACCAGGCAGGCATTATTTGAGTATGGCATTTTCTTTGTCTGTTGATGCTTTTTTTTCCTCCAAAATCAACATTTCCACACTGCTGGTTTATTCCTGAGCCACAGGAACACACAGATCCAGCCAGGACAGAGTGTCAACAGAGTTCCTATGGTCATAAAAAAACCCCTGGAAAAATCATGGAATTTGTAAAGAGCAATAGGCTCTATGCACGCATCACTTGCTAACTTAGTGCAATAACTTGGGTTGGGAAATATTGGGGATTGTGCAATAACTTGGTGTTCTGTTTTTCACATTTTATCTGGTTTGTGTCTTATGAGTGTGTATGTTTGCCATTTCCTGTGTCTTTGCTGTTTTGTGTATATTTATTGTCTGCAAGGCAACTGGTGTATGCACTCGAGTCCACGACAAATTTCCCCTAGGGGACAATAAAGTATATTCTATTCTACTTCCGCGTTTGACATAAGGCCGCCCATCCAACTCCGGTCCGTGAGATTGAAAGCGGAAGAAAACGGCAGGATGGCAGAATCGCTCCACTTCACTCATTTGCTGGAATTACCTAAATTTACCGTCAATGACATACGAAGATTAGTCCGGAGGTGCAGTACAACACCGCAGAGCAAACTTGAGAAAGGTTTCAAGTTGTTTTATGTGTCCTCCTATCTCTGTAATTATGAAGGTAAGTAGCTAACCGTTGCTACTTGGGCTAATGCCAGGCTGTTCTCTTCATGATATATATATATATATATATATATATATATGTATGTGTGTGTGTGTGTGTGTGTGTATATATTTTTTTTTTTGGTAGATTGGCTTATGGGGTGATTTTGAAGGAGTAATTAAGTTAATCTTCTATAAGTGTTATCTTCCCTCCAAAACTGGCATATTAAATGGATATTAAAACACTTTAAAACTTACACCTCAGGAGTTCTTACCTGTCGGGATCCTTCGGGAAACGGTGGAAGGCCAGGTGCGGAGTGTTCCACTGATAGTTGTTGCAGTTAATTGCACTACACTGTTTTCTTTTACTTTTTTCCTCCTCTCTCCTTGACATCTTGCATGTTGTCTGGGCGCAACAGTCCAAGCTCAACAGTCCAAAATGGTGTTAGCGTATGGCAAGCCGTTTTAACATTTAATCACTAAGTCCGACTATCGGACTATATTACCATTATAGATATCTATAACGTCATTTTGACTAGTAGTAATGCCATTGTGACTAGTATGAATTTTAATTTAAGATATCTGTAACGTCATTTTGACTAGTCAAAACTGAATTACAGATATCTATGACGTCATTCTGACTAGTCAAAACTGAATGACAGATATCCATAACATCATTCTGACTAGTCAAAACTGAATTACAGATATCTGTAACGTCATTTTGACTAGTCTAAACTGAATTACAGATATCTATGACGTCATTCTGACTAGTCAAAACTGAATTACACTTACACTTACAGAATTGAACTTGAATTATGACTAGTCAAAATTAAATTGTAGATATCTCAAACTGGAATTACAGATATCCACAATTCAGTTGCAGATATCCGCAATAACAATTGCAGATATCCGCAACTACATTGGAGATATCTATGACAAACCCCATATGGCAAAAATAGTTTGAATCTTACTAGTCAAAACTGAATTACAGATATCTGTAATTAGAGTTTTGACTAGGCAAAATCTAATTACAGATATCTTGAATCAGAGTTTTGACTAGGCAAAATTATGTTGCAGATATCAGTAATAAATATCCAGTCTAGCGATTAAATGTTAAAACGGCTTGCCATAGTTAGCGCCCCTAGTGGCTGTTGGCAAAAATTCAACGGAGCTTCGCCTCTTGGTATCCATGCTCTTTGCTCATATAATAGATTTGAAGCTCAAAATACTCCACTCTGGACGTCGCCATCTTGGCAGTGCCTGACTCCGCCCAACTCCCGGACAATAAAAAATGGGCAAAGAGGCGGGGCCGAAGGAAGCCTAGTTGCTTAAACACGCCCACCTCGCTTGGCGCTACTAAGTTAGCTAAGGCTAACAAGCTAGGCTAAGAAGCTACGAGGCTAAGAAGCTACGCTACTTTGGCTAGCCCTGTGGTGTTGGCTGCTCCCGCTTGGTGCCAGCTCCCTCACGAAACTTGAGGTAAGTTGAGTTTAGCTGAAACTACGTTGTACAACAAACCTTGAAACAATGATTCAGCTGTTATCTTAAAAAAAAACCCACTTCAACTTTTTAAAAATATATAACGCTAATTATTTATTACACTCATTTTACTTTCATATGCACAGTGTGGAGCATTGGTGACAGCTATGTCCGGCGTGGTGTCCAGAGAGCTGCAGAGACCTTGGGAAGCACCCTCAGCATGCCGGGCGTCCGTGTCTGCTGGTTTGGCTGGGGTGGACTGCAGTGGAGAGGCCTTCTCTCCTTCTTTTCCCACTCCCTGCGAGGAAGAGCAGCACCAGATGTCCTCATCATCCACTGTAGCGGCAGTGACATGGGGAAGGTCAGCAGTGTCAAGAAGCTGGTCAGCATGATGAAGGAGGACCTGCACCAGCTTCACCTCCAGCATCCTGGCATTAAGATAATAGTTTCTTCATTGGCCCAAAGGTGCAGGTGGGAGGCTGGTGGCAATCCAGCAAAGATTGATAAGGCCAGGAAATGTGTTTACAGTGTTATGGCTACATTTGCTCATAGTTTAAATGGTGCCATAATTGAGCACCCTCACATCAGACACATTCATCTCACACCTAGGAGAAATTATATGTTTTTAAGTAAATTAGTTAATTGTCTTAAAGACCACCCCCTAACGCAGTGAACTGCTTACTGTTGGCAGTGTCACTGCTTTTGAATTTGGCCTTTAGGACACATTTTGTTAGGCCTGATCATAGCCCAGGCTGTCATGGCTAATGTTGAGCTTTTGATATTCATCATTATTGTACGACATCTATTGCACATCTGTCCGTCCTGGAAGAGGGATCCCTCCTCAGTTGCTCTTCCTGAGGTTTCTACCGTTTTTTTCCCCCGTTAAAGGGTTTTTTTGGGGAGTTTTTCCTTATCCGCTGTGAGGGTCATAAGGACAGAGGGATGTCGTATGCTGTAAAGCCCTGTGAGGCAAATTGTGATTTGTGATATTGGGCTTTATAAATAAAATTGATTGATTGATTGATCTATAACTTGTTTAAAGTTTCAATAAATTCTATTTACATGTGCACTCCTTTTGTCTTTGTTACTGACTGAATGTTGTATTTCACAATCAAATCTGACTGTCAATTGAAAGGGCAAACAAAGCATACACTACAGATAAAACATTAAGCATTAATGTTTAACATTGTCACTGACAAAAAATTAAGCAGTCCATTTCTGTGTGGGCCTGATTATTTTAACTTTGTACTTGAAGATAACTAAGCACCCTACACCCAGCAACAGAGCCTGAGAAGATTTTGGAGAATAACCTTTGTTTGCTGCTCTGTTAGAAGTCTAGTTTTAACACAGAAGAATGTGACTGGATAAAAGGGCTCAAAGTGAAAAACAAAGAATTAGCTGGACACAATAGTTTTGAAGCCCCCAAGGAGGTATCACTTGTTCGCTATGTTGCCAACTCTGAGAGGGTCTTCCTCAGGCAAAGGTATTGTGACGCTTTTATAGTGAGGCAAACAGAAACATAATCAGCCAAATATGTGTTACGTTTTTTAGCCTCACTATATAAGTCTCAATACCGAGCAATACCCACAGAACCTTCTCATATGTCACAACGTCACAAATAAATAATACCTCCTACGGGACTTAAAACTATTCAGTGTGCAGATATTTCCTTGTTTTTCACAAAAGGAGAATAGTTTCTCAGTGAATTTTCTTCATTTGTCTCAAAGAAATGTTCAAACAAAACCAGCATATAACATCAGCTTTTCATTTTTTTTTTACATTGTGCTAAGATAAATGCAAACTCGGGTAAATGTTAAGACATAAATGAAAACATTAAGATACCATTAATAACTATTATATTTTGTTAATGGTTTAAATCACCACTATATTTCCAATCATCACAGGAAACTGATGAATGACAGCTTTCAAAAAATTAGCTTTTACTCTTAAGTAAATTTTGTCTGATCCATTTTATATAGCAAAAGTTATAACCATTACACAAACAGTTTAACAAAATTAAGTCAAAACTTGCATTCATGAAAACATCCATATTAAAAGGTTACAAAAAGTACACATGAAATAAATTAAAAGATTTATAACAGTAATTATGAAACCTATGAATTAGGACCCAGTGTTATAATTTGCAAAATCTTAATTTCTTGTGAAACACCCTCTTTACTGTGGAGTAAATATCACATTGGCCTAGGCGTTGTAACTTTCCTCAAGTGTCCTACATGAGAGAAAGATGACAGGTTAAAAACACAGGTAGAAAACATTGACTACAGCCTGTCTTGGTTAAAAGCCCACAAACCACCAAAACGATCTTATTGCTGAGTAAGTGGCTGTCATTCATAAAATAGTTTTGTGTTTAAGTTCTGTAGATATTCGACTTTATATTTGAATGTGATTTTAAATTTAACTGTACTATCAAGACAACTGGAGTGTGAATGTACAATATGCAATTCATCCACATTAAAATAATTGTTGCTATCAAAAGGAAACTGAACTGTTATCAAAGCTCACTGCCACTGTGGAATCATGCTATGTTCAGCTGTCTCATTATGAGAATATTTTATTCCACTGGTTCTTCACAGACTGTGTGTGGGGAAAAAGGTAGTAATTCTCACTTTGATAAAGGGTCTTTGCATAAAAGGCACTAAAATGTTAAAGTTGGTAAATACATGTCATGGTCCTTGATTGATAAAATCTTCATTTGGCCTTTTGCATCAGGGGAACACTAAACTGCACTGGTGTGTCAGTAATTTCACCTTATCAGGAATAGTACAGAGCAAGCTGTGCCCTAATCGAGTACTTAGTAATGTATGACAATTAGTAATTTATGTAATGCATTTAAATGTATTATGGACAATAATTCATCATTTTAAACTAATAAGTTTCTTGACTCTTTGTGAGGTACTGTATGAAAAAAGGCGTCTTTATCCTGGAGTCCGTGCTGAAGTGATGACTCTCAAAGTGTTCACTGCACAGATGGGAAGTCTTGTTTGGAGTCCAGTTCTGTCTCCTCGTGTTGAGTGTCCACTGGTCCAGTCTGTCTGGGTCACCTAGAGGAAAACTTTACACAGACAAATAGATATTAAAAGTAATATATATGTTAGCTACCTACTTCACAGACACTTTTACATGCAAACAATACAACTTAAATTACTTCAATGTTCAACAGATCATAATCAACTTATTTTAGCAAAACAAAAAGGTGGTGGCTATCACAGTCCTCATATTCTGTCTGTCCATTATCTTTTGTTGTGTAACTACAGGCCTATATCATACAGTAATCCTAATATTTTATATGTGACAGTAAATGTCACATTAGTTTTTTTTAATTACGTTACACACCTTATTGTAATTTCACATAGTTCACCACTTTTTAATTCACATACACAAGTATAGCCTTAATGTTATGTTAACGTTACACTGCTCATATGACAACGTTAACATTGCAACACGTTAGCTAACTAACGTGGTGGACCTTTATTTTCAAACCTCACACAGCCTCAGCATTTTGTTCAAAATATTCTCTCCCTAAATGCCTAAATCCTAACACTTCTCTGTCAGGCTCTGACTTCGATGCATCCCCGGACTGGCGTCTTGCTCGGCTAACCGTTAGCTGGCTGGTTAGCTAGTTAACGAGCTAAGCTTGTGTTGTATCGTATTGTCTGTGGCTCTGTAACTTGATGTGGATGTTGCTGCTGTGATACAGGTCGCACTTGAAAATAAGACCTCCGGTATCAACGTGATTTTACATGTGTTAAATAAAGGCTTAATAATATAATAATAAGCTGACAAGCTAGGTGGTGACCGCAGACACCGATACACGCTGCTGACAAGCTAGGTGGTGACCGTAGTGACCGCAGACACCGATACCCACTAATTAGTTCTAACATATAAACATAAATAAAAATAATAATAGAATGTCCGAATTTCACTTACCGAAAAACCTGGAGCACAGACTTCTTGGACGGTCTGTTGGTATAATTAATCGAACAGCAAGCCATATTACTCCAATATTCGCCTGAAAAAATATCCAAAAAGCACAAACACGGCTGAGAGGACAGGTTCAATGCCTTGAACATGGGCACGAATTGGCTGAGATGACGCCGAGCAGACGGCCGAGTCTGAGCTTACTCCGCACAGCAGAGCCAGCAGCTAGTTAGCATGCTAGTTAGCCACCCGTGATGGTGCCACCTGTCAGTCAAAGCAAAGATACTGTATATATAAATATATATCCACTGTCTTTGCTCAAAGTGACCATGCCCTTAATTATGCGCAATTTCAAACCTTAATAACATTTAAACGGAAGACTTAGAACCCCCACCCCCCGGCCTTATTCGTACCAGGCTGTAAACATGTTTATTTGCTGCTCTAAAGTTGGGCATTTTAACATGGGGGTCTATGGGGATTGACTCACTTCTGGAGCCAGCCTCAAGTGGACAGTCAGTGAACTGCAGTTTTTGGCACTTCTGCATTGGTCTCACTTGTCTCCCCCGGAGGTTTTTTGGCATTCCGGTTTGAAGAGGCAAATTTCCGTTTCTGACTTCCGTTTATATATAACAGGATTTCCACGGGTCATTAAAAAGCATTAAAAGTCATTAAATAGATTTTGCGAAAATTAAGGCCTTAAATGGCATTAAAAGCATTCAATTCGATGTCCAGAGGCATTAAAAAATTAAATACACTTGATGGAAAAAAAAACATTGTTATTCATGATTTATTTTGATTATATAAACATTTAATAATTTTGATCGGAAGTATAATGTGATGATTGACAGCAGAACCCTTTAATTGGCTATTGTTTACGGCCGGTGCACGAAGTCACAACACCGGATGCTTGGAATGCAGCGTGCTGTGAGGGTGCTCATGCTGTGGCGAAAGAGCGGAGGGAATATTAGCAAATATCGGAAAAAAGGGGAAATGTAAGTTTCAGCAGAAGTGGTTGGATGAGGAACTATTCAGAACCTGGTTAAAGCCCGTCGACGGTAAACCCAAAGAGGCATTTTGCAGCGTGTGCAAAAAGATCTTCAAACTTTGCACAATGGACGTCAATGCGGTGAAATCACACATGCTGTCAGATAGTCACAAGTCGGCGATTAAAGGCAGGCAGCAGTTAACTGTGCTGAATTTCTTTGCCGTGACCAGCAACACAACTTCTGCTGTCACCACCACAACTGCAGCTGCTGCTGCTACCACCACCACACCTGCCGCTACCGATACTTTAGAACTATATTACTCAAGTAAAAGTAAAAGGTAGTCATCCAAATAATTACTTGAGTAAGAGTAAAAGAGTATTTGGTGGAAAAACTACTCAAGTACTGAGTAACTGTTGAGTAACGTCTGATTTATTTGTATAATAAAAACATGTACGTAATCAATCAAAAATAATACTTTGCAAATTCATGTATTTTAAACAATACCCCTTTAACTAAAACAAAAATAAATTAAATCTTTACAAACATAACATAAATCAAGGCACAAGAAACACAAATATATTCTTATATATACTGTACATATACACAGTACAGGCCAAAAGTTTGGACACACCTTCTCATTCAATGCGTTTTCTTTATTTTCATGACTATTTACATTGTAGATTCTCACTGAAGGCATCAAAACTATGAATGAACGCATGTGGAGTTATGTACTTAACAAAAAAAGGTGAAATAACTGAAAACATGTTTTATATTCTAGTTTCTTCAAAATAGCCACCCTTTGCTCTGATTACTGCTTTGCACACTCTTGGCATTCTCTCCATGAGCTTCAAGAGGTAGTCACCTGAAATGGTTTTCCAACAGTCTTGAAGGAGTTCCCAGAGGTGTTTAGCACTTGTTGGCCCCTTTGCCTTCACTCTGCGGTCCAGCTCACCCCAAACCATCTCCATTGGGTTCAGGTCCGGTGACTGTGGAGGCCAGGTCATCTGCCGCAGCACTCCATCACTCTCCTTCTTGGTCAAATAGCCCTTACACAGCCTGGAGGTGTGTTTGGGGTCATTGTCCTGTTGAAAAATAAATGATCGTCCAACTAAACGCAAACCGGATGGGATGGCATGTCGCTGCAGGATGCTGTGGTAGCCATGCTGGTTCAGTGTGCCTTCAATTTTGAATAAATCCCCAACAGTGTCAGCAGCAAAACACCCCCACACCATCACACCTCCTCCTCCATGCTTCACATTGGGAACCAGGCATGTGGAATCCATCCGTTCACCTTTTCTGCGTCTCACAAAGACACGGCGGTCGGAACCAAAGATCTCAAATTTGGACTCATCAGACCAAAGCACAGATTTCCACTGGTCTAATGTCCATTCCTTGTGTTTCTTGGCCCAAACAAATCTCTTCTGCTTGTTGCCTCTCCTTAGCAGTGGTTTCCTAGCAGCTATTTGACCATGAAGGCCTGATTCGCGCAGTCTCCTCTTAACAGTTGTTCTAGAGATGGGTCTGCTGCTAGAACTCTGTGTGGCATTCATCTGGTCTCTGATCTGAGCTGCTGTTAACTTGCCATTTCTGAGGCTGGTGACTCGGATGAACTTATCCTCAGAAGCAGAGGTGACTCTTGGTCTGCCTTTCCTGGGTCGGTCCTCATGTGTGCCAGTTTCGTTGTAGCGCTTGATGGTTTTTGCGACTCCACTTGGGGACACATTGAAAGTTTTTGCAATTTTCCGGACTGACTGACCTTCATTTCTTAAAGTAATGATGGCCACTCGTTTTTCTTTAGTTAGCTGATTGGTTCTTGCCATAATATGAATTTTAACAGTTGTCCAATAGGGCTGTCGGCTGTGTATTAACCTGACTTCTGCACAACACAACTGATGGTCCCAACCCCATTGATAAAGCAAGAAATTCCACTAATTAACCCTGATAAGGCACACCTGTGAAGTGGAAACCATTTCAGGTGACTACCTCTTAGATCTGATAAAATAAATACTGCATTTTTTGCAAACTTTTTTTATTTGAACTTGTTCTTCTTTAACAGGAACCAGAACAGGCCCAAAACACTGCCTTCACAGCAACCCGAGGAGACTCAATAGTGTGTGTGTGTGTGTTTAACAAAAACTTAAAAAAATAAAAAGTCTATGCAAAATTTCTATTTTAACAAGACTCCTCTTTTCATTCAGCAGATTTCTGAGGTGAGGTGCCAGGCTCAGTAGGAAGAGCTCCTCCTCATCTGGCTTAGCACTGAGCATCCCCATCACCTCATTCTCAAAGGCCTCATCATCCTGCCCCTGCCTTTTATTTTTTGCTTTCCCAGCCCTCTGACCTGGGGGTGGTGGGGTTGCTGGGGGTGCTGAGGGTGCTGGAGGAAGTCGGGGAGTAGGGCATGGGGTGGACACTGGCACTGAGAGGCAGCATGAGGTGCCTTGTGTGACCACAGACTCGGACACCTCATACTCCTCAGGGAGCAAGAGGTTAGATGTGGTCTCCCTCTCTGTCACACTCGGCTCCAAAAAAGTCATGATTGAATTAAACTTCCAGAGGGGCTTGTGGTCCACTGCCGACCCACTTTTTTTCTCCCTGGCTGCCTTCCTCTCCTTAATGGACCTGTCCCTCAAGTTCTTCCTTTTTTTTTTCAAGCCGTCCACTGTAAATAGTCAAAAACATTTTTTATTTAAAACCTTTCTGTAATGACCTGTTGTTTTTTTTTTAAAAAAAAAATTAACTGCATGAAATAAGGCTAATGTATTTTTTTCCTCATTTGATAACCCATCTGAGTTGGAATTATGTAGCCATCACCCTTTCTGTTATGTACTTCATAAGTGAATCGAATAGTCACATATAAAATTATTAAATGTATGCCTGTACTGCATTTTCTTTGCAAGAATAGTGTGTAGCTCATGTCAGTCAACTAGATTTTTACATACTGAGTGTATGTAGTGGGTCTAATTCTGTGTTGTGTTATGTAGGCAAAGACACACTCCAGAATGGTCTCAACAGTATTTATTCACCTTTCTTTTTTGTTTATACATTTTTTTTAATTGATTTTACACACAATAGCCACAACCTTTTGTTTCCAGTCCATTCCTCCTTCATATTTGTGGCATATTGAATAAAACACACAAACAAAACAAAGACAAACAAACAAGACCCATAACACACTACCCATAAACGAGGAAAAAAAAAAAACAGTGATAAAGCTACAAAACAAAATCCAAAATAAACTCATAGGATGGGATGACATAGTTCATGTCTCTCAAGATTCTGCACATATCTATGCATACACATATACATCTTTATCTGTGTTAACATATTCTATTTCCCACTTTCATTTTTAACCAAGTTCAGTCCATACTCATGCTAAGTTAGTAAAAAAAAAAATAAATAAAAAAATAAGAGAAAAAATAAATAAATCAGCAAATCAGACTGCCCCAGGCACTCTCCAATTCGTTGTGTCATACCCTTTACGGATTGTGTCGCTAAGGTCCTAAGTAATTAATTAGCGGCTGCCATATCTTAGTAAAGTTGTGCTCATTTCTTTTGAGTTTAGCACTTAATCTTTCCATCGGCATTATTCTAAAGATTTCTCTATACCATTGTGTTACTGATAGCGGTTCTTCTTTAATCCAATTTAGAAGTATACATCTCCTTGCTAAACAAAGAAGTTTCTTTAATAACTTAGATCTCTGAGTGTCTATAATTTGTTTTTTTGATGGCAGCCCTAATAAAAACTGTCCGGGATCTTTACAGATCTTACATTTCGAAATTAATCTCAATTCTTTAACAATACCTGACCAAAATATAACAATTTTTGAGCATTCCCACAAATAATGCATATAAGTTCCAACAGAAATTTTACACTTGGTACATATGAGAGACTTGCTGGAATCGATTCTACTTAAGATATGTGGTGTTATATGTTGTCTGTGTAGTATCCAGTATTGCATTTCTTTTAATCTATTACATAAAAACAGAGTGAACTTCTTGGATACATTCTTTCCAATTTTCTTTTTCATAGCTCGTTTGAAAGTCGTTTTCCCATCGATCCATCACTTTATCTATATTTTGCTGGTTGTCGTTCACGGAATTATCATAAAAATATGAAATGAACCCTTTATTTTTCTTATATTGTATAATAGATTTCTCAAATGGCCCTAACAAAGTCTTGATCTGAGACGATTTATCAATTGCATTAATAAAGCTACGAGCCTGGAGGTAAGCAAAAAATTCACCCACACCATTTTTGTCTCTAACCATTGAAAATGACATAAGAACACCATTATCCTCAAACAGATCTCCTATCACTTTAATACCTCTGTCAAACCAGGACTGAAATATCCTGCTTCTAATTCCTGGAGGAAAGTTCCTAGTATTTACAAGCGGGGTTAGATGAGAAACTCCATTCTTTCTGCCTGTATGGTCAGCAATTTCCTTAAAAACCTTAAATGAGTTACTAAGTCCAGGATTATCTGTTGCTCTAACTGGAGATCTTTTTATACTTGTGAGTTCTCCCAGTAATTCCAGAGGGGTACATTCCCAAGCTTCGATAGATTCTGGTCCACCTTTATAATAGCAGTGAACCCATTCATATATAGTTCGACTGTGGCAGGCCCAGTTATAATATAAAATGTTTGGGAATGCCAAGTCTTTAGTCTCACTGATTATTTCCTGAATCATTTTTTAATGACGAAATTGAGTTAGACTCCTGCCTCCCTGTGGCGAAGCGTGCCAGCAGTCGTCTGGGTTTATCCCCCATTTCAAATAATCTGTTTGGCATTGAATATGCTGGCCTCTGCTTTCTGTGTTAAAATGTGGTTAAGGGCAGATTTCGTTACCTCAAATTCATCATGTAAGACTTTGGATGGATTATTCTTGAGTTGTTTTTCAAGCTCTAGTAGTTGTTTTTCAAGATAGACTTGAGTCTTTAGCGACTCTTTTTTCTTAGCTGTACAGTATGAAATGATAGCCCCCCTCATGTAGGCCTTCAGTGTTTCCCAGAGTCGAGGGATTTGTATCATCATCATTTGTTGCTAGAAAAAGTTCAGTTTGCTTCTCTACATACTCCACAAAGAAAGGACAACTTAAAATAGATGGATTTAACCGCCAGAATCGTGGAGACAGCTGAGAGAATGGAGGTTTAATTATCATAGAAACATCCGCATGATCAGTAAGTAATCTAGCACCTATACTGCATTCCTCAACTCAATCTAGCACTTTTCTTGAAGTATAAACATAATCTATTCGGGAAAAACCTTGATGAGGGTTTGAAAAGAAAGTAAAATCTCTTTCAGTGGGATGAAGAACTCTCCATGTATCAGATAGGTCTAAGTCTGAGCATACCTCTTTCATTGCCCTTGTCATTTTTGAAGATACTTTCTTGGCTGGAGGATTGCGATCTATCTCAGGATCCATGACACAATTGAAGTCTCCTGCTAAAATGGTATCTAAAGATGTGAGAGGAGAAGCTTAAGCCAAAAATGTTGAATAACATTCACACTGATAGACATTTGGAGCGTAAATACACCCAATAGTAATTTGCTCCCCGTATAACACCCCAGTTATAATTACAAAGCGGCCATGTTGGTCTTTAATGCATTTATCTAAAGTAAATGGTGTATTTTTATTAATTAGAATAGCAACTCCTCTTTTATTTGAAGAAAATGATGAGAAATATATCTGGCCAACCCATTCTCTCCTGAGTTTTTCATGTTCCCTATCAATTAAGTGTGTCTCCTGTAGTAATGCTATGTTAACTCGTTCATTCTTCAACCATGAAAGTACCTTCTTACGCTTAATCATATGATTCAGTCCTTTCACATTGAGTGTAATATATTTAATTGAACTCATTATGTGCACTTCTTACATACTCTAAAAGTGCAGTGTATATGAGTGTATCTCATGAAGAATAATATCAAATCCATCCCAGACATGTGCTTTCCAAATATCATAACACAAAACATTTGGTCAAAGTCCCATATTTTGGGTGATCTGCACAAAAACTCCCATCTCATCCCATGCACACCCACCAACAGTGCACTTAAAATAAGAATAAAATAAACACCTACATATAGAAAAGATGTAGGTAAAGAAAAAACAAAATTCCGTGATACTGAGAGAAATAGTTCACTTGATGAGAGCAAATCTCCAATCTTCACACCTCTTCTTGTGAACATAGCCACGTCAAAGCTCTCACTCACTCCCGACCCCATCTCCAAATAATGTTAATTCAATCTGAGCCACTAACCTAAATTATACACGCTCATGGAGAACAGCGATAAAAAAGGGCAAAAGTAGGCTAACATAAGTAAAAAATAAACTAAAAAAAACTGAACAAACGACGGGAAGAGAAATTTAAAAAAATAAATAAATAAAAATGCCTGCGCTGTCCATATGTTGCTGTCTCATATTTAAGTCAGTTCATTCCTCATTAATTAAATAATTGACTTTAAAATTAAATTAAGGACAGAGATAAGCCCACACAAAAAATAAAGTAGCCTACAAACAAGGAGTTTGATTGTAAAGAAAAAGCAAAGAAAATATGACACGCTCCATCTAAATTCCTATTTTACATAGCAACGATACTTAGCCTAATCAGTCCTCTTATAATCAGGCAGCCGCACAGGCTATTCTACACTTGACTTTATTGTTCATCCAAAGCCTGTATAAATGAGTGTTCATTCAAGTTACCTATCAGGGCTG
Organism: Epinephelus fuscoguttatus; assembly: GCF_011397635.1. Classification (NCBI taxonomy): domain Eukaryota; kingdom Metazoa; phylum Chordata; class Actinopteri; order Perciformes; family Serranidae; genus Epinephelus; species Epinephelus fuscoguttatus. The sequence continues at coordinate 45,908,249 of NC_064752.1, forward strand.
TACACTTACTTTTTTAAGTGGTAGCACTGGTGCTAGCAAGTTAAAAATTTTAGTAGCACAAAGAAAAATTTAGTAGACAGTTAACATGTTTATTGTGATATTGATCAGAATTTCATTTACATATTGTTGAACAGCAATTAATCAGGTTCTTTCAAATTTAAACATTAACAGTGTTGAATGTTTCCAATGCACATCAGTCTGTGCTGATCTGAATGAGATCTTGTTCTTAAACTTGAGACACAAACTCTGGCCACTCCTTATAGTTTGGCCGCCTGGAACGTTTAGATGAGGAAAGCCAATGGATTGCAGAATTTGTTGGGTCGAATGTTTCCAATGGACCTCCCTCAGTGCTGATCCGCATGAGATCTTCTGTGGTGGAGACATGAAGACTGCTCCGGACAGAATTTTTAATTCTATTCCGGGCGGAGAAACCTCTCTCACACTGGGCAGAGGAGATTGGAAGCAGCAGCATGATTGCAACCAAGTGCAGGATGTTCTGTAAAACAGCAACTATTTGTAAGTTCTGTTTGAATATATTAAACTAATTCTATAGATATTATTATTGACATACCTCAAAGTCATGTTTGTATGGCTCTTTTGTCAGAAGAGTCTGCCACAGAGCTAGGTAGTTCTTGTCGCTGAAGGTGCTGGTAACAAGGACCTTCAGATTCTGCCACTCCTCCTGCACTTTGTTAGCGTTGCATCCTCCTCTATGAAAAGAAATGTGATGTGTGGGAGTGAGAAGTGTGAATATAAGGAGAGGTAGTTATTCAGGTAAGTAACTCCTTAATGTGTGAGTTTAAATCAATCTACTCACTTTTTAAGGATGTCACCAAAATGCTTGAGGAGGACATCAACCTCTTCAATGCTGTAGTTCAGCAGCTGGATTTGATTTTCAGGCCAGGCATCGTGGTTGAACACCCTGAAGCAACTGACTGCATTGGAGGCTTGATCTTCAGATCCACTGAGCAAACAGCTAAAGCAAGAGAACAAGAGTTCTCCAACAGCTATATCCACAGCTGTTTGCTGTTCAATGCAAGGTTGGCACCATCTCCTTTCAGCTCCATTCCCTGAAGAAATGTAGTACAAATATAAACAATATTAATATCATTTTTTAATATTATGTGGAATCCCTCACTCAATAATACTATCAAAATATTACAAAAGATTCATTACTGAAGCAAAGCATTTTAAATATTAATATATTTACTGTCAGAATGCCATACAGCCCTGCCATTCCTTCCTCACAAACCTGAAATTTGACTTTCCCTGTTGCTTTCTGGGTGCATGCAGTGAACCTCTCTAACATTCCACCTCTTTTTGGCCTCACTTTCATGCCCTCCAACTCAATCACTGTTCTCTGGAGCTCAGATGTGGCTTTTGGGAGAATCAGGTCATTTTTTTTAAGAGTGCAGCTAAGTCTTCGTAGCTTATGGAACATATCAGCCAAAAAATGGCTGAATGCACAAAAGTGTGCACGCTCCATCTCGCCCTTGACCTAAAGAGCAAGCAATTAAGAGTTATGTCCGAATTTAAATTGAATTATTTTTACAATAATTTGTCTGTGAACACAGTATTTAAAACATGAAATAATAGAAATAAAAATAAAATAGTTTACTTTTCTTGCCCTCCCTTGCACATCAGCAGAGGTAGCAGAGGCAGCAAGGTGATCCATGTGTTGCAATGTGGCTGCATACTGGCCACTGTCCTCAGCAAGAGCCCCTGTCTTGGATGGTTTGAGCAGAACATGCAAGGCTCGCTGAATATGTGGAACCCAGCGTGTTCTTTACACACTCGATGGGTTACAAATGTCACTCCAAGTTCCGTTCCCAAGGCCTGCAACTCTCGCCGTGACTTCGGGCTGTAGTGGTAGGTCTTCCACACAAGGTGCAGCAACTCATACACCTTGGCCACCATAGGCTCCTTTTTCTGAAGGGTAAGGACCACAAGCTCTAATCTAAATATCAGTTAAAAAGAGAAAAGGTGAGGAAAAATGATGTGAGGAAGCAGGAACAGTATAAGACTAACACAGAGAATTACACCTACCTGTGAGCCATGCAGTGAAAAGGAATCACATGATCCCCAATTTCTCTTTTTAAAAGAGAAATAGCTCCTCTCTGGTGCCCCATATTAAGTGCGGCTCCATCAGCTCCAAATCCAATCAGCTTCTCAATCCAGCCGTTGGTGTCTGCACCCAGTTCATCAAATGCTGCTTTTGTAGCCTCCAGTATGCCTTAAATTAATTGATATATTACATTTTTTAAAATCCATTAAGGTTTTACAAGAGAAACAGTGAAAATGAACACTTACAGGTGAGACACCTCAGGTGAATAGGGTAAATTTTTTTACTTATTGATATCACCATGAAACTTGCCCAGTTGATTACTTTAAGACAAAAAAATATTACAAATTTTCTGAAATTGTGTGTTTAAATATGCAAATGAAGTGAGGCATTGTCTACTGAAATATACGCTAATTGGCATACATTTCCAGAACAGAAATCTGAACATTGGATAAAGCCTGGTTCAAAACTCTTGTTTCATTGTGTTGACATATTAGAGCCAAAGGTATTTACAGAGGGAATTTTGGATATTTATTTTTATTGCTCCATAAATCTGAAAATACTGTCAATACGGTCATTTATTAATTTCCCCCGTGTTTTTAGTAATAAAATGCTGTATAAACTGCCATTTTATCCTGTTCACCTGTAGTGTGTCACCCTCCAGGAAAACAATATACGTGACAAAAGGGAGTATCAGCAAGGGGCATGTCAGGTAACATTATGTAAATATAATACTGACATTTACTAACCTTTTGCATGAGCGTGTTGTACTTCTTGCTGTCCGACAAGTTTATTCACTGGTTTCCCGTCTTCAATGAGCCGAACGTACACCACCTCACACTCTTTTGTAGAAACGTCCGTGCCTCCATCAATCATAATGGACAGATAATGCATGTGCTTCACTTTAGTAGCAAGTTCACATTTCATTTCGTCCGCTATTTGCCCTATCATTTCAGCACAGCGCACATGATTGTCATATGTTGCACTGACATTTATACCGTTCTTCTTGTGGAGCATTATTAATGGGCCAAATTTGGTGAAGGGCAGCTCCTCTTTCGTGACACAGTAGGCAATGTTCATCTTTATTTTCATTTCTCTCAGTACGTCCTTGTTCATCTTACTGAGTTGTTTGTTGACAGCAGCGGGGACTGTCCCTATGCGGTCTGGCTGACTTGAGACGAGGTGTGTATCTCTGCAGGCAATGTGTCGTTTTGTGGTGCTATGTTTTGAAACGTTATCCTGTTTAAATATGGTATTCCCTGTAACGTAGGGCGTCCTCTCTGCCATTGTTTCGCCTGCCTCCATACAGTATTTACAAAACACTGCTTTTTTGGCCTGATCGTAAACAAGCCAAGGAAAGTCTTTTAACCACTGCGGGTTGAATCGATAAGTTTTTGTAAGGTTATCCGAGGAGACTGCCCCGTCTGATGATGAAGAGATGAGTGTTGAAGGTTCAGACTCCGTAACGTTAACGTTACATGCTGTAGCGACAGATGACTCCTCAAAACGACGTCTTTTTTCTTGATTGTCGTCATTGTGGCTGGTTGAGGTTACAGTAACTACCAAAAAGTACCTTTTCATTTTGATGCTCCTTCATTAATGTTGTTGTTAGCTGGCGTAGTTTGTAACAGACTGTGGAAAAACTTGTTTGTCGTGGTTTTCCAGTAAAGTTCAGCGAAGGCGGGGTCATTTACCAGGAAATGTAGTTCTTTAGTAGTTGAATTGAGATGGACAGTATACACTTAGAACTACAACTCCCATGAAGCAGTTTCCCAACAACGGACGGGTACTTGTATAGGTCAAGAGACAGTAATATTCGTTTTTCCCACTTTTTTTTTAGACATGATGCCAGCGCAACTGATTTGCACATATGCAAGTGGATACATATTTCTCTTCGCACAGAATTATTTTTATTCGCAAATGCGACACAAACTGTCGCACTGTACAGCCCTGCCTATTACGCCAGCTTGATTGTTTCCACCATCTTCATAGCTTCATCGGCAGAGTCGAATCAAAAAGTCAAGAGTGTGTTCTGTAGTGCCAAGAGGCAGCGTCTCCGTCATTGTTAGCCATCTCGTTATCAGCAGCAGGTGGGTTAGTACCTCTTCGGCTTCTAAGTTTTTTCGGTCCCATTTGCCGGCGATACTTTGCTGAGCATATTTGGTATCTTATACCCGTTCCACATACTTCTACTTAGTTTTTCACCAAGTTATCAACATATCACCCATTAAAATGCAAGTTTAGGGAGAGTTGGCTCGGGAGCGTCTGAACTCACAACCTCTCAGTTTGACGTCATCACCGGAAGTCTAATTCATCTAATTATTCACCTTTCTGCATTATGGAGAAGAAACATTCACAGGTGTTCACAGGTTTTTCCTCATACATGCTCTCAGTGCTCTTTCTAGGAAAAGTCACGGAGCAAAGAGGATTATGTGTGATAGCATAAACAAAAATAAATAAAACACAAATTACATCAACTTACAGAAATTCCTATCAAAGAAATGAAAAAAATAACTTGCATAAACGCACATACCTGCATTATGGAGAAGAAACATTCACAGGTGTTCACAGGTTTTTCTTACACATGCTCTCAGTGCTCTGTAACACCATGAGGAAAGTCACTACGTCTCCTGTTAACCAGTCTCAACAGTACACTCTAGCGTGACAAGCTACGTAGCAGCCCTGCAGCACACACGGACCGCGACAACTTCTCCTCTAATTATCAAATTTATGCATGAAAACAAACATCATAACAGTTCTATCACATAACGCTGTGACTACACCAGCTTTACAAATATTTTTGAGTAACTTAAATTCACTTTTACAACAAAAACCATGAAAATACGAAGAACAGCAGATACGCTTACCTTTCTGGGAAACGTCACGGAGCAAAGAGGAAGTAAATCCCATCGAAACGCAGTAAGTGCAGTTTTAGAAAATAAAATACTCACTATACTTCCGGTAATAATCAGACCTTTTCTCTAACATATATGTGTTTAAAACATTAATATGAACATTTATAATAATACAGTTTTCTCCCAGCATTTCAACAAGACTCCAGGAATAAAGAAAAACATGACAGCAAAAACGCTACCCTTCAAAATAAAAAGTTTGCGCTTCCCTGCCTTGTTCATAATATGGCGCAACAACATCACACCACTACATGTACATGTAGTTAAGTATCAGCTTCAGTTCACAAACGTATTGTCACATGGTCTTTTCATAACCATATATTGATAATTTAAGTGATCCTGATATGAGGCATTGGAATACTATATTTTATTTTAAGCTAACATTTTATTGTTACAAGAGCAAAAAAAAAAAAAAAAAAAAAAAAAAAAAATCACATTTCTACCACTTTTAAACATACCTGGTAGGCCCCAAATTGGTGGAGATTTCTCTCCACTTTTGTGCCTTCTTGTGAAGGTTGCGATATGCCTGCAATCTTGTGTCCCAGAGCTCGTCACAGAGGGACATTTTCTCCTCCATCTTGCTGTTCCATAATTATTTTCCCCTCCATCTTGCTGTTGATCTGAATTTTTCCGCCAATTTTTTTCACACTCCTCCACATTCTCTGCTATTGGACGCACCGAGGTGTCGTCACAGTGCGTTGCGGTCAAATTAAAAAAATTTCAATTCAAGCGCAGGCTGGTGGCGCACAGACTCTGCGGCAGGCGCCCTCTCGCGCGCCGCTCAGCTCGGCAGAGGTCTGCGCTTTGCGCACTCTATGTGAAATGGGCTTTAATTTCCGGTTCACCTGTCAGAAAAAAATGGGTGTGCTGCAGAAGAAGAGGGGAGAGAGACGATTAGAGGAGAGACAGACGCATGTGCGCGTAGAGACAGTGTTTGCCGTGTTTTTCTCTGCTGAGGTGAGCTGTTCGCCAGTTGCCACGCTTCTGTAGGCCTATGGGACTGTCTATTACTGAAAGAACGTGTTTCTTTCGTTGCAAAGTGAGCTAACTGAGTTAGCCTCGCTGCCACATCGTGCGAGAGACTGCGCTCGTATCCCTTCCCTGTGCAGTGATGGAGAGGGCCGCTTGGACCAGAGGAGCTTCAGCGGACGTTGCAGGATTGATGGTGAGGACGAACTTTCCTGGTCATTTGGTGAGGTTGTGGATCTTGCTGCTTGTTGTTACTGTGCTGCTTCAGACGGAAAGAACATGGCAAACACTGTCTCCACACCCACATGTGTCTGTCTCTCCTCTACACCATTAATCTTCTTCAACAGCGCACTCTTTTCGGGGTCACTAACATTATAACATGACAATAATTACTTTTAGGCTTTTTCTCCTAAAAATACTGAACAAACACATGAAATACATTTTTTAGGCACATGTTTTAACCATAAATTTATGCATTTTAACTTTTTAATTTAAATGTTTACTTCCATGTTATATCGACTTAACCTTGACAACTGAATATTAATCAGGCATCTTCAATAACTTTAATTAAAAAAACACTTTAAAAGAGAAAAAAAATGAAACTGATATTTATCAAGCCATATGTCACTCTGCAGCTTGGCAGCGGGATTTCTGCTGTAAAGTTTAGTTGATTCAAGACACATTAAACACGGCTTAGGCTAATAGCAAGACTTTCAAACACAAGTACAGAAATCAGCTTTACTATGAATCACAGGATTCACAGACAAAGCATTTGTCTTTTGCTGGACACATTTTCCTCACAAATACAACATGCTAATGTTTTTAGCACAAGTCTGTGGCATTTTACTTTTTATAAATTAGCCTAGTTGAAGCAGACTTTTCCTCTACTCATATGAAGCAGGATAAATCACAAACAAAACTTAAAAATCAATTTTGTGGGGGCTTTATTGTCTTCACAATTTATTGTTTCTTATCTGTGAAATTAAAGTAAATAAAAGCTTCATTTCCATTGAGGGGCATAGTTTCAGCCTATAAAAAGTGACGCATAAGTATAAATCCCGCTTTAGTGAGTAAAAGCCAATACTTTATCAATGCACCTGTCTAACTGTTCAGCTTAGTTTGCCACATATCTTAAAATTTACAAGTGGTACCTGTAGGCAGTGAATCACATCAGCAGCAGCCTTCTTTAAGATGTTAACAAGAGATCTACTGTGTTTTTCTGGAACGATCTTTGTCTAGAGGTTGAGGAAGTCCTTGTGGTTGGCCAGTTCTATAGGGACTATTTGTCCATGGTACCTGTGGAGGAATATGTTTCTCAGTCGGCTTGAAATTCAGGTAAAATAAAACTAGGACTGTAAAAGCACTCAACAAAAAACAAGAGCCACAAATCACAAGATTGTGGAAAAAGTTACTCTTAATCTCGTTATGCTCAGCTCGTTGGAGATCATAACAAAGAAGGGAGGTCGACACAGGAACAGCTTTTAAATAAACAAATAACTTGAAATATTCAACAAAGGCAAACACATGGTGAAGTCAGCAATCAGTTGTGTGGTGAGGGTGTTGGGTACTATGAGTCTGTGGGTGCTAACACAAGCTATGTGTAAAAGGAAACCAAGGTTAAACTCAACATAATCAACCCAAACCAAACAAGCCCAAGGTGGGTGCCTGAAAGGCACCAGCCTTCCAGGGGGAAGAGAGAGAGCGCAATCTGGGATTCACCCAGCTTTTAAAAGCCCCAAGCAGGTGAAGCCAATCCCTAAACGAGGTGGGAGGGGCAGGTAATCAAGGAGGCTCTGGAGGAGGAAAGCAGAGGCAGGAATGCAGAAGGTGATAACTCATCTGACTTCTGGTGCACCATCTAAACACATTTTAGAAACAGCAAGAAGGAAGCGCTGACTGACTGCTCCAGCTGGTGCAGGTGCTGTGTCATGCTGGCTCAAAGGGACAAAGAGAGAAATGTGAGACAAATAAATCATGTGACTATGTCTCATCATCCCATTTCATTTCTTTTTAATGTTGATAAAATTAATTTAGTATCCTTTCTCTTCATACCTCAGCCCTGTGTTCAGCAGAATACTCATGCGACCATGGCTGTAGTTTGCCACCAAGGCATTCAGTACAAGATTGGTTTGCTGCTGTAAAAAGTTGTTTGCAGATGATGCCAGTTTCAGCAGCAAGGGCAAGGGCCTGTTCCCTCCACCTCCGGGTCCATGGCTGCACAGGCCACTGCAGAGTGCAGGTTTTTCACCTGTATCGTTAGTACAAACATCATCAGTCAAGATTTAGTGTACACACTCATAGACAGATGTCAGCAAATGAAAATGCATGACACAAAAAGAGGGAACTACAGATACCAAGAGGAAAGTTTGTACAATACCTGCTTAATGAGGACCAAACACACTTCATGGAGTTTGGTCTTCAGGATCTCTGAATGGTGCTATACCAGAGCTCAAATGATTTTCAGGCTGTCAATTTCCTTCATCCTGTATGTTTAAATGTAAAGAATGTTTAATCGATAAAAGTTACAGTTGACAGCATTTACTGGCTCCTCACAGGAGTTCAATAGGAAAGTGTCTGGCAAGCTGTATTGATGTTAAAGTGAAAGGTAAATTTCAAACCAACTAGTTGCACCATGATTGACTTAAAATCAAGCATTGGTTAAGCTGGTACAACAGACTGCTCTCCAGTGTCAGTGTCTTACCAGTTGTCAGAGGATAGGAGCTTGAAGTAGGGAGACAGACAAAACTTACCTGCTCCATTGGAATCTTTTGTAGGAGGCAGGAATGTCCTGCATCAAGTTCCTCCTCTCTGGCTCTGGGGAACTGGTTGAGGTGTTGGGACCAAAGGAGTGTCTACTGGGACCCTCTTGGAAGTTGGTGCAGGGGTCCTTCTGGGTGCCTTTGCAGGCAGACGAAACACTCTTTTCCTGGACAGAGGAACTGGCCGTGGAGAAGGAGGAGTTGGTCTGATTGGGGTATCCTCAATCAGACCAACTCCTCAGCTCAGGAGGCATTCAAGTATCAGCTGAGCTGAGGGAAGCAGTTGGGCTCTCGTCTCTGTCTGCCATCTGAACCTCTTGACATGCAAGAACGGCCATCTCACTGCCAAGAAACAACTTGTTCCAGAAGGAGTTGTCCTCCTCCTCATACAAACTCCCGGGACTCCTCTGGCCTCTGCCGATGTCCTCCACGTTGACATGGAGAACATCTAAAAGAGGAATAAACCTCATTGCTCGGGAAAGGCTGGGTGATGTTCTGAACAGAAAGTCCAAGTCTCTTCAGAACAGCATCTTTTTGGGCTTTCTATGTAGCACACAGCCTTCCTATGTGAGGAGTTGATGCAGCCCTACATATGTCCAGGATCTTGGACTCACTGGTGAAGCCATCAAGGGTCTCCTTCTGGTTCCCAGTCGGCTGTGGAAATAAAATACAACCCAAGTGAGTAACTTGGTAATCATTACAGTTGAATGGATAATTCAACTCAGATATGAACAGAAGGTAGGTCAGAGATGAGTGGAGTTGGTGAGTGTTTGGGAGCTAGTTACATGTAATTAAATTACAAAATAAATGTAATTGTAATCAGTTACAGTTATTGAGAAAAAAAATTAAGTACAGTTACTAATCAAAATGTTAGCCATTACAAAGGAATTACATCCCAATATATTTATATATATATATATTTTTTTTTATAAAAAAATGAAAAAAAAAAAAAAAGTAGAAGATGAACAAATCTACTACAGTCTATGTACAGTTTTAGAGTGAAAAAAGGAGAGGAGCACCATGCAAAAGTTTGGGCACTCCAAGACATTTGATCACTCTGACAACTTTTTCCAGGGTCTGAGACCATAATTAATTAACAAGCATTGTTAAGAAAAGTCAGGTGATGCAAATTTCAAAGCTCTATAAATACTCTGCCTCCTGAAACCTCGCCCTGTCAATCAGCAGCCATGGGCTCTTCTAGCGGCCTAGCACTCTGAAAACCAAAATAACTGGTGCCCACGAAGCAGGAGAAGGCTAAAGTGTTTTTGGGTAGCTGTTTTCTCAGTTCATAATGTAATTAAGAAATGTCAGTTAACAGGAACTGTGGAGGTCAAGTTGAGTTCTGGAGGACCAAGAAAACTTTCTGAGAGACCTGCTTGTGGGATTGTTACAAAGGCAAATCAAACCCCCAGTCTGACTGCAAGAGACCTGCAGAAAGATTTAGACTCTGGAGTGGTGGTGCACTGTTCTACTGTGCAGTGACACCAGTGGTGTAGCGGAGGGTATACGCAGGTATACGGGGTATACCCACATCTTTTTCTGGCCAATTACAGTATACCCACCTATCAGACAAAAAACCATTAGACTATATAGGAGAGTATGCCCACTTCCTCCTCTGTAACTTACCCAGCTACTAAGTAGTATGTCCACCTCATCAGCTACCACTACACCACTGAGTGACACCTGCACAAACATGATCTTCATGGAAAAACCTTTCCTGCATCCTCACCACAAAATTTAGTGTCAGAGGTTTGCAAAGTTTCCAAACAAGCCTGATGTTTTTTTTGGAAACATGTCCTGTGAACTGATGAAGTTAAAATAGAACTTTATGCATGCAGAGAGCAAAAGTATGTTTGGAGAAAGAAGGGTGCAGAATTTCATAAAAAGAACATCTGTCCAACTTGTGATGCAGCCAGTGGTATGGGGAACATTTAACAGGTAGAGGGAAGAATGGATTCAGTTCAACTTCAGTAAATTCTGGAAGCAAACTGAAGCAAGCTGAGGATGAAGGGAGGATGGGTTCTACGACAAGACAATGACCCCAAACATACCTCAAAATCAACAATGAACTACTTTAAGAGGTGAAAGCTGAAGGTTTTGCCATGGCCCTCACAGTCCCCCAACCTAAAAATAATTGAAAATCTGTGGATAGACCTCAAAAGAGCAGTGCACGCAACACAGCCCAAGAATCTCACAGAGCTAGAAACCTGTTGCAGGAAGAATGGGTAAAAAAAAACCCAAACAAGAACCAAAAAATTTTACAGGTTACAAAAAGCGTCTAGAAGCTGTATTACTGACCAAAGGAGGCACTACTAAATAATGACCATGCAAGGTGCCCAAACTTTTGCTTCAGGCCCTTTTTCCTTTTTGTTAATTTTTGGATTTTAAAATAGGTAGTCTTGCTGAAAATACTGAAGAAATGTTTTATCATCAACTCCATGCCTTTCGGAAATCAGTTCATCTTCTACTTGCTTAGCTATACACAATCAACGGAATTTTGACCAGGGGTGCCCAAACTTTTGCATGCGACTGTTTGCTTCCTGTAAAATTGTAAAGCCAAACCCTGTTCTTTTTCCTGAGCCCAACCACATGCGAGTGTTGGCAAAATATAACCACATGCATCTGTTGTTGAAGGAAAAAAACATAAATTTGCAGTGTTGTACTGATGTAGTGCATTTATTTTGAAAGAGACTTTATGCAAACTGTACATTTCCTGTGAAAACGGATGTTATGCAAGTGGTTACATCAGTCAGAGGCCTCCACCTGGGAAGACAGACAGGACGCTCAGCCAATCATTCCATTCGGATGCAATGATTGGTTGGAGTTTTCTTAGAACCATATGAGAATGGTACAGTTATGAATTTTTATCTCTGATGGAATTCACTTACATCTTAGTGTGCCATCAGCTTATTAATAGCATTTTAACCTAAACAAAGAAAAGCGTGTCCAAAAAGGTAAGTGTTGCTTCAACGACGATTACCCAGACATTCACACAGAGGCACACATCTCAATTTTTTACACAATTACCAAATTTTTGGGGTGTAACGGAAAACTAATATAACAAGTAGTGTAATGAATTACTGCCGGCAGGGTGTAATAAGTAAAGCAATGTTATTACTTTTGTAAAGAGTAACGAGTAATAAGTAATGCATTACATTTTTTAGAGTAACAAGCCCAACAGTGCTGCAGAAAAATGGCGATCTTCATGAATGAAGACCCACTCCCTGCAGAAATAATGAAATAATGCAAAAGGCTCATTCTAAGGTGAGGAGAACACAGCAATTCATATTTTCAGGTTATTATACACTAAAGAAAACAAACTCATTATATTGTATTCAGTTTCTGCAAATACATATATCACCCTAAATCCTACACACTGGACCTTTAAGTTAAAGAAGTGTCAGTTTCAGACCTGATCAGTGGAAGCTTACTAATATAAGCGCAGACTAGTTTTATGACCGAGGTGTCCATTATAATTGTAGCCTATTTTAGCCAGGGACAGATCATCGCATGGCATCGTTGTTGCTATGCCCTCCACCCCAACCACCTGCCCGTCAACCCCTGCTTACGTGAGCGTGTGCACGCGGCGGCACAACCGTGTTTGCGTGCTTGCGGAGCAGAGAGAGAACAGCTGAACGAGGGGGAACGAAGAGTCCGAGAGAGAGAGAGAGAGAGAGAGAGAGAGAGAGAGAGAGAGAGAGAGAGACCTGCGCCGCATTGACAGGAAACACGGAGTCAGAGCTCCGGTATCGCCGACAGCACAGAGGAGGAGCTGGATCTTTTTCTGATGCCGCTGCGGAGTTGACGGTGCCCGGTGCAGCAGAGGGGAGAGGAGCTGCGGATCAGTGCAGGTAAGCGGACACTTTCTACTTTCTCCTGTGATGCTCCATAGTTGTATCTCCCATCGCACTGACGCATCGGGTGGTGTCCCGCTCGTGGCGTGGCTACACCGGGGCTGATGATGAGAACCGAGGATATGGAAAATGACAGCAGGACAGAATGCAGCCCCGGTCCCGTCCAGGAGGCAAGGTAGCCTACACTGTTGCCCGGTCTCAATGCAGTGTTTTCCGGGCACCCGGTGCACACGGGCCCCCGCCTCTCTCTGCGCATCTTCTGGATGATGCTGCGGTTTTGTGGATTTTTTGCTGCTCTGCGCAAATCGCAAATAAAGGTACCGAAGTCCGATGAATTGACCGGGCCCGGCCTCGCCGTCTGCATCTGCAGAGGCCCGTGTGATGTGTGAGCAGAAGTGTCATTGCAGAGGACGACTGAACAGGGACATTTAAAGGGCTGTCAAGTTGGGCTTGTTTGGTTAGGCCCCGGGGCTGCAGCCTGGGCTGCACACAGGGTGAGTCAGGTCTGTCTCTCAGCACTGGAAGTGGATCAGAGCACATCTGAATGTGAGGGAGGCCACTCAGACAAAAAAAAAAACAAAACAAAACAAAAAAACCCCACAGCATCTAAAGTCGATTGGGCCTGTATCTCGTCACCCAGTGGAAGACACAAAAAGTATATTCCTGTGGTGTTATCATAGCGACTTGTACATGTTTCTGTGCTACAGGAGGCTGTATTACATGGTGACCTTGTTGGACTTTATGGCTGCCTATTTTAATACCATATGTGAACACTAGTGACTGAAGTCCTTTATTACAACAGTCCCACACAGTCTGCAATCAGTAGCGAGTTTAGTTACATTATTAAATCTGGTATCTAATATTGCATGTCAGCAGTAGCTCTGTATTACAGTCATTATGTACTCACAAGGGATTCCCATCAATAGTGACCTGAAGGATGTTACTCACCTGATGTTTTTATTGACAACTGTAATATTGTTCTTACTGTAGCTACTTCTAAGTGTGTGTTAAAAAGTGGCTTACAACTTAAGTTTTAAATTGTAAGGCTACTTAGATCTTTTAGGTACCAATGGCACAGTACATAAGTACACAGTTGCAACTCAAAGTCCTTTATTCACAATTTCACGAAAGCAGAGGGACAGAGTACAGTCAGTGAAATGCACACAAAAGTCCCAGTTATTGCGCAGAATCACTTCTTTAGGATGTTTTATTATTATATTATTCATATAATTGTATTATTATTAATTTATTAACATATAAGGGGCTATTTCTGGTCTAGCTAGTTGAGATGGAGCTAATTTTTAACTTCTTTATAAACTGGTGGTTAGTTTAATCTATGACAGTGCATCATCATCACCACATGTTTTGCAATTATCTGCAAGAGATAAGTATCTATAGCTGTCAAATAAATCTGAGTAAAGAGCAGCCTACATTTCCCTCTCAGATGGAGTGGAGTACAAGTTCAAAGTAGAAGTGAAATATTTTGATCCAGTACAGAGTACAAATGCCTAAAGTAGAAATACCGTACTTAAGAACAGTACTTGAGTATACTTACTTACATTGAATCAATTAAATTCAGGGGAATTTTATCATGATACTAAATTTAGTGCTTGTCCTTGAATGGGTTGATAAGAATTTGTCTGAGGTGCTCAGTTGTGAGTTTTCATGACCTATTATACTTGCAGTAATTTTAATCTCCTATGATAGGACTTTGTTATTCCTGTAGTGTTCTTCCATAGGGGCCATGGCCTGTACTGTATGTGCTTTGCTGCGACTGTGTAACTGTATAGAAAGGTTTGCATATTGACTGGTGTAATAAGAGCCTAATGCATGTACTCAGCCATGGAAAGAGAAAAGTGTGTGTGAGCACATGTGTGAGTGAGAGTTTAACATAAAACCTATAGAGGAAAGGCTGAACTCTTTTTACACTCATTTTCCCAGCAGAGGGCATGTTTGAAGTGCACAGTGAACCATCAGCTCTGAGAACAAACTCTTCATTTGCTTCAAACAGTGTGTGTAACTTTTAGAGCGATGATTAACTTCGTTGTTCTAGCAAAATTACACTCCAATCACAAGCTCACCTACAATATAAAAGTATAAAAACAACACTTTAGGTTGACTTCAGTAGTTTTTGCTTGCATTTTAAATATGGGGATTACCCTGAAGTCACATGATGTCATGTGTTTGTAGCTACGTGTAAATGCATCTCAGGTTTTTGTTTTTTTTAAACTTCATCCTGTTCTATGATGTATGTTGAATTACATAACAAACACACATTTTGATAGGTAATCAAATGGATTAATACAGGGAAATGAATTCATTGAGCAACAAACTGGGAAGTATTTCATTTTGTTTTTCTTATTTTCACAGTAACAGAGTTTTATTAGTGATTAAATTTTTGCAATTTGTATTGCAGATATTTTTTGAGTTAATTAGTTGCACTTTTCTCATTTGATTTAATGATGTCACTTCTCATCACTCTTCAAGTTTTGACTGTCAGTAGTTCAATAAAGCAAGTCATTTAAGTATTAGGAAGGAGCATTAGGAAGTGGCTGGATGTGATTGGTTAACTAAAAGATTATTTAACTCCTGGAAAGACGGTCGTTTCATAAAATAAGGTTGTCTATACAGTAGAAAGACTCAAATACTTTTAAAATGTTTGCCACATGAGCAGAAAAAAACAAAAGGGCTGAAGCATGCGATGATGATGATGTGAGTTGGTTTTGGCTATTCTGAAACAATATGCTGGCTGGTTGGAACCAATGATCTTGTGTTACAGTTAAACGGTGAGTTAAAATATGTTTCTGAAAACATATGAGGCAAAAATAGGCAATGCAGTAGCAGAATCTTGGTTCATATTTGATCAGCACTGCCTAGTTTTGATTTGATCTGAGTTTAAGATGGAGAGAGAGGAAGAGGCTGATCTCCCTCTTGATCTGCTCCTATGCTCTTTGTGTCCGTTGTGGCAGGCTTACGGAAATGCAGAACTGCAATCTGTAGTTTGAGCAACAGCCCCGGAGCCAGTGAAAATTGGAGCAAAGAGATGGGTATCAGCAAGTCAACATAATAACCGACTGTGTGTGTGTGTGTGTGTGTGTGTGTGTGTGTGTTGTGTGTGTGTGTGTGACCTGAGCCTTGGCCAACAGTTTAATGGTCTTATGTAAGAAAAGGACAGTATAACATCTGGACAGGCACGGATCTTACATAAAGAGGCCAGATGTTCATCAGGTAACAGAAGCATTTATATTATGTGATAGTATTTTTTCATGGACACACTAATTGGTAATATAATTAATATAATGAAAAATGAAACAGAAAACATAAAAATCTCAACATGAATGATTAAAGGAGACACAGACATAAACACACCATGCGATTTAGATAGTAAGTGATAGCTTGGACTCAGTGACTGAACAAACACAATTCTAGTTAGCTAATCTCAGCACTCACTACATTTAAGTTTTTTTGGTAAGCAATAACATAGCATAACACTGATGCCAGTTCACAGTTTTCACATCTGCTTGTCTGTGAGGGTCACCTTCACTCCAATCTCTTACTCCACACTCCAGTCCAGTCTAAAACGCTGCTGTCAAGCCAGCTGCAGCCGGGTCACCATGGTGAAGTTAGTTTTAAGGTGGATACTCAACAGACATTCACACTGGACCCAGCAGTATCTTCTTAGTTTCACTTTCACTGGATGTTGGCAGTGGGAGGACAGTAAGCTCACCTCCCAGCCCTCCCATGTACTGCCGGGGGCTGAAGTGGACCGTCAGTTGTACTATGAATAGAACCGTGTGTGTGTCTGTGGATGTTCAGTGCAGAAATGTATTATATATATTTGAGCCTCAACACTCATCAAAAATGTCTACATTCTTTAATGTTCAAATACAACTTTATACTGTCTGTGCTGAAGAACACCTGCATTCACTCTCTCTCTCTCTGAGAAGGCTAGGTTTAGCACCTGTCACTTTTAGCCCCCCTCCTGAAAACTGAGAATATTGGCACTTTTTACTGTGAAATTTCACCAATAAAAGCTTCTTAACACAACCTGATATGCACCAGAAAGAATACAATTTAAAATTGGGGAAAAATTAACAGCATCAGCAAACAAAGATTATTTGTATCCCTGATGTTAGCATGTAGCTACATGTATGACCGCAGTGTACTTGCAGCCAGCAAATGACTGTAATTAAGAATAGGGGCACTCTCTACCAGGAGAAATTACAGATAAAAGCTTTTAAAGACAACCATACATGTTTCAACAGGGATACTGATCCAAAATTGTGGAGAAATTTGCGACATTAGCAACCAAGTTAACATGTTTCCCTGACGTTAGCATATAGTTAAATTTAGCACTGTAGGCTACATAATGTAACAATTGCAGTAGTGTGCCCGAAACAGATAACCATGTGGTCACGCTATGACATCATACTGTAGCCAGAGTAGAAAAACCTGTGTGAAACGAAGTGTTCAGAATGGTAGGGAACCTGATGTTTTTGCTCACAGGAAATGACTTTTACGTATGTTTAGCTCATTATTTGAAATTTTGGCCACGTTTAAGAACGTCCTTCATTGTAACACGATATATAATATGGAAAAGCATAATAGGTCCCATTTAAAGCAGCTTTTAAATTGAGTCTAAACACTAACCTCAACAAAATAAGTTTGAGTCAAACC
Source organism: Epinephelus fuscoguttatus (assembly GCF_011397635.1). Lineage (NCBI taxonomy): Eukaryota > Metazoa > Chordata > Actinopteri > Perciformes > Serranidae > Epinephelus > Epinephelus fuscoguttatus. Next base: position 45,925,482 of record NC_064752.1, read on the forward strand.
TTACAGAAACACTTTAGCTGTTATATTTAGTCAGTGTTGGAGCCAGTGTTGTCAGGTATATTCTTAATTCTAATGCTAAGTCTGACCTCAACCATTGTTTCTTTTTGCACTAATTTCAGAATGGGTATTATATAAAAATCTGAGTCCCAAAATATATTTTACACACTATGAAGCAAATTTACACAGTAGTATATTTCAATTCTGTAGGCCACATATGCATTAGTCATGTGCCAATACACATGATTTTTGGCTATCCTCTTATTTGCTGTGGATATTGGTTTAGGGTCAATGGTCAAAATATGGTATGTTTAATATGGTTTTAGACATTTATACTAGATACACCATTACTAGTGACCCTTCATGTTGGTTTTTATTATAAATGATTTTTCTTAGCAGAACATTTTCACCAAATAGGTAAAACTTGATTTAAAAAGTCAATAAGACAAAAATCTGACTAAATAAAACCATTTGCAACGCAACATATTGTAGTTTACACAATACTATACACAAGCTCACTTGCATTTTCACCTCATTTGTCCCTGAAGTTTTAAGTATTTTAATCAGTGTGTTGTTGCTCTTGAAGGAAAAACCCTTTGGATATGAGGCAACACAATCTGGATGAATTGTTTTCAACCGAGCCTTAAAGGGATAGTTCTGATTTTTTGAAGTGGGGTTGTATGAGGTACTTATCCATAGTCAGTGTATTATATTCAGGAGATGGCAGTTGGCATGCACCCAGTTTGGAGAAGTGGCTGGGACTACCACCACAGAAGCTCAACAATGTACTTGCTGTGGATGGAGGTTAGCAGCAAAAAGTATGTTAGCCAGTTTAAAAAAAGCCTACCTGAAAAATCTTTATCACTTTGAGTGGGCACTATAATGAGAATATTTTTTACAACTTTACCTTGCTGTCAGATAGCCCCGTTCTTTTAGTACTCCATTTTCTCAAACATATAATTTCCTTATTCCTGCACTGTATTATGCCTCATATCAGCTGTTAGGTTCAGTCGTTCAGTGGTTTATGGAGAAGACAACAAATACAAGACAATAAAAAAGTGATTCAATAGCAATGACGAAATGTTGCTCACTGTGGAGACAGTATGATACCTTCATGAACCCGAGTATACAGAAGGAGAACTTTTGCAGAGGGAGACTGAATGACCTGAAAAAGAAAGAGGGCAATTTTCTTTGGAAATTGGAGGCCCAGAAGGAGCAGAGGCTAACAGTATAAACTGTAAACACACTCTCACGGACCCAAAGAGCTACTGCTGCCATGAGTGGGATTTGGTTTCAACACAACTTCAGGATCTTTCGGCATCAAAAGATGCTAGCATTTCACACTTGTCTGCCTGCTTCTCCAAACCGGGAGGGTGCCAGCTGCCATGTAATACACTAACTATAGATAAATACCTCTTATAGACCCAGTTAAAAAAACCAAATTATCCCATTAACCATAAACCAAGAATATTTGTAGAGTAGTCAGTTTGCTCTTGAGCTAATTTGACAGCTGTTAGCAGTTGAAGACAGGTGAAGTTAGCAGTTCAGCATAATTCACATAACAGGGCAAAACATGAAGCTGTTCAGTGTAGCTATGTGTGAGGCTGCAGGGCTACAAACACACACACACACACACACACACACACACACACACACACACACACACACACACAGTTTAGTTTTAGTGAGATTAATCTAATGGGATGTTTCATTCTGAGTATATCTACTAAACTGATATTGATCACTGAAATGAACTGCAGTTATATAGTATTAATTTAGATATAACCTTATTAAACATATTTAATTTGATTTTTACCAGCTGTGATTTGGGTTTGTTGCAAGTGTTGGCGACCCTGGGATAATTTTCATCCAGACAGCAGCATCTAGAACACTGAGATGCCATTACTGTCTCTGATTCCAATAATGTTATGTGATACCATTGGTCCTCAAACTTTTTTTCCATAATCTACCCGAGTATCAGACCAGCACAAAATGTTTTTGGTAGAAACCCACAATGAGCAAAGGTAAACCTGAATGAGATTGTGTTTGTTGCAGCACTTGACCATTTACGGCAACTAATGATGGCATGGAAAATAGCAATACTGAACATAAAGTATACATTTTTTTAAATGTCATGACCCCCTGCAGTACCCCAGGGGTATCCCCACCCCATTTGAGAAACACTGTGAATACTGTGGTTCTGAGCTTTGTCTTTGTCTTAAGTTACTTCCAATTAAAGTGTATATTTTCCAATTATAACGAAAGTTGTTTTTGTCCTGTCAGCTACATTGCCTAAATTGTGTTAAATGGCTTCCCATTACAGTTGTACATTTACACAATAATTTTGATTAAAAAAGTTAATAAAAACATAATTGTCAAGGCAAAACCATTATAGTTAACCCATAAAAATGAAAGTAATGCCAAGGATTCTTCCATATTTAAAATGCTACTGACCAAAACATCTCCCAGACTTTAGGTACAGAACATTTAGTAATCTGGTAGTTAAATTCAAATGTAAAGGAATTTCTGCTCAGGATGTGAAAACGATTGTATGATGTCTACTGTGGCTGTGGAGGGATGTTTTTAAAGTTTAAAAAAATAATCCTGATGATGTCACAGATTTGGGCAATTGTTTTTTAAATCTTTCTCTTGTGAGCTGTCCAACTGTATGACCAGACAGACACAGTAGAGAGAAATAATTACCACATTCGGACCAAATTTGAATTTGGCCTAGAATGCGGAAAGCCGGGAGGCATATGGCCAAGAAAAGCAGCCTTCATTTGGCCAAATCTTTTGTAGCTCTCGCTACTCCACAATTCATTGTGTGCCTATCACTTTACCACCAGTGTTTACAACATCCTGGTGATAAACCTTTTGTACACTTTTGTAAATTTTGCACAAAAGAAGTTAACAAAAGGTGCCTGAGTGCACCATTAGTTTTTTACCTTTGTCAACAGCATGATCTTAATCCCAACTCATCAAATACTGTTGCTTTGACAGTGATTTCAGCATCAGATCAGACAATAGAGCCACCATAGCAATATGATACGCACCGGGTGGTGGCTATTTCTGATGTTGCCAGAAACCGTAGCATAAAAAGTGTCCCTACAGGGTGGATGGGAGGTGAGTGGGATGGGACAAACACCAGACTTTCACCTGGGAGCCCAATGTTTGTTTCCCAAAAGAAACAAATACCAAAAGTCAGTGGAGTAGTGTGCTAGTATGTGTAGCATGCTACAGTAGTAACATATGTCACGTGACTCATTTAAGGCTAACCCATGACGTTTTTTTCTAAACCTAACCAGGGACTTTTGTTGCTTAAAGGGATAGTGCACCCAAAAAAGAAAATTCAGCCATTATCTACTCACCCATATGCCGACGGAGGCCCTGGTGAAGTTTTAGAGTCCTCACATCCCTTGCAGAGATCGGCAGGGGGAGTGGCTAGCACACCTAATGGTAGACGGTGCCCCAGACTAACGTCCAAGAACACAAAATTGAATCCACAAAGTATCTCCATACTGCTCATCCATAGTGATCCAAGTGTGCTGCAGCCGCGACATAAAAAGTTGTTTCGAAAAACATCATGAACTCTGTTTTTAGCCTCACTAGGCCTGTTTCCACTGAAGAAGTTCCTGGTACTATTTGAGGAGCAAGAACTACTACAGGAACGTCCTCTCGCTCGGCCCTCTCAACCACCGTGTCTCCACTGAGAGAGCGGAGTACGAAGAAGGTTCCTGTAAAGTTACAGGCTCTGGATGTGACGTAATCGTTGGGCGACCATTTTGACCGGGGCGACGTAGGGACGCCGTTAGCCGATAGCAGTGTCTGTAATAACTCACTAAATGGCCCGTGAAAAAAATATGTTTTCCAGCGGATGTCTTAGTTACAACATGATTGAGCTTACTGGAGTAGTTTCATGTCGTATCCGACAACGGGAGGCTTTTAACAGATGACATCCTGATGTTAGCTTTGCTGCTGCTTTTAGCTGTCCCTGTCAGCTGCAGCCACTGATACTTTCTAGACATTGTGATTTCCCAAAACTGAATAAATACCACACATAGCAACACAAAACTGCTTTGCTAGCTCAATCATGTTGTCACTAAGATATCCGCTGGATAAGATATTTTTTCACGGGCCATTTAGTGAGTTTTTTTACATGGCGGCGGAAGCTATATGAACGAGCTAACCCTCGTCTGCTGAGTTTTAAAAATGCCGCTATTTTGTTGCTTTCTGTTGACGTCACATCCCTCCTTGAGTATATCCAATCAGCACCAAGTAATCCCCAAGCCCCAGCCAGGAGTTTCTCGGGGCCATTCTGAGTACCTACTCCGAGGCAGGGACTTGTTTAGCCCCTGTAAAAGTTCTGGAACTCTGTCCTTCGGGGGTGGTTCCTGCGGTGGAGACACGCACCAACGGCCCCGGCCCCGTAAAATTACCCTGAAGTTCTGGCAGTGGAAACGGGCCTATTGTAGCCTGTAGCTCTGACTGCTTCTCTGTGCTCTGCGTTCACGTGTGCGCGCACTCAGGGTGAATGGTGATCTCTGAAGAGCAGCAGTCTCGTCAGTACTGATGTCCAGATTCTCAAGTGCAGGCATCGCCAATTCCCAGTCTGAGCAGCAAAGACTTTCCTCATCCGTTGGCATTGCTTTGCATTTGAAACAACTACACCACCAGGTTTCCAGTGCTCGACTCCGGTATTCTGCGGCTGGCTGAGGGTTAGGCTCGCGAGCTGCGGCAGCTGCTTCATCCAGTAGCCTGAGTTCTGTCTGTATACTCGGACTCAAACAAATACGGCTCAACAAAGAAATGCTGCTCCTCAGTTTCAAAGTCTTCAGACATGTTGGGCTGTCCTTTGCTAAAAGACCGTAGTGCAAATGATCTTTTAGATCTGTGGTTACGTTGTCTCTCCCTGCGGCGCACGTGTCACGTGATGTAAACACGGGTGAGCAAAGCTCATGCTTTCACTGGTCTCGCGCAGGCGCGCACCCGTGATTCCATTTTCATTTTTGGGTGCACTATCCCTTTAAACTAAATCCCTATCCCTAAAAACAAAATGTTTATTTTGAAAAAGATTGTATGAAACTTAATATTTCCTGTGAAAATGAAAATGTATTTTGAAAAGACACAATGCATGTAACACGTGTCAATTGAGGCGCCATCCGTGGATGTCCAAAACTGACGAAGGAGGCTACCTAGCACTTCATATTTTGACATTTAGGTCCACTGACAAAGTGGTGATATTTGACAAGTTGGGATGAGAATGGGTTGGTCAGGTTGACCCATTTGGGGAATACGCTCAGGTCCTCAGGACCTGCTTTTGAAGGACTGTGTCCTTCAGAGGATCCACTTCCTGAATTTGGACAGAGCTAACAAGTCAATTTCTGGTGAAGGTGATATGGAGGTTGATGCGTACATTTCCTTACACCATTGAACTACATTTAAAACCACCAACAAAAAATGGCTGGCAGACAAGAAAGATGTTGCGACAAGTAAAGACTCACAAAGAGATGACTGCCTCATGACTAAATAAAACACTGTTAGATAATACAGATATGCAGTTGCAGATAAATTCCCTCCTGACTGTATGCTTTTGGCTTCCATATTGAATGTGGGCCACAGTGCCCTGGGATCTGCTAATCTAGATCTACCAGAGCATGCCCTGCTTCTGAATGGAATATATTTTTCCACTATGAATTAAAGATGTCAGGGCAGTCAGAACAGCTTCCATGTTACCGTGACCTGGAGCCAAGCTTTCTCTGGTGGGCTCCAGTGGGCATGTGCCATCTGTCAGCAGTGGTTTCATGGTCAGTGTTGTTCTGTACTGAAACCGATCTGGTGGGTTATGATGGAAGATGAACACAGTGTGCTTAAAAATGCACCACACCCAAACCAGATGCAGGATGATATGTATACATGTCTTCAGTGAGAAATCTGACTCTAGGGTGTCAGGTGTCAGTGCTTTAACTGACTTCCTCTGATGAATGACAGGAGAGGAGGCTGAGAGATGCAGTGGGGACACCCACTCACAAATATGTTAGGATTTCTGAGGCCAGACACTTAAAGCTTCAGTATGCTTCAGATGAGCTCTGTTCTGTGATGTGTTGTCCAAATACATCCAAAGGCAAAAGTGTTTATTTGTGCCCTGAAGGGCCACACAGTTTTGAAAAGCCATCATAGCTTCCTCCTGGCTCCACCTCACTGTCTCTCTTATTTCTCTCCAAGAATTTGTTTTTGTGAGCCTTTGTCATCTTGATGCAATGGTGTTATTAAGTAGTTGTGTAAACAATGAAAAAGAGAACTTCAGAGGGAACTCAAACACTGCCCTCTTTCACACCTCCGTCCTTCTGGCCAATTGCTGCATAATGTGGCCGGGGTTGTCATGTAGTCTGTTCAGGGAGGCTTCTAAAATTGATGCTGCCAAGCTGCCAAGATCTGTCTCCTCAAAGGGGGTTTCAGAGACTGTCAGATGATCTGACAAGCACTTCCCTTCAAGGAGTCTGAGGTCTTTTATAGCTTGGATTCACATTCCAGCACATTTTCATGTGTAAATCTAAGAAGCAGTATGAGAATGCTGATGAGGCACATTTAACCATGACGCAGTGTTTCAGGATGTCAGGCATCCCACCCATATGGAGATTACTCAATTTTTTCTTGGCATTTTTGCCGTTATTGTACAGTTAGTGAAGAGGCAGAGAGAGTCATGGCATGCAATAAAAATCCCTGACTGGAATCAGAGTGGTGGCATTGAGGCAGTGGCATGCTCTGTAGTCTCATGTTGCCAGACCTATCTTCACAGTGCTGTACATGTCAGTGCTAGAGGAAGGTCTGGAAGCGCACATCATTCTCCTATGGGAGAAAAAATGCTTTAGCTTGTGTGTGTTTCTTTAAACCAATCACAATCATTTGGGAGAGCTAGGCCCAGGACGCAGCAATGGTGCCCTTGCATAAAAGTGTTGGGGGGCAAATTGTTTTGCTGGAACAGTTGCACACAAGGAAGGGAGCACTTTTATTACTGAAAAGCACTGAAAAGATGGGTGAGTATGTACTTCCTTATTATTCATATTCACAACTATACTATCCTGGGTAACGTATAGATATTGTTGTAGCTGCCATACTATATCATACAACCATCTCCATTCTGTAAAACAAGCTAGCTTGCGAGCAAAGTTTTTTGTAGTGAAATGAGGAGGTATCATACAGATAACTCCTCATTTCAACCTCATGAATCAGCTATTCCTCGTACATTGCGGCGCTTTCAACACAAGCGACAGGGATAAAATAGAAATAGGGCATCCGACCAAAGTGTAGCTGAAAATGACGTGCTGCACTGCACTGCGTCATGACGCTTGCTGGAAGTTAGGACAATTCAGTAGAAAACAATGCAATCAAACTGATTTAGTCACTGGCGCTTGCTCACATCACATCTAGTTAGCACAGGGTGCTAGAGGTGAGGCCTGACTATACTTTAGCTTTGGAGGAGCTCACTGGACCTGTTAAAACCACAGATAATTTGCTAGCTGTATTTGGCTCTAGCAGAAGTCTATTATGACGATATCACAAGAGCTTGTCTTAGGTGGAATGGATTGGTGTATAGGTGAAGTCAGTGTCACTAACATCTGCAGAGTAAAACGTGGCAAATCAGTTTCAACTGGCCATGCCAGACATGCGAGACAAAGTCAAAGGCTTTTCTGAGGTGCATCCACAAGTTGTCTTATTTGTTGTAGATCAAAACAATTAACCAAAAACAGGCATGCCTTATTGCATGTTTCAAATCTTTGTCAAAGCATGCTGTTTTAAGCATGTAGGTTAAGTCAGAGGTTGTTGTTTCGTGTAGCAAAGGGTATATTGACGACAGTAACACACAGATAGCATAAGGGAGGGAAAATGCTGGCCTAAATAGCCAGCTAACGGCAGGTTTATACCCACAGTCTATATCTAGCGAGTCAGACTACATTGGCTGTAACCATCTGGCTACTAAGGCACTCCAGGTTTGACTATTCTAACACTGACATTAAAACTTGATCAGTTATGCCAGGTGCAATGCATGCATAAGAGGATTGAAGAGTATTACAGCCTGTCACTGTCAGCCACTAACTTGTGTTTTGACTGTGTGTACCTCATCTCAGAACAGAACAGCTGCTGTGGTAACAATAGACAAAAATACATTTTTAACAAGTTCAAGTTTGTGTTGTCCGTGACAGGTAGCACAACAACCTGATGGTTTTCAATGAGGCATGAGAATTCAGCTATTTTGAGTTGGGCCTTTGAGCCATATCCAAGAAGTAAAGAACATAAAAAAAAAAAAATCTAAGTAGCCATAATCCTGTAATAATTCCCCCTAAAGCTTCTCTCTGAAAACTCTGGACTCCAAGTGAAAACAATGCTGCAGTTCAGGTTTTTGGCCAGCAGATGTCAGTGTTGTGACACACAAGACATGTCTCCTCCATATAGTCATTGACACTCAGAGAGTGCACCCATATGTGTCCTACAGTCAAATAACAAACACACACACACGCACCCGGAAAATTTACTACATTTACACTGCTACATTGAGCTGTTGTGGTGCTTTTATATCACTTTATTTCATACTTAAAACATGGTTCATCACTATCAGATGTTATGTTTAGACCATTTAAAACTGAAAACAGAAACTTTCCAAATGTGTCATTTTATATTCCCTGTTGGATTATAATAGCTTGTGGTTTTACAGTGTATCTCAGGGGAACCAAAGGACACTTTACAGATATGGAGAAAAATAAATAACATAACATAAAAGTGGTCATAGCAAAGTTTGCCAGAGATAACAAATTAACAAAGTCCATAGGCTGTTGTGAACAGGTGGGTTTTCAGGAGTTTTTTGAGGTGGCCATAGATGCAGCAATACAGAGTTCTGAGATGAGAGCGTTCTAGAGGGTGAGGGCTGCCACACTGTAGGCTCTGCTGCCCCAAAGTCTGGTATGGATGGTAGTGAGCAGACCTGAGTTTGAAAATTGTAGATTCCAGGATGAGGTATAGGGGTGGAAGAGGTCCAGCAGCACTGGGGGGCAAAGACACAGTGGTATTTGTAGGTGAGGAGGAAGATTTTGTTGGAGATAAAGGATTTGACCGGGAGCTAGTGAAGATGGATAACTGTGGGCTCACGTTTTCTGAGGGAAGCTAGTGAAGAACATGAAGACCAACCAGTTCCACATCCTGCCATAGCCCAAAACTCGAGAAAATAATCTCAATTTTATACCTAAGCTAAGAAATCAGGGAGCAAAGAACATGGTTAACCATGAGCCTTTAGGTTTGCCTGTTTGCAGTGTTAATCTTGACAGCTAGTTTTAGTTGATGAAAATTCATGACATTTTAGCCATCATTTTAACTCCACCATCCACAGTCAGATACATACAGCTGATTATTTGCTGCTGAATTACAGCTCACATCTCGCACCAACTGACGCTGCTCTGGTGTGTGTGGTTTGCTGGCTAGCGAAACACCCTGGCGCAGACTATTAACTAGACTTTACCAGCCTGTCACTCATGTAGCATTTGAATATAATTACAGGCATGGCTGTTCTTGGTTTTCAGTGTCCACCACTAACATTTTCGTCACGTCTCGTCAGGGAAAATGAAACATAGATTTTGTCTTTGTTTTTATTATCGAGATCTATTTTAAATTTGTCATTTTCGTCAACCAAAACCAAATGAACGCTTGTTTGCTCACTTTTCATTCTATGTAGGATAAAATATATATTGTGTGTGAAGCTACACACTGCAATGATTTAAACCATTTAAGGGTAATTTAAAAGCGTACATACAGTTTTGAAAATATTATTACTGTTAACCTAAGCATTACATCAGTTTTTGTGTTTCATGGTAGTGTTCATGCTGTTTCATATGCCGACAAGAACACACACACTGAATACATCAATATAAATTATATACATAACATTGGCACACAAATAAATATCAGCCTTTCCAAACCTTTATTAATCAAAGCGTGGAATAAAGAGTACGTGGTGCGTACACAGCAGTAGGCTTTATGGCTGCTTTCCCAGTGAACTCCTATCCTGGCTCCCATTTAGTCAAATGGAGCAGCCAGTGCAGATGGGCCGTAGCCAGGCCAGGTGGATTGTGGGTAGGATGGGGTGGTGCCCAGTGATGGTTAAATTAATTCTGCATTAGGGAAGCCCGCTGGCATCACTATGATCACTTGGCATGGTGTGCCTGTCTAGGTATATGTGTGTGTGTGTGTGTGTTACTTACCTGGCATGGGATTTAGAACAATCGCCCTGCTGAGGTGAATGTTGGGTTTTAATACTTCACCTGGCACCAAATGTAGTCTGAACTGCAGGTCAGCATCCAGTCTGACTCTGCCTGAGGGACACAGAGAGAACTGCTGTAGAGTCAGTCAGACAGACAGCAGTATGTAGCTGGGTGGTTTTTCATTTCATCCACAGTTGCTGATTGACTTTGTATTTTACCATTATAACAAGGTTGGCTGCTCTAAATGCCCCTTTAGCCCTTTTTCAACAGGATTTGTGGAAATTTGCAGGAAAGCCCAATCAGTCTTCTTTCAGCATTGGCAGTATTAAAAAAAAAATCAGGGAGTGCGGCAAAATGCCGCCTGCCTACTTTTGTTTATACAGAAGGTGCATTTTTTGGGGCAAGGGGGGGCGTGAGCAAGTAACACAATTGTAGCTGTGTAGCTCAGCGTGTGACGTAAACAGTGACGTGGGAGGGAAGCTGCGGCTGGTCAGTCCTTTCGTAAGTTGGCCCGTTCTTCACCATCCCCGTCATCTGATGGTTAATGGCCTCTTCGTTTACGAAGGCAAGGAGAGTGCGCAATTCCTTGTCTCCCCAGTTACTCATCTTTACAGTGTCTGTCAGGTTTGCGTTTCCCTCTTGCTACTAGCTGCTCGCTAATTCCTGCTATCAGCTGTTTCCTATTTATCCACTGGCAGTGGGTCACACGTGCGGCATCATCAACAGCTCCTCCCACAAGTCTTCAACAGTCCCTCCCATTGCAGAAGGCCACCTCGGTCTTTTTAAACTAAAAGCCAATATGACTACCCTACAAGGCGGAAAATTGGGCACCTCGGATCAACTCGCCAATCCGGCTCTGTGTGTCTAAGCGCTCGCAGCTTGCCGGCAAATCAGCCCAACATTCGTAGAAAATCTGGCAGTGTAAAAGAGGCTTTTGTGTTACTTCCACTAGCTGGGCTTCCATCTGAGGCAGAGTCCTGCACAGGTCCATTTTTGAAAACCCACCCTTACTGGTAACATTCAGTAACAGCACTAACCCGTTACTTGTCAATATGTCCAAGTCAAAGCCGCACACACTTATAAAAGTCCTGGGATCCGGCCCACACCCATGATCAAACACGCAAGCTAAAGTCATTCACATTGACCTGAGTTCTTCGCTCTTGAATTGCAAATCCAGCTAAGGATTCCCTTTCACTGGCTGCGCTCGATACCAGGATAGTGAAAACAGTCTGCGCAATCACTGCCACGTTAGGAAACATGTTAGCATGTTCCTTCCACCACCATAAAACCTCAAAAGGATCCTCCTTGGGTGTGTTGAACTTGATGTAGGCTGCTACCTCATCCTCAGGTTGCGAAGTTTCATCGCTGGAGTCCTTGGTGACAAATGTGACGACAGGGTCAAAGGTTCAGCTTTTGTCACTGACTTTCAAAATAAAAGTAATTGCAGCCTAATAATAGTGATTTAGATGCCAAAATATTACACATACTGCACATCTTTGTACCTGGAAATGTACAGGTTAAAAAAAAGTGTGTGTACATATATATATATATATATATATATATACACACGCACTTTTTTTATTTATTTATTTTTTTAACCCATTACACAGCTTTTTGCTTTACCCGCAGGTAATCAACCTGATGTAGGGTTCTGATCTGATGTCTTTAGAAAGAATTTGCAGGCTTTCCTCTGCAAGAAAGACAACTCACAGTCACATATGTAAAAACAATAATTACTAAGAAATCTATCTCAACAACCTTGCTCAAAGGTATGTCATGTGATTCATCCCTTTATCAGGGCCCCACTGACTCCATTGACAGTGACTGTAAAAGAAAAGCATGGGTGGATATCATGGATGACATGATAGGCACTGCATGGAAACTGCTGTTCTGCACAAATTTAACAGCAGTTCTCTATTTAATGATTCTAGCACTGACTTGGCTGTGATAGTGTTGGCAGCTCTTAGCATTTAATATCTGACATACTGTGTGTATATTATGTTCATTTGTTTTTTTCTGGCATTTAGGATGAGGTTTTCTAATGCCACAATTTTGAGCAAATTTTCTCCCATTATTAGGTGGTTGTTACACTCTCAAAAGCACCCATTACCTCAGTCTCGGAACCTATCGGTTATTGGTCTGATGATTTTAAGTCTCTGGGAGCAACAGCCAATATTTTGGGAGATCTGGTGTAGCAAGTGGATAGCTGGGTCAAGACTCATCCATGCACTGGTCATTTCAGCTGATCTCTATAAACAGATATCTGCATGTAAATGCAAATAAATAAAAATAATAATAAAATAGTAACAAGCCAAATTGTCATCAGACGATAGCTGATGGATTGTGAGATTGCATTTTGGCCAATGCAATCTGCCTTTCCACATGCACTATTTACCTGCTGCTCAAACATGGTCAGTGCTACTCAGACTACAAAAGGAAACCAGAACACTTATGCTCCCAGAATTTTGTCCCATTGTGTACAGATTCTGCATACATATACAGATATCTGTTTATAGGTATAACTAATTCAAGCGAGAGTGCAAGTTAACCCACAACTTAGTGGGTGAAAGTGTATTTCTTCTGAATTGATTTGTCTGCCCTTAATGAAAGCTGAAAGCAGAATGGTCCCCACTAATCAATTAGAAATACCTTTTCCAATCAGCTTTACTGAATAAATACCATCTATTTCATATGTGGTTTCTTTTAGCTCGTGATCTCTTTTATGTGCAAAGATGATAGAAATTTTCAATATCAGCATTATCTTTTCTGACACTTCAAAAAATCATCCAAATCTTCCTCGACAGTCAGGCAGGTGTATCTTTATCTCTGTGGCTATGGCTCATCCCTGCTGTATACACTACATCCTCTAACTCTACAGCCATCCGTCCTTCTGTGGAAAACCTTTTTTTCCTATCTCCCATCCATCTGCGGTTCCTCTCAGGTTACCTGAGCTGTACCTTCAAGTGTCAATCACTTTTTGCTTTTCAGCAGCTTCTATTTTTAAACGCTTACAGAAGCTGCTGTTTCCTCAGAGGGCAGGGAGGGATGAGAGGAGTTTCAGAGAGAGAAAAGAAGATGGATGGGAAAGAGAGGAGTAAGAGAGGCAAAAGGAGACAGAGGCACATACCAAGATGGAAGGATGAAAATAGAATAGAATGTGAGTGTCTGGAGTGAAGGGCAATGGCACAGTGCTGTCTGGCAGGCTGCCAGGTGGAGAGGATAAATAGAGGAGGGAGGGAGGGAGGGAGGGAAGCATCCTGGAGTCTGGTACTGCTCCAGGCCTCAGTCTCCACTGAGACCACTGACTGGATGAATAGAAAACAGGGAACAAGGAGGAGAGAGTGTGTCTTACCGATATGATTCCAGTGCTGATATTGTCGGATTAATGCTGCTTAAAGCCGATTTTAAAACATGACCAATGACTTACTGTAAAATGTCTGAAATTAAATGAAAATTCAGTAATATACTAACCTTGTCTTCTAAGAGAGCAGACATGGGTGTCTCTGAGCAGCTTTATAACAAAATCTAAGTAAGCCAAGAAAATATTATCTAAAGCTCTAAAGCAGTGTTATTGGAGATCTAAACGAAAGTGAACATCAATTGTTATCACCCCAATTATCAATCATGACTGCCTTTTGCAATACAGAGCAACTCCCAGGTTGAACCTGCAGGTTGAAATCAACATATCCTTATACAACAGTTCGTATGATATACGAATAAGCGCCCCAAAATGACATTATGTTCTGAATGTAAAGTTACATAGTAAAGTTACAGAGGTTAGGTTTAGTCAAGTAAAGATATAGACGTTAGGTTTAGGAAAAGAAAGACCAAGTTCACATGGTTCCAAACATCTGTACATCAGTACAGGGGGAAAGTCCTGTATTTTGTGCCCATCCACCGGCCCCAACCAACATCCATAGCAGAAACAGAGAGGCTGAGGGAGGGAGAGAGTGAGAGACAGTTGTCTTGTATATGGAATGTCTGTGTTGCTGCGGCATTCATTCATCTTCTAACCGCTTCATCCTCTTGAGGGTCGCAGGGGGGCTGGAGCCTATCCCAGCTGACATCAGGCGAGAGGCAGGGTATACCCAGACTATCACAGGGCTGACACATAGAGACAAACAACCAGTCACACTCACATTCACACCTATGGACAATTTAGAGTTACCAATTAACCTAGTCCCCAATCTGCATGTCTTTGGACTGTGGGAGGAAGCCGGAGTGCCCGGAGAGAACCCACGCTGACACGGGGAGAACATGCAAACTCCACACAGAAGGGCTCCCACGCCCGGGATCGAACCGGCAACCCTCTTGCTGTGAGGCGAGAGTGCTAACCACCACACCACCGTGTTGCTGCGGCTTTTTTTTTTTAAAAAAAAGCATATCTGTCGCCTGCATCCAGGCGCTGTCTCAAAGTCACACAATAGACTACAGCTGACAAGAAGGACCTTGATAAGCTATGAGCTATCTCACACTAGTGTTATCACGATACCAAAATTTGGACCCACGAAACGATACCAGTCAAAGTATCACGGTTCTGAGTAGTATCACGATAGCACAGCAAAAACAGCGTGTCTGTTAGCCCCCCTCCCCCCCCCATTCAACCCACAACCGGCAGGATTTGCCTTTCGTTTCTGCTGCTGGTTGAAATCTGTAGGTGCTCCTGAATGATTTCTTTTGCTCGCACAAAACTATTTTTAGTCGCAAATGCGAGTAAAATGCTCGCACCGTAGAGCTCTGTGGAAAACAAATCACGATAGCATATATAAACAAATCTAACCTACAAGTAAAAAGAAATAAATAATAACTTTCACTGCTTAAAGATACTCAATAGCTCAGCTAATATCTGAAATATCACTGGATACAAACCACTGCAGCCGCATATTGAATGCCAGGTGGCCAGCGCGCGCCGTTATTGGACCGTGCACAGACATTCACCCTCTTGCGATTGGACTTTGAACTTATCCCACAGTAGTGGTACCTGAGGTACTGTAGTACTACGGTACTCCAACATTATGGTATCATATGTTAGGGATGTCCTGATCTGATATTCGGATCGGTATCGGCGGTGGATATTAAAACGTGCATCGGCATTGGATCAGACTGCATGGAAAAATGCCGATCCAAGAACTCCGATCCAGTTTTTCCATGGATTCTGATCCATGTTTTCCGACCAGCCCAGCACTCTGCGATTCAAGCAGTCAATTCCAATGATCCACTCCAGCACTTTCTATCAATCCACCAGGCCAGCATGCAGATTACAGACACACAGGGAGGGTAGGAGGAGTGAATTTAGTTAACTATTTGTTTTCTGCTCTTGGTTTACACTCTTACTGTTTAAGTAAAGAGCACTGATGGCATTGTTTTGGACACAATTAGTGAAACTGGAGGCATGGATGGACTACTGCTTGTTTATTGCTTGTTTAAACAGTTGTACAATATTGTGTGTGGTTTTTTGTCCCCTCTGTTGGTCCCAGGAAACAGCAGCACCAGGCTGGCACTGACACTACAAAAATAACTGAAAAGGAAAAGCTGCATTGTTTGTTAAATGCCAACAATGTCTTTTGGTGTTAATCTATTTGTTATTTATTAGGGGGCCAAAGCACAAGTGTGTGGAGTCTTCCTGCTATTTTAATTTCAATGTTAGACATTTTAAAGATTTCTTGTGTTGATTTATTTTCTGTTTATTAAGGGGCCAAAGCAGCCAAAGCAAACCAGATATATTTTTTATTTAATGTTAATGTTCAAGTTTAAAGTTTGTTTATTTAACCCTGTCAACAATAAACAGGTCAGTTTCTCATACCAACTGTTGTGGATCATTCTAACTAACCTGATTAAGTAGTTGTTCTTGTTAGAGTAATATTGCTTGATCAAACCTTTTCTAACATGACTGACAACAAAATAAGTGAATATGTATAATACGCGCTTGGATCGGATCCGTTTGGCCAAAACTCAAGGCTGTAATATCGCTATCGGGACATCCCTATCATATGTACCATGGTACCAGTATACCGTGCAACACTACCTCACACACAAACAAACAAACAAACAAATGCTCATCTGACACAATCAGATAGCTCTGTCTCCCACACATGCAGCACAGCGCTGTACTGCACGTGTGGTACTGCAGTAATTTCTTTCATCTCACAGACTGATTTAGCATAGCATGTGCAACATACAGACCGATGTGGCACTGTAGACTAATTAGCAGACAGATTAAACAGAGGAGCAACTCTGTGTCTCTCAGGGCTCTAGTTTCGCAGACCGGGCGTGGCGGGGGTGCAGTGCACCTTCGCTTCGCCAACTGGGTGTGGCCAGGCGGATTTTGCAAGTTTGGCACACCATGCACCTGGCGCAGCTACTCCTCTTTCCCACCTCCGTCCCTCCTACCGGTGCAAGTCGGAAAGATCAATCAAATGAGCCCCTCTCCTCACCCTTAAATGCACCGCGCGAAGGCGTAATGAGAGTTTATTCAGTTCGCCATTGCAGAAGAGAGCAGCAGCGTCAGACGGCCAAACTTCTCCCAGGAGGAAACTGATGTTTTGGTCCAGGAGGTCCAAGCTCGCAGTGTCCAAATATACGGAACTGCGAGCAGACCTCCACGGGCTGATGATGCAAAGGTAGCCTGGGAGGAGGTCACCACAATTGTAAATCAATATCGCGTTTCTCTCGTGCGCGCACACTGTCTCTTTCTCTCTCGCAGTCTCACTCTGTTTCTTTTCTTTTGGCTTTTCTAAGATGACAGATGCTGAATATATACTCCCTATCTGATGCTGTGGCTGTTTGTGGTTGGCTGAGAGGGATGTGAACTCATTAGTTTGCAGCTGTGTTAATCAAATCAGGTTGGGTTTCCATTACGCGTGCCAAACGTGCCAAACGGTGCCAATCCACTTTGATCTGACATCAGATGTGACGGGACAGTCAATATAGAGATACATTTATGTGCTGATTGCAGATAGCTGCATTGAATAGTGTTTTTTGGGTATTTATTGCATCATTAATGTGCCTGATATTCTGGAATCCTGCCTGTGAGGTTTTGGTGGCGTGTGCGCACTGTCCGCCAGTCAGCCAAACTTCGGCTTACACCAGCTGCGCTCTGCCTGCATTGACAGTAGACGTGGTTTCAGATGGCGAGCTTTTAGCGAACCTTCGGCGAAGCCTTTTGGCATGAAACTGTCACTGCACCAAGCTGGATCTGTCGGCACCTCCCCCTGCTGCGCCACCACACCCATCTCAGCGCACCTTGGTCTGCCAAACTACCAAACTGAGCGCGCCTCGGGTTGCGCTGCTCGAAACTAGCTCTGCGCGGGGTTCGCCAACCTGCGCCACCTGCGCTGCACCGGGAAACTCAAGCCCTCAGTGTTGCTGGAGAACTTGTGAGTGAATGAGTGGGGCGGAGCTGTGCAGGGAGTGTGAGAGAGGTGAGATGCACAAAAACCACAAGGCTCTGTATTGGTAGTGGTGTGTCTTCTCAGGTACTGGTGTCAAGATGAAATGAGATCCTGGAATCCTGTTTAAGTAATAGATCCATTAGTTCCTAACAGACACTAAACATATTACAGCAGGTTTTTTTATGGCAGTAGTTTTCTCTGTCTCCAGAAGAATTACACCTGTGTTTATTCGATTGTGTATGCCAGGACAATGGCCACATTGAAAAGAATAAGGAGGCTGTGTATTTTTACACAGTGCTTATGCCTGTCTTAATTATAGACTTTATAAAACAACCTGACATAGCCACGGTGATGTCACCCATTGGTTTGTGGACAGCCAGTCTGGCACTTTGGCTGTCACCATCTAGTTTTTTTGGAGCCAGAAGTGACCACGTGGAGCTGTGGAGGAGCGAGGGGTGGAACTGACAGGAACCTGAGGATAGTGCTGTGGTAGGGACTTGTCAAGTGTAGTTGGCTATCCTGCCAATCTGAAGGAGAGTGTGAATTTGCAGCTGTGGCAGCATGTGAAAAATGCCTTTCTAAAGTGTCATCTTATTACATTGAACTTATGATCATTCCATACAGTCAGTATAAGATAATCAGTTAAAAAAAAATAATAAAAAAGAATTATTGGCTCTATATATCAGTCTAGTGCTGGAGGAGACAGAGACAGGAGTGCTAAGGAAAGCCTGATGGAAGACAAAGGTCATAGCTCTGCTCAGTCGATGCACACTGACGATGGTTCAACAAAAGCTTTGCCACAGGCTGCTTTCCAAATGTAGCTGCTCTGTGGTTAGGATTTAAAATACAGTCAGCAGATCTGATCCTTGGAGACAAACGTCTGATTGGATAGAAGCTGCTATTCAGACAGATGTTATCAGGATAATTAAAGTTTAGGGCCTGCTTTGTTTGTCTCGCCTCTCCATTTGAAAGCATTTCTTCCCATCTCCTGATTTATTGCTCACTTTCTCTCATGTTGCAATTGTCTATGTCTAAAATATTAGGTTTCTCTCACTGTCAACTCATTGATACAGTGCTTGCATTGGCATATTTCATGTGCAGACACTGTAAACAAGGTGTCCTTTAATGTAGTTGTTTGAAGTGCTGCTGAATCAAAGGTAGGGTCACAGAGTTCGTCGTATATCCCATCCTTTTTCCTCCCTTTGCCTTCTCTTGTTCTACTCCCTCTGTTGTGCTGTAACCAGAGGCTGAATGGATTTACATTAGGAGAATAATTGTTAAGTTGATGTGTTGTGTCACTGATAAATGCTGCTTCTGAAGCCCCAACTTAACCTTAATCTAGGATGATTCTGTCAGTTTTATGTTACTGTTGCAATTTTGTATTCAGTAATATTGCCTTTATCTCTCTCTCTCTCTCTCTCTGTCTCTCTGTATGCCTTGCAGCATTACAATATTAGGCCATGCATATGCATCAAGGGCAGAAGTGACACATGGCCTTTTCAGCTGTGAAAAGGACAAAAACTAGGAGAAACTCTCCTCTGATCTTTCCGCACAACTTGACATGCATTCTAAATTGGAGCCCTCTGAATGAATCTGCAACTTCTGCTTTGTTGCTCATTTGTGCTGTCCTTCATATGGAATAGTTTTGTTGTCCCTTAACAGTACACTCTGTTATGAAGTTCAGTCTGAATTGCTGTGTCATAACCTCAGGAATAATACTGGTGTGTCACAGTTCAGGTTTTAGGCAACAGGGTAAGGTGACCCACATGCAGACACGTGCAAGCAGAGCAGATTAAATTTAAAGCACTTTACCACAGGCCATGGTCAAAAAGCAGACTTTCATTCCACAACGAGATGGTGGTAGGTAGTTAATGTTAGCAATGCACAAATTTAGCTGCTTAACATCTGAATTGGCTGATATTTGCCTTGTTGACTGCCGTTCCCCATCACATCAATACTGCGCAGGCTGAAAGGCAGGGCTTGAGACTAACGTTATCCCGTCATCCCAGGGACAACAGAAAACAATGTTAGGGATGATTCCCTGGGACGCTGTTGGGACGAAAGGACGCAGTAAACTCACTATGGACATGTCAGGAGACTCACCCTATTTTTTTCCTTGATAATGCCACTTTGTAAACAGTAAATCTGTGTTAACGTCAGCAGGATCTAACTGCTGACGGAGGTTGCATTGAGTTACATTATGATGTGTTCAAGCTCTGTTATATGAGTATTGGGTTAGGGAATGTATTTTTTGGCAAGAAACTTGAATAAATACAGCTGTTTGAAAGAGGAATTTGTGAGTGTTTTCACAGGAATATCAAATAGATATGAGAGATGGCATTATGGCAGACATAGTAAAAGGTTTTAGAGGCAGTTATTTTTTTCTTTTTAAACATCCTTTTTTATGTTGAAGAAGGTTATTTTAAAGGTTGTTACATAACTGTGTAGGAATTGAATTTGTGCTCATTCAAAGGTAGCATGATGGAGGACTGAATGAATTTAGAGCAGGTTAGTTATTTTTTTTATAGTGTAGATTTCTTTGCTTCCCTGGCCAAAAAGGGGAATAAGTAACAACAAAAACAAAATAAACAACAGCACAAAACACACCCTAAAAAACATTGGTATCGGCTACTGGCCAAATTTTAAACAAAGTATCGGCCCAGAATCAATCGGTACATCCCTAGTTAATATGATTTTAGCTGTTACAGAGTTTTGACTCGTAAATGTAACAGTAACGTTATCATCACCTTGTAAATGCACATTCGCTGATTCGCTAGCTAGTGTTAACATCAAACAGTCTAATGTTAGCTAATTGGTAACTTTAACATTATACTAGAGCACTTTCCTCACTGACTTGGGTTGAATTTCCCTTTGCAGCTGTGACTGTCAGTGAGGTCAGAGGCTGCTGGCTCTGTCTGTGGCTGTTCCCTCATCCAATCATCCAAATCTAACTGGGGCTCAGAGGGCTAATTTGGCCTGTTCTTTGTATTATGTGAATGTCACCCCGAATGTCCCTCCAAACCTGGTTAAAACTCTCAAACTCTATACAGAAATAAAAGGAATGAATAGTCAAATTTTTTTTTTTCAAAGCCAAATCCAATTTGACTGACATAATTCTAAAGTCCCTTTTCCACTGCACAAAATACCCCATTAGCACCAGCTAACATTTGGCTTTTTAACGTAATGGGAAAGGCTTTAATAAGTATTCACTCCAGGGTCAAATGACTCTGCAGTAGTCAAGGGTATTTATTGGCTCCGGCTCTGATTAGCATTGATGGAAACAGAAGATTGGGGTGAACGTGCTAATTTTAGCCCCCTAACTGGTGAGATGCAATGATGTGTCAAAATACTGTCTCTGCTCAAGCAATGATCAAATATCGGCCCAAATGATTCTTCACAGAGTTTGAAAGAGAGACTGAATGATTAAGAGATGTATAAAAAGAAATAACCATCATTAGGTTTTCAGGCCTCTGTGCTGCTTTTTAATGTTTACTAACCTGTTTTCTGGCCTGTCCATGACATCAAATGCAACACACCAAAAACGAACCTACACACAACCAGATAGGCATACTGGTCTATCTGGATTGGCTCTGCAGATTGGCTCTGTTCTACTGGCAATGGAAAATAAGTCTTTTTTTAGTGGGTTTACCTGTGTTTAAAAAAGCCTGCGTACATGCGCTAATTTAAGTGGAAACATTGTTAAAGTTGGGTAGGACCCCATATTAGGCATGTACCTTGTGAGGTCAGGACAGGTGTGGAATGACCAGGTGAGGAAATGTTCATGAGAATGCAGGGGTGTAGGAATAGATTATTAGTCTAAGGGGTAAGGGAAACAGGGCAGGGGTAACCATGACATGGTGATTAAACCAGGCTGTTCTCATGAATTTTTCTATGAAAAAGCAATGCACCCAAATTTGTATGTATATCCCACATATTTTGAGAGGCTGCACTGACAGCAGTAAACAAAGAAGCAGTCCCGAGCAGTCTTGTGATGAGGCAGACTGGTGGATGGGTCACAAAAAATGGACTTCTGCTTTGAGTCATTGTAAGGTACATCTTCACCATGGTTTTTCCTAAACCTAACCACAGTAACTTTTATTGACCGCCTAAGCGAAGGATGAAACTAACTACATAAACCTGAGGTTAAAGAAAAAACAATTTTCTTTTAATATATGAGATGCAGAAATTTGCTAGTAACTGTAGGGGGTGTGTGTCCGGCTTGTAGACTGCTTCTGGCTATAAAGAGGAAGCAGATGCTGCTGTTGTGCAGAGGAAATGAGCCCCATTAAAAGCCTGCATGGTTAATCATTAACTCAGTCCATCCAGTTTTATCACCCTTAGGTGAGTGCAAATCTGTACCACTTTGTGCTAATCAATCAGTTTCTGTTGTTTTGCTCACTGTGTGACTTAACACAACAACTACATATTTAAAGTTGACATGAAACCCAAAGGTGCAGTGATGCCCGTGGCAGTGGGTCATGATTCACAGCACAAATGGTAGTATAAAATAGATCTGTTTGCACAATGAAAGGCAAATCAATCATTTGCCTCAGAAATTTGTAGTCCTCAAACTGAGAAGCTATATTGATTTTAACATCATGTTTAAATTCTTCCCGCTCTACTTTCATATTCATATTTTCACATTCTATCTTTGTTTGTTGTTCTTTATTAGTGTCCTTAGTGTTTATTAGTGTTAACTAATGAAGTGTCGATGGTGGACAAAAGCTGTTAAATGAACTGTTTTTCATGTGGACAAGTATTAGAGGTAATAGACCTTTTTTTCACATATAGTGACAGACAGAGATGTTAGGTGAAGAATTTGATCTGAATCTCGGCTTCAGCTCATCCTCTCACTACAAATTAGCTTGAAAAGTTATTGTTTGTTGTAAACAGTTGTGTGTTTTTCACCTGATCATTCAGCTCTATTCCAGCCTGTCTGAGTGTAACTAAAGCTGGATGCCTGAAGGGCTGTTCCCACCATACATCCCATCTGTCACTGCACTTTGTGTCTTCCTACAGCTGATTAACTGCATCTGGCAGGCAGGTGAGGAGCGTCTGTGACAAAAGGCTTTCCTCATTTAGAAGCTGAACCACCTAAACCTGTTAACAAAGGACAGCCTTCCCGCCAGCAGCAGTAACCCTGCAGGGCTTTCCCACTGCTGTCTGACTAGGTGTCACAGCTTTATATTGATCATGGTTAACCCATCGCAGGATCAATAGCACTATTACCAGCCTGCTACGTGATATGATTGGCTTCGACACCTTAGAGCTGCAGTGGATAGGTGGGGTTTGTCACAGTGACCTGATGATTGTGACGTGAGGGCTGTTAAGGTCAAGAGTAAGGAGACAAAGACAGAGGGATGACAATGATGATGATGGTGACAGTATGTAAAACATTCTTACGACTCACTCATTTCAGTTTTCCTAATTTTCATGATTTCTTTACGTAGCTGGTTGGTGTAGGCTGGGGTGGTCAAACTTTTTTTTGAATGGGAACCAGTTTAGATAATGTGATAATACCCTGGGGCCAGCTGCGTCTCGCATCAGATGGGTTATTAGAGAAAAAGGAAAAATCATATACAAATTAGACAAACACAACTGAAACACATTAGATCCACCTGCATAGTTCTTACTTGGTACGTGTCTACAAAATGTATGACAGTGTGGGAGATGAATGGAAAAAATGCAAAGTGATCTTGCTTGATTAACTTGGTCAACAATATGCAGTATATTTTGAGAGACAAGCTGTGTGCTTTTTAAAAACAGTCCACACCCACGATTGGCCCCTGGTCAATGGACATGCCTGGTTTAAGCTTATGTTCACTCAAGTTTTATGTCCCTAGCATTCAAACATTATTGTTTTTCTGCTATACAAAGACATCAACCACTAATGCTTATATGCAAGAAGGTGCTCTTGGAGTGAGCAAAGTTCAGGAAGTCTTTGGTTTACAGAAATGGAGACTGTCCTTCCAAAAAAAAAGACACCATAGCTTGTTTGTGCAAACAGCTTATTTAAACCCCTGTTTACATTTATTGTAGGCAGTGACCAGTAGCGGTCACTAGGAGGAGGTCAGGTGAATGAATGGGTCAAACAAACACAGAACTTTGAACCACAAGACCACTGCACCTGTCCCATGTGAAACCAAAAGTCAGTGTTGAGTTAAGTTACATTAACTGAGGTAATGTAACTATATGTAACGTAATTGTACTTAATGTACAGTATCTGTGGGTAATGCAACTATACATAAAGTAACGTATGTAATGTCAGTAATTAATAATAATAATAATTATTATTATTATTAATTATTATTATTAATTATAATAATAATTATTTTAACCCAAACCATGATATCTTCCTAAAACTGACCAAATAGTTTTGTTGCATAAACTTGACCAAACTGCAACTGTTTCACAATGTAAACAACGTGTTTAAAACTACATGTTACTGGTCATATGTTATTTCCGTGTTGATCTCCTGACACTGGTAGGGGCATTTATTTAGGAGACGCTTCTGTGGGTTGTATTAGAGGTTTGGAACAAAGGACGTGTATGTGGTCTTATAGGTTGGAAGAATTATTGAATGAAAGAAGTAAAGAGAAAGACGGGGATAACACACAAGTGAGATGTTTTTTATGTGCCAGCAGCTCAACCGATTATGACTTCCTCTACTGTGAGTAGTACAGTAAATCTACTGAACATGTACATGTATGAAAAGGACTCAAAATATATAGCTTTTTATAGTTTCATTTAAAACAAAGTTCAGTGCATTACTCAAACAGAATGGCATTGTTTATTTGTTAGGGACTATTTTCAACAATGGATTAATCCACATTTTTTGCTTGTGAATGTAGGATCGAATCAAAATAAATTACAATGCGTGTTCTTGGGAATGAAGGAACATATCACCCAGTGCAACAGTGTGGCTCAGTAATTGGTTTTGAGTAGTTTTGGACAACAATGGAGCTCTATGGCACAAAGAAAGAAGAATCAGGCTGTAGATAAACACACAATACTGAGGTATTAAATATATAATCCTTCAGTAGAGGGATCAATTTATTATCGGTTTTTGGTTTTTACTAGCATTGCAGAATACAGCTTGAGCTACAATCAATGACTTAAGTGCATTGTGTAAGTAGAGATGAAAGGGGAGAATGGCATAGAAGATGCTGGATGAGAGTTTATTTTCTGGTTGCTTCTGATGAAACCACTATTGTATTGAGTCCCATTATGGAGGTTTCAGAAATATAAGCTACTGTAATTGAAATATTTTAAGAATGGTGAAATGGTTGAAATTATGCTTGTGTTTCTGTGTTTAATTCATTCTCCTGGACTATATACTACATCTGGGATTACCATGATCTGTACGATCACGACCCCACACACAGATGCCATTAGCATGCAGTGTTAATGGCTACTGATGGTATAAGGTTAGAGGTTATCCGCCTCTCCATTAGGGAGCCACATGCTAGCATGGGACAGATGTGTCTGTGGTGTGTGTATGGTGTGTGTGAGTGTTTGTCATCCCCTATAAAACCTCTTTTTCTAATGAGAGGCAGACCATCATTATCAGTTAAGCATTCCCTGTGAGTAATCCTAGTAAGGCCTGAAGAACTTACATGTATACACGCATCCTGACACTCTTATGTATTTGTTATCATACTTAATCAGATTTTTATGCCTCCATGTCAGCAATAGCCGTGGATGGAGGCATTGTGTTTTAAGGTAATTTGTCCATCCATCCGTCTGCCTGTCTGTCTGTCTGTCCATCTGTCTGTCCGTCCCATTCTTGTGAACTGGTCATCTCAAGAATGCCTTGAGGGAATATCTTCAAATTTGGCACAAACATCCACTTTGAGTCAAGGATTAACTGATTAGAACTTGGAGGTCAAAGGTCACTGTGACCTCGTCCGGGCTGCCCACCCTCAAGCGGGTAGTGGTGACGACTCACCGACACCAGGCAACCTCCCTTTTGAAACAAGCCGTGTGTGTTGCGAGACTCCACTCACCTCTGTCTGCAGGAGACCAGAGAGAAAGGAGTTTTCAGAAGTCTGTTTGTTTAGCTATCAGTGCTTTTGTAGCTTCTAACTACATCTCTTTGGTTTGGAGTGTAGTTTCTCTCCTGTGTCCTGTTTTCACTTGAGATATCTGCTTTATTTTACTGTTTAATGTTCGCTATCAGCCATATTAAAAGTTGTGCGAAACTGCTGTTAAAAAAACTTAACATTTCATTGTTTTGGTGCTTTATAATAAAAGTTTTACTTAACAAAATAATGTGGGGCTTTTATCATGAAGAATCTATAGTAAATTAAGTGTGTTCATTACTGAATTAGAAAAACTTTCTTAGGGGTTTTTCTTGAATAAAGGCAAGTCTACTACTACCACAGGGAGGAAGGTAAAATCAGAAACAGCCACAGTGAGATTAAGACCCTGATGCAGCAATAGTCCCAGTAGGGCACAGTCTGGACTTGAAGCTCAGTTTGACATTAACACTTGAGCCTGTGTTCCTGCTGTTTTCCTTTAATGCCAACAAACTGTCAGTGTCTACATTCAATGAAAGTCTTGTAGCATACATTAACATCACATCCACTGTAGTCTGCAGGCCTGTGCTAGCTTTCACTGTGTTGATACGCTACAGTACGCATACAATACACTCACAATACACGCACACATACACAATGCAAATATACCCACAATGCATCTGAACTCTGAGACATACTGTGGTTCTTTCTTTTTGTTCAGTGCATTTGAAAGAACCATATAATGTAGAGAAAAGTGAGCAGTGAATGCATTGTGTGTGTGTGTGTGTGTGTGTGTGTGTGTGTGTGTGTGTCCAGCTGACTGAAAGACTGAGACTGGTGTGATATGTTTAACAATGACATGGAAGTGGGAAAAAGAAAAAAAAAAACCCTCTGCATGTCCGTGTCACTGTTGATAGATTCCAAATTGTTGTTTTGTCAACACTTAACCATTTTAGTCTTCTTTAAAACTTTGAATTATAACGTATTGTGTCAG
This sequence comes from Epinephelus fuscoguttatus, assembly GCF_011397635.1. Classification (NCBI taxonomy): domain Eukaryota; kingdom Metazoa; phylum Chordata; class Actinopteri; order Perciformes; family Serranidae; genus Epinephelus; species Epinephelus fuscoguttatus. The sequence goes on from NC_064752.1 coordinate 45,952,129, forward strand.
TGCAGCTGATTACATATTACAGGTGTTGCCACTGACATATGTTTTCTTTTATTTAGTCAGACATCTGCATCAAGTATAAAATGAGGATTTGATTGAAGCTTATCACCTGCTAACCAAAGCCAACTCACAGTAACAGAGTTGTAAAGTGGGAAAAGCTATTCTGGGTGTCAAGGGTTCTATTAGCCTTGTCTGAGTCTTATCCACTCTGTATCCACACTTTTGGTTTCTAATGTTGCTAATGTTGTGAGGCCAAATTTCTCCCCGATTATTCTGCTGCAACAACCCTGGTGGTGTTTAGAAGCTTTTATTGGTAATTTTTCATGGTATGTTCAAGTGATGTTATTCACTGTTACAGTCATTTCCTGGCTACATGTACACTGCTAACATACAGGACATGTAGCTACCTGCCAATGTCAAAGAAATGTAATCTTTTTGTGGACTATTCTGTTAATGTCTCCCTGATTTTTTATCAAATTCCTGCTGGAACATGTCCACTTTTGTTTAGAAGCTAAGATAAAGGAAACGTCGTCCCTCGTCTCAGTGTTTTTTTTAATTTTCTAATTTTAATTTGTTTTGATGGGTTTTTAGTTAGATGTCTGAAATGCGTTCTGTGGTTAACACAAGCTTTTAGAGATATTCACGTTTTGTTCTACGACATAAAATACATCAGTAACTACCCCAACCACGGAGTTTGACGCTTGTAAGTGTCTTAAAAAAGACAGTTGCTAACAAGTGGCTAAATGAAATGACAGAGTGTCATCACGAAACTGCATTGAATTTTACAGGGTTGTACAGTGTTTGTTGTGGTGGCGAGGTTGAAGTCATGCGACCGTAGTTTAGTTCATTTATAAACTAACATTAGCATTTATGATTGCATTTACTCTTCAAAAACAAAGGTGGTTTTCAATTGTGAAGATTACCTGGCTGAACAAAACTTTTAAGTATCATAAACACTGTTTGCCACAGAGCTTATTTTCTGCAATAACCTATAAGCCTTTTGATGAGGGATCCAGGGCGAAGTTAACTTCCGTGTCACCCTAGGAAGACATGTCATCCCTGCAGCATTCTATGAACTTGAAATATATCATACCATACACCCATAGTATTATTAAATTATTCAGGAGACTCTTGTGTTTCTATGTCAAGGAACATTAGGGACACAACTTGGAGAAAACTGGAATGTAATGCAGTTTACAGTGGAAATACATACTTCTGGCACCAGCAGCTCCTCCTACTTCCCAACATTATGGCATCAAGGAGAGTTAGTGCATCTACAGAGTGGCCATGGACCGTAAGAGACAGAGTGTGAGAGGGTGAACAGAGTGTGTCGCTGTCTGTGCACGCACACACACACGCACACATACACATACACATACCACAATCACCTCACTCTCTCTCTGCTGTCTGTCACCATCCTCTATAACCCCCCTTTTATCCTTTCAGCACCTCAGCAGATGGGCAGTAGTGCTCCGTCTCTGTCTCTGTGTCTCCGTGTCTCTCTCTCAGTGGGGAGCGGTCTTTTGATACTTGTACTGGCCCTGCGATCTACATACCCTCCCATCGCCTCAGGGGCTCACTCCCCATTGTGTCTATTGTTTTCCCTTGAAAGTGGGTTAAGAAAGACAGCAGCAGCGGACAGAAGGGACAGAGGGCTGAGGAAGATGGGGGCAGTGATCAAGAGACACAGAGGAAAGTTGAAAGAGAGAGAGAGAGAGGAAAAATGACCAAATCAAGATGGAGGGGAGGAGGTGTTGGATTATATGAATACAAGACAGGGAGATGATGAAATGATGGGGGAGGGGAAGGGAGGAGGGTTGATTTGTAAAAAAGAAACAGATTGGGGGAGAGATGAGATATGGATACCAGAGGGTGTTAATGCAAACATGGAGGGAGTTGGTGAAAAGTGGAAAAAAAAAAAAAAAGGGACGGGGGGTTGGTGATGTGTCTACAAATCAGTGATTAGAGTGGTTATTGTGCTGGTTGCTGGTCATTTAATATACCTCATTACATTGGTTTAAAAGTATAAAAGTCAAAGACAGAGGCAATGAATGTAGAGGGTTGGGAGGTTCCATAAAAATAGTGTATTTGTGGGCACATAGACAGAAAGAAGCACATAGTCCAAAAATGCAAGAGGAAAAAAATCTAGGAAATCCAGTTGTTTTTTGTTTCAGGGTTTTTCTTTTAAACTAATACAGATTTTGAACATTAAAAAATAGTTTTTTTCACCCTTCGATGGGTTGAGAGGAGGTACCGCTCAAGGCACTGGAGAGAAGCAACCCGTTCTCATTCCCAGGTCTTCAAATAGCGACAAGCGTCTCATAGTGACAGAAAGCTGAAACACCATTATAACACGTGGTTAATGTTGTGAACTGTCACAGATTTAAGCAGCAACACCTTGGTAAGTGTTAGAAGTGTTTATGTTTTGGGTTAAAATAAGTACATTTGTTATGTAATGACACGTGAGTGATGTTACTGCAAGATGATCATACAAAAAATTATGAAACATTACGGTATAGCAACGGTGACCTTTGATTTGGCATGGGCCGTTGGTACATAAGTAAGTTAATAAGCTATGTAAGTTATGTAGTGTATGGGGAAACAATGTTGACTTTTGGTTTGGATGGGACATGAACTGCCCCTCTTGGTAAAAGTTGGTGATTTTATTTGACCCATCCACCTCATACACAGACTTTCTTGTTCTTGATACCATGTCAGCTGCTCTCAGCATCAGGTATTGCTGCGGATGGCTTTACATTGGAATAAGTTGAAAGTTTGGCGCCTCTCATAATCATGCTGAAGGTAGTCTTGGGTGTCAATATCAACATTTTCACATCAATGCAGCCACTTGCATTCTTTTTTTTTTTCCAACACAGACATGCTTGCAATCAATGTTTGTGCCCCAAACTCCTCCTTATGTTCTGCTGGATCCCACAGAGGCCAGGCGGGGAGCCAAGGCTACGGCTGCTGCTCAGACTGTTGTGGTACAGATGTGATGTGTTCAGGATGAGAGGTCGGGTTTGGTCCAGGCCACAGATGCTGGGAAAGAATTCAGTCAACCCCAGATGCTATTTGCTCACATTTTAAAAGAAAACCCCTTGTCAAATTGAACAAAGCTCCATCTGTGCAGCATTTGTTCACATACAGTAACAGGAAGATGCACTTATGGTTCAGATTTTTGGGGACACAAAAGAATTTTCTGTCTGACACTGATAGTCTTGGTTTCCCTCTGCTGCTCACACATGATGTTTTTTTGTTAACAAATGCATGCATGCACACACCACAGACACAAATACACACAAACACACACACACATGCACACACATCTCTGCAGTCCTCATTAGCTCTCAGTGTGTTTTTGAGGCTGAATGCCTTTTCACTACAAACCTGATTTGTTTGCCTGATTTCCCTTTCATTTAACTCTCACACCACTGTGAATGTGAATGTGTGTGTGTGTGTGTGTGTGTGTGTGTGTATTCCATGTCTTAGTTTTGTTCAGGCTGTATAATACAACCCTTAACCAAACCAAATGACACGTTTGTCTGCTTTGATTTGAAGCGTAAATTACCCATTATTAGAGTCAATGTCATTTCTGGTCAGAAAATGACATCCATCGATTTGTCTAATAGACCTCTGCATTTTTGTCAGCCTGCTCTGCAGCTGTTCTGTGACTAATTTCAAGGTTGCTTTTCAGAAAAAAGGGCTTGAATGCTGCTCAGATTACTTTGTGCTCAGCTGTGGAGATTCATTCTATAGTATATTTTAAAACAGCCATTTGATAGCTCCACAGCACTGAAAAGGATTTAGATTTTCTGGTTAGTGGAAAACTGTCAGGCTGCTGCTCACCATCAGCAGCAATAATTCCCTGGATACTATTTATATTTCTTAATGGAATTTTTTTTTACTTAATTCACATGAGCCTAAAAAAATATTTTTTATTTATTTTTTTTTAACATTTTGTTCTACGACATGAAAAACTATTAATATCTCAGCTGAGAACGAAGCTGTAAAATGTTGGCTTCCTTTTATATGAATTATGGGTTTGGTCAGGATATGGTAAAGAGTGTAGAGATTAACTGAAGAAAATTGGTGTCTTTGTTCACAAAGCTTATTTTGTAGCCTAATTTCCATCTCATTTCATTCATTCAGCTTGACTTCACATTGATTTTAGGCGTTTTCCATAGATTGTAGAGGGGGAGGGGGAGGGGCTGCTAGTTCCAGATATGTTTTTCTTCATTCTTTGTTCCAATTTCATAATTTTCTTTCAATAACTTTAGGACTGCTTAACACAGAAAGACATTTCCTTCCATTTTCTAAGGGGGGGGGGGGGGGGGGGACTTGGATTTGGGAACCAGGGAGGCCTGAGTAAGCCCCTCGAACTTCACAGCTATATTTGGGGGAAATTTTAATTTGGTTTTGCCCAGGAGGCAACATATGGGACTGAAAAATGAATCCAACAAGAAGTGCCAAAAACTGCAGTTCCTCTCATGGCCACTTGAGGCTGGCCACAAGAGCGAGTCAATCCCCATAGACCCCCATGTTAAAATTCCCAACTTGATAGCAGCAATAATCATGTTTACAGCCTCACAGAACCTGAGGCGAATTTTTTGCGTTGCGTTACTTGTGCAAAATTGGCCGTCTGAGTGTTTTTTGAAGTATTATTTTTTGAAGAAATATTTTCTCTTAACAGCTGTGCTAATAGTTGTGCTAGCTCACTAACTGGGGAAGGCAGCTACCAGCTAACTTACTTTGCAGTTAAGTGCAACCAATAGGTGGAAACAAGTTGGGTAATCACTCTTTATTATTTTTCATACTGTCACGGCAGCACATTACAACTTACCTGCTTCTGTTTACATTCCACAATTAAAGAGCAAATTAAATAACTCTGAGCATTTTTCTAAGAAGCAACTCCACAAAATAGCTTACACAAGTCACAAATACATATTGTCGGCACTTACCATGTAGTTCTATGACTCTGGACACTAATCTCCAAGCCTTCTCCTGTTTTTTGCTCTGTCTCTGTGCAGCTTTGGGTGACCACAGACAGCGACAATAAGGTTGTCTTCCATTTCTGGTTCTTGGTTACATCAGGAGAATCTCAACTAGATCTCAGTGCTGATAGGCTTCTGTAACATGTCACGCAAATTTCTCATGCAAGTTGCAAATCACTATTGACGTTATCTGCCAATTTTAAAATTATTTATTTTTCTATTAATGTATATTGTGCACTACGGGAAGTCTGCAGTTTCATTGTATACTTGCTCATATAATGATAAACAGAGTTCTTCCTCAGTCACACTTATTTCCTGTCTTCACATCATTTGTGTTGCATCATTAGAGTCACCTGACGCGAATTCACACCTATTCTCATCTTTGCATTGACTTTGTACATACTTCTTGCGGTGTGAAACACTTGCTTCATGTTCAGTGTGAACACACCATTACCTTGTGACAAGTCGAAAAACATCTGTGTAGATGCTGTAAAACGTCATTAAAAGAACAGACTTTAATGAAGAGTTGCGGAGATGGGCTCTTATTTTGATTACTGCTACTGAACACATCTGATCTGAACCAAGACTGCAATGTTCCCCAGATAGCCATAATCACCACGTTCTACATGGAGGCCAAACAATAATTCTATGATTAATTAAGGTCTTAATCCCAGTTTAAGCCTTGTGCATAATTACTGAAGTGCCTCATACACAGTAAAGAGGCCATTGAGCTAATTTGGAGGTGGGTTGGTTCATTCACTCAGCAACTAATCTGATGACTAATCTGTTTGCCTGGTCCATCAGTGGTGATGTGTTGTCAGTCACAAGGGACTGCAGTGCAGTGTGTGTTTGTGTGTGTGTGTGTGTGTGTGTGTGTGTGTGTGTGCGCGTGTGTCCTCTTAGAGTTGTATGTGTAGTCTTCATTATGTATTCATATGTGCACAGGGAGTGTATCAGTGCTGTGAGTGACAGACGTTCAGTCTAGCCTCAGGCGGTGAGCTGTCATGGCAATCTGCGAGAATAGACTCTGGGTTACATGCGAAAATTGGTAATCCTCAAGACTATCTTGATCTTATTTTATCGTCTCCTCTGGGCTAAATGATTGTTGCTTTGTATTTTAGATATTGTGTCACCAATTTATGCATCAACATTGTTTGGTTGTGTTGTACAAGTGCACTATCTGGTGATTTCTCACTTATATTGGCAATCCAGCATAAAAAAAATCTTACATTAACACTAGACTGTGTGACTGTCTGTGAAATGGATGTTAGTCCCATAAACCTTTCTGGCATCCATAATGACTTTGTTATGATACTGTTTTGCAATATGCAATGTGCCCACATCCGATGTGAGGGGACTTGTTTAGGCTTTGATATCCCAATAATGGTGTAATAGAGGTAATTATGTGAGACAGAAATACAAAATTCTCCGATGAGTGCAAGATCGAGTGAAAGTATTTAAGAATATCAGTCTAATCTGTAAATGCGATCAGCTCCCTTCAGCTCCCTATTTTTCACAATTATTTTTTCTGTCCTAATTTTTAGAAGCAACTCAACCCTCATAGACCCCCCATGTTAAAAATGTCCACCTTAACAACAGAAATAAACATATTTACAGCCTTGTACAAAAACTGCACGGGGGGTAAAGAAGTGTAGAGAGAGGTCTGCAAGCACTGTCTTTCTGCTATAGGGGATAAAAGGCAGTAGTTTGTTTTTAATTCTTTAAACCTATCACAGTCGACTTGGGTGGCACTAAGCCCAGGATGCAGCAACAGTTCTCGTGCAAAATAGTTTAAGGGGTAAACTTGTTTTGGTGGAACATATGCATATGTGGAGGTGAGCACTGTCGTTAGAATAGATTTGCAATAGTATAAAATATGAACAAACATATGTTAATGTGTGATTCAAGTAATGGTGATAAAAAGACAAACATAATCTGGTATTCTGTGCCCTAGAGGTAAGGCATGACTATAGTCTAGCTCTGGAGGACCCGTTAAAACCCGAGATGATTTGCTGGCTGTATGTGACCTCTAGCAGAACATTATTATGACGATGTCATGCTTGTGTGAAGTGGAATATAGTGGTGTCACTGTCAGTGGTGTATACCACTACCGCAGTTAAAAGATGTTGCAAATTGAGGCGCCCTCTAGCTCACTGGATAAAGCATATGCCCCATGTAGGCTGAGGCTTAGCAGAAACCTTGATTTGATTCGTAGATTTTAACGCAAGGCAAATTTATTTATATAGCACATTTACACCCAAAGGCAACTCAAAGTGCTGTACAGATCAGTCAAGTCAAAGTTCAGTGTAGCCCATGCCTCAAAGGGCTGTACAAATAGTAATTTCATTTCAATTTCAATATCAGTTTAATCTACAAAGTCCAAAGTCCAATCACAATTCAGAGGGCTTTACAGCATACCACATCCCTCTGTGGTAAAAATGGTAGAAACCTCAGAAAGAGCAACTGAGGAGGGATCTCACTTCCAGGATGCACTGACGTGCATTAGATGTTGCATGAACAAAACAGAATAATTAGATAGTGGACACCGAGATGGTGCCCATTCATTCCAATAGAGTTGATTGCCTGATGCATATGCCCAAACAGTTTTCTAGCTTCCGGGTTTACTTGCATGATATGCAGCCCACTGAATATGCTTGGTAGTGTTTCACCCAATGGCCCTGTTGCATGTTGCATGGATGTGACAAATACTAGCCAATCACTGCACAGTGGGGTAGGACTAACCAAAAATAAAATTGTACAACTGTCATCAGTGGAGCTGCACTGTCAGCAGTGAAGGCTCCAGTATTAAAAAGGAAGAAAAATGTGTTGAATAAAAAAGATGTGTTGATTTAGATCCTTGTAAACTGCATATTTTAAGTCTGACAATGTTATAGTCAGTGTATTGCTTAATCAGTGTAATATTATTTTATCATAAAGTACTTTGTAAAAAAAATTATAACTCCGCTGAGTCATTTTAGACACTGAAAAAAACAAAAACAAGTTGGAAGACACAGCCACTACATCCAATTAGCTTATAAAGTCCTTGCAACAGTATGTCAGCAAAAAATTGCTTACTTAAACATCCAGAAAAAACAGAGCAACATTAGCTTTAGCATATGTTTCTGTCCATCTGATTAATTTAACCCAATATTCAGTCTTGTTTTAGCTCTGTTTTGGTCTCGACCAACCTGCTATGTTTGACTTTCTTCACAGCAGGATGCTAACTTTGTTTGTCTACTGTTTAGTGATGGGCAGGTAATAGGGCCGTAACGGTACATGTATTTGTGTCAAACCGTTCGGTACGCGACTTTCGGTTCAGCACGACCCTGTACCGAATTATTGGGCGCAGGATATTATTTTATTTTATTTTGTTTTATTTTAATTCCGTTTTTGCGAGCCTAACCATTTAAAATATCTAGTTCCCTGATGGACATAATTGAGTGATGGACCGAGTCCCGTAAATCTCCGCTTTCATTTTGTGCAGCACATTCTCGTATTTTGACAACATGGCAAGTGAACCTGACAAACCTGAAGACCCACCCGCGAACCTTAAGTCCTCCGTTTGGGAACACTTTGGTTTCAGGGTAAAATATGAAGATGGAAATAAACAAGTTGACAAGACAAAAGCAGTGCGCCAACACTGCAGAACAGCGGTCGGGTATGTACTTGGAAACACGTCTAACATGCTAACGCATCTAAAGCGACATCACCCGAGTTTGAACGTTAACCGGCACAACTAGAAAAAGCAATCTGGTGCAAACTACGATATCGTCGTTGTTTAAAAAGAAAGAGCGTTTCCCTAACCATTCTGATCGCGCTAAAGAAATAACCAACGCCATTGGAGTTGAGTAAAATTGTTTAAGCTGCACTTTAGATATAAGCATGTTTTGTTTACTGCACTTTAACAAAGTGGGAAAGCTAAGTAAGTTCCTAGTAAAACTGAATCTGAGCAGGCTTTAAAGCTGACCAGCTGCACTATACGTTTTATTTTAATTGAGTAAAACTGTTAAAGCAGAAATTTATATTTATATTTTTCATTCAAAAAATGTGTTAAAAAACAGCCGGATTTTATTTTTCACTTTTATATTTCTATTTTCATTCAAACAATGTGAAAAAGTAGGATTTTATATATATTTGTTTCATTCAAAAATTGTGTAAAAAGAGTTAACTGCTGTGGTGGTATGTTTTAATAAGGTTACCAATAAGTAAAAGATATTTAACAGTTGTCTATTTTTTTCATTACTGTACCGAAAAAAAATGAACCGTGACTTGTGTCCCGAGGTACGTACCAAACCGAGATTTTTGTGTACCGTTACACCCCTAGCAGGTAATGTTCAGTGGCTTTATTGGAGGTTGTTTGCCTGGAAGAGCTGCCTATAGGTGTTAATGAAAGACTGAACTGTGCAGTAAATGTGCCTTAAAATCAAAACATTGAGCTAAACGTTAAAATCTCCACTGACCTCCAGAGTTAATTCTTTCTACACTACAAATACCACTATCTTATTTTATGTGACCCTTTTACATTCAATGATAACTAAAAACATTGATGAATGAATGGAGGTTTTTAAGGGGATCCCAGAGGTCTTAAAATGTTGCTTTTCAAGAGTGCAGTCATATTTCGCTCCAGGCTGATTTTCAGAGTGAAACTGGTACAGGAACTGTTCACCTTAAATTTAAAATTCAGTCATCATCCACTCTCCTCAGGCTGACTGTCAGGATGAGTCAGAGCTGAGTGGTGAGTCCTTATCTTGCCCAGTTTCCCAGCAAGTATTAGGGCAATACTTTACAATAAACTGTGTCTAATTGTGCTCCCTGCTACAGACCCATCTCAGTCTTCTGCCAAACAACTTACATCAATGGAGTGTAGCTGGTAAGAGCTACAAAAAAATGATTTCACCTCTGTACTACCAGGGTAGTACAGAGGTGAAATCTACTGTATGCAAAATGTTCATATCCTTAATTCTTTTTACTATACTCCAGACACAGGTACATGTACAAATGAATGGCAGAATAAAGTGATGCAGTAGACAGAAAAAACGTGAGACAGAGGAAGACGAATCTAGGAAGTGATGAGAATTTAAAGCAGATGAGTTTTCCGGAGGTTACCCGTCTGTTCCTGTGGTCCTCGCCCACCAATTATCCTTTGGACCTTGTTATCTCAGTGCTTAATTAGGTCAGCCCAGGCTATCCACTAATTTGACTGGATGGAGCCCTGGCCTTAGTCAGGGTGGAGGACCAATTACCTCAAAGGTCGTACTCTACTACTGAGGAAAATGGGTATCCAGAATTGTCTTTGGTTGAGTGATGATTAAGATGTTGGATACAAGATGAGCTGGAGTGAAAGCATGCATGAAGACACACAAACACTAACGTGTGATTGTAGCTGATTATAAGGGCATGGTAGACACTTGTACTGTGGGAAACCTTGCTAAAGTTCATGGCCGTAACATTGAAGGTCAGTGGCTCTGGATTAAAGATAAATCTTCAGTGTTGTCTAAAGAAAAAAGGGTGGATGCACTGTAAGATTGTTCAGCTAGAACATTTAGTCACCAGTTTGCATATATACTGTAGCACAGTGCAGTACTTTTCAGTAATAGATTGATGTAGAATGACTATTGTGATTCTGATCAATAGGTCTAATATGAGTACCAATTATTAGAAATTCAGTTTTCAGATAATTGATATACAGATGGCTGACAAATGAATGGAAAAACAGAATGACAGAGCAGAGAAATGTACTCTGAATTCAGATACATCCATACCGGTAAAGACTCACTGAATGGTTTGATGAATATAAAAATGTTTCATATGTATGGTGTTTGAAATCACAAGCAGTGGTGAACTATCAGATATTAAAAGCTGAGGACGCCAATGCTTACAACTATCTTCAAATGCTGCATGAGCAACAGGCTGGTAAACGCCAGTAAATAGTCTGCACAAGGATGTTTTGCTAGCTTGCACACACTCACACCAGAGCAGTATTAGCTGTTGGTGTGAGTTGTGAGCTGTAATTCTGCAGTAAATAATCAGTCGTGTGTGTCTGACTGTGGATGGTGGAGCTGATAAATGGATTTATGGAGTTTGTTAGTTGCAGCGCTGGCCGTTAGCAGTTAGCTCCACTTGTTAGAGATTGCAGCGGAGCAAGCAGCGATTTGTCACTGGACTTCACGGCTGATCCCTGTAGGACTCTACTCAGTCCTGACTCGAGAAGCTTCATGGATTGATAGCTGTTTGACAGACAGGTAGGAGGCTCAGTTTTCTGTGTCAGTTTTCTCTGACAGATGAAAGCTTAGTTTTAATCACCGACTCTGTGAAAGGACACAAGTTTAAACCTCCAGACTAACATGCTGCAGATCAAGAAAGAATTCAGGCTTTTAGTTATTCTTCTGCTACTTAACAGTGAGATGGACAAGTCAGAATCTACAATGACCCTAGGTACAAAACCTAGTTGTCTCATATTAGTTAGTTGTGGTTTCATGGTTTTTGAGACTATAAATAGAGATCTTGAGCTTTTCAAATGATGATCAGTAAGTGTGTGCTTGTAAATCACTCCTTAAATCTGTCAAAACTGCTGGAGAAATGACCTAACCCTAACCCCCCTAACCCTAACCCATACAACCTGCCACTGTGATTCTAATTTCTGATACATGAATTAGCCTAACTGGATTAGTTTAAAGATGAAAAAAAAAAATCTATAAAAAAAACAAACACAATGACTAAAAGTTGACTTAAATGTCAGGAATTTTCGTTGACTAAAATGTTTTGAATTTGCATTGACTAAACCTAGACTAAAACTAGGAAGGATAGAAATGACTAATATGTGACTAAAACTAATAAACATTTTTGTCTCAAGACTGAGACTAAATCTAAAACAGCAAAATTACCACTGGTCACAAGATCCCAAGGTTGTGGAGCAACATATAGAGACCACCATCAAAATACCAGTGCAGGGGATACTTTGTAAGTACACTGTTCATTCAACCTGTAGAGTTACACACACACACACACACACACACACACACACACACACACAAGGCTCTCCTCCTTGAGTAGATGCATGCTTCCTTCTGCGGGGTGACACAGTTGGCAGGTGTAGTTCAGTAGGAAGAAAATAGGTCCTACATGAAACTGCTCACAACAAAGTTGGTGGATTATCTTCAGTAACCGGGTCTTGATTTCTGGAAAGAGACATCGCTGTTGAGTTTTGTAAATTTTGAGCACCACAAGCCAAGATAATTGGATTGATAAATAGCACTACAGGTAAGAGGGAAAACATGTATTTTTGATTCTGGGGTTAACTATTCCTTTAAAGATTTTCGGTTAAACATGCCCTGGCATCTATTGTGCCTTCAAAGTAAGGCAACAAGAGGGTCCATCCCCGACTCCTCCTGCCCACATTTGAAAGTTTCTCTGAGCAAGACACTCAACCCAAATTGGTCCCATTGGCTAGACCAATGCCTTGCATGGTTCTGGCTATGGTGTTTAAGCATAAAAGAGTGAATGACAGGCAAAGCGTATCGTTAACCAAGTCCATTTACCACTTACTCAATTCACATATAAATCTGGTGATGCTTTGACTTCATGTCTTCATTTGGTAATACTCCACAACTGACCAAGAACTCTCATAGCTATACTCAGTAAATCTTTTGGGATGTGTATACACTACATTGTGCCTTTTACATCTTGGAAATTAATTCATTTAAGCTTATGAAATAATTGCAGAATTGTGGCAAGCACTTAGCTTCAGCCCATATGGGAAGATGATGTGGTAACCAAGAACCAGTCAGAACTTGTAAGACATTCTCATATAAAACTGATGAAACTGAAGAAATAGTTTTCTGTATCTCTGATTGACAGTGTTTCTTTGGACTGTATAAGCACAGTGCATGATGAGGAAAGTAAGATACATGTATACAGTACACGCTTGACTACACTACTAATGTAAGGACAAAGCAATCTGTTTCAATTTTCATTGCATGTGTGTATGTGTGGGTGCTTACAGTGCTGTAGCCCTGTGTGTACAGTAATCAGAAGTCAATGGAGCATAGCAGGTCAGAATTGAATGCCAAGAAAGGGATTAGAGAGGAGTCAAGGGCATTAAACCCATACAGTCACTTCATTGTGTGACCTTCAACACACACACACACACGCACACGCACACGCACAGTCATGGCCCAGTGCTGACAGGTTAACAGTATGTGAGTGATGGAGGTCAGCTCCGATAGACTGATCTTTCACCTAATGCTATTCAGAGTAACGCATGTAATGTAATTCTGTGTTGTGCAGCGCTCACTCAGATTATATGGGCTTCTCTTCTGATGAAGAAGTGTGCAGGCAGAGCATTGGTTGCAAAACCTCATATGCCATAACTCTAAGCTGAGCAATGCTGTATGTGGAACCCTCAAGAAAAGTCAGTATAACAGTCCTTTAATATTCCCTCCAGAGGTTATACTGTAGCCCTCAGGTGTTTTATTACATAATTCAAACTACTTAAACACAGTTTAACTTCCATTTTAAAAATCAAACTACATGCTGATGCGTCACACAACCATTACTCCAAACTAACTTGAATACGGGTTACGGTTTAAGTAGCCTTTCTTTGTTCCTTTGGTTAATGACTATGTTTAATTGTGATAATGCTCCAAAATGTGGCATTATATAGAAAATATCTGACTTTTTGTGTTGTTGAATCATGTTCCCTTCTCCTTGTTGTGCACAATTATTCACTTATTGTAATTAACTATACAGCATATATGTCTGCATGGAATTTTAAGTCAAATTTGTCCAGCACCTTCTTGAATAAATTACAAAATGCTCATTGGACCAATACGCGAGCAATGATGAGTGGTTAGATAATGGTGACTCTCAAACCTTGTAGCTAAATATTTAAACTAGATGTAACTTAATTTCCATTTAAAATATATCTGCATATGTTTGCAGAATCTGTAGGAATTAGTACAATATTGACCAATCACATTTTGGCGGCAGGTAAACAGTCCTCGTGGAGAGCAAAAGACGCAGGGGGGGACACGACTCGCGGCAGTATTTTGAATTTGAGTGCAGTAACCATTTTGGCCACATTCTTACATACAGCGCCTTTAAGTGACTATGCCCAAGAGATCTTCATTCCATATTTAGCCAGAAAACTTGAAAAGTGTGTCTAGGCTTGATCTGGTGTGGGACCAGTACTTTCCTGAGTCTCTGAAAGCTGCTACAACACCAAAGCATGGTACAGGGATGCAGAGGCGTGTCCTAGGTAAGGCAATTCTCAGTGGTATGGTAAATAAATTTAACTAATTATCGCCTCATTATCAAATTATATCCATCCTAGATAAGAAAACTGTTGTTGCTGGCTGCCATTTTGAAAAATATTGAAAATTCAAGATGGCTCCATATCCAGTTATATAAGTGTACCAAATGTCATGCTTTTATCACAAGTTACACAATTTCTCCCTATTTTTGAGCTAAGCGACTCCACTACAATGACTAATGGTCAATCATTTATTTTACAATAATGGGACATCTGTCCCAACCCAACCCCTTTTGATGCTCATCAGACCACAGATTTTGCTATGCTGATTATGGGATGGTGTTGCAGGGCTGACTGAAGCTATATTTTTTTTGCAAGATAGTGGGTATGGTAGGGTTTTGACTTTGAGAACATTTGTTGTTTTTCAGGCAGATTATTTTAAGGCATGTAAACTGACTGAATGAAAGAAATAAGAATGGCTGTCTTCCATTGTATGTCCAACAGTTAATATATTAAAGTCTCACTTCGTAGACTTTAATATCAGTAGAGCTTTATCACTTCTTATTGGACTAATCTGCAAGTGTATTCATACCTGGTGTATTCATCCTCAATATACCAGAGCACTGACATGATGGCAATAATCCTGTCTCTGACCCCTTGGGTGTGTATGTCCTTGCTGGTTGGGTTAACGTGTCATGACCAAATATAACCCAAGCCCAGGGGTCTTCTACACACTGCACTGACACATATAGGTCACCCAACCAACTATGCACGCACGCACGCACACACGCACACACACACACTGCAGCATCACTGACAGTTTTGTCCATGTCTTACTATCTACTCTCTACTTGTCTCACTTTGTCTGTTAGCCACTTTCTGCGTTTTCTTGTCTTCCTTCTCACATCATCATCATCATCATCATCATCCTCATTCCATTAATCTTCAGACACTCAGTATGTTTACATGGCATCAGAGAAAATTGATTTATTGTTTTAGCCCGACTAAAACCAGACGTTTAAAATACATGCGAACATGGTAGTCCGACTGAAATCGCACTAAATCAGATTTCTCAAAGTCAGACTAACACACCCAGATAATGTGATTGGGAATCGAATCACTACTGCATGTGGGCAGTCAATCAGACCCAAACTGGCTTAGGTTCTCTGCTCCACCGTTTATCCACCCTCAGTTTGATGCATAACAGAAGAAGAAGCCAGTAACAACATGGCGTACAACACAACATCAGAGCCAAACATTTTTGGACAGACGAGGAGACACAGTTCATGCTGTGTCAGCTGACAGAGTTAAAATTTTTTAAATACATGGATGGGAGGAAAACACGGAATGGCGATTGTTTGGTCTGTGTTCTAATAGGTCAACTGGAAAAATGTCCAATACTAATAAGCTGAAAGGAGGCTTATCGCCACCTATTGTAGTGGAGTGGGACATACTGCGGTCAATAAATTGATTCCCCTCCTGTGCTTGTATACTGGGACAAGGACGGTAGTCCAGTTAAATGGCCTAGTCGAGCTATTACCATAGCTTGACGTCTGCAAATCTGATCTGATCTCACAAAGACTTCAGACTATAGAACTGCTCTGACTTTAAAGAAGGCTACATTAGTAAATGGATATGAGTGGATCATAGCACTACTCAGTTCAAGTCATCCATGTGGGTAAGTATGCAAGTAGTAATGTACAGGTCCACATGTATCAATGACCTTGTATCAGTGAAAAATAATGATTCATTTAGTTATAAGATTACAGCGTACACAGAATAACTGGCATTTCCTGAACAATAATGTTTTGTTTTATAATTTTTTTGTAATGTTTGTGGAGTTGGTCATCATTTCAGTTGGGGTGGTCCATCTGTCTTAATCCCTGGCCACGGCATTACGGTATACCAAAGTATTAACAAAATCCCAAAGGTATGATTTTCAATACTATCAAAAAAAAAAACAAAAAAAAACCAGACACTCATCTCTCTTTTAAACACAAACGGAGGTGCTGTATTAAAGGGATAGAGCACCCAAAAATGAAAAGTCACATAATTGAAACCACATATGGAATATGTATGGAGATATTTTGTGTTTTCAATTATGTGTTTTTGGATGTTTGAATCCGGGGTGCCATAAGCCTCCATTAGGTGGAGTTGTGTTGCTGCCTCCTCTCCCCTTGGATCTCTGCAAGTGTTGTGAGGACTCTGAAACTTCACCAGAGCCTCCCTCGGCATATGGGTGAGTAGATATTGACTGAATTTTCATTTTTGGGTGCACTATCCCTTTAAGGATGTATATTATGCACATTAGCGCCACCAGAGAACAGGCGGCTCAGCTAACAGACATGGTGACTGTGAGTAGGATAACGTTACAGGACTGTGAGCAGCCGGCCAGCAAGAGACCATGAAGAGAAAGGTACCATGGGGTGTAGCAGCATGGGTAGCACCACACAAAAATGCCGTCATATACCATACAACCTAATGAAATTTCAAGAAGGTATAAAAATGTACTGGCCTGTATAAAACCTCCCATAAATGTTCATGACAAGGTATAGCACATTTTTGCACCCCTAGTGGTGATTTGAGATGGGTCCGTCAATCCATCCATCTGACTGTCCTACTGTCCAACACTTTGGTAACCCAACACTGACTGAGCAGATTGCATTGATATTTGCTCTGTATACTAATGGTCCCCAGAGCATCGTTAATAATGTTTTTGGTGATGCTAGACCTCAAGTCTCTCACTACTGTTAGGCTAAAATGCCCACTTATGTATGAGAAATAATAATATGATATAGGCTATGAAATTTACGGCGCACATTCTCACTCCTCAGAGGATGTATTCTCTACATTTTGGATGCTTGACAGGTTAAAAAAAAGGTATTTTCCAAAACCAGTTGCATTCATGTTTCCCTGTGCCCTCTCAGCTGCCTCTCAGTAATCTGTTAATTAAGGCCTAATGAATAGAGTGAGACTCAAGACTTAAGGTGTAGATGCATATTGTTTCGTTAAAGCAGATAAGTAGTAAGTAGAGGAACAACGTGCGTGTGTTCTTGTGTGCGTGTCTGTTCTTGTGTGCACGTGTGTGTAAGCAGTCACTACCCTAATTGGTTAGGGGATGTGTGAACTGTGTTCTAGCACATGTGTTCTGTTCCCCAGAATAACAAGCATGGCTGCAGGTGTTTCCCAGAAGGGGGGGATGGGTGTGTGTGTGTGTGTGTGTGTGTGGTGTGTCTGTGTGTGCATGTGTGCGTGTGTGCATGCCTGCGTGCGCACTTACATACCTATCTAGTGTGTGTGTGTGTGTGTGTGTAATCCAATTCCTCTTCACCATCCTGATGTCTTAATACTAATAAGCAGCACTTATAAGCAGCAGCACACTTACAGATATCTCCACCTAGTTTGTGTGCATGATTACTGAGTGTATGTGTGGTCCTACTATATGTGCGGATTTGTGAAGAAAATGTGAGGAAATTTAAGTTATTCATATCCATTGTCTGTTAAATAAAATTAGGCTCCTGATACATGGAATCCTAATGCAATAATGTGCCAGGTGAAATTAGCAAAATCTCTATGCACCCATGTTACTGATTATTGGTTGTTACTGTCAGCATACCATACTAATATTATTAAATGTATTGTAATATTGCTGTAATTGGTCTTATCACTATTGACTTTATTACAAATATTTTTGTTGTTGATAAGTAAATATTAATATATAATATAATTAAATATTTTATTTTATTTATTGGGCCATTTTGCCTTTAATGGACAGGACAGGTAAGCGTGAAGGGCGGAGAGCGAGAGGGGATGACATGCAGCAAAGGGCCACAGGCTGGATTCGAACCCGGGCCACTGCGGCAACAGCCTTGTACATGGGGCGCCTGCTCTACCACTAAGCCACCGACACCCCAATATAGTTAAATATTAATATTTAATTAATATTAAACATAATACAATGTTGTTTGAGGAGAAAATACACTGTACAAAATTTTAAACCCAACACTTTTGTTGGGTACATTTTTAAGTAGCCTTTCATTTTGTCCATCCCAAGGCACACCTGTATAGTAATGATGCTGTTTAAACAGTAGCTTGATATGTCACACCTGGCAGGTGGATGGTGGAGGTGGATTAGGTGGATTAAATTGGAAAAGGAACAGTGTATCCTAACATCGATTGTAACAAATTTTCAACCGAAATTTAAGAGAAGTATATCTATTGAGTGCACGAAAAAAGTCTTAAGTCTAAACATAAACCTGAGAAAAATGGCAGCAAAAACAAAAGTGTTGGGTTTAAATTTTTGTTTAGTTGTGTATACTGGAATATAGCCCAATGCCTCCATTGAAAATAAAGAAAAAATGAACTGCATTAAATCCAAGTGGCTCAGTGAGATTGCCCATAGTGTGTCTGTTGTTTTCTATATTAGCCCATACATTGTGGGATAATATATCAGATCATCGACTGTATAGAATAATGTACAAAGCCACCATGACATCACCTATTGGTTTGTGAACTCCTACTTTTGTCTTGAGTTTGGCATTTTGGAGTCATAAGTGATAATATTTGGACCAGTGAAGTTAACACTAATGTTAGCTTCTAGGTTGGGTAGCACGGTTTATTTACAGCTGTTGTTAACTTTGATAGTGCTCATGCAAACACTAATTTTCAAGAGCAGAAAACAGGCTTAAAACTGGTAAAACAAAATGTACTTACTGACTTGTGTGTTTGTGTCAGAGTTTGTGAAATAATACGACTTCAGATAAGAATTTGTTGTTATTTAAAACTCTGAACCTGATCGAGGGACAATGCGTTAAAAAAAAATTGCATCCCTTCTTTTGTAAGTGATAACTCATGACTGCTAAAAAAGCAGCAATTTTTTATCACATTCACATCCTTAAACAGTGTGCCCCACCAATACCTCGGTACCTCACCATGACCACTACTTCTGTCTCAGGGATGCCTGAGCAAATGTACAACAGAAATTTTAAAAATAGGTTATTTGAATGTTTGCAGTTGTTTTCAGCAAAATACTCATATTTATGTGCTTTTGTTAACATACTTGCCTGCGTTGGTGCATGTGTTTACTCATGCATGCCTGTGTGTGTGTGTGTGTGTGTGTGTGTGTGTGTGTGTGTGTGTGTGGCAGTGAGTGTGTTACTGATTGGCGCAGATGTTCCACATGGCCTCCATGCCACAGATGGCCAGTCAAGTTGTCTTCTCTTGTTCTTATGTCGTCTTGGCACGTCATTAGACATGCAGTGGCTTGTACATGTTGCATGTTTGCATGTGTCTCTCTGTGCGTTTGTCTGCATGTTTGTGTGTGTGTATGAGTGTGTGTGTGTGTGTGTGTGTGTGTGTATGTGACTCCTATGGCTACTGCTGACCAGCTGCTACCAGAAGCTATTGTGTCACCAGACGCCAGGACTATATGACTGTGTGTATGTGTGTGTGTGGGTGTGTGTGGTGGTGGTGTATGGCTGTGTGTTTGTGAGCATTGTGAGTGTGTGTTGTTTTCAGAAAGTGGAGACAGTATTTCTGTGGGTGATTAAAATTTGTGCTTTCTCCCCACCAGCAGCAATATTAGAGTATTTCTGTGCTATAATGTGTAATCTGTGTTTGTGTGTGTGTGTGTGTGTGTGTGTTGGGGGCTAAGGAAGGGGCTAAATGAATGAATGACCCGTGCCTCCGCTTGGCCCTCGTGGCCCCGCCAACTCATTAACTGTAGAAAAACGACCACACCTCCTGTTGCTGGAGACAAAGACATGGGAGATTGAAGTGTGTGTGTGTGTGTGTGTGTGTGTGTATCTATATAGGTTTGGGAGGTGAAGCATGGTGGCAGGTTTTTGGGGTGGGGGGTGGGGGGCTGTGGGGGTCAGTGTATGGACAATAGGCTTGGCGCGCAGCAGCCTTTATTTGACTTGATGATCAAGGAAAAAGTGTTTAAGGCCTGCTGGTCTTACACACACACACACACACACACACACACACACACTGCTAGTACTGCCATGTCCTGCTGTTACTGTGTCTGCTGTGGGCCCAGTTTTCCTGGGGGCCCGCCTCCTCGCTGTTTTACTTCTTAAACCTTTTAATGACTTTCTGTAAGGGATGTCCCAAAATCCTTGTTGTTTTAATTAAAGACAATATTCAGAAATCTTTGATATATATTTGCCTTGGGACACATCACAATAAACAGTCATTAGATATATGTGGCAGATTTTTCTAATTCAAGTAAAAGCAGTGGAAGAGAAAAAAGTTCAAGACTAGACTAGAAGACTTGCTTTTGAGTTTATTACTGATGAGATTTTATTTATGTATTTGGGGCATTTATTTGTTTGACATCCTTACAAAGTACAATAGGTTAACATGCACAGTTTTGAACAATCCCCTAGGTTAGTCTAATTTATTCAGAAGAGGAAATGAGAGTGAACTATAAGATGATTACTCAGACTGTCCATTGTAAACATCAATCTCAGTTTACAGACCCACGTGAGCTGCGTATTTACTGCAGCAACATTAAAGCTGGGCTCACCTTTTCAGTGCAAATAAAGTAGTTAAGATCATCTGGAACTGCTCACAACCTTTCTGATTGGCTCACTGCTCATGTTTATTGTCCTGCTGGTACATTTTATTGTTATGTCATTGAGTTCCCAAAAGTGAATATTTACTTTGGTGAGAACAAAGTTATAATAACTTTGAGAATGAATGACCAGAGCTATAAACTAAAAACTTACTTTACCTTAAAGGTACTTTTACTTTTATGGCCAGGTTGCAAAAGTGGAAGTGAAAGTCATCCCCAGATTCGCTCTCATTTTGGAACAAGCTTTGTGTGCTTGGTGTGTGGCCTGGTTATATTTGCATTATTTTTGCACTGTGTTGCGATTTTCATAGGTTACTCTTGGATGCATGCTACTTACAGTCTGGCACCTGGTCACTACCTGCGCACTCTGACCAGGAACATCCCGAACACAGCAAAATAAGAAAAGAAAACACAGGCAGAGGGCAGAGTCTCTGCAGATAAATACTTAGCCACACAGTAGTGGGTCATAAGTAATGATTAAGAGGGATTATGTTACAATGAGTCTATACATTTTTTTCTTTGGAAGTTTTTTCTTAGTATATCATTGAGAAATATCATTAAAAAAAAATCCTGGACCCATTATCACAAATTGGCCTTATCTTTCTTTCTACCAACTTTTATTTAAAGTTTGTTTTAAAGTTAAATTGCAGCTATACTCTACTATAAGCCCATTATATTTTATACAGCAAATACTAGTTTGTTGCTCTATTAATGCTCTGAATGTGGCATACAGAACCTCTTAGAAGTTACAGATGCAACATCTATGAGGCTGTAGGTCAGTATCCATGAAACAAAATTTGTTCTTTATTAAAATTATTTCACAAATAATATATTAATTAATGCAGAATACTGTAAAGCGTGGCAACCATTTACATAATAAATGTATATAGAAACTCAACCCTTTCTGTTTATTAGCATTAATTAGCATTCATTACAATGTTTTTGAATTATTCACGGATGTTAAAGTTTGTTGCTCAGCTACTAAAGAATATTTAAATCAATGAGATTTGAGATGAAATGAGGTAAGGCTTCAGGAGAACTTTGATAAATGTAACGTTTATGATGGTTTTTACATGCAGACATTTTGCTGCAAGATCACTTGACTGTTAAATAATTTAAAACAATCCATATACAACTTATACTCAGCTTCTTTTGTCCTTCACAATTACAATTTCTTCTAAATGATATCTCAGTTTTTATCATAGAAGCTGAGCGCAAGGCGTCATACTCTGAAAATTATGCCCACTAGGGGGGAAAGTTACAGCATCACAATATGCAATTAAGGGCTAAAACGCTAACAAAATGGCTGTAGCTCGCAATAAACATTAAATATCAGCATGTCAAAGGATTACTTTAGCGCCTTTTGTCTACCTGAGAGTAAAAGTCATATTGACTAACTTACTATGGACAGTCTATCTCAGTGAACACTCTCCTCACCTTGCTTATCTCAGAGAAATGATCCCACTGAATGGCCAGTAGTGACACACTTTAATATTTACAACTATTTGATCGCAACACCAGGTGAGATCATCATTTATTCATTTAACTGTCTGACCAAAATTAGCAACATGTTGCTGCTTGTATGTCTTATTGCACCTTTCACGCAATACAAAGTTAATGGAGAGCAATGTATTGTTTTTGCCTCCATCGGGGGCAGGATTTAAATGTGTTCTGTCGCGACATTGTTAGCAGTTTTGTATTTGTCTCCATGTTATATGTTACTGACCTGATGGTTATTGTACATGTTCAGAGTCTCAGTGAGACAAACTGAAGAGATAAAGATTTAAAATGAAAGGAAAGGCTCATGGAAGGCTGTTTGCAGTGCTTTTCTGCCTCTGAATTGTTTTGACTCGTGTCCACCTCCTGTCAGTGTGTACGTGTGTTTTTGTGTCTAGGGCTGGGCATGGGCGGATATTCAGCATCAATGTAGCCATAGCAACGGTTGCTCAATTATCAGTGTGTGTCTTGTTTACCTCAAGACAGCGAGCCTCTCTCTCTCTCCTCTGCACTGTCTGCAACAGCTGCTCCCTCTGCACTCCCTATCTTTCACTCTCCCCCTTTCACTGTCTGCTCTTTCTTACTATTTTAATCCCTGTTTCTCTTTTTTATGACAGTCTGTTTCTCTGGCCCTAATTTTGTTTAACATAAAACAGATTCAAGCTTTAATCAGCCTGCAAGTCATGATTTGTGATAGTGCATGACCAGATGTGTGTGTGAAAAACTATTTGGTGCTGAAACTGGTTCTTCAGGTTTTTCACACAGCACCACAAACCGGCAGCCACGGTAAACCCAACACTGTTTTCGTAGTGAAATGTTAAATAGGTTTACCAGTACAAAAATCCAGCATACTGGCATAACTGTGATGCGGCCAGAGGGTACGCATAAAACAAAAACCATCAGTTGTCTGCACTCAGTGAATGCACTTTTGTACCATACCCAGTAGCTTAGCATGCACCTCCCCAAGAAGTGTAACTACAGGATGCAGTGACGCAGGTCTCCCGTTTATTTTTGTAAACTCAAAACCATTTTCCTTAGTGGAAGCAGAGCTTGTATCTTTTTATTTCACAGATAAGAAATTATAAATTGTGAAGATAATAACGCAATCACAAAATAACATTGTAAGTCTTTTGTGGGATTTATCCTGGCTTTATATGAGTAGAAGAAAAGTCCGCTAGCTGCTAGGGTAATTTATACAACAGGCAATGGCATAGGCCTATGCCAACAATGTTAGCATGCTGGATTTGTGGGGAAAACATGTTTAGTATGAGGCAACTTTGTGTGTTAACATATAATTTTGTTCAGTATTGTCGCTATTAAGCCATGTTTTATGTGTGTTAGCTGAATCAGTCAAGCTTTTCCGACTTAACAGAAACTCAACATAGGGGCATAGAAAATGTAAATGCATTCCACTGGACAAGTATAAATGCTCACAACAGTGAAGGCAACCTCAGAGGCTGAAAAATTAAGCAAGTGTAGGAGTGCCAAAAACTGCAGTTCATCGCATGGCCATTTGAGGCTGGCTGCAAAACAGAGTCAATTCCCACAGACCCCCATGTTAAGATGCACAACTTTACAGCAGAGGGACCTCAGCACTGCAGTTTACCAACCAGTAAGTGATGCCAGGGTGGCTACGTCCATTATTTTATAAAGTCTATGCCCACAGTCAGAGCTTACCTACAACTATAAATCTGCCTTTACTCTGCAGACTGATTTAATGGTCTTACTTTCACCATAATGTCAACTTTTGATACTGATTCAAACACATCTACTGGTCGGAGTATGTGGTGATGGACTAATTATTAAAAGGTGTATTTACATTTAAAGATTTTTTTTGTATTTAGTTTGCTCTCGATAAAATCATCAGAATGGCAGCAAAGTGACCATCATTGACCTAGAGTTGTGGTTTTGTGCATGCATGAGACTCTCTCGCTCACACACACACACACACACACACACCCTGTTGTCTGGGAAGAACACAGTGTTACTGGCAGGAGGGGGAGAGACAGCCCTTTATTAACATCCTTTGACTACTCTCAAACCATGAATACACTACTTACTACGAACCATTTCATGGCTAATTTTGATGTCTTAGTCTTTTTTCGTACCAATTTAGTGATTAAGACTTTTAAATTAAATGTAAGGACAATTTAGAGTCAAATTAAGTTGTCTGAGCTCTTAAAGTTGGCCTTAAGAGACTCCCTTCCCAAATGTGGAAATGACCTAAGAGTTCTTGCTTTACTGGAACTAGGCTGAACATCAAGTTTTGTTGGCACGCAGCACATCAGTATGTGTGTATGACTCATGTGCCCCTTGACTGACTCTATCAGTGCACAATGTGATTTTACGCAGCTGAGTCCTAGAGGTGGATGGACGGCTTCAACCATGCAACTTCCAGCAGAGAGGACAGGTGTCCTCACACACACAGGGTGCTCCATCCTGAGCTTAGAAAAGCCCTTGGTTGCCTGGAGGTCAGGGGTCCCAGGTGGCTGATAGTGAACAAGCAAAAACACCTCAGCTTTGTGTGTGTGATGTGTGTATATTGGCTTGGGATGCTACATTTGTAGCACATCTGTTTGGCCCTGATAGTCTTAAAGTATAAGACAACTGAATGATATATCTCTTTAAAATTTTGTTTTTCTGTCTTAAAGAATAAATACTGAAAGCTTTACTCTGACAGTGATGCAATTTTTGTAAAACATTTACTCTGACAGTGATGCAATTTTTGTAAAACATTGCACCTCTCAGAAACAATAGTCTCCTGGTCTGCTGCAGCTGACATGTTGAGCACTCTCTCTCTCTCTCTCACACACACACACACACACACACACACACACACACACACACACAGGCTAACATCAAAACACATTTTTGGCTCCCATCCTAAACTTGTTTGCTCTGATGAAGCAGCCCACTGGCCGCATGATTAGAGAGAAATAAACAACAGAGGATTCAGGGAATGTTCATTGTGTCCTCACTTCCATGGAACTGCACTGCATGGGGTTAAAGAGCTCACTGCTGACAGTTTTTACTCTTATTCACTCTTTTGTTTTTAATTGTTCTCTGTAGTCAATGCGTGTGTGTGTGTGTGTGTGTGTTGTGTCTGTGAATATTTAAATTATTTCCCCATCAAGTATTTTTTTTTTAATCTCTATGCTCCTTCTCTCTCCCAGCCTCTCTCCCTTTATATCTCTGTCACTATAAATTTTTAAATAGTTCAATTAGCGAGCTACCTGATACCGATGAAGGGGGCTGTTCACGTGTGACCATACATGTGTGTTTGTGTGGGTTTGACAGAGGTATTGTTGTTCTGGTTTAAATATTTGTTCTTTGATATATGGTGGCATATTTATATGAAATGATACAACTTCAGATAAAAATATGTTGTTTTTATAAAACTCTGAACCAGATCAAGGCACAACGCAATGTTTTCTGGGTCATAACTCATGACCATACAGCCACTCAGAAATAAAATAAAATGAGAAAATCCTTAAGATGTTATTATGACATACTGTATATTTCACATTATTACTACACATTCTAAAGGTTGTTTGAACAAGAGCCTTTTCTTGTCGTTTTTACACAAAACTGATGGGATCTTACTTAAAGCAAGACACTTTTCTCATTATAACACACCATTTGTTTGTGGACTCCTGTTTTGAAGCCTCAAGTGGTGTTTTGGAACCAGAAGTGACCATATCTGGTGCATTTACAGCTATTGTTAACTGATAAAATGCAACATCGAACTCCTTAGAGGGTCTTTTAGTACAACCAAAAGCTGGACAACACTTTTTAAGGCAACCAAAATGTTACAGTTAACATTCGTGAGTTGAGAAAACACTGAGACAGCAACGGCTATGCCAATATTCAGTGAATTCGGGGTTAACCCATGCTTACATTACTTAACCAGCGATGTTTCCATTTTTGCGTCTTGTCAACGGGTGTCACCCACCTGTTACTCAAAGCAGCCATGCCTTTAAGCTTAATTTAGGAATATTTCAAGCATTAAAAACTCATGCCCCGTACAGTTGTCACAAAGGGGGAAATTAGCCATAGAGACAAAAAACACTTTTTTGTACCAGGATATAAACATGTTCATTGCTGTTCTAAAGTTGAGCATTTTAACATGGGGTTTATTGGAACTGACTCACTTTTGGAGTTAGCCTCAAGTGTCCATTAGAGGAACTGCTGTTTTTGCACCTCTGCATTTGTTTTTCAGCTCTGGAGGCTGCCACTTCTCATAACAAGTTAATGGTTAATGGTGTCAGGTTGGTAGATAAAGATTTCCACACACTTACATCAATGCAGTGTTTCTTTTTATTGTTGAGCTTTCAGTCTATTCGACCATCATCATTGAAAGTTCAACAATAAAGTGAAACACTGCACTGATGTAAGTGTGTGGAAATCTTCTACCAATCTGGACTCATTAATGTTTAAAGCACCTTGCCAAGATTGAGCCAGGTGGATCGGTAGCTATTCTGCATCAGCGGTGTCAGGTTTGAATGCCTGAACCTCAAGTCCTGTTGTTGATGTTCTGTTATTAGTCGCCACATACTTTTCTTGTCTAAACCTAACCATGTGCTTTTGTTGATGTCCCAGCGATGGGCAGTAGCATCCTGAAACGTCCACAGTAGATGCAGGAAGATACCTAGCATGTAATACATAGACATGGAAGTTCACTGAGAAAGCAGGGATATGTGATGACTTGAGATTAGAACATGTTGGTAATACAGTATATCTTGTTATAATGTGAAAAGGATCTTGTTGAAATGGAAAAAAAATCCTGTCATCTGACTGAAATGGAAGGAGTCTGTCTGTCTGTTTGACATCGACTTCACACTGGGCAGGTGTATTGCTGAGGAATCAGATACAGTAAGTGCGGTGTTGAGTGTGAAGCTGTATGAGCAGTTTCTGATTAAAGCCCAAGCAGCAACAGGGGAGGCCCAGCAATTTGCCCATTCTGAACAGACACCTTTTGAACTAGCACTGCACTATGACAAACCGAACACATTTTGTGTTTGTCACGATAGCTGCAATATTCATTTATAAGAAAAAGAAAAACGATGGCAGTTACATCTTGTTTTTATTGTTTTACATTTACTGACAGAATGTGGCTCTGAATGTCTGATCAACATGGTTCTTCTATCCCTTGAACACTGACAGCCTCCCCTAACCATTCACATGCATTTGTTTGTGATGTGTTGAAAACCATGAAAACCCCAAACTGGCTAAAACTTTTTAAAATAGAAGCCTCACGTACTGCATAGTACTACTCACATGCCAAGTGATCACACTTCTTAGTAGCCTAACTGAAAATAACGATATACAACATGCCGAGTCAGGACATGCGGTGACTATGTCATAGGCCTGTAATGAAAGGAGCTAAAAACCAAGTACAAACAGCTAAGGGTTAAAAGGATTAATGGTGTTGAAATACTGGTGTGTGAAACAGAATGTTCCTGGCACAGATGTATTAATGAATCACTCAAGTTTAGTGTAACCACAGTTTGTCTCTCTGAATTTGATGTCTACCAGCTTGGTAACATGTCTCCATATAAAAAGACCTTGATGGGATGCATAGGAGGGTTTCCTGTGGGTCTTCTGCTCTACAGTGTGATGTTGCTGTGTGTTACTTGAGAGGGAAAGAAGGGGGACACTGTCTGTACAATGGATGCAGTCTGTTCCTCCACCACATCGTTTGGCTCGATCTACAATCCTCCATCCACTGGACAAAGCCTTATTTATAGTTGCCCACGTACTGTATCTGCTTACCATGGATTAGGTCTGGACTAACACACACACACACACACACACACACACACACACTGACATGAGAATGGGAAGTACTGGAATTTTCCATATTTGAGGGAATGAAACGTTGACATTCACCCACCCATATAACTAACAAAGTGTGTGTGTGTGTGTGTGTGTGTGTGTGTGTGTGCATGCGTGCATGTCAATCAATCAATAAATTTTATTTATAAAGCCCAATATCACAAATCACAATTTGCCTTACAGGGCTTTACAGCATATGACATCCCTCTGTCCTTAGGACCCTCACAGCAGATAAGGAAAAACTCCCCCCAAAAAACGGGGTAAAAATAAATGGTAGAAACCACAGGAAGAGCAACTGAGGAGGGATCCCTCTTCCAGGACGGACAGACGTGCAATAGATGTTGTGCAGAACAGATCAACATGATGAAATAATAGTAATCCATATGACAAAATGATACATGAAGAGAGAGAGAGAGAGAGAGAGAGAGAGAGAGAGATGCAGGACAGACAGTAATGATAAAAGCTTACAACAACATTAATTAAAGTAATAATATTACAATAATAGTTACAGCTATTGTGGTGCAATATGCTATAGGTATGGTATGTTGTAGGCGTGTGTGTGTTTGTGTTTGTGTGTTTGTAGATAGGTGACATTTCAAGTAAAGTTTCTCTCAGTTTGATGTATGAGGACACAGACACAACCAGTGGCTCCCTCCAACAATACTTTTACACTGTCTAATGACTGAGTGTTTTTACATTTAAGTGACTTGTGTGACCCTACAACCACAGACTTCTACTGAGTCATAGAGCAGTGTGATCATTGTGTGTGTGTGTGTGTGTGTGTGTGTCCGTGCTATTTTGCTACTTTGATTGGAAAACAAACTCCCCCAGTGCTTAGGGTGAGATTTGCCCATCACACTCAGTTCAATAACCACAGGACATGACTGTACTCTCTATGTATGTGTGTGTGTGTGTGTGTGTGGGGGGGGGCATGGGGTTGTCGCGCAGGGGTCAACAGCAGAGTTAATTAACGCATGGCCCCCCATGGCATACACTGTAATGAGTCCAGTTATTGTCTAGCTATAATGTTGACTGATTTTTTATTTCCCTCACCCTACCTTCTCTGTTTCCACTTTGCTTTTTTCTGCACTCACCACTCAGTAGCCCCTTTTACACTGCCAGATTTTCCGCGAATGTTGGGCCGTTTTGCGGGCAAGCTGTGAGCGTTTAGACACACAGAGCTGGATTGGCGAGTTGATCCCAGGTACCCAATTTTCCGCCTCGTAGGGTAGTCATATTGGCTGAACCCTTTTAGTTTAAACAGACTGAGGCAGCCTTCCGCACTGGCTCTCTGTAAAATCCAGAATTGAATTTAAAATCCTACTGTTAACTTATAAAGCTCTAAATGGTCAAGCTCCGTCATATCTTAGAGAGCTCATAGTGCCATATTATCCCACCAGAACACTGCGCTCTGAGAACGCAGGGTTACTCGTGGTCCCTAAAGTCTCCAAAAGTAGATCAGGAGCCAGAGCCTTTAGCTATCAGGCTCCTCTCCTGTGGAATCATCTTCCTGCTACGGTCCGGGAGGCAGACACCGTCTCCACATTTAAGACTAGACTTAAGACTTTCCTCTTTGATAAAGCTTATAGTTAGGGCTGGCTCAGGCTTGCCCTGTACCAGCCCTTAGTTAGGCTGACTTAGGCCTAGTCTGCCGGAGGACCCCCCTATAATACACCGGGCACCTTCTCTCCTTCTCTCTCTCTCTCTCTCTCTCGTATTCTATTACTGCATCTTGCTAACTCGGCCATTCTGGATGTCACTAACTCGGCTTCTTCTCCGGAGCCTTTGTGCTCCGCTGTCTCTCAGATTAACTCATATC
The DNA here is from genome assembly GCF_011397635.1 of Epinephelus fuscoguttatus. Classification (NCBI taxonomy): domain Eukaryota; kingdom Metazoa; phylum Chordata; class Actinopteri; order Perciformes; family Serranidae; genus Epinephelus; species Epinephelus fuscoguttatus. The sequence continues at coordinate 45,982,095 of NC_064752.1, forward strand.
GCAGCGGTGCCTGGACAGCGTGACGTGTGTGGTTGTGCTGCTGCCGTGGTCCTGCCAGATGCCTCCAGCTGCTGCTGCCATCATTAGTCATTAGTCATACTTCTACTGTTATTATACACATATGACTATTGTCACACAGGTATACTGCCAGATATTAATACATACTTTCAACATATTGTACCGCAGTAGCCAGAACTATAACTATAATATTATTACTTTCAATAATGTTGTTGTAAGCTACTGTCATTACCTGTCTCTCTCTCTCTCTCTCTCTTTCTCTGTCTCATTGTGTCATGTGGATTACTGTTAATTTGTTATGCTGATCTGGTCTGTACAACATCTATTGCACGTCTGTCCATCCTGGAAGAGGGATCCCTCCTCAGTTGCTCTTCCTGAGGTTTCTACCGTTTTTTTCCCCGTTAAAGGGTTTTTTTTGGGGAGTTTTTCCTTATCCGCTGCGAGAGTCCTAAGGACAGAGGGATGTCGTATGCTGTAAAGCCCTGTGAGGCAAATTGTGATTTGTGATATTGGGCTTTATAAATAAAATTGAATTGAATTGAACGGGAGGGGCTGTTGATGACTTGTGGGAGGAGCTATTGGTGCTGCATGTGCGAGCCACTGGTGGTGGATAAACAGGAAACAGCTGATAGCAGGAATTAGAGAGCAGCTAGTAGCAAGAGGGAAACACAAACCTGACAGACACTGTAAAGATGAGCAACTGAGGAGACAAGGAATTGCGTACCCTCCTTGCCCTCGCAAACGAAGAGGCCATTAACCATCAGATGACAGGGATGGTGAAGGACGGGCCAACTTGTGAGAGAATCGCCAAAGGACTGACTAGCCGCGGCTTCCCTCCCACGTCACTGTTTACGTCACACGCTGAGCTACACGTTTTGTTACTTGCTCACACCCCCCATTGCCCTGAAAAAGGGGCATTCTGTATCCTAACAAAATTAGGTAGGCCCTAAAAAGGGCTAGTGATGCTCAATATGAGCTCTGGTGTGATACCACAATAATACCTTACTTTGCTAAGTATAAACACATTCTTCTACAAAACCTTTTTTATGCTGGCAAACAGCATAGACTATAATCATAATGGATGCAGCCACTGTGACATCACCCCTTGGGATTGACAGCCACAAGTGGCCTTGAGAGGAACAGCAATTTTCGGCACTTTTGGCTTGTTTTTAGCATATTGGCTTCATTTTTCAGCCCCAGATGTCGCTGCTTGGCAACTGTCAATACAGACCCTCCTCACCAAAAAACGGCTGTTATGACAGGAGTAGAGGAGGAAGTCAGGTGATGTAGCACAAATAACAACAAAGTCTGCACTGTGAGGTGGTCAAGGTGAATGGATGGGAGAAATAAACATAGGACTTAGACCCAGGAGACCGCTGTTTATGTCCCATGTAAAACTGAAAGTCAGCTTATATTTAATTTAACTTGCATAAGCAAGTTAAGTTACTAACGTACTTAACTTACATTGTGTACATAATGTACTTAATGTGAGTGTACTTATGTATGTAACTTCAGTTGCATAAAAAATGTATTTATTTGAACCCAAATCTGGATTTGTTTCTCAGACATAACCAAGTAGTTTTGTTGCCTAAACCAGAACAAGTAAAACTGCAACCATTTCACAGCGTTAACCAGGTATTTAAAACTGCGACCCCTTAAGACCATCAGTGCATGTGCCTGTCGCCATGGTCATACATGTCAATTTGGCATTTGTTGTTGGCAAGCAAGATATTCTCTTGTTTAGGTGTGAGGACATGGTTGATACCTGTCTCTCAGTGACTTTTAACTGCATTCCTCAGGCTTCATCAGTGGATAAAGGTTCAAGCAGTCCAAGTCAAGTCTTAAGTTAGTTTGTGACTTAAGTATGAGTCAAGTTTATGTCTCAAATCTTAGGTTTACAGCTTTGTTGTCCTCTAATTGCAACTCCAATTAAAGACCTTGGGTCAAAAAAAAAAATAGTATTGTATCATAGTTGTTTTTGTTTTGTTTTTTTTCATTTTTATTGGCCAGAATATAATGAGCATTCACTGATGTTCATAAATAACAGCTGTAGAGTCAAGTTAAGATATGTTTGATTAATCAGCTGGTTAAGACACCATGAGACACGCCTTAAGAATGTCAACACATTTAATAGACTTTCCTTTGTGTGCTGATCTCAGTCTTAATCGTTTAAATTGAGTCTTAACTGGAGTATGCTACATTAAATGAGTGGATTTTATTGGACATGAGCATAACTCCAAGCTGAAAGCTTCAGTTTTGAGGTCGTAGCAGAATGATTGAAGAGGGGTGTGAGTGTGCATGTGTGTGTGTTGAGCTCAAGTGCACTGATATTGTTGCCTGTTTGTCTGTGTGCTTGTCTGTTGCAGATCCGAGCAGAGGTCAACTGACTGGAGTCCATCTGGGCACGAGTTGATGTTGTCTTTGCTTTTGTTTGTGCACATTGTGTGTGTGTGTGTGTGTGTGTGTGAGGAAATGTCTTGGTACGCGTCTTAAGGAAGAGCGGAGGGGAGGTTGAGGTTATCCTATTGTTGTCAGGGCATATCTTTTAATTATATGCGAGGGTCATTTGCATGTCAGCTAACGGCGGCAGGGTGGGGGGGTTATTGATTGTTTAGGAGTGTGGCTGGAGACAGAAGGGAGCTGAAAATGCTGGCTGAGGTCAGGAGGTCAAGACTTGATACACACACACACACACACACACACACACACACACACTACTTAGATGCATAAAAATGAAAATCTCTCTGTCTATCTGTGTCTCACCAGGCCTTACGCCTGCCGTAACTGCAGGGGGGGCGGGGGTGGGGGGGCTCTTTTAGTTACCCTGAAGGCCTAATCCTCCAACCACCCCCCCTCTCACTGACCCTCTCTCTCCCCTCTAGATTTCTTGGTCCTTTTGCTCTTTCTGCATTTTCTCTCCTATTAAGAACATTTTCATATTTTGAAATTGCTAAGTGAACAAAGAGGTTTTATTTTAAAATGATTATGTTTGACTGATGTGTATATGTTGACATATTGACAGACTGTGACTAACTGACGTTTCCCTTATTCACCTGTTTGTTTTGTTGCGCTTGTTTGAGCAGTACAGCTTATACCTTGGGATTTGGTGAGCTGTTGACCAAATCTAAAGTTGGTTGTGTGATGGTTAAAAATTATGTAAAGGGATGTCAAAAGTTAACCGTTAAGTAACTGCCTAGAATATTTTATACCGTTTACTCATGTCCATATGTGAATTTTGCAACCAACCGGGTCTGTTGGAAGCTAGTTAACGGTCTGCTCATTCGGCGATTACGGCTGATATCCCAACAGCATTGCTATGGAAACATTGTACCCACCAGCAGCTCTCCTCCAGCTTACCCCAGTGAGTAAGCGGCTCAATTTTAAGCCACAAACCCCCTTTATCATTGTTAACTATGTTATCACTGTTAGCTCAGTCAGCACCATTTGCAGCTTCAGCACCTCTGTCATGTTGTGACATAATTTGGAGCCAGAGTCTGTGCAGTAGCAATCTCTGGTGGTGTCGATTTTCCGCCAGAACACCATTGATCATGAGCACACTGATTGGTTCACACAGCTGTCATTTATCATGTCAAGAAGATGTTTTAAGAACACTTGAACAAACATCAGCACGATAAGAGCTACCTAAAATTTATTTGACGTGTACTTATAGTTTGGCTCATGTTCTATCCGCTAACATGGAGGGGACGGGCTTTATGACCTATACTACATCCAGCCACCAATCAAAATGATTGGCTTCTTTTCTGGGAGGCTGTCAGGTCATCCATCTTTGTATACAGTCCATGGTGAAGACCAGGGAGTTTGCAGTGGGCACTATATTTCTGCAGATTTTTTTTTTTGTCATAAAAATTAACTGGTTAGTTACCAGTTGGTTGGGCTGGGCTATTGAATGCAAAGTTAATAGAAACTGACATCCCGAATAATGTGCATTGAAAGTAAAGCACTATTATCATTACATACAGATATAGATAGCTCCAAAGTGCTTTAAGCCAAAGTTTGCACTAAACCTGGAAACAAAAGTAAAAATATAAACCCGGAATATACAGTGCATCTTTACGTACCTGTTGGCATGCAATAAACGTCCACTGCGAGATTCAAACGGGTGATGTTGCAATTAAGTGGTACATGCATACAATGTCAGCCTCAAGGCCAATGTGACATCTCTACTGGAGCTTTTTCTTGATCAACAGCTGGATGCAGTGACTGTGTGTAACATTTTAAAGGTCCTTTCCTCATGGTGCGGTTGCCAGGTTTGCACGCTGCCCTAAATCTATACAAAACCCAATTAACTCAGATTGGTGGCTAGTTTAATGTCTGTATAAATATTTTCATGACTTTGGGTAAGACAGTAATAAAAGGTCTATACCAATATGTTGGAGTGTTCCTTTACAAAGTATGTTGCATTTACAGTAAAAAGGCAGTGTTTGCTATTATTTTATTGTCCATATACTGTCTTTCTGATGGGTTTTGCCACACACACACACACACACACACTTCTCTCTGACTTCCAGCCATGTCTCGTCCATGAGAAAACTCAGATAGCCTCCAGCTGTGGGGGGCTTCCTTGCCTGCACTACTAGCATGGACAACTAAGTGTGTGTGTGTGTGTGTGTGTGTGTGTGTGTGTGTGTGTGTGTGTGTGAGAGATTTTGTGTGTGTGTGCATGCATGCTCTGTATTCATGCATGATTGGCCCTGTCTTCTCCGTGACCTGCGTGTGTTTTTTTGCATGTGAATGTGGTCATGCATGGCTGACATGTGTGTTCGAGCTTTTATAGGTTATATGTACATGTGGGGAGAGTGTGGGAGGAATGCATATTTTTATTTCACCAGACAGACCCACTGAGATCTGTGTCTTTAATACAGAACACGAAAGACAATACAAATGACTGCTCATTTATATCCACAAGGGAAGTATGCTACAAAAACAAGACGAGGTAAAAACAGATATATTAATATACACCACATAATTAAAAAGAAAACCCTCAAAATTATTTCCTTCTTTTTGTAAAGCTGCATGTTTTGATGTCTTCACTGGATAAATGATAATTTATGAAATTACCACTGATTCATTCATCTAAAACAAAGCCTTCTCTGACAGGCTGCTGATGTTCCAGCACAGACAGGAAAATGAACTGTTTTTGGAAACACTTAAGCGTGTCAATATGTTCTAATAGAAACCTTAAGTACAAGTATGACCCTGAAAATAGGTTCATTTTAAGATAAGCTCAAATACTTGCCATACTACACATTATACAGCACCTTCACTAAACATTTTGTACTACAAGGAAATGATGCAAGTTGTGCAGCACCAGGCATCCAGCAGTGACATACTTTTACTTACTTTACTATTACTTTAGTTCAAGTAATTCCATGTGGACACATTGCAAAATAACATGTCAAACTGAGCTCAAGTTTTTTTTTCCAGTGTGATAAATTTGTAAAAAAAAGAAAAAAAAAAGATCTAGTTTTCACTTTGTAATTATGGGGTGTTAAGTGTAGGCAGATGAGTGAAAAATAAAAGATTTAAGTATAAGGCTATAATATAAGAAAACAAGTCTGAAGACTTCCTGAACATTCTGTGTGTAGGAAGATGATGTTCCCATTCTCAATCCTGCATACAAAGCTCTCATTGGTTGAAACAGGGGAAACCTGTTCCTGGATCATTCTTGGGGTTCGATGTTTTTGTTATAGGGTTACTAAGGGGAAGTTTAGTCATAGTTTAGTTAAGCTTACCATTGAAAACATCCTGCTTAAGTCTAATAAATATCCACACCTTTCCTTTGAAATAGAGAAGAGCCATGCCTCTGTGATCTCTCATACACCTATAGATTGTGCAGACATTGGCCACTGTGTTTGAATTGCATGTGTGTGTGGGACATAGCTTGTAATGTGTGTGCGTGTGAGTGTGTTTGACAGCAGTGGGGCATGTGTGTGTCTCTGAGACTCATAAATAATGTATGAGATGGGAGGGTTGAAGGAGAGGGGGCGGTGACAGATGGAGAATCAGTGTGTGTGTGTGAGAGAGAGAGAGAGTGCGCGGACAGAGAAACAGCGAGAGCAAAGAGAGGGAGAAAGGGACAGAGAGTGAGGGAGAGAAAAATAGATTGGGTGAAAGAGATGGACAGAGTGTAGTGTTTTCCTTCATTTTTACAGTTGTTACATCTGTTGTGTTTTTGTCTTCGTGGTGGATTTGGCTGACAGACGCTCAGTCTTTGTGTTTGCTGTTTTCTCTTTGGTTTCTTGGATGCTGAAGGATTGATCGGGATGGAGATACAACACAGTCATCCAGCACTGCTGTACACCTGGACGCAAGAGCAGCACTGACAGAGGTACTAATGTCTGTACACTCTGTGTGTGTGTGTGTGTGTGTGTGTGTGTGTGTGTGTGTGTGTTTGTGAAGGGGAGAACTTTCAGTTTTCCACTTTTATTTTATGCACAGATGTAGAGTTTAGCCATATTTTAAGCAAACACGAGGATGCCAAATTCACAGTCAGCAAATTTTTTACATAGCACTGAGTCAAAATCTGCGGTTACAGTGTAAAGTGTATGGGAAATAACAGCTTTGTGAAAATATTCCAGATTTTTACTGGGTTACTTAAAGGCTCACAAAGACACTTGTTTGTTGAGAAATTAGTTTCAAAGACAGCAGCATGTGGATCAAACATAATACAGTGTGCTGTGCTTTGTGATGTGTTTAAATCCCTCACAGCTCACAGTCTTTATCCCTTGATTGTTTTCATCTCCTCACTAAATATCATCCTGAAAGACCACTACAAAATCTGTTAAATGTGTAATTCAGCCTGGTAGTGCCCGCTCTGTGTGAGTGAATGTAGGTGTGAAACTTCAGTTCATTGTTAAACAAGTTATCCTGCACGGCATGTGATACACTCAAGTCAGCATTATTGTGGATAGTATGCAGTATGTGTACTGTAGCTGCCAATTATATCACACCTTCATCATTTTAAATGATTCATTGGAAAAAAGATGCTCAATATTTTATCACCTACATACAATATCTGAATTTTATCTTGTTGTTTTAAGTGAGAAATGCATTGTGGTTACGCCTGTCTATACTGCTAAGCTGCACACACACACACACATGCACACACTAATTAGTCAGTCTGCCACAGTTGATTGGGAAAATATCGATTATGTCTTGTCTGCATGTTACCTCATTGGTCACAATTACTTTTAGAGCTGCTGTCTGTCCATCTGTCTGTCTGCATTTTTGTCTCTTTCTGTTTATTAATGATGTTAATTTCTACATTTGAAATGCATTTAGATATCTGCCTCATTCTTAGACGCCTACAGTGACATCAACAGCAGAGTTAGCTTCAGTTTCTGGGCAACAAACATCACACAGACATGATGTGATGTGGCCACTGTCGGCCATATTGGAGTTACCCAGGTGTCATCACCACTGATACCAGTTAATTGTTTCATACCAATTATTGGCAATCTCATGACAGTTGACTCCTAGTGTTAGTGGTATGGTGTGGTATTTTGCTGAGGTATGGACTCGAGTCACATGACTTGGACTTGAGTCAGACTCGACTTGTCAAAATCATAGAAGACTTGCAACTCGACATGAACTTAAACACCAATGACTCGTGACTTTACTTGAACTTGACTTTACCTTTTCCCAAGCCTGAAGATGAAAAAGTATGCTATTAAAAAAGTGTGCCATGAATCACTTCACTTTTTGTCATTTTCTGAATCAACTAACATCGAAGCTATTCTCAGCAAGTCGACTTTTAATTCCCAAGATTAACCACTTTGAGCCAATCCCACAACATCAAACCATCAAGAAATTATTACGTCACTGAGCGCCAATTGGAAAAAATTATACCAAAGATACTTTCCTTCATGTTCAAAAACTATGCTTTGGTCAGAGAAAACAAATTGGTATGAAAAAAAAAACTAACAAGGACAAGACAATGTCACCTCTTCTTTCTTATGATTCAGTTCAGTTGCACTTGTTTTAATACACTATGACTTGTTGACGAATAGAAACACAAAGTTAGGACGTTAGACTGGACATGAAATTGTCAGTCTTCACTTGACTGCAAAAATTAGAGACTTGCTTGTGACTTGCAACACAATGACTTGGTCCTACCTCTGGTATATAGCAATACTTGACATTGCTTTGATAATATATTTAGATAATATTTTTTGCTGGCTAGCCTTTTGATCCAAGTGTCATCAAAAAACATAAGTATATGTATATTAGTAGGCCTGGGACTGCTGTTTAACAGATGAATTACAACAGTTTTTTTCATTCGGACATGAACATACAATCTTCCTGTACCTGACTGGCTGAACACACTCCTCACTGGGCTCAAATTTTTGGATTTTTAAAGCTCCCATGAAAAAAAAATGTTTAAGTGTTTCTTTAATTACATATGTCCTGTGCTGATCACCTACATGCCAATATCTATCTGGGTATTCGTATTGGTATTTTAGAGTTTGTGCATAACCGCACTCAGCACTCTTGGCCACTGTAAACCCCAATCTCTGTCAGTGACAAGTCCCGCCCTTGCTTCCTGCTTTTTACAGGAAACACAGAAATATACTGAAACAAATTGCACTCTGCTAGCCATTTCATGGGACCTGCCAGCTGTCCTGAAAATGTTGTCAAATTTCTCCTAAACTAATCTACCAATATTGTAAAATTGACCATGCGGTTGTGGTGTCATGCTTGTCCATTGTCTCAAACGTCTAGTGTAAGTAGTTCATTGGGTTCAGGAGTTCTGAGAGGTTTATGAGTCATGTCATCTAAACACTTTCTATGTTCTTTGATTGATCTAATACTGGCTGGTCTAGCCAGAATTTTTTTTTTCCACAGTGAAAACTTGAACCCAAAACCATCTCACAAGTTGAAGTCTTACTTTGCAGAATTCAGCTTTCTCTGTATCTACCTTGAATGTTATCTGTTATATAATATGTTACATTACATTTTACACAACAAACAGCACATCGCATTTAGTATAGATTTTCCTATTTAATTTAGTGTCAAGTCTGTGCCTTTACACATTATTTAGAAAAAGGCACTGAAAGCCACACAGCATTCATTTATATATAATGTGGAGTGTAGACAGTAAACTGTGTCACATTATTGTGACTTACTGTGCAGCACTGTGGGGGTGTTACGCCGACATTTAACCTTTTCTCAGGTCAAAAAGTCACATCAATAAGGAAGAGACTGGTCTATTTATTGGAAATAATTCAGAGAGAAGAAATGTTCTGCTGTTCCTTTTCAGTATAACCTGTCTTTACCTCATGGCCTAAGTCTAACCATACTGTACGCCCCCTGTGTGTGTGTGTGTGTGTGTGTGTGTGTGTGTGTTTGTGTGTATGTGTGTGTGTAGGAGGCCTAAGTGGCTGTAGTGACGCAGAGCTGTCTGAACATGCTGTTTGTTTGCCACGTAGGAGGATTTTAATACTGAACACATTACACACATTTACACACAGCTCTTTCACAGATGTTTATTGTGTGTGTGTGTGTGTGTGTGTATGTGTGTGTGTGGCATATGAAAGTGGGAGGATTATTGCATTAATACATTTCAAGTGGGTTTTTTTTTTGCCATGTGCAGGTGTGTGTCTGTGTGGTGGATAAGTGTTTGTTGAGGGATGCAGGAGGATGGACAGCAGTGCCAGAGCACACACTCACACACACACACACACACACACACACACACACACACACACACACACACACACACACACACACACATTCACAAATACACAAATACAGTCATGTCTTTGTTTGGGCGCATTGTGAAGAGGAGGTTAATGCACCCAGAAAATAGAAAGAAAGAGGGAGAGACCCTAATGGACAACGACGGGCCTTTCACTGCAAATATTTGGCCAAGAGGTTTCATACTAACATCTAACATCCTATCCCCCTTTCTCTCTCTCTCTCTCTCTCTCTCTCTCTCTCTCTCTCTCTCCCCCTCTCTCTTTCCTCCCCCTCTCCTCATGGCCAAAGGGAAAAGATCAGAACAAATTGTCACTCTGTGATCTACCCACATTACATGGCTTTTTTTCTAGAAAGAACAATGCCCAAGGCCATGTGTCTGATGCCAATCATGTGGTTGTTGGAAAGCAGTGAAACGGATGTGAATTTGATTAAAAATTGTCATGATGATCATTTTGACATCAGTAAATCATTATCACAGTCATTTAGAGACATAATGATATTTAGTGTGGAAAAACAAGCAGCCCTGGCTTCTATTTAGTATGCTCACACAAAGATATTAGACTTTAGCAAATTACATTAAAATGCTGTCTAAACATATCCAGATATTTTCCTCTACATTTGGGCCTCTCGACCACATGCAAGCAGAGTTTTATATACCTGAAACAGATATATTTTAAAACGCCCTCTAAGGTGAAGATTTATCAAACTCCATTTACTGTTTGTCTGTGTGGCCTTTGCAAACAAGAACAGCAATGGCGGACTACCAGTTTGCTAATGTTTTGTTTTACTGCTTGGTCTAAAGACGACTTACACTTGCATGTGTTCAGCAATAGAAAGGCAGTGAAAATAGTACTTTCATACTCACATTGACATCGCACCACCTTTCGCTACAGTTTCAGTGTTTATATCAGTGACAGACATGAAAAAACTATATGTATCTATTTTTAACTTTTTGACTAACTTTTTAAGTAACATTTTTTTATTGTGAAAGTTTTAGAAATACAGTAGTTACAGCAGCATGCACCTCTGAAGCAGTACAGAAGCGACAACGCTGTCTGTGTGAACACTGCTCACTTAAGCTTTTGGGGCCGTTTTAGCGTTCTGGTGTAGACAGAGATATTTTGTATAACTAGGTTGTGTCGATAGAAATTTATTTTAAAACGGAGGAAAAAATTAGCCGTTTACAAAAATATCTGGATACATATAAACAGGGCCTAAGTGTCAATGTACAGTGCTAATGCAGTTTAGTATTACCCTCATGTAGTGCAGTGCAGAGTCCTGCATGGGTCTGATTTTTTTTTAAGAACTTCTGAACCTGACCTGATGCAGGACGTTGCAGGATAAAGTCAGGATGGCAGATAGGTGCACTGGATTCCCACTCAGTCTAATACTGTACAAGCGGTTAGATGCTTTAGATTTTTGAAGCACTTATCTTTAGGATTGAGACTATTGGTTGGGCAACTGAGTTGCATTAGTTCCAGGCCTAAGATCTATTGCCCTAAAGATTCATTTGTTTATATTTGTCATATCAGCAGCAGGATTCATGGCAAATGTAGTGTTAGTTGGACAAGTTGTGGAACGAAACAATACTAAAGATAGCACAGAGGCTCCACACTTTGCCATGCTAACAACAACAGCATCCATTCCCCTTAATAAAAGAGACTGTGTGCCTCTTTGTGAGAAGTTCTATGTGAGATTTGAACAGTAATGCATATTTTCACTCATAAATTAACACTCATGGATTGCCTATGTCATTGCATTGACAAAGATCTACCCACCAAATTCTAATTTATTTATCACCTCATGCTGATATATGTATGTTAATTCATCGCATATATTATAGGGACTTACATGAAGTTATTTAAGGATCTTAAGCCATATAATGTTAAACTCAGCAGTTTGACTGGGTGTTGCATGGACCTATTGCAAAATGCAGTTTATAATAAAAAAGGAATACTTCACCTGCAAAATGATCAGTTGTGTATCAGTTACTGTGTGTTACCTTAAAAAAACATAGGGTGAGTAACTGATGTACAACCATGATTACAAACTACTTCACTCTTGAATGTAAGTGTTTTTAACTGTTCTGTTGTTTGATTGTCTGAGCCGTGTGTGTGTGATCCTTTCCTTTGTATGTGTATATGTGTGTGTATGAGTATATTTATATGCCTGTATGTATATATTTGCTCTTACTTTGTTTTGTTATCATATTTATTCTGTTCTAACTGTAGACTTGACATCATTGTAAATGAGGGCGGTCCCTCAATGATTTCTCGAATTAAATAAAGGTTGAATGAATGAGCATATGTTCCTTTTGAAGGTGAAGTATTTCTCTGTTTAGCATTTAGAGCATACAGTCAAGTCCTAGTTTGGCAGATGTTGACCAAACTCTTGAGTCCAGCTAGAATAAAAATCAGAGCCATCTATAAACTGATGTGGTTATAAATGCAGTCTGATCAGTCATAACAGGTTGAACCTACCCTGTATGGTCATGTATCATGATGTAGCTTGGACCAATCAGGAGCTTGAGATGAGTCTCATGCAGCTGACGGACAGAGCCATGGTCTGTTTGGAGACCAATAAGAAAAATAAATGCACACATTTAGATGAAAAACATCAGTTAACACAGTTAGTCAATGTAATTTTAATTTGGTGGAAGGATTTTCAGTCAAAGGTGAAACAGCACACATATGATGGGTTATAGTGTGATTTGGCGGCCTTCGCCTTTGACTTCAATAGAACTGACACCAAACTCTGGATCCAATGTGAAATTTAAACGCTGTCACTGATGTCATGACCTTTCCGTCTTTTATAGTTTCCTTGGTAGCTGAAAGGAAGTAAATGGGACCAAAGCTGTTGCTGTAGCAACAGAATAGTATTGAAACAGCCTATATACAATAGTAGGTATAGAAGCATATTTTTTCATCAGTCTCCAGGCTGCTTTACCTCTGTATTTTGTCTCCATCACCACTGCTTGGACTTTTACATTTACGTAACTGTAGAGATTTAGCTGTAGATAACTTCTCTTTTGCCATGTCCAGTTAATCTGTTGGCTCAAAGTGTGTGTGCGTGTGTGTCTCTCACAAGTGTGTGTAGCCAGATAGCAGCGGATAAGCCGTTGCCTCATCAGCAGAATATTCAAACAGAAAAATCATGGCATGCAGCAGAAACCAAGTTCCTGTCGTGCAATATTCTGTCTGAGCTGCGTGTTGAGAACTAAAAAGTGGAAGGTTATCTCCTGTGCTGATGGTCCATCTCACATGAACAGAATAGAAGAGGCTTTGGATTACAGATCTATACTCAACTGGTGGAAGTGATGTGTGACTTTTTTTCAGTGCATGAATTATTGTTTCAAGTAAAAATAGTCTTTTTTTATTACCTAATAATTCTTTTGTGATCTTACAAGCTTTGTTTTCCTGTGATTACCATAAAAAGAAGCTTGTTTACTCGCCATCAGGGAATAAATATATTGACAACAGGAGAGAACTGTGTAAGAACAGATGTGTTCCTCCATCAAGGCAAGGAAAGTGAGATATTCGAGAAGCAGGATGATAATGTTTCTGACACTGTGACACTTGTGTTACACTGGCTGTCTTTTGAGAGGTGTTTTAACAAATGTGCATTTCCCCACAACTAAATCTGCACATTAATATGCAGCAAAATGTAGTCAGGGATTATGAAAAACAGGTTTTAAAAAGGGAAAATGGGTTAGATGAGTGAGAGATGGAAAGATGAGGAAGATGTTAAAGAAGGTCAAGACCCAGAATTGCCTGATTCCAGGTGGGAATACAGATGTTGTGCTCATGAGCCAGGTACTTAACCTATATTACTGCACAGGCATCCATATGTCTGTTTGTGGTTGATATAAGGCCTGGGGACAATCTGTTACACTATGACACACTGTCAAAGATTAACACTCAGACACAAATGCTCTGGAGCGAGAGGTGGTAACCTACAAAAATCCACGGAGTTACTGAGACTGTTTGGGTGCATGTGTCCTGTCAGGTCAGAGCTGTGTGCTGCTGTATTTATTTTCAGAGGATGGATGCAGATAGAGAGGGATGGCAGGCTGACAAGGGGGGCGCATTTTGGTCATTTTGCTAACAAAGCGGAAAGCATCATATCACCTACTGCCTATTAGAGCAAGGTTGCTTGGAAATTAGACTGCAGTGCACTATTAGTGAATGGGATTTGGTGGTACACATTTTAGTAGCATATTTAAAGATCAGATGGAAGGAGTAGTTGAACTTTTTCAACAAATTGGAAAGCTACCGTTCTGCCAAGTCATCCTGTTACAACAGCACTGGGACCTAAGTCACTCAATGACTGGATGTCTATTTATGATTAGGAGACTTTTACAGTGTTTTTTATAGTTTACCACCTGTTTCTGTGTGCATTTTCAATTTGGGCAAAACAAAGCTTGCGTGCAAATGCCAAAAAATTAGAAAAATTCTCAAAATATTGCAAAAAAGCTTTTATGCTTAGGGAAGGTGGAAATGTTGGTGTATTAATAAGCTAATATATGCAATGGAAACAGATTTAGTACATGAATGATGACATACAGTAATTGCGTACATTCATTGTCATCTCTGAAGGCTTTTAATATGCTTATGTATGCAGACAAGATTGTTACCAGAGCACTCCCAAGAGCACAGAGCTGTAATATTAGTTGTTCAAAGCTCTCAATGTCCATTGTCCAGTGTGCTTTCTGTTATTACACATCCATTGTTTTCCTAAGAGTTTTGACTGGTGCTCCTTTAATTACACCATCTAATTGTACCCTCTTCTTCTGTGGTGGCACCTGAATTCCAGAATTTCTGAAAATTCTGTGAAAATCGGCTGGACTATTAAACTATTAAAAACTGGCTATTAAAAGGTGGCCCTGTGACTGTCTGGAGACCTGTCCAGGGTGTACCCCACCTCTCACCCAATGTCAGCTGTGATAGGCTTCAGCCCCCCTGCGACTCCTAACAAGATAAACGGTTACGGAAAAATGAATGAATGAATGAATGAATGAATGAATGACTATTTACATGCAATCTCAGAGATAGGTAGTAGAAAGAACATGTTAGTGATGTGCCTCCAACCAAAGATTGAGAAAAAAAAAATCAGAATAAGGGAACTTGAGAATCACTACTGACAATAATGAAACAGTAAATCTGCTCTACCAGCACATCTGTATGGACCTCTTCTTGAATTGTGTCATAAATCCATTATATTAAACAGGGTGATGGCTGCCCTCAATCTAGAAATGCAATTTGGGGGTGACTTGTTCTCATGTATTTTTCCACTCAATGACTCTCTTGATTGGGGAGGACTCAGGGCTCAGCTTGCCATTGGCCATTGCTCCACTCAGTCGTGAAATGGTTCCTTTAATTTGTGACCGATGCTGCTGCTGCTGGGATAGCCCCTCTCATTTGAATTCACCCACTTAACAAGATATGACATATGGATATATAGGGTTTTGCTTAAGCATAAATTTTGTCTGTTATTCCTAAATGATATTTTTCATTTCTAGATCTCCACTTCTCATTTTTGTAGCGTTTGTTACCTAGCAAAATGCTTCGGATAACAAAGTACATTAGTAAGAGTGTATGTCAGTCATATGTTTGACGTTGTTTACCATGGTGTCTTTGTGGATTGGCTCACACGGCAGCTGGTATTTCTTCGGCAGCTTCTGAAATGTGTGGCCCAGGGTGCTGTGGATGCTCTCACATCATCCTACAGTTTTAATCTTTGCCTAATATCTCAGCAGAATTACATTTGCATTTTTGAAAATCACCTGAAGTAACAGGCTGAGTATGGCTGTTTCAGTTAGAGAAACATAACAAAAACCAGGCCCTTGCTGCAATCTTAAGTTTCAGGAAAAGTTATTCATGCTTTTAACCCAACGACTAAGTACTGTTTTACCTTAGTAATAATGGTTATAGACCAAATAACTTTTTAAGCAATGTCACTGTTGCCCACAAATTTTCAATGTTGGAATAAAATCACAAGAGTTTTACCTCAGTTGGTTCACATGTTTTCAATAGTTTGGTGTAAGGTGGTTATAAAACCTGAGTTCTCTTATGTCAGCCTTTTTTGCATCCCACCATCATCAAAACAAACATTCAAAATTATTGTACGTGTACGCTTTGTTGTTCCTTTGACTCTGCCCTCAAGTGCCACCTATTGGCTCTATCTATGCCATCATAAAGGAAGCATGGAAATTTGAGGGCAGGGAAATTTACAGTGTCTGAAACGGACGTATGTATTTTCGTATGTAAAGGGAGTACAAATAAGCCTTAAGGCGGTGGTGTTCACACTTAAGCAAAGCTTTCATACACACATGGCCATGCATTTCAGGAGGGGAAAAAACTACTGGAAAACAATTCTCTAAGCCTGGTCAGGGTTGTAAGAGCCATATTGATATTGGTAAGAATCGTATGGTAGTTTTACTTTAAAGATGTGGAAATGCTCCTTTAAGGTATGCCTTTGATGATGTCACAGCCAAACAGCCCTCAGAGATGGTTAAGCAGCCAAAGGAGCAAGACATTTTTTGACGGTGTGCCTAGTTGAGCCAATTAGGAGTGAATCTTGTAACTTTGTTTTTTGATTTTTTAATTAAAGTTTTCAAACGGAGTTACTGCCTAAGAAGATTCATTTCGTGTCAAGCTTATTGCCAACGGACTGCTTAATAGTGGTGGTAATGTGGAGTAGGCCTACTGGATGGATGAAAGATTGCCGCTACAAGGGTTGTCTTGTAGTTATGAGGGCAGCTTTTTGTTATTTCTAATGACTCTGTGGTCAGTCATTTTAAATGCTGCCATTACTGACTCTTTGGTGGTAGTGGAAGTGTTGTTGTCAGTGACCTCTATTTATTTATTTATTTATTTATTTGCTGGAAAAGATGATGAAGGAGAGCAGAGAAGCACTGTACTTTTGCTTCAGTGTTTAAGTCATGTTTGGGATCTGGCTGGACATGATGGCTTGATAGTTTGGACTTAGGCTCAACCTCTTTTCAGTAGCCCCTTTTACACAGAGATTGCACTATAAGGCCACTTTGAAGTCCCTACATTCTGTGCATTTTTGCACAGAACCAAACAACGGCAGTTTCATTCTGCTCCCATGTGTTATTTTAGACAGCATCCCAGCCTTGCAGATGCACAAGAGGCGTGATGGGCCTGATATGAAACACATCAATGTCAGCCTATAGTGTGACATATAACGTACATGTCAGCAGCGCTTTATAAACAATAACAAGGGCAAAACATTACAATAACAATCAGTTATCACCATTGTTATATGGCTGCTGATCTTGTCCTCTGCTTGGAGGGTAAGGAGCTCCCGGACCTCAGCGTTTTCCCGATTTGCGGTCATTTTTGGCAGTTGTTCTTCTTTGAGTTAGCTGCTAACTACTATCAGTTACTTTTTAAACCTCCCATGTTGGGCCGCATGCATAATATCATGTGCCGCCCATGATCCTGTTCTGCTGGCTGTCCCATTTATATAGATCAATTCAGCACTGCCGAGACAACTCTGTCCCGATTCCACCATCCTACCCTCTATACAGAACAGTGCGCAACATTCATGCCTTGAACAGGTAGTGTAAAAGAGGCTGTTGACTTCTTGTTTCCTTCAATATTTTCTTGAAACTATTGTTGTTGCTTTTAAGTTTAGAACAGCATGCCTCAAAATCTCAGAAGCAAAATCAGGGCAACATTTTTGAAAATCATCATGTTCTCACTGCATTCTCCTAAAATTATAATTTTAATGTGTCATGTAGTCATGTAGTTAACGTATTTTGTATATAATACTCAGGGCTTTGTGTATAACACATGGTCTGTCTGACTCTTATTAGGGGTGTGTGTGTGTGTGTGTGTGTGTGTGTGTGTGTGCGCGCGTGTGTGTATTTGGTACCTGATACATATCTACAAAGTGTTAATTAGACTTGTCAGCAGCTCAAACACTCAACCAGCAACCAGCCCTCTTGCAATTTTGTGAGCACACACACACACACACACACACACACACACACACACACACACACACACACACACACACAGGCACACACTCTTACAGACTCAGCAAAAAAACCCCACCTACTCTTACAAAAGCATGTGCGTACACACACACACACACACACACACACACACACACACATCACCATCCTGTCTAATCCCCTTAAATGTGTGTCCATACACACTCATACAAAGACACACGTTATCACACCTTTTAACCACTCCACCAGAGCAGTAATCACTACGCACACACTTGCACACTGACATGTCAGTCATTTTAACACCATGGCTCCCTCAGGAGGGGGGGTCGTGAAGGGGAGGGGGGTTTTCCTCACAGTAATCAAACGTGCATGTGCACACATGCACTTTATCTCCCAAACATAAACACACATGCACAAACACACACACACATGCACACACTGAGCTGTTGGTGTGTCAAGAAAAAGATATATATTCTATAATATCTACATGTATCTATATATTAAACAGCAAACATGGTCTTAACACAGGAGAGCAGCTATGTTTTGTATAGGAGGAGATGAAGGAGAGATGGGAGGGACTGATGTAATATCATCCTACATAATGAATGAATAGAGAGGAAGATGGAGGACAGGGAGGTGTCTGTTCACTGTGTCCCTTTAAGTGGACACACACATCCGATAATGGACCTAATGTCATTTTAAAGCTGTGCAAGAGAAAAAGAGCAGAGAGAGAGAAACCTGAGAAAATAAGATGTGGTAGTGGCATAATCATGGCAGAGAATTTGAAAAGGACAACTGTTTGTGTGTGAGTGTGTTTGTGTGTGTGTGAGAGAGAGAGAGAGAGAGAGACAGACAGACAGAGAGAGAGAGAGACAGAGAGACAGAGAGACAGAGAGAGGCTGCAGTACAAACCAGCCAGTGGTAGAATTACTTTAATCACCGTGGTAACCTCAAGGCAAAGGGCCCACGCTAGCAAATTAGGCCTGGTAGTCAAGCTCACAGAGCAGCACACACACACACACACACACACACACACACACGGAATAGGTCGATATAAGGGGCTCCGACAAGGTGGTTCAAGATTTTATGTTTTGGTGTTATTATTTTATTAAACGCCTGTACTGTTAATTTTGATAAATTGAACAAATTTGACAAACATTTTTCTAACAGAATAGTACAGCTCTGAAGCTGACTCACTCCACATTACATACATTATAAATGCCAAAATTTGGAAATATCTAATCCAGCCAGTAAGGCCAACCCTTTATTAAGAGTTTGATTTTTATAATAAAAAAAGGAAAGAAAATGTGTGCTCTGCCTCTTCATGACATATTAATGGAAGCCCTACAGATGACCTCAGCAGTCCACTGAGTATTCACACACACATGCACACGTCACATGAATGTACAGCCTACAGTACTACACTACATACTGTATGTGTGTGTCAAGTCTTTGAGTTGTCTTTTTGCTAAAATGAGAATGAATATTATTAGGAGAACTAGCATAATGTTTTTTATAATGACATGCTTAAATTGACCTGAAACTTTTTCTGCCTCCAAATACTTGTGATATTTAGGATTTTTTGAAGTTGGGGTGTATGAGCTACTTATTCATAGTCAGTGTATTACATACAGTGGACAGCAGTTGGCACATCCCCTGTTTGGAGAAGCAGATAGTACCACCAAGGAAGCTAAGCAGTGTACTGCTGTTGATGGAAGCAACAGCAAAACATATTTTAGCCACTTAAAAAAGTCAAATTCAGTTCAAATGTACGCAATATTTAGAATATTTTTATCTTGCTTCAGACAGCCTGCTCCAATCAGTGATGACTTCAGTTGCCCATCTGTGCCTTTTCCAAGCAGGACTCAGTTGAGAGAAACAGTTATTTAAGTTTGCTAAATACTGGAGCTATGGGTCTACTGCTGCCTTGATTGGTTGGTTTGTTTATGTTATTGTGTGACTATGGTGTTTTAAAAGGTCAGACTCTGTTCAGCAATGTTAAATTATAGTTTTTCTCAATGGAGTCTGGCTTGAAGAGAGTCAACACAGTCCAACTCCCAACTTGTCAAATACAGACGCTTGGTCAGTGGCCCTACACGTCAAAATATGAAGCAGTAGGCATCCTTGTGTCACTTTGGATGCTTTTGGACAGTGTATCAATTTACGCTTGGCATTGTGTCTTTTAAAAATGAATTTCAGTTTTCACAGGCAATATGCAGTTTCTGCTCAGTAAATGCATACAGTCTCATTTCAAAATAAACTTAGAACACAGGTAAAATCATTTTTAGGTTTACTTCCTAAGGTTTGGCAACAAGGGTGTATGGTTAGGTTCAGAAAAAAATATCATGGTTTGGCTTGAATAAAGCTTATTACTAACATTATGTCACGAGACAAATGTTACATGACATATGTTACTAGAGTAGTATGCTACACATACTAGCACATTATGTTGCTCTTTCTACTACAATAGTTGCCCTGCACAAAACATGCTGCAACCTGGTGTGTCTCAGCGCCACTATAAATGATTCCTCTGTGCATCGATGTCTGAGGCTGAGGGCCACTGACCAAGCATCCGTATTTGATAAGTTGCATAGATGCATAGATGGATATGATGGCCTCAGTTTCCTGTTGGAAAGTGCTGTCTGACGGAATGGCAGTGAAAAAGAGGTGAAAATATTCTAAATATGATGCACACTTAAAGTGATATTGAATTTTGTAGGTGGCTAAAATGTATTTCCACAGCAGTACATTGTTTAGCTTCCATGCTGTAACTGTCTGCCTTATGTTGACCGACATCTACAGTCTGTAATACACTTACTATGGGTAAGTGCCTCATATAAGCCCACCTCAAAAAAGTCCAAACTGTATCTTTAATGTGTTTAATACAGCATGTTGAAGACTTTACTGTTTTACTTCTTCAGTTCAAACTGGTTCACACAAGAAGAGATGTTTATGTATTTATTATGGTGTTGTATTTGAATTATTTATTGTGATTTTTGAATGGATTAATGAATTACTATTTAGTGTCTTACTGAATGCTACTTCCACATTGGCTTTTAGCTTCATCCCATGATGGGGGTAGGTTACTTTTAGAAAACTGAACATTCACTACCAACAGCTTTTGTCCAAATGAAGAGTCAGACCATCAAAGATTCAGATTTGTGCGATGCCTACACTTTGTAGTTGCATAACAGCAACTAGTCATTGAATACCACCACTTTGTCAGTGATTTTTGTGTCAGACACTGACGCCAAAAGTCACCTTTTGTGCAGTATGATACACTGCAGGATGGCATCAGGTTCAAATGCTGCTGTCAATGATGTAATAAGAGGAGCTGGAAAGTCCCTATACGGCAGGTGGGAGGTGTAGTGCATGGGTCTTTCACCCAGTAGCCCACTGTTCACTTCTGGTTTGAATGTAACGCCAAACCATGATGTTTTTTTTCTAAACCGAACCATGTGCTTTTGCTGTCATTCTGGTGTTGGTAGTGGCGTCTTTGAACGTCAACAGCAGATTGAGGAGGAGGATACCTGGCGTGTGATATGTAAACGTGTAAGCAAGAACTTGGAAGAGATCATATTGGTCTTTCCCACATGATCTTTTGCAATCTGAGTGACATGCTATGGTTACCAGTTGCATATGCTGGTATTAGGGCATAAAAGGATATTTTTGTAGCACATGCCCAACACCACGCTAGATTCATGTTTATTCATTAACTCTTTCAGTAAGTCACTTGGGAGCTTACAAGGCAGTCTGCTTGTTTTCCATACCCATCTTTGACCTTGCTATTAGGCTGTTTTTTTTTTATTAATTAGAATATAAAGCAGAAACACTAGCTTCTTATTGAGGAGGTTGAGATTTTGTTTCTGTGTGTACAGAGAGATGAAGACAGAGAGTGTTTGCCAGGAATGCAATATGACTGTGGGGTATTATTGCTCAGTGCACCTCGTTCCCTGTGAGGTCTGGGATCCATGCATATATACATGCACTCACACACTTTGAAATAATGCCTCCTGGATCATACACTTGCCATTTTTTGCTCTGCAGCTCTTGTTGCAATAAAACACACATACACACACACTGAGATAAAACACAATGATTGCACTTTTGCTCCATCCCTTTCAGGCCTGTATGCTCTTCCTCTCTCTTCCCCCCTACACACACACACACACACACACACACATACTCCTCAGATGCAATGCTTTGATAATGGCAAACACACCTCTAGCCTCACACTCCCGCTGGGCATGGTCTCCCAATTCACCTCCTCCTCCTCCTCCTCATCTTCATCCCTTCTTGCTCCCTATCACATCTCCCTCCTTCGTCCTCCCCTTACCTCCATCCCTCCTACCCCTTGTGGGGCTGTTGCTAAGGAGCCATGGTGACCAGGGAGTTTTCTTATTGGAGGAGAGGAGAAAAGAGGAAGTTGAAAAAGGAGGATGGATGGAGGGCGTGGGTGTGTGTGTCTGTGTGTGTGGGGGGTGTTGCTGGAGGGACCAGTGGTAAGAGGAGGAGCACAGAGTGAGATCCAGATGTGCTAATGAGGTAGCGTGGTGAACAGGCATCGCCGCAGCAGGTGATGGAGGCATGGAGGGAAAGATAGGATGCATGTATTGCTGGATTGGAAAAGTGAGGAAAGATAACAGGAGAGGAGTGAGGAATGAGTGGAATTGGGAAGGAGTGATAAGACAAGTAGAAGGGACATGGACCAGGAGTGATAGAAATGGTAAATATATAAAAGACGGAGTGATGAAATAAGTTAAAGAGACAAAGAGTGAGGAGTTTGACATTAGATGGAGACAAACAACAGTCAAGTATGATGAGATCGTGTTGGCAAAGAGAACAAAGGATTGACAGAGATGAAAATAAAGGAGAGGAGAAGGAGGCTAAAGGAAGAGAGAGAGAGAGAGAGAGAGAGAGAGAGAGAGAGAGAGAGAGAGAGGTAATTTAAGATGGGGAGGGTGAATAGCAGTAAGGGGTGGCAGGAGGAGGGAGAGAGAGAGCCAGACTGTAGCCTTCATTTATTTTGGCTGGCACAAAGGAACATTACCTTTGGACACACACACACACACACACACACACACACACACAAAATCTTGTATTACTATACATGTGAGGTCCTGCCACTGAAGGCTCATTTCTGAACCTCAGACTAAATCTAATTAAAGTCTCAAACCCAAACCTTGGTCTTAAAAGAGCCATTCGCCTGTTTCTGCATGTTTGTTTGTATTTCACAAAATCTGTTTGTATAAAGCAACTTATATTTTTCACATGCACAATCACTGTCAACAATCTGGAGTTCAGAGACTTGTTCAGGACATCCGCTTTAATCAGCCAACCTGCTCCGCCACCTGAGCTACGAATGTTATTTGGTTATTTGACCTTCCAGTCAGCAATCCATTTCCATTTTTGTCAGTATACAATATCACTCATAGTGCCTCATTTACCAATATCTGAAGTTTTTTCTTAATTTCTTTCTTAAGAAAGGTCTCAAGAAAAGGCTACATCAGATTCATGAAGTGTTTTTGAATGGCAGCGTTGTTAACACCTGTATTCCTATTATAATAAATCCCATTGTCTTTGTAAGTTGACAGTGGGTGCCACTTGATCTTAAATAGCATAGGTTAACGCCCCGCAAATCCTCATAAAAGGGTATGAGACTACAGCAGAGGAAGAATATGGAATCAAAAAATGTTTTATTGCAAGTAAAAAATGATTGATTAAAAAATGCAAATCCTAAGGTTTTGTTTGCGAGTCATTTTTTTCTGTTTGCAAGTCAAAAAGTTTTGCGAGTAAAAAGTTGAACCTGGTGGGCGGGGCCTAAACTGAAAGCTGTAAGACACGCCTCCGTTGGCCATTCTCAATTGGAATGACAGCTTGCAAAGCAACATGGGAGTTCTGAGGTTCACAGAGAATTCAGTGCGGGAGCTGTGACGAAAATCAATGAGCGGGTATGTTTATACATAACTAATAATAGCAAGAATGTTTTATTTGAACTGGTGCATGTAGATTGCTTTTGTTTTGCCAGGGCAGAACTATTTGACGACATAATGGTCAGTACCGTCGAGGCTCTGGGGTGTAGCAGTAATGCCGACTGTCGAGTGTTTCCAGTGGGAGAGAGGGAATCGTGGGTGTAGCCCGCTCTTGAGCCATGTCAAACCCACCAATAGAAACTCTTCTCTCATCCATCAGCATAGGCCCCGCCCATTAAGTGCAGTTGAACTTGCAAGCAAAACTTTAACTTGCAAAATGACCATACGTTTTTACTTACAAACTTGATTTTTGATTGCAGTTCAAGAAATATGCTCTCAAAACAGTTTTATATGATTGCAACAAAAAGACACAAAAATGCCTCCTTAGAAGAAGAAGAGGTAGAAAAAGAAGAAGAAGAATTGGTAAATGTGAAAATCTTTGTGAAAACTGTGCGTGTAAGTGGGTTTTAAGGAGAAATTTCCTCTTAAGAACGTTGAGTGAATGAGGCACAGTGTACCTTTAAAATCTTTGGAGTTTTGACTGTTGATTGAACAAAACTACTAATTTGAAGATGTCATGTTGGGCTCTGGGAAATTGTAGCAAACAATGATTGATAATGACAATAATTGTTGCAGTCTGAGTGGATGATGTGGGAATCGGCTTGCAGTATTGAATGTGCCTGTAAAGTTATCAGTGATGATCCGTCGGCTTGAATTATGGTTAAAGATCAGAGATTTTTAAGCTAATAACTGTAAGCCAGTCTTTGCCTCTGTCAGCTTAGTGTCTCTGTGTATGTCCTCTATACTAGTCAATACTGCAGAATACGAATTATGTCTACTGCCAACAGAGAGTGCCAGTTCAAGAAGTAGTTTTTTTTTCAGCATCCCCTGTGGCCTCACCGCTGCAGCCTATGCGCATTAATTCCAGTTGTAAAAATGTTTGGCACAATATATGAACCCTAAACTCCTGTATACCACAAGATGATATCATTCATGGGAACATTTTATTCATGTTGACCTGCTCCATTTAACACAGACCATTCCAGACTGACTGTGATCTTACACATCATTTGTCAGGTTATATCAGTGTCGTAATCGGGCTGTGCAGTGGTCTCCTAGTAGGGCGTGGACAGTTTTGTCCTCTTTGTCTTTGTGAGGACATCAAGAATGGAAGCACACACACACACACACACACACACACACACACACACACACACACACACAGGTAGGCAGGCAGGCTGCAGTGAGGATTCAGCCTTAATAAGCCTTTTCCAGTGGAGCAGAGCAGCAGCAGTCCTGTCATAAGCCTCTGGCTGAGCCCTCAGAGCCGACCTAACATTTATTTAACCTCCAGCTGGCTGCAGCCCTCTCATCTGCTACAGTGCATGCTTACTGACTCACTGCTGCTGTCTGATGGCCCGGCTGTGTGGACTCTGAGCTAAATACTGTACAATATAAAGAGCATTATTACATATGGACAAAAATCTATGATAATGGTCACATTAACATGACAGAAATATTACTATGACCACCAATCCATATAATCAAATGATTAAGTCATGTCTTAAGCAATATGGGCTGGTAAACCTAACATGGTCTTTATAATCTTCAATTCTTTTATGCCATATTGGAAAACCTTTAGCAGTGCCGGTGAACATATTTGGCTGGCTGCCAGCTCCCAGTGGGTGGGTGTGGTTTTTGACTGTGAACAGTGTGCCTGGAGGGATCACTAAATAGCCTCTTTGTATGTCATGAATACGTGATGTCTTGACAAAGGTGAGAGGGGACGTCTTTAGTGTGATTTGGATGTCAGCAGGAGTTCTTCAATATTTCAGATGAAGGATGGAGGAGGAGGGTTCTTTGTTGAGTCGTGTAGAGACGCACCAAACAAGAAAACTGCCACAAAGCCTTGCTGCAAACAGGTCCTGCTAGTTGATTTTATATTTTATTGCTTTTGAGCTCTCAATAAACAGGAAGGCTGACATGAATAGAAATGACTGTTAAGTTGCCTAAGCATTTCTATAACACACACAAAAACAGACACATTTCATGTTCTGTCAAAAAGTAGTTTCCTTTAAAATGTAGTTATGGTTTAGGGAAACATGAGAGAAACAAACATCAAACACATGCCAGCATGTCCTGGATCAGCTATGTTCATATCAGGGGTTGTCAGGTGCAAAATCACTGCTAACAGCTCAGTGGAGGAAATCAAATATTGGCCAAACTATAGAGGCAACCTACTCCTGCTTTTGAGAAACTGTATTGTTATGAGGACAGGTGAGAGGTCAAATCAGAGATGATGCGAAGAACTATTCAGTGTCATGACTTCTGGCTTATACCTCAACTCAGCTTTTGTTTCATTGTTTTCATTAAGGAAAGGGTAGGAATGAAGGACACGACACGTACAGTACACATCTTGAGTTTGTATTGATAATATTGAAAATACAGAGAATACAATGATACGATATAGGGGAAAAACAAGTCGAAGTCATCCTGGGCTCCTGAATGCAAAAAAAACCCATCGCCTTGGAGCCCTGCCACACCAGGCTGTTGTTTAACGTCAGGTTGTCGGTCAATGTATTGTGAGAGAACAGTGCGTATGATATGAGAGTTATTTCCTCTGATGCAGTTGCAGAACATAAATGCTAGTTGGCTGTTGGCTGTAGTTGATGTGTTTAAGTGCAATTTTTTTTGCAGAGACACAGGTTATGTGAGGCCAAGCATAGGCACTAGTTCTTCGATGTGGGTTTAGTGTGTCTCGTCCTTTAGTCTTTAGCAGGGACTCAGGAACAGCCATGGCTGAATACAATGTTGTATTTATGTTGTTACTTGTGGTACATAAGTTCTTATTAAATTATCTGCATGATGGGCAGGAAAAAAATCATCAAACATGAACGCAACAGTGACACCATTCAGTGCGCCTGTGGAAAGGCTCCTCAGCTTGGACAGTCTGCGCTGACACTGAGGAGGACCAAGTTGTCTGACAATAGATTTAATGATCTCCTCCTCATGAGGTATAACCAGTATAAAGCCATGGTTTGGTGAGAGAGCGACTCGAGTGAGTTTGATTGAGCTTAGCCATTTAAAGATTTTCGTCATCTGATGATGTAAGGGAGGCCAGTCTGTTATATTATTTTATTTACTGATATATTATTTTGGTGCAATTAATATTTACACTAGGCAGTGTTAGGAAGGCATTTTTCTGTGAAGTGCTCTTTGGGCTGGTTTTCACTAACTTTGCTGTCGGCTTTGGTGATTTTACTTTATTATTTATTATTTAGGAGATTTGTTAAGTTAGTGTGGTTAGGTTTAGGAAAAGAAACATGGTGAGGACATACCTAAAATGACTCAAAGTTCACATGGTTCCAAACACGTGACTCCAGAAGGAAGGAAGGAAGTCCTGGGTGAAAGCCTGTTTTGTGACCCATCCACCACCCCAACCTGCTCAGGACTGCTTCCTTGTTTACTGCCATCAGCACATTGATCACATGATCGCAACCTTTTAACCCTTTGAAACCTGAGCAAATTGACTTAATTTCTTTTTAAAACATGGGAAGAAGGCAATGAGCAATAAAAGAAGAAATGACCCAAAAAATTAGCAAGAAATCTGTAAAAAGAGAAAATTATATATATGATAATCAGCAAAAAACAAACAAGAAAATTAGCAAAAAAAACCCAACAAAATTCAAAACAAGAAAATTAGCAAAAAAAACCCCACAAACAAACAAAATAATCATAACAATTCTGTAACATAATTTTAAAATGTTATAATAATAATATTAAATGGAAAATATAGTTTAAATATAGTTTTTTTAAAATTTTTTTTTATTATTTCATAAATCTATTTGGTTTCTTCCTTTTTTTTTGCAATTTGTGGGGCGTTTCTTGCCAAGTTGCTCAATCCTTTTTTTCCCCATGTTTTTTAAGGAAACTGCACCAATTTGCTCAGGATTCAAAGGTTTAAATACTCGTGAAAGGTGTCTGAAAGCAGCAGAAAGAAAGTGATTTCACTCCAGGTTTCAAAGGGTTAAAATACCTGGGATGTGTACAAATTTGGGTGCACTGCTTTTCATAAGAAAACATGCAAAAACCTTGTGAGAACAGCGTGTGTGTTCTGGTCTTCATTCACATATGTATTCTTCAGTCTAGACTATTGGCAGCGTGTGTGTGTGTGTGTGTGTAAGTGTAACACACAAGGACAGACAGGAGGATTGACCTCCTTGTTCCTTTGTGAGGCAGTGTTACAACATCTGGTACATCATGAGCCCTTCTGTCTTCTCTTCACCCTTTATTTTCATATCCTTTTGTCTCTCTCTCTCTCTCTCTCTCTCTCTCTCTCTTTCTCTCTCTTTCATGCTTCTTCTCTCTTTATCCTTTCAACCCTGATCTGTTCATCTTACAACATTTTACTCCCCACACATTTTTATGTCTCTTTGACTCTGTTACTGGTATTTTTAGATGCACAGATCCAATTTGATCACTTTTTCTCAGCTCACATGGAAACAACAGTATATTTGCAACCCCTAAAAATACCCTTATGTTGTTTTAACTGTTGATTCAGTGGCATCCAGCCACTGTAATAACTGTCAGCGCTGCAGTTGCCAGTCATATACTTTGTGTTTCTTTCTCTTTTGTCTCTTCTCAAACGCCTTATCTTTCTCCCTCTCTGCCTCTCTGGTCCAGTCTGCTGATGTCTTGCTGTCTCCATCTTTAACCTCTTTCCCTCTTGTCTCTCCTCCCCCAGCCTCCCTCTCTGCCTGCCTGCCCCCATCCAGTCTTTGCGGGTGTGATGGGTAGAAACTGACAGGGGGTAACGAGCTGATTGGGGTCCCCCCGCCTCTTGTATTTCCTGTTCAGACAGTATGAGCTGAAGGAGATCTGGGTGGCTTGACATGATGTGGTTTTGGTTTCTGCTCTGCTTGTTTTTTTTTTTTTTTCGTGTGAAGTGCTTTCTGTGAAAACTTTTGTGAATATGATCACCAAATACATATTTTTGATCAGGGCTAGACTGATACAGAGTTTGTGGTTGATATCGATCTTCATCTGATATGATGCATATAGCGCAGTTTGACTGATTTCATATTTATCATTCCAGTGATTATTATAGTGTTGGCTCATTTCAAGCTGTCCTTCACTGCCTCACACTACTGTGGTGTGCTTTGTAATCTGCAATTGTTAACTGTAGACCACTGTCATGGAGGATACAGCAGGATAAGCACAGGTGTTATTACATTATTGATGGCTCTGTTTCATATTGATGGACCAGAAAGCAATTATCCAGCATGAACAAAACCAGAGCCCTGGAGGTGAAACACCTGGATGGAATGCAGCCATGATTGATGTTAGTTATTATATCTGTGTTTAATAGGTCAAAACGTCTGCTGTGAGAATGGTTGCTCGTTAACGCAAGCTTTACTTTCCATTTCATCTGACAAACTGTCACCCAAATAAAACAATAACATAAAGTTTGCCCTGAAGAACAACACATAGAAGCGTTTTCTGATGTGACACCCATATCAGCAGTGCAACTTTGTTTGTGCAAGTAGCTTTCAAATTAGTTAAATAAATCTGCTTTATGATTTGACAGCTCTATGGTTAAGGTGTGGTTAGGTTTAGGGAAGGATAATAGTTTGAGTTAAAATTAATAACTAGTTAAGGTTAGGGAAACAATATGGTTTGAGTTAAAATAACTAGTTTGTTAAAGTTAGGGGACTTTTGTTGGTGTGGTTACGATAATAAACACTTGGCTAGGTTATGGAACATTTGTATTCATGGTAAAAAAGAAAGCAACATCGGTTGGGAAGGGGAAACAAACAGAGATTTCCTGTGTTAAAGCCACTTAATCAACAAATAAATGTTGGCATTGTATGTTTCTGCAAACCAGCACAAAAACAGCTTGGATATGGTTAGGAAAAGATCATGTTTTGATTTAAAATCAGTTTTGGGAGTACAATTCCAATTAGAAAAGCAGCGATGTCTCAGTAAAAAACAACTTCTTGTTGTGGTACCCCGTGGCTATCCCCGCTAGAAAAACAGCTTGCTGATTGCCACAAAACATCCATGTTTAGGGCCTAAAGCCCAGTTCAGACCAAAAATTTGCGGCATGAATGTTGAAACAAGGGACTTACAATGGGAGATGGTCTATCAACTCTCTGTACCTCTGCTCTAATTTCCAGCATTTCAGGCTTATTTTGTGGCTCAATATAATAGGAGCTTCTTAAAACATGAATGAGGATAGTGATAGTGAGATACTGGCTGAAGTTACATTTGTAGTAATGATGAAATGGTAAAAAACATAAACAGAACGAGCATCAGATGGTCTGTATTCATAATAAATATGTTACAATAATATAAAAAACAGAAGGCTTGGCGGAGATGGCGCAACTGCTGCAGCAAGCAAACAGACTGCCTGAGGTCATTTTGACTTGACCAGCGGACCTTACTACAAGCTGATTGCCTATTGAAACACGTGATGATTTTACTTCTTAAACAAGATGCCGATGATTTGACCATCAGAGTTGCAGGTGACATTATCAGCCGGCTTAAGCCAACCTCAGAGCGGCCAGTTCACACCACTGCAGGTTATCTCTGCAACGTTCTCAAATGGTTTAATCTCATCGTGAATCTTTGGTTTGAACTGGGCTGAAATTTGTCATTTGTTGGTTTTAAACAGTGGTCTGCAGCTTAGCAGGCGTCTTGCCAAGGTGACACACCATCCACCATCTCCTCCACTTTCCGATGACAGAGTCAGCTCATATACTGTTACTTTAGCCCCATTTCCTCAGAGTAGTACGGTACAGTGTGGTTCACTTCAGTACGCTTTTTTTCCGTTTCCACTGCAAAAAGTTGTGGTTGGTACCAATGGAACTTTTCCTAACCGTTTTCGGTACCCGTTCTGTTGGGGTACCTAGAACATGGCTCATGTGCAAATGGATGGCTATGGCTCATGTAACCACTGTTCATATCATGGAGAGTTTAATTAGTAATCTGTAACTATAAAATATAAGGATGTTTTGATGCCTCTTGCAGCAGTTTGGTGGAATCGGGGCTTTTATCACTTTGAAACATTGATGGGATACGTATGACACTTGCAAATGTAACAGATTTGCAGAAACATACAATGCCAACAGGTTCTTCTGTCAACTGAGTTGGTTAAAGTCCAGTGCTTTGGTATTAGTTGTATATAAACCCAAGTTCTGGGACACAGGTTTGCCATTTTAGTATTAAATACTGTGGAAATACAAGGAACATCCTTGTATCAAAGCTACACACTGTTCCGTAAAGTGCAAGGTTATGGGAAGCCCCTGCTAACTGGAAAGGAGCTTATAGAGTTTTATGACGTCTAGTTAAGCAGAAAGCTGCTGAATGAAAGATAACATTTCTGCTTGTGCATCAAAAATATTTTTAAATGGTCTGTATTGAGCATGGCTGGTCCTCTGTTACTTTTAGAATTTGTACAGATTGGTTACTATCAGAATCACAAGTATTTCCTTTTACAAATATGTGATTTGTAAGTTAATTAGTCTTGCACACAATTGACACTCCCAAATGCTGCATGTGCATACTATACAGGACTTTAGTAGTAGTGCTAGTAGTAGTAGTAATACTGTTGGGTTTTATAGTTTACATTATAGTGTTTTTCCACAATTTCTTTAAGGAAACGGACTATTTTGGATGGGTTTTTTTTTATAGATCAAGATATTTTCATTAAAAGCACAAAGTATCAGCTTCAGTCCATTTGACCAATCAATCACAACTTTGCATCCTCTCCTCTCCCCTTCACAGCTTCCCTCCTCTGCTGTTTCTTTCTTTTCACCTCTCCTCTCTCAGTTGACCCTCTGGGACATCTTTTCAGTTCTTTATCACCTGTCTTTCTCTCTGTCCATCCATCTCTGTCTTCTCCTCCTGCTCTCCCCTTTTTCGTCCAAACCAGTGAACCTGCCTGTCTTCCCACTTTGTCTCCTCTCCTGCTCTCTCTCTTTCCGTTCCTCGCTCTTTCTTTCCCTTTCGATTAAAAGTAGGTCATTCTGCAACATTGAGCTACAGCTCCTGCCAAGCATGACATCCACATATACACATGTATTGCCTGGCAACCACGCGTTCGCCCCACAACCCCCCTCATCCTCCATCCTCATTTCCTCCATCTTACCTTCCCTGGAGGTTGTTCTCTGTGCAGAGGGCTGGGTTTGCAATCTGACACTGCTGTGTTTTGTCCCTGCTCTGCTTCCATAGAGGGGCTGAAGGTTAATTGAGCAGTGTTTTGTTGAGGAAAGGAGGGTTAATTTCACACATACATAATGTCTGTACTGTAAATGAGTATAGATGTTCAATGGAAGGGGACAGTCTAAACCATGTGTTGTAGAGGTGACATGTAGAAAGATGATTTATGTAATTTGATGGCACATATATTATATGAATATACTATAACTAGTCCATACCCATTGAGTGCACAGTTGCCCACGTACAGTTTCACATGGTGTGTGTTTGGGATACAGGTCATAGGAAACTGCAGATTAAATAGTCAACTGAACCCATTAAGAAGAGCAATGTATTCAGACAGAGTTTTTGTGAATTTCATAGTGCGATTGCTTTATTGAAAGTACAGTAGTACCATTGTCAATAGTGGGATAGTTAGTGGGCTAAAACTGTACATTAGTAGTTGAGGTAGCACATTGAAAGGCAGATAGTTAAAGTGTTTATATGTTGTATTGACTTCAAAGTGGGGCGCACTGGTAGAATGACTGACTGACAGACAGAATGACACACTGACAGTTTCTGTGATTATGTACAGCATACCATACCATGACTTAGTCATACCAAAAATTAGAAAAAAACAAAACAAAAAAAACCCCATTCGGCCACAGGGGGAGCCACAGCGCTCGGTCGCATTTTAGCCATTTTTAAGCATTTATCTGTTGTTATAGCGCCACCCAGTTGTCAATTAGAGTTAAATTTCTCCAGTCACCTTGAGTCGTCCTGTTCTACATATCTACCAAGTTTAGTAAAAATCCATATTGCAGTTAGGCCTAGATAAGAAATTAGCTCTCTAGCGCCCCCATTTTGTTTGATCAGGTCAATAATGGAGGGGTCCCCTCAGATTATGTGTGGTCATATGCCTACAAAGTTGCGTGGTGGTCGGTGAAACCCTTGAGATGTTATACACCTTTATGTGATGAGCCACGCCCTCTGCAATATTCATTGCCTTATAGAAACCATAACCACAGCATTGTTGAAACACAAAGAAATGTAAAGTTTCAACATATCCGCTACATAATAACACACAACATTACTGTGGTTTACAGAAACATACAATGGCAACATTTTTTTCTGGAGTGGGTTTGGAATTCAGTATAAATTCAATAAAACAGTGAAGAGCAGTGTTTTAGCTGCCAGTGTTTATGTTTGCTCATTGTCTTCTGGATTCAGGTTGCCCTCTTCACTAACACAGAGCTGTTCAGCAGCCAATTCTAACATCTCAGATTTCAGAGCCCCTCACCAGCACATAAATGCATCCCAAGTCAGAGTTCACGCTTTCAACTGCATTACCACACAACAAGGATAATGTTGTCACAGATATTATTACAAAATATATTTGATGTGATGGACTACTCAGCATGAGCATAATTAATGCACTAATGTCAATGGCTGCCAATAAGGTAGGAGAAACACTCTATAGGAGTGCAGCACGCTATAGAAAATGATACATGGTAATGAAGAGAATATGTGATCTGTAGGGATAAAACATGAACAAACCAAAACAACAAAAACAATCTAGTGACAGAACCCAAAACTGAAATACTTCTTAGCTATCAGGTGACAGACTGTAATATATACTATAATACCATAACAGTCAGAAAATTAAGAAACAACATCATCATAATATTTCTGTGCAGTGCTGAATATTGAATCTGGATTCATAAATGCTGTTGTTACACACAAACATGATCCAAACATCTCCCACACTTTTCCCAATTAGCCAATTAGCTCCTGAGAGTGGTTGTCATGTCAACCCCTTTAAAGAACGTCTATACTGAGGAAATGATGTCACTGTCATATAGACATTTCCCTCACAACCTCTTTAGCATGTGACCTGTGACCTTCTTGTGTGTGCATGAGCTATTCATTGCCACGACCTCTATGTATGTGTGTGTGTGTGTGTATGCGTGTGTGTGTGTGTGTGTGTGTGTGTGTGTGGCACAGTAATGGACTGAGTTCAAAGGCCATAGCTGTAGGGTGAATAGGAGGTTGGGGATGTATGGGGGTGGGAGGTAATATGCATGTATAGAAGAGTACATAACACACACACACACACACACACACACACACACACACGGACACAAACACACACCTCTGGGACAGTCATTAGTGAATTGGTGAGTGCTAGACCTGTTATAGATCAGGGAATAGCAGGTGATAGACTGGACGTCAAAGTGCCACCCACCCACACACACACACACACACACACACACACACACACACACACACACACACAGTCCTTATTGTCCCACGAGGCTGTTGAAAGCA
This sequence comes from Epinephelus fuscoguttatus, assembly GCF_011397635.1. Lineage (NCBI taxonomy): Eukaryota > Metazoa > Chordata > Actinopteri > Perciformes > Serranidae > Epinephelus > Epinephelus fuscoguttatus. The sequence continues at coordinate 46,016,310 of NC_064752.1, forward strand.
GCTCAGAGAAAGCTGCACTAGGGTGTGTTTGATTGAGGGCATCAACAACATCAGTCCTTTCTTTATTCACCTCACACACTGAGTGCAGTCTTTACTATTTACAGTCTCTGTGTGAAGACACACCCAGTTTACTGCTGGACACAGAGCTGGCTTGCTGGCTTCTTCTGTTGTTTATACTTTTTAAAGAAACAGTTCAACACATTTTATTCATATATATAGAAATATTTACTCTGTTGGAGACAAACAGTTAACAAAATCGATGGTGATTAAGCAAATCATTGCAGTTTACAGCAGCTTTTTAGACATGAAAACTGTTTTTCACTGAGACATCATTGCTTTTCCTGCAGGGATTTTGACCCTCAAACCAGGTATTTCAAGCCAAAACAGAATCTTTATCTAAGTATAACCAAGTGGTATTTGTGCCTAAATCTAACTATGTGTAAATCAGTGTGTTGTTGAAACGTAAAGTTTCAATGTACCACTACATAATATCATGCAAATGTATATGTGGCGTGCAGAAATATACAATGCTGACATTTTGTCTGGCAATTGGGTTGAAAGTTTGGAGAGGCATTACAAGAATGTTAATGGTGGTGCATACAAACTGCATACAGAAAATTCTTTAAAATGAAATAAAATAAAATACCATAAAGCTGAAAATATCCTAAAAAGCTACATTGGAAAACCTTTGGAAATGTGAATAATTGATCATTTCATGTCGGCAGCATTTCTGATTTTGGAACAAAGGTCTTGAGAAGGCTACAGTCTGAATTTGGCTTCCTGCCTGCAAATCATTTTTTTGGGTGATGAGAGTAGAATGACAATCCAGGTTGTCAGTATTTCACTTGCAGAGAATGTATACAGTAATATTGTCGTAAGGCAATCTGTATCTCAGCAGGATAATTTGACAGAAGTCCCATCTATTGGGATCTGAGGATAGATTTAGAGCATGACTAATGGACTGTAATCACATTACGACCAAATGTAGCTCCTTGCTTTTAGCTTCTGTACACCAGACTCACTATAAGTTACTGAGAGTGATTATTTACAATCAAAGGTCCATCTACTCCGTGTTCATCTTCCAATTCAGACTTTGTTATTTGATCTTAAATTAGTGTTAACAGAGTAAGCTTAGAGGATGCAGTGAATTAAACCAGCTGTCTGATTGCGGAAGTTTTTCTTTTTCTTTTCTTTTTTTTTTTTTTTAGGACAAACTGCATTTAATTGACAACCCTTGCTTCATGTGAGCATTGTAGCATTGTTGAGTGATAACAAAACAGTCCTTTATTAAATATAAGTAGAAAACAGAGCAGCTGTGCATCTGGTCTCTGATGATCAGGCAGAATGTATGTGTTCTGCTGATCAAACTGATAAGAGTGGTAGATGGATAAACCATCAAGATCTATCATAGATAACATGATAAGCAGGTCAAGTGATCGCCAACTGTATAGTTGTATAACATAGTACAAAATGGAAACACTCAACTAAGACTCAAGTCAAAGGGACAGTTCAACCCCAAATCAAAAACACATATTTTTCTTCTTGCCTGTAGAGCTGTTTATTAGTCTAGATTGTTTTGGTATGAATGTCCGAATGTTGGAGATATCAACCATTGAGATGAATGCCTTCTCTCCAATGTAATGGGAATAGATAGCACACAGCTTGTGGTGCTCAAAGCTCCAAAAAGAAAATACATTTGAAAAATTCAACATCAATGTCTCTTTCAAGAAATCATGACCCGGCTGCTCAAAATAATCCACTGACCTTGCTGCGAGCAGTTTCATGTAGGAACTATTTTCTTTCTACAGAACTACACCCACCAACAGTACCACTGTGCAGAAGTAAGCGTGCAATTACTAAGTGCTCACCTAGCACCACTGAGCCAGCTAACGTTACAGATCAGCTGAGGAAGACACCATTGCTGTTTACATCTCGCTCTGTCACAAGCCTCTCGGCCATACATAAGATGCATGCTTCCTTCTGTGTGATGATGCGGTTGTTGGGTGTGGTTGGCCAGTAGATCAGTTTAGGGTTTACAGAAAATGTTGTTAGGGTGAAGATGGGTCTGGTTCGGGACTTCAGGTGTGGTTCTCAGCCAGCTAAGACAGTGGTGTTGCAAAACCAGATGATACAGAGAGTTTCAGTGTGTGTCAGTAGTAATACACAGCGCTGCAGCCTTACTCACATACACAGTCTCCTCAAGTAGGGCATACTACTACTGTGCCCTTTGGCAATGCACTTAACCCAGTTAAACATTTCTCCCCCAGATGTTCAATATGTGCTATAGTGTAGTCGGGAGGGGTTTAACTGCTTAAACATGTATCGGATGAACTCTTTAGTCATCAGAGAGAGTTAAGGATGATGTAACAGTTTATGAATACTGATCATTTGAAAGTGTAACCACTCTGAATATACTTTTCAGAATGCAGCTGAGTACATTTAAAGATGCTTTCACATTCATATGGTGTAAATAATTTAATAGCAAAAATAAGTAATTTTCAATCATATCCTTGTCAAAGCAAAGGCATATTTGTAAAGTGTTTATTATATTTATTGAGGTAGACCTTAAATTGCCCTCTGTAGACACATGCAGAGAATGTTATGTTTTTTGTGTGTGTTCAGTACATCTTGTCTTGTCTGTTGCCACTCTTCCCCTGTGTCTGGCATTTGGCACTGCGGCTTAAGGAGCTAAGCTGTCCTTCCTCTCTGTCTCCACACTTTCGCTCTCTCTGTCTGTGTGCGATCCACATCCTCCTCCCCGTCATCATTATCCACTTGAATATTACTATCTGACCTGTTGAAAGTCTGCTATCTGACTTCTAAAAAGGATGTTGATCGACACGTTTCTCTGTCTTGTCATGAATGTGTCCTGCCGTCACATTTACTACAATCAGACTTTCTATACTGATTCTTGGTCAAACAAGTCTCTTGGTCTCTAAAGGCTTTTGACGGATGCGAAAAATGCAGAAATATTTTATGACGGATGAAAGTTTTGGTCTCAGTGTGCAAATGTAACATAGCACAATTTGAGGTTGACTTTGGACAAAAAAGATGGACTCTGTGGAGTCCAACAAGACCTGGCCCCATCCACCCAGTCCCAACTGGACCCAGTTATTTTGTCACATCAGTTGGTAGTCATGTGAATCAACCACAATCTTTCCCTAATCCTAACTAAGTGGTTTTGTCATCTAAATGCCCAGACACACCAAATTGACTTCAGGGAACTAGAATGAAAGCAGACTGTTGTTATGCTTCACGTCACCTGTGTTTCAGCCAAAAGTTGCACATGAACACACCACCAGCACGTACGTTCTGAGCCTGCGTGAGAGGAAATAACTCTCCACACCAGCAGATGGCAGTAGACTGTATTTGTCATTTAGAGAAGGAAACCGGAAGACCGTCATGACGCTAGTTAGCCAGTTGGCACACTAACAACACAATCCAATGTTGAAAGAACAGAGCATATATACCGTACCAGTCAAGAATACCACAAACCATCACAAAATGTTTCTGTTAAAGAGCTCAATGACTAAAGAAAAAAATCTCGCCTTATGTACAAGTTTGTTTTGATCTCACTTCCTCTTGACTTTTGCTTTTTGTTTACTTTCCTCAATTCTGTTTCTCTTCTCGTGCGCTGAGCTGAACTGCTCCACTGTTGCCAACGCTGATTCAACATTCCAAATCAGCCAACAAAATGTTGACAAAGGCCGATGAGGGGCAACGCAATGTGTGTCAGGGCCTTACTACCTTACTACCGACCCCTTCTTAATCACAAGTCGTCATGTGACTTAATTGCTGACCCCTTCTGTGTCAAGGTAAGGATGCCCTTGGTGTCATTATAGGGGCAGCCTTTTACACTGTGTTGCGTTGGGCCTCTGCTCATCTCAGCTTGATTCTCAAAGCTACATTAGCCGCTAAAGTAGAGTTTGGTTTTGTTGTGTTGACGGAAACATTGTTCTTATTGTAGCGCAAACTGTTTATACATACAGTGATGTATGTTTAAAGATAGTGTGTTTTATATTTTTTAGATGCTTTTCCACAGACCTCCAGGCAGACTGTGTGTCAGTGTTGGTTTGTGTATGTGCAGCAGCAGCAACACAGACAAGAAGGATACAAAGGAAGAGGGAAAGAGCATCCTGTGATCCTGAGGGCAGCGGCTGGCGTACAGACGAGCTCTTTGAAAGCACACACACATAGTTGAAGAAATAACACTGCTGCAGACAGTCCTAAGGCGTGTGTGTGTGTGTGTGTGTGTGTGTGTGTGTGTGTGTGTGTGTGTGTGTGTGCTGCCACTGTCTGCTCTGCTGTATTTACTGCTTCTTCCTGCACTCAGACTTACACCCACTAATGAGCAGTCAGCACATCTTTCTGGCGTCTTCTCTTTAGACTTACTTTATTGCAAACTGTCTTTCTTTGCACACAAAACTTGAGCTGGTTTAGCTGTAAACATATTCAGTATTACTGTACACCATAGCCTGTCAGTGGGTCCAGTCAGAGTAACCTCAGATATTGCTTGTTTGGAATAATTTATTAGCGTACATGGCTTCCATATCTGTTTAACTCTGGTGTGATGCTTCCTGTTTAAAGTGATAAAGAAACTGTGTGTGGTCATTTGTTTGTTGAAGAGGACTCAAGAGGTTATTGTATTGTTTATTTGTTGTCTTTGTGTCTCATCAGGTCTTTTGAGTGGTCACGACAGAGTGGGTGGACAGACAGAAACTAATTGTCCACATCAGTGAACGTAAGTCAGTGTTTCTGTTCAATCAGTGCTGCACATTAGACATGAGTATTCACAAGAATGGACTGTACAGAGTTCACTAGCTGCCTAATCGTCAGGTAAATAGCCTAATTTCTCATTTAGGACAGGGTTTTGTGTGTGTGTGTGTGTGTGTGTGTGTGTGTGTGTGTGTGTGTGTGTGTGTATTTATATGTACAGTTATGTAGACATACATGCATATAGAAGTTGGTCTTAATCAGTTTAATTAGGGCAAACTAATTGTACTGAAAAATATTGGGAATAAAAGTCTCTTAAATAATGTTAAATTACATGCCAAAGGTTTTTTAGTTATAGGAGCAAATTTATAACAGTTTTTCCTCATACAGCAGTTCATATCATATCCTATGAAAATGCCCACAGACAACAGTTCGTATGATATCCTACGGAATAGTGCCCCATGAAATGATGTTAGGTCCTTAACGTAATCTTACATAATGAACATAAAGTTACGGAGGTTAGGTTTATAAAAGTAAGGTCTCCAAGGGCCAGCTCGGGACTGCCTCTCTCTTTATCTTCTTTACACAATAGCCATGTGATTGCAGCTTTCCAAAATACATGGGTTATGCACAAATTGGCCCATCATTACATGGGATATGTATGAATTTTGGTGCACACAGCCGTGACAGAATAATAATTGGAATAGGAAAAAAGAGTTTTTACTTAGTTGTGATAAACTGAAATGACATTTGGTTTTGTTGGTCATCAGTTATCAGTCATTATTGGAGGAGGCAGGTTGTCCTCTAACTGGACTATTCTATCCCCGACTCCTCCAGTCAAGATATCAAACTCCAAAGGGCTCACGTGAATGTTTAACTGACTAGAAAGTATCATCTTGTATGGTAGTCTCAGCCACCACCAGCGTATGAATGTGTTAGAGAATGGGTACTGTAAATGTGACATGTAGTGTAAAAGCTCTTTGTGTTTACAGAAAACTAGAAAGGTGTTATACAAGTGCAGGTCCATTCACCATTTATAAGTCATCAGTCACTGAGTGTCACTACTCAAGTGAGAGGAGCTGCAGATTTATGGGAATTTATCCTAATGTTTTATTGATAGAAACTGCCCACATGGTACAAAAAGTAGCCTACATAATTGTGACCTGCACAAGTAAATAATTCGTGCTCCTCCTTACCTCTGACTTATCAGAAAAGAGCCTTTACAAAACCACATCATCTGAAAATCACAGCTTAATGTCCAATCACCCAGCTCCTATAAATATTCAGCTGGTGAATATTAAACTTAACCTCATTTTAAGTTGTTGACATGGCTTGCTGATGGCTGATTCTTCTTTTGCCTTTAACATTTCCTGCCTGCAGAAGGGTGTGCTGTTAAATGTCTATCCATGATTTTTGTGTAAGTGGATGTGATTTCAGTGGGGAAGGGACACCAGCTAACAGGAAGAGAATGAAACACTGGTGTCATGGTATAGCTCTATTCACACGGTACTAGTATTACAAGAGGACCTAATGTGATTTAGAAATGACCTGCCCCATAAAAAAAAACACTACACAGCACCACTAGTGTAGATGTACAGTGTTAACCTCCTTTTCTTTTCTTTTTTTAATGTGAGTTACACAAACATGTTTTCACCTTATCTGTCTCGTCATCCCATCATCTTTGGAAATTTCACTCTTTAGATGGATTCAAGCTTGCTTTTATTGTGAATGGGTCTCTATGTTGTGTACTGAGATAAGCCTCCTGCACCCAAAATGCTGTCAAATTTTCATTCACAACTGCTTACACAGTCCCCAAAATTCTCGACCGGGAAAGAGGCAGAACAGGGGAACAGATAAAACAAAAAACCTGCATATGACCCCAAATCACCGTAATGCTGATTTGTATAGGACTAATATTATCACATGACCTGTGTGTATGGCAAAATATGGTAGGTCATTTGCGGTGGAGGTTTTACTTGACAAATTATGGACATGGTGGATTAAGATCACAGACGACCTCCACAATTAGACTAGAGGTCCACAGGAAATACTACTCCTGTGCGAATAGGCCTTATGTATGTATTACCTTTGTGCAGTTGCTTACTAGTTTGTGATTTCCTTTGACTGCTGGCTTGTTTATACATACAGTATTTATTTATGTGTGAGCAGGGCTCCCAGCAGCTATGAGAGTACTGTGTTGCTGAGGGTAATTGTGTGTGATGGATGTAGGGCTATTTTTGGGGCGTTTGTACAACAGAATTGGTGATGCCGTGGTAGTGGTGGTGGTGGTATATATGGAGGTCAGAGAAATGGCTGGGGGGACAGATAATGTGTGTTTTGCCTCCAGCTTTGCCACTGTCTCAGAGCAATAAAAAACAGGGGAGAAATGTTCAGGATTTGTATTTAGAACGAGCTTTTCAGCAAGAGGGAAAGAGGGTTTACATGAAAAAAATCCACCCAGACTTACGTCTTAACTGCCTTCCTTTTCATCATGCTAACTTCTAGTAGCATAGATCTGTATGACCTACATTCACTTTATATACTACATGCAGTGAATTTATAATGTATAAGAAGTGGGATTAAATGTACTGTGTGTCACATTAATAAGTGGGGAACAGTATCGATTAACTGTTAATTATGTGGCCCTCCACCAACAATTAAAGGGATAGCCCTGATTTTTTGATGGTGATGTCACACCCCCAGGCAGGCAGAAGAACTACCACAGAAGCAGAGCAATGTACTGCTGTGGATGAGGGCAGCAGCAAAACGTATTTTAGCCATCTTATAAGAATAAATGCAATAATCATTGTGAGTTAAAGTGTACGCTATATTTAGAATATTTTCACAGATTTACTTTGCCGTCAGACAGTGATTACCATCATATCAGTTTATGCTCCCTTAAAAGCCACCAGACCCCTTTGCCAAATATAGTAACGAACCAGCAACTCCCCCTGTACTACAAGATAGTTACTGGTTTTATCTGTTAGTTAGTTTGTATTATTGTGTGACTTTGGTGATTCCAACTTAATCCTTTAAAACACCAATAAAAGTCACACAATAACACTAAGGGCCAGTCCCAATATGTTGGCTGGTTAGCTAGCTATCTAGCGAGCAGAAGTCCCCTGTTGTCTGTCGTTCATCAAAGGAAGCATGATGCATAATGCAAACGTGATCGCAGTGGCGGCTCCTGTTCTTTCAAGGAGGGGAAGCTCATTTTCGGCCTACATCATAAAATGTGTCCGTTAATTTATACGTAAATTCTACCCTCTGGGGCTGCTGCGCGAGGCTAGTGTTACTGCCTGTGAATGCTTTGGGACGGTGGAGGGGCTCACAGCAGCACCCGCTGCTCGTTGGGGACAGTAACTACAGAGCAACAGAAGTCAGGGTCTCCAAACACAAGTACAGTCTCCAATAACACCAGAAAAAGATGCTAGATTTGTCGCTAGTCATTTTTAACAAGGAAAAAGTCACTAAGAAGATTGGAAAAGTCTCCAGATCAACTCGGAACTATGGAATGAAAGTTGAAAAATGCTCCGGTGGTGGTTTATATTTCAAGATCGCTGATTCGCTCATTTCGCTGTCAATCAAAAAGGGATTCAGCCTCAGACAGATCATCCAATCATCATGCAGAAGCCTCGCGTCCAGGCCAGCCGAGGCCAGCCCACTGCCCCATAGACCCGATGGGCGGGACAAAACCAAGCATTTATCCAATGACTAGTTTCGCTGCAGTGGAACAACCCACTCTATGCTTCCCCACTGAAGTCTTTGGACGCTGAGCTTCCACTGTTTAATGCACTGTGGCACTACGGGAATGAATGAGAAGAAAGTCACGTCAGTTACCTGTGATAAATAGCTGATTCTGAACAAAAGTTGAACGAGTTCTAGTGCATATTTAGTTAATGAAATGTAAACACAACAGTACACATTTGACCACTTATTTTTTGACATTTTAGGGGAAGCTGCTTCCCTTGCAGTCTTAGAGCAATCGCCACTGCGCAATCGATACGATGAACTCAACTGGAGACTCCATTGTAGATGCCGGTTGGAAATGTAGATGGCTCACAGCTTCCTGTTTAAAATAGTTATGTATTTCAATATTCACTTTGCACTAAATATGTTCACTTTAATCCATTGCTCACTGCTCATTATTATTATTATTATTATTATTATTATTATTATTATTATTATTATTATTATTATTAATTGCTGTTTCTTGTATTTTTTGTACTTTTTTCTGCATGCCTAGTTTTTTAAGTTTTTAAATATTGAAATCTTTAATTTGACTTTTTACCCTTGACTGCTGTAACACTGGAATTTCTCAATTGTGGGATCAATAAAGGTGTATCTTATCTTATCTTATCTTATCTTATTTTATCTTATCTTATCTTATCTTATCTTATGCCTGAACGTAACCGACGCGGTGGCATAGTGAGTGGTGTCCCAGTTCCTAGGGAAAGATTTCAACCCCTACCCCTTGTTGCTTCATTTCGAGGGCCAAGGGTTAGTGGGCAGGGGCTTGGGGTAGGGCCAAGGGCTAAGGGGTAGTGGTCAAAGGGGGGTATTGGGATTGGGCCTAAGTAACTCACCCATGGAAGAAGCAGTAGACCAGAAAATCCTGTTTTCTGCAAGGTAAAATTACTGTATTTATCAAAGGAGTCTGGTGGCTTTAAAGAGAGAAAAGATATTGGCTTCAGTTCCCCATTGGAAGGACTCTCTAAGGTAGAGGTAAACATTCTAAATATAGCTTAAACTGATATTGACATTTTTTCGGTGTCTAAAATATGATTTGATGCTGCCCCCGTCCACAGCAGTACATTGCACAGCTTCTGTTGTGGTACTATGTGCTGCTCCAATGGGGGTGTGCCGACCACCATTTACTATAGGTAATACACTGACTATGCATAAGTATCTCATACAGCCCACTTCAAAAAATCCATACTATTATTGAAACTTTTGTACAAAGTTGACAAATAGTTTGTGCTGTTCATGGTTTATCCTGTAGGAATGATTTCCCCTTGAAAATAATGAAAATTGACATAAATGCCTCATAACTGTCTCAGATCTGAATCACTACAAATGAACTGATCCTTGTGCCAAATAGTTTGCTCTGACAGAGTATGTTACAACAGCAAAGCATTCTTGTAGTGATAAGTAAAGGACCTGAAATGAAGGAATAATTACATAATCAGTGTAAAGACTAAATTTTTGGATGCCTGTAAACCCATGATTTTTGCAGTTTGCCCATTGGCAATAATGGTGGACATACACGATAAGTGCAGTGCTCTTGTCCAATAGATAAATTATTTGCAAAAAACACATTTTTGATGGTCAAGTTACAAATATGAACTTCCAATTGCAGGCTTTTTATGGACTTTTTTTATGTTTATGTTTTCCTAAAAAAGTACTGGACCAAAATTCATGCATATCCCATGCAATCATGAGTCAGTATTTTGTCATGTGTCAGTTCAGAGGAGGACCCAAATACAAACCAACAGACAGTCTGAGTTTCTAAAAAAAGAAGTGAGCTTTAATGTAGCCGATGGAAAACATTCAGTATAGGCATGCAACTCAAAGCCCAAACGAAAACAGAATAAAAACCAATCAGGAAAAACATGATGAACAGGAATGAGCACAGGAATAACGCATAAAACAGGAAGTAGATTAAACATGAATCAACAACATGAAACAAGACACAAACAGAAAACTCTCAAACAAAGTCCACAGGACAACAGAATCCAAACAAACCCAGGATCATGACATATTTATTGTCTAACCCATGTATTTGGGAAGGCTTTAGTCACCTGACCAATGCACTGACAGGAATGATTAAGGAACTAGTCCCTCAAGGATGTAGATTGCGGTGGTGGATGGGTCACATATCACAGGACTTACCCCCAGGACTTTCAGCAGGAGACAGGTGTTCAGAACTGTGGGAACTTTTGAGTGATCTCTGAATCATTTTAAGGTACGTCCTCACCATGTTTCTCTTCTCAAACCTAAAACTTGTACCTTTATGTTTAGGTTTATGTACAGAACTTAATATAAAGCACCTAAAATCGTTTGTGGGGAGCAAATTATATGATCTGTTGTGTGTGCATTTTCTTAGGATATCATAAAGTGAAGTATTGCACAGATGTAAGTGTGCGGAAATCCTCTCTACAAACTGTCTTATAAGGATATGTTGCCAGTTGACTTGTCCCATTTTTTATATATTCTTTTTGCATTAAGTGACAGAATCACGGTGTTTACTTTTCAGGGAGTTGAAAACTGCAGTTAGGAAATAGAAGTAGCAAAGCCTAAACGTAAGCTATTACAAAGCAGAACAAGGATAAGGTGTGCACAGACAAACACAAGCATTCATGTACACACATGGATACAAACTTGCCTTGTTTATCTGCGTGGGCATTAAAATTCATGTGTACTCTACAAGCATAATTACATGCAAAATCATTAAATGGAATTCAAGTGTGAAATGAGGGATTCTCCAGTTTTAGGACATGTTTACATACACATATACACACACTAAAATACACACTCAAATTCTAGTCATTTCACCTCCTCAGCTCGTTACCCATTGTGTTTGTGCCAGTAGAGCACCATTAGCACCCAGCAATATCCAAATCGAGTCTAATGGAATCTCACAGTAATGGAAACAATGGGATAGCGGCAGTTGGCTGTGTGAGTGTTTGTGTGTACTGTGTTGGGGATGGGCATAGCTGAATAGGAATGCACTGTCTGCATGAACAAAGAGGAAACACAACAATGAACTTAATGTGTGATTGCACACAGCTAAAGGAAATGATGACAATAAAAGACAAAAATAAGACAATTAAAGATCCATCTGTCCATTATGTTTAAAGACTAGTCTCTAGACTAGACTAGAAGTCTACAGTGTACTCCATTGTCTTCAATATGTGATCTACATTGCCTTGTATTTGTAGCTATAACAGTTATGCTTATCATGCTTTCATTCACAGTTTATTTGATGGTTAGGGATTGTTTAGCTCTTGCATTTTAAATTCCCTCTTTTAGGACAAATAAAACATATGAGGGCTGTGATAAGAAAATTAGTCTTAAGATGAATGGATTTAGTCTCCATTTGTCCTCACAAGACTGGGAAATGTATTATCTTACATTTATGATCAGATATCATTGGTCCACTCTCATTTGAAATACATGAAGAAGTTGTATAATATTTGAAGAACAGTTGTCTTAGCTGTCTCATTTCTAGAAGTAGGTTAACATGTTTTTTTTTTTAAAGCTCTGTGTCATGATTTGCACTTTGAGCGTGCTTCTAGCCAAACTCATGGAAGGTCACTAAGCAGTGCTCACTGATACACAAAACACTATATACACATAGCACAAATTAACATGTTAATTTTAGAAATAGCCTGCAACAGGCCAGTCTGTTTCTGTTAGAGCCTGTAGCACAGGACACAGAAGGAGAGGCCAGACGAAATTGCATCCATTTGTCTAATGGCTTCTGTGATGCACCCTTTGATGTAATGTTAGGAGAAGTACTCAGTGTGTGTTTGTGTGTGTGATGATAATGTGTGCCTAAGGTCATGGACCTCAGGCTAAACCAAGGTAACTCTGACCTGGTTGTGTATCAGCTAGTCTTTTAGGTCACCTAGTGTGTGTGTGTGTGTGTGTGTGTGTGTGTGTGTGTGTATCTGTCTCCCAGCATGTGTAAACCAAACTGTGTCAACTAGAAATGTGAAACAACCTACAATCTAGTACACTACCATACTGTCAGAGCAGCAAGCTAAACCAAACCCACCAGCTCTGTACAGCACTTGTGCATGAATGTTTGTGTCCCCTACACTATCCTGTGACACCTTTGACCTGCACATTGATCCTCCACTTTTTGGAGCCACTGCCATGATCAGGGCCACAACCATTTTTTTGTGACTGACACCAAGCAAGGCTTTGCAAGAATGCCAGATTGAAAACAAGTGTTAACTCCAGTGTCCTCCTGATTTTGGTATAGTGCTATTTGGTTCTTGGTTTTATGATGTATTTACACTGAATGTGTTTTTCGCGGGGCATTCACATACAAAGATATTTCAATCAAAAGATGCAACTTCACACCAGGCAATACAAATGACAGGAACACCCGAAAAATGCGCCATTTGTGTATTTGTGTAAGATGAACTTTTTCAACTAGTGCGAGAACTTTGCATGATGCTGTGTCACTAAAGCCCATCAGCATTGAGATCTTGTATAGATTTTCCTAAGAACAAACTTATTGTTGCTGTCTGTAGACACACATAGCTCTATGACTCAACAGCCCCCCTTTATACAGAGATCAGGCCATATAGCTGCTACGAAATCCTTTGTTCATGCTTCCTTTACATTTTTACACAGAACCAAACAATGTCAGCATCTTGCTGCTTCAGTGTGTGATTTTAAACAGATTGCCATCATTGTGAAATCAAAAGAGGCGTGATGGGAGTGACATGTAACACAAGTTTTGGCCTCTAGTGTGACATATAACATACACGTTGGCAGTGCTTTATAAACTATAACAATGGCATAATATGGCAGTAACAATCTTTTACTGTCCCTGTCATATGGCGGCTGATCTCATCCTCTGCTCAGAGGGGAGGGAGCTTCTGGAGTTCGTTGTTTTCCCAGTTTGCGGACATTTTTACCTGCTGTACTTAGCTGCTAACTGCTATCAGCTACTTTTTAAATCTCCCAGCGAGGGAAGGCATAACATGTCATCAAATGTCACACCTTTGCAGCCCAGGATCCTATCTTGCTGGCTGTTCCATTTATACAGACATCATTTCTGCACTGTTACTTCCTCTGATGCTGGCTTAAGGGTGAGACATCTCTGTTCCCCTCATTCAGTGATTGTACCTTTTAAACAGAACAGTAAGACAGCATAATGGTAGGAAATGCCTGCATTGAAGAGGCAGTGTAAAAGGGCCCATTCTCAGTACTGTACAGAATCTGAACAAAAAACGAGGGAGTTCTGAATTAAATTTGAATTAAAATTAGTGAATGAAGCCATAGGACTACATGGTAAGTTCTGAAAGTATGTATCTGTGACTCGTATATGCTATTTTGTTGAGCTAATTTAAGTTTGTTTGGTACAAGATTGTCCCGGGAATGGAGCCTCCATGTTCACATTATTTGATTTCAGCTATTGGTAGTGGTTTACTATGAACCAAGTTAGTCGTTAGCTGCCTTCCTCAGTAGAACTGTTAGCACAGATGACAAAAGCTAAAATTTGCTTCACATTAAAAGTGAACCCAGCATTAGTGAAGAGTGTAGACAACCACATGTCTCCTCTAAGCGACAGCTTCTGGGGCTGAGAAATGAAGCCAATATGGAAGTGCCAAAAACTGCAGTCCCTCTTATGGCCTCTTGAGGCTGGCAACCTTACAGCAGAAATAAACATGTTTACAGCCTACTACAAAAAAAAAGGTCTTGGTCTCTGTGGCAAATTTCCCCCTTCATGACAACTGTATAGGGGTGAATATTTATATAACTCACCTGGTTTCTTTTTTTAAGGCTTAAATTATACATAATTACGGGCTTGGTCACTTTGAGTGACAGGCTATCAGCCAAAATACCGAATTTGGGGCTTTAAAACAGCAGTCCACAAACCAATGGGTGACATCAGGGTGGCCTCTTCCATTTTTTATGCAGTCTGTGATCTCTAATACCATTGGCGTTGTCTGCCACTTCCACCATCCACCTCCTGGCAAAGTCTAATGCCTGCATGATAACCCTCTATTGGGGCACCGGGAAAGAAAACAGATGTTGAGCACAACATACCCCCATTTTATCCTGTTGAATTTGTCTAATTAGAAGGCAGCTAATTCTGGGCTTGAAAAACTATTTGCAATATTAATATGTTATTTGTGAAGCAGGATTCTGCCAACATTTGTGATTAGATTGTAAAAATAGTTGGATATCAGTTTTGTAAAATAGGTCCCAGGTTTTAGCAGCCAGCAGTATACATGCTATTCTCCACTGCCATGTGAGGTAATGTGTAGTATGTAGTATATGACGTTCATTGACCCTTTTTTCTCGCCTGCATGTGCGCTCAGCCTCAGAGTATCACTGTGTGCCGTCATTTATAATGCACTGCAGTGTGTAGAGAAGGTTCCACATGTGGGAAGAAACACTGACCTATTTCAGAGCTTTCACTGCCATTCTCTTTCTTTTATGTCCATGTCTCTCTCTCCCTCTGTCTTCCCTCTTTATCTTGATTTCTCTCTCTGTGACTTCTCTGCTGGGAACAGATCTGCAATTCAAAGCAGATTTCTGTTTTAAGGCTCATAGTGGATTGTGTGGCATGCTCTTTCCCTAATCCCTTCCTTTTACTGTTCTTCTCCTCTGGTGTGCTTTGGTGTGTGTGTGTGTGTGTGTGTGTGTGTGTGTGTGTGTGTGTCTGTATCTTCTAAAAAGAGTTCAGTAATTAACAGAGATGGGGTGATGCTGGTTCAGGTTTCATAACAGCTGGGCTACAGAGATGTGTGTGTGTGTGTGTGTGTGTGTGTGTGTGCGCGCGCGCACGTGCGCTGAGCGGGATGAGGGTGTGTCGGGGTGCGTCTTCATTCATGTGTGACCATGTACTGTACTTCCCCGTGCATCTGCAGCCATGCATGGTGTGTGTGTGTGTGTGTGTGTGTGTGTGTGTGTGTGTGTGATTGGCACCTCATGCCAGCCTATGCTGGGGTAGTAGCTCCCTAGGGGCAGATTAGCTATTTAGTTGGATAGTGTTGGACTGACATACCACCAGATGGTTTATGCATAATGTGTGTGTGTGTGTGTGTGTGTGTGTGTGTGTGTGTAGGGTAGGTGTTTGCAGGTTTTGGGTGAAATCTGACTACTGCCCCGAGGCCAAAAAGCTGTTGTGTCCCCTCTGTTGTGAAATCAGTCTGTTATTTCACAGCTCCAAAATTAAAGTAAAAAAAGGCTGATTTGGATCAATTTGTGAGCAAAACAGTTTGTATGATCATCAGGAAATAGCATTATCATAGACTTCTTCTAATGTAACTCCACAGTGCTAATATGCTTCATGCTGATTATTGTACGGTAAAGCATTAGTAAATAATCAAAACATTTGTTTGTTTGTTTGTTTTATCATTTTAGCTTTTCTAAGGGAGTTTTTGTAATTTTGCTGGATAGCTTTATCAACATAAAACAGAAAAAAAAATCTGTAAATCAGCCCAAGTGACATTGAAGGCTAATTTTCATCCTCATGAACAGATGCTAAAAAAGAAAAATAAAATAAATAAAAGGTAAATGCTAAAACATGAGACCAAACCTCTGTGTAATAGTAGCACAGTAGTAGTAGAGAAAAGTTGTTTTAAGTCAACAAAGGGCTCTTTACAGCAGTGCACAGGACATTGCATGCATATTTATGCATTCAAAGTTTTAGTATAATACATATTATACATATTATCAAGCAAGGTGTCTCTTGATACATATTGTAAAACCTCAATAAAAACTACCTACAACACTTAAAATAATAATAATTATTATTTTAGCCCCACTCTATAACACTACACTTCACCATGAAATATGATAATTAGAAATTTAAATAAAAAAATTGGAACATTACACAAGTCACGTGATCAACAGGAGGTAGTATCATTTGAGTCCTCTGAAGGCCATGGGAAGACCAAAAGTCACTCCTGTCATTTTTTTTTTCCAATGATAGTTTTGCTAAACTACTTGAAGGTGCTTAGTGTTCTCATACTAAAAGCATGTGGCTACATTTCGTGTATTTGCTAATGCTAGACTAAAAACTCAGTTACTCATATGGCCCATCTTCCACTGAGAGACATGATGTAGAAATAAATAAAACAGCCTGAAACTGACCTCTACACATTTTGAATAGTTACAGTAAACACGTGTTATTAGATACAACGCTGGGGAAAAAAGATAAAAAAAAATGAAGTTTAATTTTAAAGAGGTACATCATACAAATGGCACAGGTTCAACACCGATTATCCACCATTAGCTACTGCTCATACCACACCAAGTGAAGCTGTAGCAGTAAAACCCTATACTGTATTGAGTGAAGGTGCGTTTAATTGCTTGTGCATTTCATTTATAAAAGGAGGACTAATGTTTCCTCTTTCAAAGATTTAATAGTCTTGCTGTAATTACTACAATGAGTTAATTATATTGATGTATTATTTTTGGAACCATACTAATAGAATAATAACCGTTGAGGTAATTGTAACTATATTAAACATTTAAATTAAGGGATACAACTTCAGTCTTCTTTGTTTATTCATACAGTGGCCTGGTGGTGCCCAGTGCAGTCTCAGCCCTCCTCAGCACCTCAGCTGTCCTTTATGTTATGTCATATTCACTGCCCTCATTTTCCCATATTTTCCAGGAGATACGAAATGGCAACCTTATGGTAAACACCCACCCCCACACTCCCACCTGTTTTTTTTTCTTTTTTAAAAATTGATCCTGTTGTCATAGCTTTGAGCTGTGGTGTGATTTGAAGCAGAGTGAAGCATTGATCCTGGTGGGGGATGGCAGCATGAGGGACAGGGATTAACAGTGGGCAGGTGGTCCTGCCATGGTTGCCAGTACACAGACCTGGCTGTCATGTGGAGGTGGTGGGGAGTAAATTAGAAATCTTTGGCTTGTGGGCTGGCTGCTGAATAATGTGGCAGGAAGAAGGGTTGAAACCACTGATTTTAGAAAAACATGGATGTAATGTCTGTGCTTTCACCAGCCTACAAGCTCCTGCGAGATCAGTCTCAAGCACCTATTCAGGTTTACCACTCAGTGCCATCATTGTAGCTGAGGCCAGAAAGAGGTATGAGGCAAAAGCCAAAGGAACAACCCAGTTGCCAGAAAAAAATGTTGGCATTGTACATTTTTGCACACCACGGATACGTTACATTTCTACATTATTTTGTAGTGGATACATTGAAACTTTACATCTCAACAGTGCTGTGGTTAACATGTGGTTAGGTTTAGGAACAAAAACTACTTGGGTGTGGTTAGGAAAGATCATGTTTGGGCTGAAAAAACATAGTTTTGGGGGCACAATCCCTGGTTTTGTTGTGTGTTGGTTTGAACAGTGGTCTGTAACTTGGCAGGCATGTCACCTAGGTGACATCTCATCCACCATCCTCTCCACCTCCCAAAGACAAAGTCAGCTCATGTACTACGTCACTTTAGAAATCTTGATGATTTAATATATCCAGGGTTTGCAGACACCTACAATTCCAATATTTTGTTCTGGCAACGGGGCTGTAAGCTTGGTATGAGTGGGAACACATTCATCTTTGCTCCCATGGTGATGTTTAGTTTTGTAGAATTACATTTTGCCCAAGGCAAAGGAGTTCAATTACTTGGGGTCTTGTTCATCAGTAAGGGTAGAATGGAGCGTGAGATGGAAAGGTGGTTTAGCACGCTGTCTGTAGTGATGCGGCAGCAGCGCCGGACTATTGTGGTGAAGAGGGAGCTGAGCAAGAGGGCAATGATTTTGATTGATTGATCCATCTACGTCCCAACCCTCACCTATGGTCATGAGCTTTGGGTAGTAACCAAAAGAATGAGATTGCGGATACAAGTGGCCGAAATAAGTTTCCTCTGTAGGGTGGCTGGGCTCAGCCTTAAAGATAGGGTGAGGAGCTCAGACATTCACAGGGACCTCAGAGTAGAACTCCTTCGTGTCCAAAGGGGTCAGTTGAGGTAATTTGAGCATCTGACCAGGATGCCTCCTGGGCACCTCCCGTTAGAGCTTTTCAAGGTATGTGTAACTGGTGGGAGGCTCCGGGGCAGACCCAAAACATAATTAAACAACATTAAATGTCTTATCTGGCCTGGGAACACCTCAGGGTGCCCCAGGCGGAGCTGAAAAGCATTGCTTGGGAGAATGGCGTCTGGAGTACTTTGCTCAGCCTGCTGCCCCATGACCTGGCCCTGGATACGTGGATGAAAATGGATGGATGGATTTTGCCTTTTAAATTTTGAAATAAAACATATGCTCAAAGAATTTAGCATTGAAGATACTGTATATCAATTCAGTTTGGGAATTCACATATATATGAGATCTGTGAGCCAAAATGTCTTGTCATTAAAGTGCAATATATGGTGAGATGATAAGTAGTAATATAATATATTTCCTAGTCCTATAATGCCCATAAATATCCCTTTGTAACTTTAAGTTAAAAGATCTTACAATTGTACATTGTAGCAAAGACACTGTATCATTGGGATCATTCCATCAATCACATCTCAACATTATCAATCATCATTTCTGGGCAGATGATTGGAACATTTTACTGTAAAGCAGCTTGTGATTGAAGCCATATCCCACTTCAAGAATCAGTGCCACAGAGTTCCTCCTTGGCTTTGTTTCTAGGCTGATCTCTCCAGGGAGCCACAAAGGGACTCAGCTGTGAATGTAGGCCAGAGACGACACACAATCTCATGCCAGAATATAAACACAGCTACACACTTACCTACGCACACAGACAGTTCATACTGTAGATATACAGTGTGGTCTACTACACTGTCTTCATCCTAACCATCTGTCCCTGTCTCTGGGTCTTTGCTCGTAGGTCCTCGGCGCGGCTGTCAGGAGAACTGCCCTAGCCAGTCAGGAGAGGCGAGGGACGAGGCCGGCCAATCGGAGGGAGAGAGATGTTGGGGCAGGGCGGCCATGTGGCCCTGGCTCTTGTGTCATTACTGTTGCTACTGTGGCACGAAGCAGCACCAATTGAAGTCCCACAAGACCGTAAGTCACTCAGCAATCATCAAATCCACTTTAAGGCAATATGTTACAGCAAATGGTGATACAAATGCTGCACCAAAAACTATGACACAGTTTATTTAGTCAAAGAAGCTGGCTGAGATAGAGGGCTCAGGTTTATGTGTGCTGCTGGGATTGCTGCAGCCCCACTGACTCACTGTCTGGAAAACAGTACTTTGGACAAGCAAATGGTAATATTAAGGTAGTTATTATGTTCCATTCAGTGTCAGTGGGGTTGCAGCGATATACAGGTTTCAAGGTATACCATGATATATAAATTGACAGTTATCAAACCGTGTGCATTTTTTTATCTACAGTATTGAAAAAAAATGCAATTGGACTTAGACTCTCCCCTTGTTTTTAGTTATTTTCTAAGGGGAGACTTACACATACTTCCATTTACAAAATGGTTTCAAGTCTCAATTATAGTGTTAAAATGGTTTTTTTTTAACCAACAATAACTCTTCCATTTTCATTCCTTTAAGGGTCATACTGACTGATGATAATATGAATTCTTTAATACCATGATGTGATGAAACAGAGGTATTTTCTGAGATGGTTATCGTACTGTGAAAATCTTATACCGTTGCAACCCTAAGAGTCAGATTCTGCCAACCATTTTTAGCTCAGGTTTTTACAAACTCTTTTAACTGCATACTGTTGACATAAGCTGACACAGAACAAGGAGCTGTGTGCAGGTTTGCCTAAAAGTCATTGCTTCAAGCCCTTTTGTAAAGGGCTGATAATTTTAGAATTTATCACGAGTGAGACACATTTTGTAAATCCATTCATTGTGAGCTCAATGAGTGAATATCATATAAATTGAAAAGTTTTGTATTTCATGTCTCCATCTGTTGATGAGCCATTACAATAAGAGCATACATACATAATATGATGTTAATTTCACTACAAAGAAGACTTGATGATCACTGAAATTAGGTTGGGAAAAAAAGTGACCATATCAATATCAGTATCGGTTATCGGCCAAATACGTTGTAATATATTGGTGTATTGGATCAAAGAATCCAATATCGTACCCTACATACTACAGTCCCCTGCTGGACTCAAACAGGGTACATTGGGGGTGCAGGGTTTATGTTTCAGACTACTAGACCACCAAAATGCTCAGATATAACAACAGCTACAAATGCCATAAAAATCTGATCTTTATTTAAAATGTTTTTAGAAGGGCTCACGAAAATAGCATTGTGACACTAAACCATACATACTTGGACAAAAATTTGAATTTGCGGAGTTAAGTACGTAAGGAACACAAGTTGGAAGCAACAAAATGATGTAAAAATCTCTAAATAAACACATAAATAATGGTCCCATCCCTTAAACCAGTTGTAAAAGTCTTAACACACAATAAGAAGCCAAAATGTGTTCATAGGTTTCAAAATATTTTAGCATTTATTTTGAAAATATGAAACCATAAGCATGTTGCTGGAGCTGTGGCAGTGGGGACATTAACATGTGATTATCATGTGAACAGACTGCATCATATCCCTGGGTAATTGTGTTTCACTGGGTGGCTCCCTCACTGCAAATACAAAGATGATGGGTCTGCATTGGTTCCAACATGCACATATAATTATATTATATAGATATGCATCCAATACACACACAGTCATACACATTCTCATACCTGCCATTATGACAAGTATAAAAGCCTGACTGAATCCTGCTGTTAAATAGATTCCTGAGGGGATTGGGAACAAAAGCACAAAGGAGGAAGGGAGGACTCTCTCCTTACTTGCACTACACACACACACACACACACACATACGCATGCACGCACGCACGCACGCACGCATGCACACACGCACACACGCACACACATACACACTAACAAACACACTCCTTTTTCATAGCAAAGATGAATGTTTCACAATGAAAAATGATTTACTGAGAGAACACCAAGGACACCTGGCCTATATGTCCCATACACAACTGACACACACACACAGCAGTCAGCCGTCAGCTGCTCTGCCTTCTATTTCTCAGCCCCCACATGGCGCCGTCTCTCGCTCTGTTTTTTTTATAAGCCTGACCTTTCAACCCTGGACTTATGATGCTCTATTGATCTGATACAAACACACACACATATGCACACACCCTGCCCAACTGAGACCATTTGGATAAAACCCCTAAACCCAGTAACCTCTCCTAAATGTATTCCCCACACTGTTTTTGGTGCAAAATGAAAAAAAACAAAACAAAAACAGAATCTCTTAAAATGAGTACGAACAAATCTCTGAATCTGGAGGGATGAGATCTGGAAAACAAGGTCATAAACCAAGCTTAGGCTCGCAACTAATATTTTATTACCTGCAGGTCTCCATCAGAATAAAGTGCTGTTTTTTTTTAAAAAAAAAATAATAATAATAGTTGCTATACCTTAATAAAACTATATTTACCTTTTGCTTCAGAACTCATCTCTTTGTCCCTGGCTTTAAAGGCATCCATGCTCCAAACTGACTAATGTGCCAAGATCTCCCTCGCAAATTGTTTTAACTTGGTTGGACTAACATTTTCCAAAATACTTCAGTTTAACCATCCTCACATAGATGACATTTTATGTTTTAAAGTATCAAACATGTTATTATCACATGCAGTCAGGCACCTAAAATAAGTCACATTACACACTTCACTGTCTGATCCGTGCTGCCCTTTATTAGGCTGTTGTTGTCCGTCAGCACACAGCTCACTCACCAGAAGATCTGTGTGCTTACCCTGTGTGCATAAAAAAGATGTTTTAACATCTCATCCACTATCTGTGTCATAAGTCTACAGCCTGGCGCCTTCTCATAAATTTGTCAAATCTCAATAGTGATGGCTAAGCCTCCATAGTGAGGATAGCTATTGATTCCAAATCCAAAAAAGAAAACATCTAGAATAAAATGGAATACAAAGGAAAATAGAGAATTTAATAGTGATTGGACAGATTTGTTTGCTTTCACCACTAATGCTGCAAAGTTTAAGTACCAAATAATCCCCAAGAGCCAACTGCAGAGTAGTTTCTTTATTGTAAAACATTTTAATGAATGCTCATTTAGACCTATTAGGAATGTTGATAGGCTAATGTAGATTAGATAGGCTGCGTTGTCATCGTTATAATGCTCAAAATGTATTGCGGCTCCAGACAGATTTTTTAACATTTTTTTGGCTGAAAAAGGCTTTTGATAGTAAAGGTTGCTGACCCCTGGTTTAGGGTTAGTGGCACAATCCCCGCTGGAAAAACAGCACTGGATCCCTAAAAAACACCCATGTTTTTGGTGCCTAAAAAGCCGCTAGAAACACAGTGATAACTTGCTAAAAAAAACCAAATGGGTTTTCTTGTTTGTTGGTCTTGAACAGTGGTCAACAGCTTCACAGGCTCACTTAGGTTTCATGCCATCCACCATCCCCTCCACCTCCTGATCACAAAGTTAGCTCAATTACTACTTTACTTACGAAAAGGTAACGTATTCGTGGTTTGCAGAAATGTACAATGTCAGCATTTACTTCTGTCAACTGGGCTGGGAATTTGAATCGGTTTATGGCATTCTATTAGCTCTCCATTATTCAGGCACAGTTGCAAAAACAATGTAAATATGGGTCTTTCAAATGGCTCACTAAGCATGACACTCTTCCCTTGTAGCTTTTTGTCAAAGCCAACTAAGGGATCACATGCTTCACAGTGTGTTGATGGTTTAATTCAGTAGACAGAATGAGAAGTCCCATCCCCCTCTTTTCCTTATGTCTCCTTATCTGCTTCACAGCAAACTGCACTCCTGACCTTTATTGATGAGTGCTTTCCGCACATCCCTACAGGACACACACACATACACACACACACACACACACACACACACACTCAGTTTTTACATATTAACATCTAAAGTGCATATGATGAATGTCAGTTCAGTATAAAGGTCTGTGGAGTTACACTGTAGCTGACAGAACACACTCATCATTATTCACTGGATTAAATATGAAAAACATGCAGGCAATAACACACAAAAGCGAATAGCAGCGTAGCTCCAAGTGTGGTTACATGCACGCACTGCACACACCTTATATCAGGGCTCGTCTGTCACGCACAAGGTCAAGCCGCTGACACAGGGTCACTTTATCATTGTGTGTGTGTGTGTGTGTGTGTGTGTGTTCCTTTGTCAGTGGGAAAGGAGCTTAAATCAAAAACAGGCTGGCAAGTCCATATTACCACTAAATATCTACACATGCAGGTGTTTTGTACATTAACAGCATTTGGTTAAATAAGATTGATCTCCAGTTGAATAGATTCTTATTAGTGTTGCATTACAGTGTCTCCACATGCACCTGAAATAAGCAACGTTACACACAGAGCTGTCAGGTCAGAGCTGTCCTTCATCAGGCTGTTGTTATCAGTCAGCACACAGCTCACTTGACAGAAGAAAATGTTGGCATTGTACATTTATGCAAACCATTGATACGTTACATTTGTACATCTCATATGCATCATATTAACATTTTAAAAGTGATGTACTATATGAACCAACTTTGTCATCAGGACGTGTAGGGGATGGTGGATGGCCTGACACCTAAGTGAGATGCCTACCAAGCTGCAGACCACTGTTCAAGTCCAACAAACAACAGAAGTGGTTGTGACCTGTCATTTTTTCCCCAGTGGCTTTTTAGCCAGCAAAGTGGATGTTTTTTATAGACTTGTCACTGTGTTTCCCACGGGGATAGTGTCACAGAAAGCAACTGTTTTTTACCAAGACATCGCTGCGTTTCCACCTGGGATAGTGCCATGAAAACCATTGTCTTTAAGCTCAAACACAATCTTTTCCTAACCATAGCACTGTGGTTTTTGTGCCTAAACCTAACCACATGATAATAGAGTGTTGTTGAAATGTAAAGTTTCAATATATCTACTACAGAATAATGTACAAATGTAATCTGTCTGTAATCTTCTACCAATTGTGTTGCAGCACTTTATTTCAGATTGTCAAAAAGCCAGTCTAATCATATCCAGCATGCATTACAAGATGACTGCACAAACATAAATGAGATTTATACCCTAATCATGCATTTACCAAAGTGGACAAAATGATGCAATATGGAAAAAAGTGTTTTCTGACATTAATTTAATCAACTTAGTATAATCCAGTCCACCTCCTCACTTTCCTTTGGCCCTTCAGAAACCAAAACTCATTTGAATCACATACAGAATCTGGCTGCTGAGGAAGAGTGAGTCATGGCCCCACTTACTGAGATGAAATGAAATGAAAGTCAGAGGGAAATACAAACTGCCTCCTCGCCAGCAGTAAGCAGCAATCCACCCAGACAAAGCTGAGCTCATCAGCAGTAGATCTTTAGTCTCTCTGGCGTCTTTGATTTTGTGAAAGATTTCGTGAGTCGGCCGGGTGAGAAGACATGAATGTGTTGCCTCAACTTAAAAATAGTCTTCTCTGCTTTTATCATAGTGCCCAATACAATAGTGCATGTGTGAAAAATTCTTTTACAATTATAAAAACACCCACATCAGTAGTACAATAAACTTAATATAGCCCTGTGCCAACTTTAAACATGTGCTGGCCTCCCAAATACAGCCGAGTATGTTAAGCTTTAAAGGCAGTTTCTTCCCTTTGTTACTACTCAGTTATTTGCAATTGAAATAAACAGCATGACACTGTGTTAAAGTTTTTGATTTAGAGTCTAAAGCATTACGTGTGTGTTGTCTTTCTCCTCCGTACTGCTCACCATTTGCTGATATGGGAACTCCTTACAGGTGAGTCCTCAGTCCTCTGTTTCATTCTATAGATCACAGTTCTCTCTTACATGTTTAGAGCAACTAATTTAGATATTTTATTACATAAACTCTTCATGACATCACTGTAATCTGTAGTATTGGTTCTCAACTGGTCCGCCCTCAAGGTTCAGATTTCCCCTTAAGCAACAGTTCACAGTCCACACATCCAGGCCAATGGATCCAATCAGTGCTTCCCATTGTGCTATACCTCTTCAATTTGATTCCACAAAATGAAACTAAAACAACTTAATCAGATTACTGAAACAATACTATATTTTATTTTATTATGTTTCTGTGTTGAGATCAATGTCACCTCATCTTTCTTATGCTTGTGAACGCGATACCTCAAGAACAATGTGAGGGAATTTCTTCAAATGTGGCACAAATGTCCCTTTGGACTAAAGAATAAACTGATCAGAATTTGGTGGTCAAAGGTCAAAAGTCAACGTCACTGTGACCTCACAAAATGTGATATTGGCCATAACTCAAGAATTAATGAAGACAAAACTCCCCACAAATGTCTAATTGGTTGTAATGATGATTTTGTATGTAAAAGGTCAAATGTTAACTTCACCGTGACATCTTAATATTCGGCATAAAGCACTTTTTCTGGCCATTACTTAGTGTCATATGTCAGGGAACAGAAGATGAGACATTTGGTCAGATACCGAGTTGGTGACACTAATCTTAGGTGTTCACCTTGAGTCTGAGCTAATTGTATAGATCTTCTGTGTGTGAAGCATCCATGTTTTCACAGACATGGATGTAAATGATGAGAGAAATGTAACTGGTGTGCAGAGGCCTACAACCGTTGGGCAGTAATTTAGTTTGACCATATCACAAGAGAAGGTCTGATTAAAGGAACGCCATACAGCTGCAGTGCTGCAAATAATTAAGAAAGACAAACCCAGGCCAGCACTTTACTGCAAAATACTTTTTATTTCCCATTTTGTCTTCAGTGTAAGTAAAACAAAGTTGATTATGTTCTATGGTGTTCTGTGGTGTTCACCTGTATTGTAAAGTCACGGGCAGTAACACCACTACCCTCCAGGAAGACAGAAATGCTATTTAAAAATAGAAGCACTGCGCTGGAAAATTAATAATATTTTAAAGAAAAAACGTTCTTTAACTAAACTGAACCACCTAATGTACGGCACCAGCTGGGAACCACTGAGCTGAACATAACATGATACTATAAATGTTTATATGTCTCTAATATGATTAACAATCACATTACAATTTGTCCATGCTTCTTTTTGTCTCTCTTTGGCTTTACACTGGACTAACAGCAAAGATCCTGCAAGACCGTAAGTGTTTCTTTTTTAATATGTCACTGCTAATGTTTCTATCCCTCCTTGTCATTTTATAGCTGTTAGCTTGCAGCTTGCAATGCTGCAGTGGCATTGCAAGCTGCAAGCAATTTGACTGTGAAAAGACCCAACATTACACACTCAACAACTGCTATTTACAGGTTCTTTCTACGCTTGCTCCATAGAGGTGAAACACACTGATAGAGTAGATTTCAGAAAAGATTCTGCTGATGACCAGTTGAACCCTGCGGGACACACATCTGCTGACCAGTTAGATTAAGAGAGCACACACTTTGCAATCTGTGATTTAAAAAAAAAAAGGTATAATAAAATAGATCATTGGTTTTAAGAAGCAGTTTAGGCATATGAATTACACCGAGGAATAACAGCATCACATAGCAATACAGCATTGATAATTCAAAGTTAGTTTGTAGAATGTGAGTCTCGGAGCATGTGGAATAAGCTGATACGTCTAGGAGTAATTTCCATAGCAATTATCTCTCATAGCTTGGCTTTTATCACAAGCAAGCATACTATTAAATACTCTTATGGTTGCCATAGCAACATGAGGGATATGTATGATACAGTCCTTTCTCAGTTGTAGATGAGATTAGCTGGAATAGCTTCAATTACAGAGTGAAACTGTTCTCTCGTCTCCGTCCTCTGTGTTCGACAGGAATTCATTCTCAGTGCAGTCACAGAGCTTTCTTTTACAGCATCAAGCTCCTCCTTTAATCTAGCAGGCGGCTGGCCCTCTGAAGTGCTTGTTATCTTGTATTGTGTGTACAGTATGTGTGAGTGTGTGTGTGCACTTGTGTACAGTGTTAGATGCACAGCCCCTGCAGGGCTCAGTGAGCTGGAAATGCAAAAGGGCAGAGAAATGTTGGCTGTGTGGTGCGTCTGTGCTGCTGAAGGGTTTGATGAGCCATTAAATATGCATAATAGACTGAACACAGCTGGGGAGGTAGAAACTATGATCTATTTATTTCTTGTATCAGAATATAGAGCAAGTTTGAACTGATCTATAAAAAATGAATAAAGAAAAAAAGATGAATCATTGGAAATGTAAATGGAAAAAATTGAAAAGTGCAGGATGTCCTCATAAACTGTTTGTGTGTTTTCCTAGGAAAAGTAATGCATCAGAATTTCTACATATCCCACAAAATAATCAGCCAATAATTCATGCATAAGCCACGTATGTTGGAGGGTAGCAATCACATGACCAATATGCTGATGAGACTTATGGAGGAAATGGTCTCAACTGGTCCACTAAGGACATTGGTTGGGATGGTGGATGGGTCACAGAGCACAGGACCTTCCCCCATGAGACCAGTGTATGGAACTGTGTGAACTTTGAGTCGTGTTTCTTTTCCTAAGACTAACCACAATAACTTTACTTGCTTAAACCTAATCTATGTAATTTAGCGTTAATTTCGGAACTTTTTTTGGATGTACAGACAGTAGTGGGGCTCTGACTCCGGGAACAACCAGTAACCCAGAACCAGGCGAACGTGGAGGTCTGCGAGTTGTATAATTCTAGGTCAGGAGATTTTGGACCTAAACCATTCAGCGATTTACAGACAAGCAACAGAATTTTGTAGTTGATTCTGTCAGAAACTGGTAGCCAGTGTAGTGATCTGAGAACTGGAGCTATATGCTGAGCCTTTGAGGTCCTTGTTACAGCGACATTCTGGATCAGCTGGAGCTGTCTGTCTGAAAGCTTCATGTAAATTGGTATATTTAGTAAATGAAAACCCATGTTGTCTAGAGTGCACTAAAATGGAAGCAAAGCAGCAGTTTGTGTGTGTGTGTGTGTGTGTGTGTGTGTGTGTGTGTGTGTGTGTGTGTGTGTGTGCATTATGTGTGAACAGCTATAGTCCTGTAACCTTCTATTTGTGTCTCCCCTCCTCCCACAGTAAAGCAGCCCCCAACTATAGTCAAACAGTCAGTGAAGGACTACATTGTCGACCCCAGAGATAACATCATCATCGAGTGTGAGGCCAAGGGCAACCCAGTGCCAACGTAAGCAGTACACACACACACACACACACACACACACATGCACACAGCCTCACAACACACTCACTTATCTGTCCTCTGCTCATTACTTAGAGTTTTAAGGAATTGATCCAATTGCCGGGACACAAGCAGATGGTATGTTTAAGGTGGCTACACAGCATATTTTATTATTAGCTTTATATTTCTATTTTAGAATAATCATATCACTCAGGCTACTAGCAAGGCTGTGTAATCTGATCATAAAATTAGCATTTTATTTCATATTTTACATGGAGGGTTTTGTCTTCACCCTATTACAGTGGATGAGGTTTAATTTGTGGTGCCTACTGATATCAAAGATTATATTTAAAATATTCAACAGCAACAGCTCTTTTCCAAAACAGTGTCCCCATAATTGCTCCTGATAAGTAAACCGAGGCAGTGGTTATAATAAATACTATTGTAAAGTGTTAGTATGTCATAAAGAAGCCATAGTGTATCATGAGAAATGTCATAAAACAATGGAGGAATATGTCAGTCAGTGTGTGCATTTTTCCTGTAATCCCCTCAATCATGTGTAGGCTCCAAGCATCCACCTCCAAGGCTAAAAAATGAAGCCAGTGCATTGGTGCCAAAAACTGCAGTTCCTCCAATGGCCACTTGAGACTGGTTCCAAAACAGTCACGCCCCGTAGACCCTGATGTTATAATGCCTAACTTCACAGCAGAGATAAACATATACAGCTTGGTACAAAAAACAGTTTGGTCTCTGTAGCTAATTTCAGTATTCATGACAGCTGTGTGGGGGTGAGTTTTCTTTATACTCACTCACTCATTAAGGCTGAAAGTTACACATATTTAAAGATGGGGCTGCTTGAGTGACAGGTTATCTGCGAGGCATTGCTGTGGGGCGCTCCTTCACAGCTCCACCCTCTTGTCCAAATATGGTCACTTGTGGCTCCAAGAAAAAAACAAGATGGCAATGGCCGAAATGCAGAACTCAAGGCTTCAAAACAGGAATCCACAAACCAATGGGTGATGTCAGGGTAGCAACCTATATCTATGGCTGGCTCCCTAAAATAGCTCTCAGTAATCAAAACTTTAAGAAACCCTGATCTAAGATTTTTGTTTCAAAAGCTCCAAAATGGTCAGTTTAGCTTTAAAGTTTCTAAAACATTGCCCTGTGGGGAATTCCCCCCACACCCCTCTGGACGGTCACAGATGGTGAAGGTGATCACGGCCCTGCAGCAAACTGTGAAATCAGTGGGGCACGCCTTTGATGGAAATTAAATTAGGATAGAGCAACTGAAGTTTATTGATGTAAGATAGCGTGCCACTTGATAAGAAAGTTTGAAAAACCTTGCAGGTAACTCAGCTGAAAAACTCACAGTGTGATTAGTGTTGACTTGACAAACTGACAGGCTGCAGACTGTGTGCACCGATCAGACGCAGCTGCAGAGTAATCAGGAAAATGCAGCACAGCTGAAGACAGATCAGTCCAGGAAAGATCCATGTGATGCTGATTCCTCCTCTTCCTTTCCTTCCCACTGTCTATCTATTCATGCCATTTACTCAGGCTTACTGTCTCTCTCTGTCTTCTCTCTCCATTCTCTCCTTTGCTGCTGTTTGCCACCCTGGTCTGTCTGTCCTTGGTGTCTCCTTGCCTTCCTGTCTCTCTCTCTCTCTGTCCATCCATCCATGCCTCTCTCTGCCAGTGATAGTTATGCAGAGTGACAGTGCCACTCAGATCTGCTGTTCTGCCACTCTCTCTGTCTCTCTCACACACACACAATTATACAATTTCACCTTAGCCAAATCTTTCTTTTTCAGTGACCCTCTTCTCCTTCTGCTGAATTGTGTCTTACCCTGAAGCTCCTTTCATGCCCTCTAACAACCCTATATACTCAGTGTGACACCTGTCTGCCTGCTCTCTACAGCATTAACCTGACAAGTGGTCTGTTGTGCTTTTTGCTCTCTCTTTCTGTCTCTGCGACCCCCCACACTGTCCTTCTATGACCTCCACTCCACTCACTGTGTCAGGCTGTCTGCTCCTGCTGCTGTAAACCCAACAAAAAGACAAACCCGGGGCGTTGGTGGCTTAGTGGTAGAGCAGGCGCCCCATGTACAAGGCTGTTGCCGCAGTGGTCCGGGTTCTACTCCAGCCTGTGGCCCTTTGCTGCATGTCACTCCCTCTCTCTCTACCCCTTTCACACTCATCTGTCCTATTGATTAAAGGCTTAAAAATGCCCAAAAAAATATCTTAAAAAAAAATTTAAAAAAAAAAAGACAAACCCAACTCTTACCTAAGAACAAATCCCAAATAAGAAAGCAGTGGTGAATGTCAGAATCTTTGCGAAAACTACATAAGTGTGTTTTAAGAAGAAATGTCTTCTGGTGGTTGATTAATGAAGCTTGTTGAATTTGGTCCCATGACGTCACAACCTAAATTCAACCAGGTGTCAACAGTGAAAGATGTTGGTGAACAGGTAACAATTTCATGTTTAGATGGTTATTAAAAGGTGTTTTTCATCTGATTGCAAGCAAGACATGATGGATTGCAAGTTTACTCATTTGCATCTTTATAAATAAGCAAAATTGCCAGCTCGTACTACAAAGTACTTTCACATGTGACACAGACATGGAAGGCAATGGTGTTTTTTCTTTATCCTCCCAAAGCCAGTTGGAGGAAGGGGTGACTGTAGACAGGGATCAATAGAGAGCATAAATAAGCTGGATTAGTCTACATCCCTTTTGGATCTCTCTCTCTCATCGTTCTCATTCACAGATTTTTTTCCCCCTCTCTCCTCTTCCTTTTTTCCTCTTTTGTTCTCCACAGCCCCCCCCCCCCCCCCCCCCGCCCCCACACACACACACACAAAGGTACAGTTAAAAACTTGCTGTAATATACACCAAATCACGTACATGCATACATCGACATATACATATACATATACATATACATAATTCATACTCAGAATCAGATTTATACACACACACACACACACACACTCACTCACTTAGTCTCCAGTGGTTACATCACTGGGGGTATGACCAGCTCAGGACAGTGGTACATTGTTTATTTGGAGACCAATTGGCTTTACGTAAGACACACAAACACACACACACACACACACACTTACATACTCACACAGATTCTTGTGTACACATACACATTTACACAACCTCACAATAAGGCACTCACGGCCACTCTTCCATGCACACATACTGGCTCTCCCCTTCCCAGGACAGGCATTGTGCTCCAATAATGCACTCAGTTGACTATTCATGCTCATGAAACATTCAGCGTAAGGGATCGTTCACTTATTCACTCACAGTCAGTCTCTCACAACGCAACACATGCCACAATACACACACACACACACACACACACACACACACACACACACACACACACACACACACAGCTCTGGTCTCCAGAGCTTCAATAGTGGCCCATTGTTCGGGCTCAGTGCTGTGCTGCACCTCAAACAGGCCCAGGCTTAACTGTATCTCTCCTAAAAATGACAGGAAGCATCTTTTGCAAATCCCCGCTCATCACTAAAAATAGTGGTGCGTTATGTAAGCATATTGAGTGTTCTTCACTAATCAGGGAGCCCTCTGGAAACACCACATGGAGCAGGATTAAGCTACATCACTATTACAAGCACATGGAGAGCGTGTGGTGTGGTGGATTTCTGTGCGGCTGTCATGCGGCAGTTGAGTAATGTAAGATGGCAACCACATGGCAGGCGAAGGACTTTCACATTTTCTGGTTGTTGAAACAATTAAAAGTCCATGTTAATGTGGTGATAGTCCAGTGGCCATGCCTCATGCCTAGATAACCTTGCATCGTTCCCCTGCGTGAGTTTTTTTCCTCTTGGCTAAGTGTGCTATCAAGTCCTATCATGGCATACACACCACCACAGCACACACCACCCTGCTCTTCTGGTGACACAAACCAAATCTTAATCTTTAACAAAAAGAAGTAGCTCGATGTTGTCAGACACTTATATAACAATCGGAGTCTGTCAGTGGCAAAAACAAGCATTTTAAGTGGACATAAATTGATGTTTGGAACATGCCTCGAGTGGTTACATTGCAGCCTGTTTCACAGCTGCCGGCTGCAGCAGTCTCACTCAATTCTGGATTAATTTCAGAAATTGTTGTTCCCATTAGTTACTCAAACACAATAACATGGAAAAATAGGGTCCAGGTTGAAAAAAACAAAGTTAACCTTTAACTGTGATTAAAAAAGTGGTGACATGGAAGTGACAGAAAATGCTTAGTGATTAAACTGTAGAGAGAAGCTCAGAGCAGAGGTGGTTATGGCAGTTCCCTTCAAACTTAACCTTTGTTTTTTTGGCTATTTATGTGTTAAGTTGGCCCATTGGTTGTAATGCATTGAAGGTATGGCTAGTTTCCACGCTGTCAACTTTTAAGGTCTGTCTCTTATAAATGTCCTGTGAAAGAAAGGCAATTAAAGTTTGCCGTAACCAGAAAGGTTGTTTTAACCTCCTAATAAACATCACATAAAGGGACATCAGCAGAGTGAAGTTCATTTTCCAGGGATCAACAATGGTAAAATGCTAACTCTTTGATTGGTTCTCTTCTGGCTCAGGTTCTCATGGCGAAGGAACGGGAAGTTTTTCAACATTGGAAAAGATCCCAGGGTGACGATGCGTAAACGCTCGGGAACTCTGGAGATCGGTTTTCGTAGCGGAGGACGACCAGAAGACTATGAGGGAGAGTACCAGTGTTTTGCCACCAATGACTTTGGAGTGGCTCTGTCCAACAAAATCCTGCTCCGGGTCTCAAGTAAGATTACACCAGAACAGACACATTATGACACAAATTCCAAAGAAATCTGTTTCAATCAAAACATTGTGGTATCATATATCAGAATGACTCATGAAGTTCTCATGAATGCCCATTGCAGTTTGACTGTGCTTGCTTTAAAATATCTTCTGACCATAACTGCAACCAGCAGAAATGCCCTACAACACAGAGAAGAACAGTGGCAGTGGGACACTTTGTCTGAGGGACAAAATTTTATTATCCCTGCCTGACCCTTGTTTGACTGGAATTCTTGTCATATATCATTTCTCACATCTCTGTCTCTCTGTCTGCCCTCCCCCTTCTACTTCCATCCCCTGTCCTCATCCTTCAGAGGCTCCTCTGTGGCCTAAAGAAGTGCTGGAGCCAGTGGTGGTGACTGAAGGCTCTTCGCTGGTTCTACCCTGCAACCCCCCACCGGGTCTGCCTCCTCCGTTCACATTTTGGATGAACAGTGGTGAGCAACAATTACACACAAATATACACACAGAAGACTGAGTATATTTCTCTTTTTTATATGTTGTATGTATCATCTTTGTGTCCGGATGGTTTTCTCTACTGCCATTACTGTATCAGCCAGTAAAAATGACACTTTCATCCATTATCGGATACAGTTTTATCATTGTAAGGTAGAAAGTGACATGCAGGAAAGGTTTTTATAGTGGTGCAGCAGCAGGTGACAAATGTTTGTTTACTGGGTTTTACACCAAGGGGGGAGTAGAGGTGAATCATGACTCCTCCATATTCCATATTCCTCAAGAAAACAGACAATGCATTTAACAGGCTGAACTTGATACGGCATCCAAGAACGTCAACAACCAACACACACAGGGAACCTTGCACATCATATCTCCACATGGAAACTCCATGACCAAATGTTAATTTGTGATGAGGTCAGAGTGAGAATGTGTTGGCCAACCATATTACAGTGCAGAGGGAAGCCTGCATCTTCCTTACTGCTAGCTCATCTAGCACCACTAAGCTAGCTAATGTTACTGCTAATGTTACTGAGTTGATGCACTGATGTAGTTCAATAGAAAGAAAATAGTTCCTTTATGATACTGCTCACAACAAGGTCTGTGGATTATTTTGAGTAACCAGGCCGTGATTTCTGGAGACAGATATAAATGCTGAGTTTTTCAAATGTATTTCTTTGGTGCTTTGAGCACTCGTCTGCATCATTCTTATGTTTACTGTCATTATGGTTTTTTTTAAAAGAGCTGCCTAGTAACATCAATAAGCATCCCGACAGAAGAGCAATCTAGATGCTGAGAAGTGCATTTTATTTGTTTTTAGTCCCTTTAAATCGTGATAGGCCAGAGGTCTATCAGGTCATCTAGAGGCAGGCTTTATTCCCCTCCTTTCATAGCAGTTTATCTCAAATGACCTCTGAGTGTTTCATTTAGTCTTTTATCCCTCATGCTGTTGTCTCTCGCAGTTTCTCTCTTTCAGCAGTTGGGAGGAGACATTACAGTCTCAGGCCACTCTAGCATCTTATCATCACCTCTCTTCTCTGCACTGTATTGTCCTTCTCCCAAGTGGGTTACACTACAGTACTGCTGACCCAGTGTGTGTGTGTGTGTGTGTGTGTGTGTATGTATGTGAGTGTGTGTGTGTGTGTGTGTGTGTGTGTGTGTGTGTGTGTGTGTGTGTGAGTAGACTTCATGTCCAGCCAGAAGCCATTTTATCAGCCACAGACACTGTAAAAAGTACTTTTAACAACAGGAACATTGCCTGAATAACTTGAAAATACTATTTATTACCTGAAAACCTTTTAAAGAAGAATTTACATTTACATTAGATTTAGTTCCCAATTAAAAAGATGCAGTTTCCCTATGGAAACTTGATCCAAGCCAAATGACTCACACACAGACACTAACATATACACTCAGATACACCACAGTACATCAGTGGGTCATGTAGCCCAGACACTGTAACGCGCCTGATTAGGACTGCTGGCCTGGCTGCTGATTGGTCCTGGGGCATTGTCTTGACGAGCATACGGCTCACGTCAGCTGGCGCAGTTTCAGAGTGTGGCTGATGGTCTGTCTGGACGTCTGTGTGGGTGTGCTTCAAGTTAATGTTTGCCTGTAGCGACTGTAGGATGACACATCGGCTAGGTCAGCAGAGCTAACTTGACCAGACGTTGAACTGAATTGTGAGTGAAAATATACACATCCCACAATCTACAAGATAGTGGTCAGCCTTAAAGCTTACATTTAGATAGATCATATTTTTAGCTTTTGATACAAGATGTGAGAGATCAGTTGGTGATGATAGCTTTGATTTCTTGACAAATAAACCTGCTCTGTTTCAGACAAGAACTCTCTCCTTGCAGAGGATCTGTGGTTGGAATCATAGACTGACAATCTATAGATACTTACTCACTTTGGTAAAGTTGTGGGACATGCACATTTAAAAAAACTGGTCAAAATCAAAGCAGCAATTCAACAATATCCAGGTTTGTAGATCATAGAATGGATCAATCTCAAAATACACTGGATGCTGCATTTCCATAATGCAACTGATTTTTTCACTGCCTGCTTGGTCAAAACCCACCTCTATCAAACTCCATGAACGCAATATGAAATTTGTAGCACAACCCATGGTTGTATGATGAGACCTGGATACAGTATTGGAAGTGGGGCGCCATTCATTTCTATGAA
This sequence comes from Epinephelus fuscoguttatus, assembly GCF_011397635.1. NCBI lineage: Eukaryota > Metazoa > Chordata > Actinopteri > Perciformes > Serranidae > Epinephelus > Epinephelus fuscoguttatus. The sequence continues at coordinate 46,052,360 of NC_064752.1, forward strand.
AGTTGCTCAGTGGCACATGATGCCAAAAAAGCTCATTGGGTCCATAGAGCAGGCGCACTAGAGACTTCCGCTGGCCAAGTCGGCTACTTCTGGTTTAGCTCTCTGTCAACTTGAATAGGGATAAAGTGATTTAAACTTGCTGCTCTTCTACACTTTTCAAATGTTATCGGACCAAATAGATTAAAGTGCTGATAGTGAAACAAGTCATTTTGCAAGGGTTGTGACACTTAGTATAATGTATCCACTGATTTACAGACATCCCTTTCCCAAAGTAATTGTGTGGGAAAAATTCTTTCTGGGCCTTATGGCATCAGATGACAGACTTGGGAGTTGTTTCCCCACGCTTTGGCTACTAGGAAAATTGGCTTGAAAGCCTAGCTCACTTCCTGGGGGTGTGGTATAACCCCATAAATTCTGCACATAAAAGTAAAATAGGAAGTAGTAAATTCAATTACATGGCATATGCAAAACATAATTATCCAGATATAATCACAAACTTACAAATTATTATCCAAAATGTATAGAGCATGACTCAACAGTATAGAAAATGGCCATTGTACTACATGTTTTACATAGTCCTCTCCATTAATAGAATGGAATTGAGTAGAATTGAGTAGATTTGATTAGAATTGAAATATTTCTTATATATATATATAATATATCTTTGGAAATTTGTCTTTGGCCTCACAGACATATAAACACTTAAAAACTTTCTGTCATGGGTTAGGCCCAATCCTAATACACCCCTTGCCCCTACGGCTTCACCCTTATTCATTTTGTGCATTCATGTCTTGGGGTAGGGCATCAAGATTCTTGTTGGGGTAGAGGGGTAGGGTGAAGTATTACGGCTACATGGCCCACAAAAAAGAGTTTTTTTTAGAGGCACACTCCAAAGTGAATGTTAACAGTGATAATCAGCAAGATGGCTGGACAAGCCACAAAAGAAACCAGCAAATGTGTTTTCTTTGAAAAAAAATTATGATAACCATCATTTTGTCTTAGTTTAACATTGTTTTAAGGCAAGCAGAACAAAAGACATTGCTAGAATGCTGATGTCTCGATAGATAACTAGTTAGCTAACTAACATTACATTGTCATTGCTGACTGGTGCATGACAGTCCTGCATTTTGACATATTGTCAGGCCGCATTCCCCCCTTTGATGGCATATGATGCCCAAATGTAATTGAAGTCCAGTAGCAGTGAAGGTGCTGCACTTTGTACCTCTCTTTTACTATCAGTGCAGACTGGCAGGGTAGGAGCATGGGTTGCTAACGTTAGCCTACAGAGCACTGCTTGTTACCTGGTAATGAAGCCGATTTCTTTGACCAATTGATAGTGTGAAACTTGCACTGCAATCACAAGCACTCTGACAACCTCAAAAGGCTTCCTGTAGCCAGCGCAAGAAAAATCACCACAGCAGAAGATGCCATATTCACAACATCTAGTAACACTTGTCACATCTATTTACAGAACCACCACGACAATGACAACTGATGACATATCAGGGTCTTGATGGGTTGTCCCATTTCATAGGGGAGGTTTTCACCATAAACCCTTGTAACTCTGTCTAAGTGGGAAAGTGGCACTTGAAAACAAGGGGTAGGGGTAAAAATGAGAAATGAGATTGGACCTTCAGATATATGAGATACCTCTAACCCCTAACCCTTACAATAATTAGGTAATAAGTGTACCAAACAGGTGTGATGAAAGTGCTAAATCTTTTTAGGAAACAATTAGAGAATTACAGACCCCTAAATAAAGTGATACTGTGACTTCAAAATCACAGCTATATTCTTCCCAACAATAATAATGTGTATTTGTCTTAAAGCCTTATGTCATTACTCAGCCAAGCTTAAGTTTATATTTGAGTTTAACATTCAAACTGCAAATCCACATGTATTTGTTGTTTCTTGTATTTTAGGAAATGAATTGTTAATGGCTCTATCTCCCTCTCCATCCTGCCCTCGCCCTTCTCCGCCCTGCCCTCTGTTCGCCCCCTGTGTCTTTCAGCTATGACTCCGATCCCTCAGGATAAGAGAGTGTCCATGGGTCTGAACGGAGACCTCTACTTCTCAAATGTTTTGGCCAAAGATGCTCACACTGACTACAGCTGCAATGCTCGCTTCCTTTTCACACACACCATCCAGCAGAAGAACCCCTTCACACTCAAAGTTCTGACCAGTGAGTAGACAGACAAACACACACACACACACACACACACACAAACACACACACACAACCCCCCCCCCCCCCCCCCCCCCCCGTCTGATGTAGGTGTTTTGATCATATACCAATTCAACCAAAATGGAGTATTACATATCTCCATCTAGAGGTGATGGCATGACATGACATATTTTCATCATAACCTTCATTTACATTTTCTCAGGTTGTTGAAGAACAGAGAAGACAGTAAAATGTTGGATTATCATGATATAACATGAAATCTTTTCCCTCAGATTTGTGAGTGTCGTCAGGTCCTGTAAGTGTGTTGTGTGTGGACTGATGAGCTACTGTGTGTGCCTGTGTTTTCAGAGGAGCCGTATAATGACACATCTTACAATGCCACTGACCCCTATGGTGGTGAGTGACTTCCTATCAGGACAGCTCCGCTTCCTGTCCACCTCCTTAGTCATGTCCTGCAGTAACATGGCTGGCATACTAACCTGCTAGCAAAACAAAGTCATCCACTGACCTCAGACACAAATTTAACCCCTTAACTGCTCTCTACGTGTGTATTGTAGAAATCACTGTGTGGCCTTGTGTAGAAAGGCAAATGTTTCAGATTGAATCAAAATCTACATGTATTCCATCTACTGGAGTTGTTTTTGTCTGGGTCGTAACCAAATTGAATAATTCAAAAAATAATAAAAACAAGTATTCCCCTCATTACATCTAACAAAGATCATCCAGCCTAGACAAGAAAAGACACTACCACATTAGATTTAATGAGCAACAGTGTTAGAGTGTGCTTGAACTGTTGCTTCTTACATTCTAATTAAGTGTCCTCAGATCGCTCTGGGGAGCTTTGGATTAAAATAACACATTTGGGAAAGTTGGGCTTACCGAATTTAGAGATATTGTTGTTTGTTTGAGACAGTCTCATCATCTAAACATTTTAGCTTAATTGGACCTTGCAGCAGTCGATTTTTTTCCAGATTTAAATCTCAAAAACTAGTGAGGTCTAGCCTGACCTCACCATGCATGGTTTACGCTGTTTCATCATACAAGACTCAAGAATTTTATTGTCATTGTGCACTTGCGTCATCCTCAAATGGCGTATTGTCTTAAAGACTTCACACTTTTTTTTGAAACAAAGATCACAATAAGGCATGTAAGAGATAATAAATCTGTGGTTAAAAATGACAAAATCTAAGCAATATAAGCACAAAAACAAATATGTTGTTGATTGAAGCTGCTGGTATTTTGTGTTTGTATGTTTAAATCTGACTGTTCCTTGCCCACAAGTGCTTCCTAGAGCAGCAGTTCATGTCTTTCCTTAACATTAGAATAAATTATGTGAAACCTATTTGACCATCTTGACACACAACAGCTCTCCACTGAAACATAACTGACAACACCAGAAACAATTTAATGCCAAATGTTGCAGCAGTATCCAATTTCTCCTATTCATTTTGAGTAGCGTCAGTCAGCTGTTTATTAAATATAGAATCAAATCAAATGACATCATATCTAATGTAGATGACTTCCAATAAAAGGCGAGCTGAAATCGCTCTGACCCTAATATGCACTCACACAGTACAAGTAAATATTCATCTAATTTAGTCCATAATCTGTTTATTCCACCTTTCAATCAGTGTTAAATGATCACATGTAATGAATAAACATACAGTAATTATCTTGCAAATGACTCTTAATTCAAGTGTATTGCCCATACAGTATACCATGCACCTTCTCTGAATGAGCCCATAGCTTGAGGGAACACATCAGCCAAAGTGGCAGCATATGTGCCATTGGGTGAACTGGGGGGGCAGTGAAGCCCAGGGGTAGACGGGATATGTCCCAAAGGGAGAAGATGCTCACAGTGACAGACCAGGCTGGCGGCTCTGAGGCCCAGTGGGACTGCATACACTGACGATGCTCCAGCACGGAGGAGGATTAGGTCACATGATGAATATTCAGTCTGGATTCATGCTGTGGTCATTAATAGTCATATATATATGGAAATGAGGTTTGCTGCCTCCTATTTCTGCTTTCACACACTATTCTGTTTGAGTGTGGGGGAGTGATGGGGATTCTAACAGCTGTCGAAATGCTCACACGCGACCACTCAAACACACCCTCATACACACATGCCAGCTACTTTATCGCTAATCTCTTATGAACACACACAGATGCAAAAACCCCCAAAAACCTCTGTCTTTTTTGTGGTTGGAAGGGGGTCTGAAAAGCTGCAGTGCATCCTGGGAAGCCCTGCTAGTACCATCAGCAGGGTGTTTGCCATGTTTGCCACATTTCCAGGGTGCTCACTGCATTGCCGCAGCTCCCACTACGTTGTTTTGACTAATCTTCTTCTGTGTGTTTCCTCCTCTTGTCAGTCTTCGTCTCCTCCCAGTGTCACTAACAATAACAGATACGCTTCTGCTGACCACTGGTGAAGCTAACCGCTAACAGATGCTTTAATCCCATACAGATCTACATCACAAAGGAGGCTAATGCTAATTTAATCCCATACACTTCACAGCAAGCTGTAGCTCTCTGCTGACTGGATTTTATGTCCACAGGGTTAACAGCATTTGTATTGGGATTGAATCAGACTGGAAATGTGCAATCTTGAACTTTAAGTAATCATCAAAGAGTCAGACAACTTATGATATGATCATTTAAAGAAGCAGCATTTATTTTGAAATTGGTTTAGTCAGTGGTGAAGTTGCAAGCAATTATCAGTAAATTATCATTACCATTGTTGCATACAATCGGATATAGTGCAAGGTCAGCCCAAACCTTTAGGAGCACTTAGCAGTCAAACCACACCTCTCACAAATTTGTCCAGATTCATTCAAATCTTTATTTAAGACTCGGGAAATCAATTGAGGGAGACCCTCATTTTCAATGATGTCAAGCATGAACAAAGGCATTAAAACAATTAATAAGCAAACAAAGAACAATTATGCATATCAGTTTAAACAAAAATGAATTCATACAAAACAACAAACAACAATAGCAATAAATGGGCTAAAAAAGTAGAAATACAGGGTGATAAACATGCTGAGGTGTAGATATATAGTTAAAACACTGACACTCAATTAAAACAAGGTCTGAAATAAGGCACTTAAACAGCCATCAGGGTGGCAGAGTGTCTAAGTTTAAGGTCTTTTGTAGATTATTCCATGTGTAAGGTGCACTGTAAGAGAGTGACATTCTTCCTAGTTCAGTTCTGACTAAGGGAGTGTGAAGCAACAACCTATTCTGTGAACGAGTACCATGATTATGTGAGAACAGAGTTAAGAGTGATGAAATGTAATGTGGAAGCGTCTGTATCAAAGCTTTATAAATGAACAAATGCCAATGCTGTTCCCGCCTCACAGCCAAATGTGGCCAACCAACCTTTCAGTAAAGGTGGCAGTGATGGGTGCTGTAGGGGTCACCTGTTATGAATCTTGGGCTGAGTGCAGACAACATCCAGTGATTTTAGCAGCTTTTCCGTAAAGAACATCCCCGTAATCCAAAACAGACAAAAATATAGATTCTACCATTCTTTTCCTGTGTACAAAAGGAAAACAGCGCTTATTTCTGTACAGAGAGCCCAGTATTGTTTTCAGTGTGGCAGTCAAAATTTCAGTATGGTGCTTAAAATTAAGATTGTCATCCAGCCAAATACCAGGGTGTTTGTACTGTTTACCATGAGCCATTTGCAGAATGAATATTGAAAGACTCATTAGCCTTGGTGAACAGCATCCATTTGGTCTTGTTTGAGTTAAGTACTAGCTTGTGGTTATGTAATTGAAGTTGAAGTGAATCAAAAGATGGTCGGAAACATTCAATGGTTGATTGAGCAGATGTTGCGAACCAGGGAGGACGCAGATATGGTACTGTGCATGGGCCTAAAACCAGACCTACTGTATAGGGAGTATGTTCAGAAAACAAAGAGAGATAGGATCTAAGTTGATTATTTACCAGGGGCACCAAAATTAGGCCAGGCAACATAATTTGGAAATAGGGAGATAGTTATTTATATCGGTTTTATCACCTCCTTTATGTAAGGGAAGGATGTTGAAGGATGAAGGATGTAGGCTGTTTTCCAGTCTGTGGGGATTATTCCAGTTGAAATGGTCGGACTGAATAAATGAGTTATACATTCTGCAATTAGTGGCTCTGAAAGTTTAAGAAAGAAAGCATCTAAACTATCTGCACCGGTTGATTTTGTATTATCAATTGTAAGAAGAGCATTAGTAAATTCCTGAAGACTAAAAGAGGACAAACTGATTTATGGTAGGATGTTAAACCCTTTTGATGAGTGTTGGTCAACAGAAATTATGTGTATTCAACTTCAGAAAGTGCCGCTTGACACTTTGCTTTTATTTCACACACCTGGAGTCTTGAACACACATGCATATTTTGCCACACAATGTGATTGGGTAGTCATGACGAGCCTCTCTGTTACATCATCTGGATTTTTGTGTATACCGGCATGAGCGACATATGGCTGATGTAACATTGAATTCCGTGAACCATCAGAATCTATGACCCAGCCCCTAAACCCTAACACCATAAAAAAGTTTCTCTTTTATGGCAAGCTCAAATGTAGAGCATTAAAAACACAAGATAGATAACTTAATATTTGACTTTCATGGTTTGTCATGAGTTAAGTTTCTGTGAAAATACGATAAAGGTGTTTAACTCTTTACTGTACATAAATCAGGGCAAGTCAGTTTACATTCAGCTACATGCCTGATTAAGATGCTTCATGTGTTTGGGTGTTGTAGTATGCAAACAAAGAAAGCACTTAGCAGTTTGCTCACACCCCAGACTGCTTAGCTGAACTGACAGATTAATTTATGCTCAAATGTTTTAATCACAATTTGTGTTCAAAAGTTTGTTCCAACTAACTGAAAGAATACTGATGCTAATCCACCCCTCAGTTACTGCTTAAAAACACCTGTACAATTAGCATAGGTTCCAAATAGGTTTGTATTATCCCTGCTCCCAGTCATTGTACTGTGTGTGTGGATTATAAAAGGCCTTACAACATAAAAGCCAACTCCAAACAACACCCAGGCTCTGGTCTAAAGGCTCTTGTTTTGGCAACGTTACTGCTGCTCATTGCTTTGGCCAAGCCCTACAGGGAGGTTTAACATTATGCTGAATAATGTTATCAACAACATGATCTTAAATATACCTCAGTTTTCTGTTAAACCAATCTCATTACAGCAGAAAAACTGCACACATTTTATCAGCTGCTCTATTAAAGCTTTTAATGTCAATCTCAGCCATCTCTGTTCTCTCGGCAAACATAAAGCAAGATCAATGACTCTGTTGTTGTTTCTGCATCTCTTAATGTCTTCCTGTGAGACAAGCCAGAGGGTGTTAAACCCGTTTACAGGCCGCTTTGGCCTCACAACAGACTGCAGGCAGAGCCAAAGCCTGGCGGAGATGGAACACAGCCACAAGGAAATGATCAGAGTAATAGTGTTAGATTTATGTGGCAGCGCATTCAAAAGACGATGCTCAGCTCCTTGTAGGAAGTGAGTCATAGTACAAAGATAAACTGTGGTGTGTGTTTGTGTGTGTGTGTGTATTAACCCCACCTCGCTCTTTTGTCTGCAGGCCGTAAAGTAGCCGAGTCCACGCCGACCTTCCTCTCACCCTCAGGAACTGAGAGCTCCAAAATGGTGCTACGAGACGAACAACTGCTGCTGGAGTGTATCGCTGCTGGACTGTGAGCACACCTGCACGCGCGCACACACACACACACACACACACACAATAAGATGAAATTAATTGTAGTGAGTACTGCAGGGGCACTGCAAAACTACATGTCATTTCAAAGGTCATTAATAGGTGTTTTGCTGCTGCTGTTTAAAGACATAGTAAACTAGCAACTAAAGCTTCTTTAGCTTCCTTAATGTGACGTCTCAGTGAAAATGCAATATGAGATTGAAAAGCTGTTTAGGGATTTAATATGTTTGCTTTCTTTGTCCTTCCTCTACAGTCCGACGCCCACCATCAAGTGGTTTAAGAAGGGCGGGGACCTGCCAGGGCACAAAGTGAAGTTTGAGAACTACAACAAGACCCTGAAGATTATCAACGTGTCAGAGGAGGATGCTGGGGAGTATTTATGCATGGCCACCAATCATTTAGGTGGCATACGCCACTCCATCTTTGTTGTGGTCAAAGGTGAGGAGGTTGCAGTGGTTGTTTGGTTTTATATGAACTGGTGTCTGTGTTTGAGTCCATCATGCTAACCTGACTCCTTGTGTTCCACAGCGGCTCCTTACTGGCTGGACAAACCTACGAACCTGGTGCTCGCTCCGGACGAGAATGGGCGCCTGGTGTGCCGGGCTAACGGCAACCCCAAACCCAACATCCAGTGGCTGATTAATGGACAGCCTATAGAGAGTACATATCCTTTCTTTCTGTCTTTCTTCCATTCCTATTTCCTTCCTTTCTTCCATCGTTTCTTTCTTTTGTACATTATTTTCCTTCCTTCCTTCCTTCCTTCCTTCCTTCCTTTTTCTGTGTTTAGGTTGTATTTTTTGATTATATAATATTGTGATTGTGATTATTTTTAATTAATCAATTTAATACATTTTTAAATATTACCACATTTGATTACAAACTAAAAGAAGACTGAAAGCTACAAATCAGCCAACATTTTTTGTAAATGGTTTTATGCAAGGAGCTGCCCTGTGTGAATACAGGGTCTACATGGTAAATGCACCATTCTAGTCTTCCAATCACTTAAAGTGCTTTTACACTACATGTCATGTTCACCCATTCACACACTGGTGGCTGAAGCGACTATACAGGGTGCCACCTGCTCTTCAGTTAAAAAATCACACACACTTACACATGGATGGTGGCTTGTTGGAGCCGGGGATTGAACCACCGATATTCCAATTTTAGTCTTTTTCAATGATATTTTATTCAGGGTCGTAATATTCATCACTTGCATATTGAGGGTTTTTTTAGTAATATTATGATATTTGGGAACAGGCACCTCTACAGGTCAGTAGTTGTCTGGAAATTTCTCTCACTCCAACAGCTTCATCAGAGTCTCTGTCAACTATCATCCTCTGTAAGAACACGTGACAGAACAACATCACCTACTATAGGTGATAATGTTGTCTCATGTAATACATGATCACATCTCTCAAAACACATAGCTGCTCATAAATAGGTGGCATCCATCAGACTGAAACCAGCAAATTACAACAGGCTTGTAAACTCAAAAGAGTTTAAACAATCACATTTGGAACATTCATTCTAACAAGCCCCACAGAAAAAAGAAGGAGAAATTTTTACAAAAGAAAATGAAAATGTTCTTGCATGAGACCCAGTGTCTTTCATATAGGTTGTATGCAGCTCAGATAGAGAGGTCAACCTGGCCTGATTGGCCTGATTTCAGTCAGTGAAAATGACAATCAGGACCAGGTAGTGTTATGATGTACTCAAGGTTGTGTTATGGCTTATTATACACTGACTTTAACCACTCAGATCATTCTAGAAGTAGACAATGTCTCGACTTTACATCTGTATCAAATTCATTCGGTCAGGCTTTCTTACCATCTTATTTTTGTCACTGCCCTCTCCTCCCAGTCGCACCCCCCAGCCTGAGCCGGCAGGAGCTTGGTGACACCCTCATCTTCCGCTCGGTGCAGATGGGAAGCAGCGCTGTCTACCAGTGCAATGCTTCTAACCAGCACGGCTACCTGCTGGCCAATGCCTTTGTCAGCGTCCTCGGTGAGACATGGGGGAGGGAGGTTGATTTCAAAATGTATACAGAGCAGTAACGAACACTGACTTCTGTCAGTATAATAATACTCACCTGTAAAATGACCGTTTGTATATCAGTTACACACTGCAAGATGCCTTGAATTCATGAATTGAACGTTGTTCTAGTTTCCTTCAATGGTAAATTGAAGTAAACAGGGATCATGTTTAACAACAGCAGACCTGTAGCAAAACATCAGTTTACAAATTCTAACACAACTCAGGCAGTATAATCCAAGACTCATTTATCCAGTCGTAAGCTCAGGATTTCCTACACACATGCATTTTCACTAAAGCTTTGTGATCTGAAACACGTGTACCTATGAGTAACACACACTGAGCATGTCCAGACATGCTACTTGGCTGTGCATGAGACTGTTTGCACTGATGTGATTTAAATTGTAAGGTTTTAGCAAAAATGCATGTATTTGAGAAGTATTGAGCATACATGGATATATGAGACTTGGATGATACTGCAGGAATTCCATTTAGCTGCTTCAAATTGATTGAATTGATTGATTGATTCAGGTTCAGGTACCTGGTATCATGCATGCTAGCTAACTGTCACACTGGGACACTTGAATAAAACAGATCCATCGTTAATGTTATTAATTACATCTGTGCTTCTCCAAGTCAAATTTTCTGCTCCTAAAACATCAAACACTCACTGATCACTGATTAAACTGTTCAAACCTTTAGATCTACAAATGTTAAACACTGAAATGCAAGAGCTCTTAAAGTGGTAAAGATCTCATTCACTGTCCCTGTCTTTGTAGACATGCCTCCGAGGATGCTGGGCCCTAAAAACCAGCTGATTAAAGTCATTGAGAACAACCGCACCTTCCTGGAGTGTCCCTTTTTTGGTTCCCCTCTGCCAGATTTGCGCTGGTGAGCATCTGATGTTTATTTGTTCACTCAAATGCAAACATCACCAACTGTGAATCCACATCCACATGTCCTTGAGCATGACACTTAATTCATATATCTATACTGTATTACTTTATCCATGTGTGTAGGTTTAAGAATGGACAGGGCAGTGGGCTGGATGGTGGTCAGTACCGTGTTTACATCAATGGCACCCTAGAGATCAAACGGGCCCGAGCAGAGGATGAGGGCACCTATACCTGTGTGGCCAACAGCATCCTGGGCAAGGCCGAAAGCCAGGTTCGCCTGGAAGTCAAAGGTCAGACATTACATCACTTGTGTGTGTGTGTGTGTGTGTGTGTGTGTGGGGGCATATATGAAATGATTTCCTTTCCCTGTGCCAAATAGCCTGTGCTGTTGGATTATATTCACATCTCTTGTGCCTTTGATTAAACTGCCTCATCTTCTGTTTACTTACAGTTACATTTGTATTCAAACTGCACACACAGCAAAAATATTTCCATTTTAGCGTTCAGGGTAGAACTCAGTGAAAAGAATTAAAACAGAACTAATCTGCCAAGGCAGAGAGATAACTTTTCAATTTTAAGACACTCTTTTTAAAGTCTGCCAGATGAAAGTCTAAGAGTGTGCTCTATCCAACTCTGTTACGTCAGTCATTAGACACACCTTTCACTTCCTGGATGTATCTATATGTGCAAGTTTATGTAGTATGTACGTGTGTGTGTATGTGTTCCTCTTCAACGTTACTCCAATTCAGAGCCGACTCGTATAGTTCGAGCCCCAGAACATCAGTCAGTCATCAGGGGCTCCACGGCTCGCTTCAACTGTAAGGTGAAGTCTGATCCCACTCTGCCCAATACTGTGGCCTGGACCAAAGATGACAAGCCTCTCTACATGGGATGGAGGTAACAGCACCTGCACTAACTTGAAAATATTCTCTTATGTGTCTATCCTGCATGTGTAAGATCAGAACACCAACGACCATGTACTGTAAGTGTTAAAGAATAAAATACGTCTAATCCATGCAAAGGTATCATTTAACAAGGGTAAATGTTTGAAAAAAGTAAGGGATGATACGTGACCTGGTTTATCATTATCACTTTTTAATGGCTGATGTGGAGGCATGAACTGTCCAGTGTGCAGTGTGAAGTCTTTCCCTGGTAACACCTTTGGGTTTACCTAATACCTGGAACCATCACTGAGGCCCCATAGGGTTCTTTTGCTATGGAAGAATTATTCACTACTCAAGTAAATATGATTTATCAACTGGAGGTATTTGTATTCCACTTAGCTCATAGAACTCTTTGGCCCAGCTATTGGGACAGCTATTAGCCAGAAAGCTAATGTTATGCTAGCAAGATTCAAAGTCTATTACATTGTGTATGGTTGACAAACATTAAAAATAATCTGACAGTATGTCTAACAACAAGACTAGCCAGCTATCCAGCCAAGTCACTGTCCCCAAATCAGTATCAAGACCTTCCCAAACAAACAATATGCCACGTGTAGTGTTACTATCGGCCACGGCCTGATGTAGCGAGTTGAACAGTGAGTGGGATGTGAGGTGATTGCTTAAGTTCAGAGGGGCAGTGTAGTACCTGCAGAGTGTATTACAGTCTCCATCCTGTGGTGTTCTGATGATAAAGCACTGAAGGACTAATGTTACACTCAGTGTTGGCAATGAATTGTAAATAAAGGCTTTGATTGTGTCCCTTAGTCATATTAGATACAGGCTGATACTATTATGTAGCCAGCACATTAATGTGAAATAGTGAACAGACAATTTAGCCTGAACTTCTTAGTAGGTGTTAATGATCAGTTTTTAATGGACACCCTGCAGCCAATCAGGATCAGGTATTCACTCAGACTGTAGTATAAAGGAATTTAATTTATCAGTCAATGGATGACTGGTCTGTGGTTTGTTTGTGATTAAGGGAATTTATGAGATAAAATCTTTTGCAGCCTGGCTCATGTCACAGTTCCCCCACCCAGGGTCTTTCCGAAGATATGACTAACCTGCTGAAATCTGACTTTCTTTCTAGTTTTTTTTTAACAGGTTAACATACTGCAGTCATTAAAACACATGCAGGGCTGATTAATGTAATTTTGAATCATTGCTTGCTTTTGTATAGTTGCATATTAGGCTTTACTGTATGGCAGGGTAACATGGGTAATGTAAGACTTTTGGGACATTCGTATATTTATCGTCAACTTTAAAGAAGATTTATGACACAAAATAGAAACGTATCTTCTTGTTGTATACATATCCAGAGGTGTATACTTGAGTCACATGACTCGAGTCAAGTCAGACTCGGGTAACAAATGTGATGACTTTAGACTTGACTTGACAAAAATCAAAAAAGACTTGCAACTCAAGTTGGACTTTAACACCAGTGACTCGTGATCTCACTTGGACTTGAGCCTTTTGACTTGAAAAACCCTTCCCTCAAGCCCAAAGATTAAAAGGTATGCAATTTAAAAAGTGTGAGAGGAATCCTGTCATTTACCGAATCTACTAAATAACATTCATTTCCCCGCAAGTCAACACTTAATTTCCCAGATGATCTACTTTGTTTGAACCAACCCAACAGCATCAAATCTAAATGCAGGATAAAAGAAGAACTAATGTTATATTACTGAGTGCCATTTGGAAAAAATGGCACAAAAGATTAAAACTATGTAGTGGTCGATCAAAAACGATTGCAGTATGCAAAACATATGGGTTATTCCTCCGTAAAGTAGGTGAATAACTCTTTCATTTAAACACAAAACATGCAAAAACGTGTTACTTTTATATTACTAAGACAGGACAGAAGTGTACAAATTTCTGTTATGCTGCTGGGTAATACAACTGTATCTTATGAAAGTGCACTGTCAGTACTACTTTTTATTTTTAGATTAGTTTTTGGCCTTTTTGTGTTATTAGATAGGACTGATAGATATGGGGGGGGGGGGCAATATGCAGTAGAGGCCCACTTAGTGCACACGCTATACCAGGCGAATCACTGGGATGCCCCACCAATACTTTTTTTATGATTAACTTAAGTCACACTAGTTTTAAGAAATAAATACAAATTTTGAAAAGCATTTTGTTGTCAAAATGGCATTATATCTGGTCAAGAGCACATAAAGACTTGTTAAGGACTCAGTACTTAAAGGTAATGACTTGGGACCATACACAACAGTGCTGGAACTTGCCTGTCTTGACTTGGGACTTGACTTGGAACTTGTAAAGCCTTACTTGTGACTTGCAAAACAATGACTCGGTCCAACCTCTGATACATGGACACAGGTATACATATATGGTAGAGTAAATGTGAAACAAATAATTTGCAGATAAGAAATTGATGTTTAAAGCAAAAGTGTAATCAGTCCACTGTAAAAGATATGGCACACAAAAGGAACGTAATTTGTCTTCAAGAGGAAAGCTAAAACATGTCGAGAAATGAGTCAGTTTTACACTCAGGAGTTTTTTAAGTTTAGAATTGAATGACTGATTCATTTTAATAGATGTCAGCTTCAAAAGTGTAAACATGGAATTTTGCTGATCCTTTGTCTGTTTGTCTCCCAGGCTGAGGAAAGACGAGGAGTCGCTAACCATCCCCAATGTGAATGAGGGCGATGAGGGCTCATACACCTGCACTGTTAAATCTGAGATAGACGAGGACTCAGCCTCAGCCCGCCTCACTGTGTTAGGTACACTCATACACAGCAGTGCTGGAAATAATGACTTATTAAGAGCTGAATGTATGAAAATAAAAGTTACTGTATTTCCATTGGAATGTACCAGCACTTTACAGAATTTACATGTCTTTCCCTCTTTGACACACACACACACACACACACACACACACACACACACAGCTTTTATTTTTGCTGTTAGTGTTTTATATTTTCTCTTTTAGCTCCTCTTTAGATATTTACTGTAAATGTCTTCAGTTTTTCTTGACCCTGTACTATTTTTCAGCTCTTCAAATGGAAATCATGCACGTTGTATTGTTGCTGCAGTTTACTAAAATACTGACCTAACTTAGCTTTAACTTTACTTACTCCCACTGATTCAACAGTTTGCATGCAGTGTATTGAGACACTGTATAGTGCTGTGTAGGTAGTGCTGTAGTGAAGCTGTAATGTAGACACAGTTTGAACATCCTGTGTGAACATTGTTTTGACATGAGACTTTTCATTAATGACACTGAGTCACAGGAATAAGCCACTGTTGTTTGTTAAGAATAAAATTTGGCCCTCATTTAAATATACAAAATGTAGGGACGCTGGTGGCTTAGTGGTAGAGCAGGTGCCCCATGTACAAGGCTGTTGCTGCAGCGGCCCGGGTTCGACTCCAGCCTGTGGCCCTGTGCTGCATGTCACTCCCTCTCTCTCTCCTTTCACGCTTGTCTGTCCTATCCATTAAAGGCTAAAAAGCTCCCCAAAAAAATATCTTAAAAAAAAAAAAAAAAAATATATATATATATATATATATATATATATATATACAAAATGTAATTTTCAGCCGCCAGGTGTTTTCAGTTAATTCATTCATCTTCTAACCACTTCATCCTCTTGAGGGTCGCGGGGGGGCTGGAGCCTATCCCAGCTGACATCGGGCGAGAGGCAGGGTACACCCTGGACAGGTCGCCAGACTATCGCAGGGCTGACACATAGAGACAAACAACCATTCACACTCACATTCACCCCTACGGACAATTTAGAGTTATCAATTAACCTAGTCCCCAGTCTGCATGTCTTTGGACTGTGGGAGGAAGCCAGAGTGCCCGGAGAGAACCCACGCTGACACGGGGAGAACATGCAAACTCCGCACAGAAGGGCTCCCACGCCTGGGATCGAACCGGCAACCCTCTTGCTGTGAGGCGAGAGTGTTAACCACCACACCACCGTGCCGCCCCGTTTTCAGTTAAAACAATTACAAAAAATGGAGCGATGTTGTCATTGTACTTAGTTTCTCTAGGTAAAATTCCTTTCATGTTTATCATTCAGGAAGTCTTTACTGGGAGCTGAATTATCCACAGACATCTCTTCCTCTCCAAAACAAATAGACCTGGTGACTTAAGCTGGTTAAAAACACTGATTACAGCAGTTTCACATTAAAAATCAGTGTTTCCCCACCCTGTTTAGCTCAAAAGGGGCTGGTGCCAAGCTACTGTTCACATTTGCTCAGCGTGTTCCTCTGATTTGAACATCCGATGACTAAAACCCTTTATATGATTAAACATGTAGCTTAAAAGACCAAGATCTTAAGAGTGTGTTGTAAAAATGTGGCTTAAAACTGGATAAAAAGATAACTTATAACAGCTTCTTGCAGACCACCACAACCCTGACGCATGTGATCAGGGGTTATGACAGCACTGAAAGGCGACAGCAACCTGTGTCCTTTATTAAAATTGCATATTTCTCAGTGTTATAACATTGGTGGAAAATTTTTAGATAATGTAACAACTCAACAAAATAAGCACCATTGGTTCTGTCATTTTTAAACATTTAATGTGTAAAAGTTCGGCAGATGTTACCGTGTTTTGAAGGCATGTTTATCATTCTCAAAAATTCATCCTGTCTTAAAAAGTAGTGTTTCTGCTAAGCAGTACATTTCATTTGGGGTCAAGAAATGTCTCAACATTCTGGCTTACATCTGTGTCTCAAATCTAAATGTCAATGCAAAGGTCTCAAATGTGATGATGATGATTACACGATTGTCTCAAACTGGATGTTAGTGAAGCTGACTTTTATTAATCCAATGACATGTTAACCACTGTGCTCCCTTGCTTTTGACTGGCTGGTAGACTAACCTGCAAACTCTAACCTTTATACCCACTTCCTGGTCCTTGACCTCGCCCCACAGAGGAAGCCTCCCTCAACCCCTCAGTCTCTAGTGCCTTGCCTCCAGGTAACACACGGCTCGGGTCAAAATCTTTGTTTTTCTTTTCTTTCCTGTTCCTGATTTGTATCAAGTTTACTTTGTGTTCTTAATGTTTTACTTTCTGTCCTCTGTCTCTGTCTAAACGTGTGCCTCTGCAGTGTTATAATATCGATATGAAACACTGTTCTATTCATCTTGTATGTGCTAAATATTATTTTTTTTCTCCATGATGTGTGTTTGGAAATAGTTAATAATGATACAGATAGGATTTTGTATGCATGCACCACAATTCGTCCCGTCAAGTCATTTATTCTCATTGTTAGTTTCATAATGTCCAGTTCGGAACCATATTTCCACTCATTCTGAATTATTTGTTGATGTTAAGTAGTTTGTCTGATTTTTCCTCATTTTACTGGGCAAAACATTTATGATTTTCTGAAACAAGTAACTCAACAGTGCACTAAGAGGAGATTTAAAGGTGCTTTTCAGTGTAACAAAATCTAGTGGTGTAGCTTAATTTAAAGGCATAGTTGACTCCAAAATCAAAATCTTTCCTCCTACCTGTAGTGTTATTTTTCATCTAGATTGTTTTGGTGTGAGTTGCAGAGTGTCACTTCTGCAACTTTGCAGTTGGTGGGTTTAGTTTGGTAGAAAAAAAATAGCTCCTGCATGAAGCTGCACACAACAAAGTCTGTGAATTATCTCGAGTAACAGGGTCATAATTTCTGGACAGAGACATAGCTGAGTTTTTCGAATGTATTTTTTTTTTGGCACTTTGAGCACCACAAGCTGAGTGCCATCTAGATTCATACTGGAAAGAAGGCAGACATATCTCCAACACTCAGCAACTCACAGCAAAATAATCCAGACTGATAAATGGCCACTACAGGAAAGAGGAAAAATCATATTTTTCCTCTTTCCTGTAGTGGCCATTTATCAGTCTGGATGAGTGAGTTTTGATTTGGGGATGAGTGAGTTTTGATTTGGGGATGAACTGTCCCTTTAAGATTAAAGGAGTGACCAAAGTTTTCTCATAGAATGATTCGTATGATTTCCTACGAATTTGCGCCCTACGAATGACATTACGTCCTTAACGTACAGTTACACAATGAACATAAAGTTTTGGAGGTCAGGTTTAGGCAATAAAAGTTACTGTGGTTAGGTTTAGGAAAAGAAACATGGTGAGGACGTACCTTAAAATGACTTCAAAGATTTTTGTCAACCATCCATCACCTCAACCTGCCTTCTTACAAGTGCTTGGGATTGTTTCCTTGTTTACTGCCGTCAGCACATTGGTCACATGATGGCAACCTTTCAAAATACGTAGGAAATGTACGAATTCGGGTGCACTGCTCTTCGTAGGAAAACATACCAAATTTGTGAGAACTGCCCTGAGTGACAGGTGTTTTGCAGCATGCCTGTGGCTGTGTGCATGTGTGTGTGTGTTTGTATGTGTTGTTCCCTGTCTAAAGTAAGGTTATTCCCTGTTTCTGTGCAGACCGTCCAGACCCTCCCATGGATCTGGATCTGTCAGACCCTGCAGCCCGCAGTGTTCGCCTCACCTGGATCCCTGGAAATGACCACAGGAGCCCAGTCAAAGGTCAGTATACACACACACACACACACACACACACACACACACACACACACACACACTCTTCCTTTGCCTGCATCCTCACTTTTCCTGGACATCCTGGAAGGGATTGTATAACACTTGCATTATCACATTTCTCTAAATTTGCCTTCACAAGCACAGTCTGAACCTGATTTGTGTATTTGAAAGCTTTGCACCATCTATCTCAGTGTCCTGACAGAGTGTAGCAGTAAAGTGCATCGTCTAGGGAGACTGTGTGAGTAAAGAAGAGCTAAAGAGGTGATGTGTTAGAGTTTGTCTCAGGTCCCCAAGCTCAGGAGAGAAATGGTAATGAAAGGATGTTGAAATAGAAACACTCATTACTGAAGAAATGAGGTACATTTTGATAGGCCACAATTATAATCCATCTGTCTGAGGGCCTATTACTTATAAAATGATAATTATAATCTGTATTAATAGGAAGATTTGTAAAATTAATGCAACAGGCTCATTAAACTTGGGTGGATATGAAGTAATGAAATGACAAAATAATACATGAAGCCACAGCTGCAGGAGTTCCTAGAGAACCTACTGAACCCTGTCATGGATCTCTAGATGTCTATAAATCTCCACTGCTGTAACAGGAAGTGGTCTGCTGTGTGTTTCTGCAGAATTCCTGGTCCAGTTCGAGGAGGATCGCTGGGAGCCTGGCAGGTGGCAGGACCTGGCCTCTTACCCCGGAGATCTCAACTCTGTCATTCTGCAGCTTGCCCCCTTTGTCAACTACCAGTTCAGGGTCATCGCCATCAACTCAGTGGGCCCGAGTCAGCCCAGCCGCCCCTCGCCACGATACAAGACAAGCGGAGCTGGTGAGGAGAACGACACACTCATCTAAAAATCACATGTATTTGAAGACACGTGTAACTTCTTAGTTGGCTCATTGTAGTTTAGGTGTCTTGAAATCAACGTACCTTCTTGCACTTTACATGAAAATTATGATTTGTTTGACTGAGGGCTTCAGGTCATAACAACCCGCCTACATTTGTGAGAATAAATTTGACCTTTGATTTGAAATAGTAGATGTGTCTCCTTGAAATAAATTTGTTTGAGTCTATAGGACAGTGGTCTCAAACTAGGGAGGCACAATAATATCACTACGTCATCGGTATTGGCTGATATTGGCTTGAAAATAAACTACTGGAATCAGCCAACATGCTTTTTCTTATTTTTGCACAATGAATGAATATTACACACATTGAAAAGTGTTCTATTTGATGTCTCCATCTGCTGGTGGGCCATCATGATATAAACATGCATGCATAATACGATATTAATTCCACTACAGAAGAAACTTGATGATCACCAAAATAAGGTGGGGAAAAAGTGGAGATATCGATATCAGTAGGGGTTATCGGCCAAATAAGTTGTTATAAATCAGCATATTGGATATCAGAAAAAAAAAACAAATACTGTGCATCCCTGACTTAAACCCAATTACTGAGGGGCAGATTGTTTTCTCCAAGAAACTTTAAGTGAAATCACTTAATCATATTACAAACTCTTCTGGGGTGTATGCTGTTATAGTTGATGGTTTCATCTTTCTCTACACTATCATTAATTTCAGAGTTTACAACTCTGGTCATGGGCAGCATATAATACTTTTGCGCCTTGTGATGTTAATTAATGATGTATGGTTTCTACGGCTGTCAATTGATCAAAATATTTAATTGTGATTAATCACGATTGCCTATAGTTAACTTGTGTTTAATCGCAAATTGTTCTTGAGCCTGCAAGCTGTAGCCACCCGTTTAGCAACTGTATTGCTGTTGAAAGTTTGTTGTTTGAAGAGTTGTCCAGGTGACTCTGTTACAAACTATCCAGTGTGGTCTGCCTTTGGTGAGGTGGAGGAAGGCTCTCTGCATCAGTTGTGTGTTTGGCCAGCAGGTGCTATTTGAGGGTAGTAACTCAATTCACATAGCCAGTAAATGCAAATGACTTTAGTCTTGAAGAGAGAACCATCTAGCAGGGCTTTGAAACTGACCTTGCCATTCAAAAGACCCCTTTCTTTATCCATTTTGGCTCACTGAGGTTTGTTTCTACTTGCCATCCACAACGTTACTGCTGCATGGCTTTCTGATTTCCCAATGTATGAGGTGTGCCAAGGGTCATAATTACAGAAGGTATGTGTGGTAATCACGCATGAAAAAAAAAATGTGGCATTAAAAGAAATTGTTGTTAACTCATTACTAATGTGTCAACTTTGACAGCCCTAATAGTTTTTATTTTTCTCAGTTTAATATACTTTATATATTATACTGTACGAAATATGTTTCAGGTTTCATTTATATTTCATTTATATAGCACTTTCAAATGTCATGGCATTAAGTTGGTTTGCTATCTATTTTGCATTGTAAAGCGGCTATTATTTAAACTTAATCTAAAGAAGTAGTAAGGAGGGGCAGGACTAGATAAGTATGGCTTCTTTCTGTCCCTTCTCGGACATATAATATGGTGTTTTGCAAATGAATGTGTGTTGAATTAGCTGACTGTACAATTAATTTCTATCGTCGTTTGACTTTTTAAGAAGAATTGTCAACTGATATGTTGAACTGTTCAAGATAAATAAACAATTCAATTCAAATGTGCTTCACAATGACAGATATATAAGTATACATGTAAAAGCATAGATGAATAACAAAAAAGCAAGACATATAATAGCATAGATAAATAAAGCAAAATTAAAATCAAAACAAGTTCAAACACAATTTAAAGCCAGGGAATCAGATAAAAATAGAAAAAAAATCAGCTTAATCACAATTAGAGTGAAAGCCAGGGAATGAAAGTGAGTCTTAAGGTGCATCTTAAAAGCATCAACAGGCTTTCTAATAGCTTCTGGCAGGCTGGACATGTTTCACATATTGGGGTGTCACTGTGTTGCAAGTAATATACTTTTTATTTATCTATTTTAAATTTTGATTTTTTTTCATTATTTCTCTCATTGTAAGTACTTATTTGTGTCTCTCTCTGTGTTGCTGTTGCAACACCTGGGAATCTTATCTAATGTTAAAATAAACACAGAGATAAATCAAAATAGGACAAAATAAATGTTGAATTGTTGGCCTAATGAATGAATAAATTGTAAACCCGCGGGCTGGATATGCAGTGTGTAGCCAAGGTAAAAGTAATACAAAGTTAAAGACTCTGGGTTTTCAGCTGGTGTTAGACCATCTCTGTACCTTCAGCTGTGAGGTTTGTTGGAGATGATGTTGTTCACTCTAAGTAAATTTTGTTGTGTTAAAAAAAGCCCCAGATGCCATTCCTAGAGGTTTGCGAGGCTGGGGATCCAAGAAGGACAACATGGAGATCACCTGGGAGGTAAGACATGTTCAAGGCGAAAATAACGACTCATAAGACTCCTGTTGCCTGTTATGCCGCTGTGACAGCCGTGACCGGAGGCAATAGGCTTGTTTGAGGTGAGCCAGGCCTGCACAGATTTGATAACCAGCAATCACCACACAATGCATGCCGGTTAGATTTGTGTTCGACTTCATCCCAACTTGCTCTGATGTCATGCAAAAGTGGACAATGACATTGTCATGAGATCAAAGCAGCCATAGTTTTTACTAACAGGCTGATGTTTTCAATTTATTAATGTAGTCTGGGGACAAGTCTGCTCTGCAGCAGCAAACTGATATGATGCTGATGTATATGAGAATTCATGTAAAATCAAGGTTGAACCATGAACATATATTACAGATCATCTGTAAAACATTTTATGAAGCTACTCTGTAATTAAAACAATTGGAGACTGTGATCAAATTGATATACAGGTTTGACATCCGCCTCAGATCTAACAGGATGACTTCCTGTATGAACTGAAGGCTGCTAGAGATTGTCAGGAAACTGTCCGACTTGACCAAGGCTTTTTGTCACCACCTCCTGCTGCTGCCCCCTGATCTCATCCACTTTATGGGCTAGGCACAGTTCATCTCAAACAAGCCTGTTATTTTTTGTGTCTGTCCCATTCTTGTGAATGTGGTATCTCAGCAATTTCTTCAAATTTGGCACAAATATCCACTTTGACTCAAGGATGAATTGATGAAATTTTAGTGGTAGAAGGTCACTGTGACCTCACAAAACATAAAAGATAACATAACTCAAGAATCCATATGCTAATTATGATAAGATTTTACACATATCTCTAATAGGATAAAATGATGAATGATGATACTTTATATCCAAAAGGTTAAAGGTCATCATCACTGTGACATCATAATGTTCTGCGGAATCCCTTCTCTGACCATTACTCAAAAAATACTCTCATTACCTTTTGTAAATTCCTTCAAAATTTGAAGAGTCTGGATTTACATAAATGGAAACTGCAACTTGACAGGCTGGTGGAGACGGACAACTGTGAGGTGGTAATACCATGTTTTTTTTTGTTTGTTTGTTTTCTACAGCCTCTGCTTGATCTGGAGAGAAATGGTCCAAACCTGCACTACAGTGTGTGGTGGAGACGGAAAGATTCGGGAGAGGAGTGGAGAAATGTGACCACGGTGGGGTCCAAACATGTCGTCCATAACACAGAAACTTATGTGCCTTATGAGATCAAAATCCAGGCCAGGAATGAGTTTGGACACGGACCTGAGTCTAATGTGGTGACTGGATACTCTGGAGAGGACGGTAAGTCGATACACACTGGATATCAGTTTGTGAAAGCTAATATCAACATTGATTTTTGAACTAAAGCTGGTAGATATTTTGTGTTGAAGCTTTTAAGCTGACAGAAACTCTCTTTGCCTCTCACAATGTGATCAGTGAATCTTTTCACTTTGACTTTAAGCCATTTGACTGCAAGCAACAACAGCACCAATGAGGGAATGTTCTTATTCCTGCTTAAGCTATATTTTTGTGACTGCTCACACATACTGTGTCACTTTTTGTGTGTTCAGAGCCCACTGATGCTCCCACTGACCTGAGGGTGTCAAAGGTTGACAGCACCAAAGCGAACATACACTGGAAGCCTGTGGACCAGAGCTCTGTCCAGGGAGAGTTCAAAGAGTACAGAGTGAGACTGACTGTCTTTTAATGCTAATGAACTGACTACGGAGTTGGTCTAAAAATAGACTATTTCTCAGTCTTTGACAGTTTCTCTTGTTTCTCCTTACCCTCCTCCTTACCTTCCAGTTGCACTACTGGCGTGAGTCCAGCCTGGTTCCAGGTCTGGTGGTCAGTAAGGAGAAAAAGACAAAAGGTTTCTACAGTATGGTGGCCGAGCCATCTGGCATCCTCAGCGACCTGGTGCCCTTCTCTAAATACAAGATGTTCATGGTTGTGGCCAACAACCTCTTTGAAGGTCCCCCCAGCAACACGATGGAATTCACTACTAAGGAGGGAGGTGAGGCCCACATCTCATGTAGTTTCACAAAAGTGTTCTAACAAGGCTGGAGGTAAATTGAAGATTTTATACCACAGTTTTCCTGGCCAAAATAATTATGACTGATGATATTATGACGATAATCATCAAAATATCTCAAACTCTTAAAATGTCATTTAAACTTACTGGAATGACTTTACCTTCCATTTTGTTAACAAACAAATATTGTTATGACATCACTGATAGGTGATGCATTGCATATGATATAGTGGGTTCTACTTGCAACGATAGTGTATTTTTTTGAACAGTTTAGGGATATTTCTTATTTCCTATTCATAGTTTCTTTTTTATCATATTTGTATAGCTGTTGTTTTGCTGCCTTGTTTTTAACGTATACTTTCACTGCACTGAATCTGAGAGCTGCTACCTCATTGTCGTACACGTACAATGACAATAAAGAGATTCTGATTCTGAGCAAACATTCCGACCCTCACCTATGGTCATGAGCTTTGGGTAGTAACCCATAGAATGAGACTGTGGATACAAGTGGCTCAGCCTTAAACAAAGGGTGAGGACCTCAGATGTTCGGAGGGTGCTCAGAATAAAGCCACTGCTCTGTTGCTCCAAAAAGGCCGTTTGAGGTGGGTCAAGCATCTGATCAGGATGTCTCCTTTGCTGGGGAGACAGACACGAACTGGCCCTGGATAATCAGATGAAAATGGGTGGATGGATGGATAGGAGAGTGGTATGTTCAGTGTGACAGCAGCATTCACGTAATTTAGTAAACGAGCTAAACAAGCACGATATTCACGATTGTATTGGCAATGGAAAATCCCTACAATCAGCTTCCTGTGAGTGTTTTTTCTATCAGTAATCACCATGACAGTATGACAGGCCAAGAGCCAGTCAGTCAGACTAACGCTTGCTCTCTCTTTAACACATATTTTAAATGAAACTATATAGGAGGCAATTTAAAAGTAAAATTTAAATTAGCTTTTGCAACCAAATTTGCTGTAGGGACAGAGCATTAAGTTAACTTTGTAAGAGGTATTCTGACACTGTCTATATGGACACTCTGAAGATAACTTGTGCAGTTTAAGTTTTTTTACCCCCACTGTCTGTTTTCTAAATCCCTGCTCCTCTTTTGTGTCCACTCTTCACATATTTGTTTGCTTGATTATATGTGTCTATCTGTGTGTTTGTAGTGCCAGATGCTCCGAAGTTTTTCAGGATTAACCGGAGAAGTTTTGACACCATCCACCTTGAATGGGACAAACCTCTGGAGCCCAATGGCATTCTGATTGGATACCACCTCAAGTACCAAACAGGTGAGCTGCTCTGATTTGTCAAACCCCAAATATTCACACATAAGTACACACTTTCAGACAGAAAGCATTTTTACCTTGGTGTTTCCACTTGGTGATGAGTTGCTTAACTGTGTGAACTCTATAAAGTTCAGGATGGTACCAATGGAACCGTTCCTTGCCATCCCCAATTCAGTCACCCTTCTGTTACTTAGCACACTGATCTGGCACTAAAAGGTGGAGCTAGAAACACTGCAGTTCATTGACCGTCCTCCTTGCTCAGGGCTGAGTTGCAGCTGGTTTTGAAGCTCATCTGACCTCTGTTCATATTGTTGCAAGTCTTACATATATTAGTAAACTCTGTTGCTGCCTCTCTTTTTTCTTCTATCTTTTAAGGTGGAACATTTACTTGTAATTTTACTCTACTACTTTATTGCGTGCGTTGATGACTTGACTGCATCAGTACACTTGAAGTTTCAATATGACAACTTTGACCATTCCATTAGTTTTTATTGTCTTTCTTGGATGACATACACTTTTAATGAGTGGATCTTCAAGAGTTTAAAAATATGTATTGATTAGGACCGGATTATGGGAACTGTATTCTAATCCAAGCGTCATGGAGCATCATTCCTGTGGGCTCCGGCAGCACTAAACCCCTGCGCTTGCCTGAGATGGACTAAATGCATGAACCTGCTATTTATAAATATCCCATCGAGAGAAACTCTCACTGCAGCCTGTTCTGTGTATGTTCTGAAAATGTCAGTGTGCAATCCTGTTCCATTGTGCAGTGGAAACGCCAAACAGACCTAGGGTCTGGGTACAATGTCTGAAGGGTTACTTTTGGAACCTAAGGTACTGTACTGAAAGTGTTTGGTGGAAACGGGGCTTAAGTGTTTGTGAGCCTTGGGTATTTGCTTTGTTTTATAGTTTTTATTTGAGTCATATCGACCTTATACCAAACAACTTTAATGCTATTTCACTGTAACAGAAAAATGTCCAATGTCAAAATAAAATCAAAAGAGTTTTACCTCAGTTAATGCGCTCTCATGATCTTGATCTTTGGGGAAAGGTCGTCATAAACTCAGTCTTGGCTGTCTTAAGTCAATCTTTTCTCATCTTGATGTTCTGACAAAATCAAACATGTTTAATATTACTGTAAGTGTTAAGTCTTGACTCATGCAAATACTGAAGTTCACTGTAAACAACCGATGGGCGCACTCTCAACAGCACCAAACTGGAAGCAGCAAACCAGGTAGACAGTAAATGTGGAAGGGACTTTGAGGAGGCACCAAGTCTTGGTTCTGTACTGTGGAAAAACAGGAGAACCTGGTGGAGTTGTGGAGGGAACAAGAGTTGTTGTTTCATTCGGCATGTATCTGATCTGCCAATCAGCACTTGTTTTAGTGAGAAATCTTTCTTTTTTTGACAGGGACCACCTCTCATTCCCACCTTTCCCTCCCACTAAAATAATCAGCATATGCTGGCAGTGATTTAAGGCCTCTACATCCAAAATGTAAAGTTTGTATGCAAACAGAGTTTATCTTTATGGATTTACTGATGTTGAATGGACAAGAATACTATGGACATATGATGCCTTTTATCTTGTGTTTCTAGAGTTATGTGTTTTTGTGTACACATCAGGAATTGTTGATATATCGTATTTCTAAAAGGGATTTTGGCCTAATATTTTCCATCAGGAGCAGGATGGGAAATCATCTCAAAATATTCTAGTTTTAGTCTTGTGACCCTGCAAGATCCCCAGTCTTTGTAAAACCTTATATTGTGTGACGGAAAACTTTCATTGTCTTTAAATGTGAGAGGGTGTTAGACTTCAATCTTACAAAGTCTATTAGTCTTCTAGTTTATGATATACATATATTGTATTCAAAAATGCATAGCTTTACAACAAAGACATAATATGACAGCAAAATGAACGATAAACAATCAGACATATGGTCAATCTAAACCAGGCTACTGTACATATGCACACAGCTGCAGGATGCAAAGTAGGTCAAAGTGGAATGAGGAAGTTGCTCTGAAGGATCTGATGGAGTAATAACTGGAAGTTAAGTAAAATGCTGTCGGTCAGCAGCAGTGACTGTAAGCCCATAGTTAGCGGGCTGGCACTCTGTTGAAGTGTCACACTCCCCCAGTGGTTTGGGAATAATTCTGATAGTAAGCCAACCCATCTGTCCTTTTCTGTCATTCTCCTGTGTGTGTGTGTGTGTGTGTGTGTGTGTGTGTGTGTAGTCAATGGCTCTAGGATGGGTCGTCCCCAGTTGGAGACTTTCCCTCCTAATGAGACAGAGTTCACCATCCGCCTCCCGGACAGATCTACCCGCTACAAGTTCTACCTGTCAGCACTCACTCAGGTGGGAGCGGGGGAGGTGTTTGCTGAGGAGTCACCACACTTCGCAAATGAAGGTGAGTGTTTCTACAATTGTTGCCTCCCCTCAAAATATAATCTCACATTCAGTGCTTCCAAAGAATAATGCTCTCCTTGACGGTGAGAATGCATCTGAAACATGTAAGGTTTACAGTGCAGCCAGTTCACCACAGGGTCACTCTATGCCAAATAAGATGGGGGTTTTTGATTACATTACAGATTTTATATTCACATTTCAGATTTTTGTTTACAGACAAACAGATCTAAATAATTCACAGACACAAGCAAATGTCATATATTCCACTACTGGCCCATAGAAAATGGAAAATAATGCAACATTTGGGTCTCTGGGTCCCAAGCTATGACCCAAGCAATATATACATATAGATGTTTCCATGCTTCTGTCTAAAAATGTAGTATTTGGCTAATGTTATACCAAATTTCAATTTCAAAGGCTCTAACATAAACACTAGGTTAGTATGACAAGCCAGTGTTGCAATTTATTGCCTTTTTTTTGAGTTGCCAACATTGTGGACTCATTCCTGGGACCATTAAAATTTGTGCCTGTCCATGTGTGTAGAGTTATAAGTTCCTTCCATGTTGTCTTCATGTTTAAATCTAATAAGATATGAGGCTTACTAAACAAAACTGACTACTAAGATTCAATTAAAATATATTACAAAATGTATTTTTTGATCTCAAATAGCACATACATGAAGTCTGAACAAAGTCTGAGAGGGTCAGTGTGTAAGATATAGGGGGATTTAGTGACATCTAGAGATGAGGATTTCAACCAGCTGAAACGTCTCCCTATTAGAATTCCTTCAGGGTTCATTGATCAGAGTTTTAACCTGGAGCCAAATTATCCGCAGAGGTCAGTTAACAACCCATGTGAATAAAACCAGTAAAAATACTGAATAAAACAGTTAAAAAACCAAACAAATAGGTGTTCTCCTATGCTGTTTGGTAAGCTGCAGATGGCCTGCTTGCCTAGCACCCTCTAATGTTTGCTCACCTATTTTCTCAGATAGAGAGTGTGTTCTCAGGGATGCGCGATAATATCAGCACATCATTGCTGTTGGCCAATATCGGCCTTAAACTGAACTTTCAGAATTGGCCAACATGCTTTTTCTTTTTTTGCACAATTAAAAAAAAAAGATACATACATTGAAAAGCTTTGTAAGAGTATGCATGCATAATATGATGTTAATTCCACTACAGAAGAGACTTGCTGACCTAAAATAAGGCAGGGAAAAAAAGTGGATATATCGGTATCAGTATAGGTTATTGGCCAAATCAGTTGTTCTATATTGAATATCGACAATGGGTGGGCAGAACGACTGAAGGCTCTTGAACCCACGGTGGTCAAGTCACAATGTGAGTTGGAATGCGGAAGAGGATCTAAAAGTAGGGGAGTCTGTGTAGATAAGAAGGAGTTCAGACAGGTAGGAAGGGGCTTAATTATGAAGGGTCTTGAAGGTGAGAAGCAGAATCTTGAAATCAATGCAATATTTAACAGGAATCCAGTGAAGGTGCTGGAGAACAGGAGTGACATTATCTGTGGAGGGGGTTCTAGTAATGATATGGGCAGCTGAATTCTGGACCAATTGGAGTTTATGAAGACACTTGTGAGGGAGACCAAAGAGGACTGGATTGCAATAATCAATATGGGATGTAACCAAAGAGTGAACAAGGATAGTGGCACTGTGATTCTTATTTTCAATTGATTAAAAAACATGCTTATTATATTATACTTCATTTCTGACAATACATGCTCCTAAGCCCTACACATTGGACATTTGAATGTAAACAAAAACCTCTACCTGATTCATGGAATGACCCCTGAGTAATTTTTTTCCCACACAAAAAACACCTGAGCACTTCAGTTGCTCTCACATTTAATAGTTGATTATTATTCATTTGCACTCAACCAAACTGTAAATTATTGCCATTGCCATTTTTCATACTGTATGCGTTTCAGATATTGGTTTTAAAAGATAAGGATGAGGCTATGATCCCTATTTTTCTTGATTGGGGGGTGAATTCCACACAGACATTAGGGAAATCGGAAAATGCTGACAGAAGAATAATATGGAATGACCTTATACTTAAACATATTTCACCACACTGATCAACTTGAAACTTGCCTGAAATATAGCGGAAATAAGCGTTTTTTAAAGTTCAACAGAATAATGTCTGACCCAGTTTATCGTAAGAGTTACTGGAATTTTCATTTACTAAGAGTGTGTCTAGCATTGCTTCCCTGTATGGCACTGAACTTCCAGTCTGCTACACTGTGTGTTTTACTCTGTAATTACACCGTCTCCAGCCTTCCTCTCTGCATGGGAACTAGGTTGGTTCGATATTGTGTCTACATTGTGAGAGTCTGGTTGTGTGAATCACTGGAACCTGTGTGTGTGTGAGAGAGAGAGATAGAGACATAGAAATAGAAACTGAGAGAGCCCTTTAGTGGACACAGGCCTCTTTGTTAGTGTATCAGATGAAGAAAGAGCTGGTCTTTCTCTGATTGATTATATTATCAGCACACACACAAGAGAGGAGACACACACACACACACACACACACACACACACACATTCACAACAGATCAGAATCCCTGAGTGATTTTCTAGTCACTCAACTGTTGCATACATTCATAATACAGCGATTTGTTGATATTTAACAGTCATGACTAAAGTACACCTGACAGGTTGTTTTAAAGGATTGGTTCACCCAAAACATCCAGGAGTATCTTGCAGGAGTATCTTGCCATTTTTATTTATTTATGTATTTATTAGACTTCTGTGTCCACCGAATGTAATGGCAGTCTAAGGAATTATGTTTGTGCTGCTGACACAACCCCCCCCAAAAAAAGGACACTCACAGACATCACTGTGAGCAATTTTCATCAGGACTTTTTCTCCAGTGGAAAGCACAGACAGTTTGACAGAGGCAGATATCTCAAAACCTTAACAGATGGCATGGTATAGCATTAGTGGTAAATGAGAGTATCTTTTGAATGGATCTTCCAGCTGCTGTTGTGCTTGTTGTCCCTCTCTGTCTTTCTTACAACTCTCTCTCCTCTCCATTTCTCTTTTTGTTGGCAGAAAACTTTACTGACTCTACAGGTCTAGGTAATGGGGAATGAGAAGCACAGCGTGCCTGTTGCCCACCCCCATCCTCCATATTCGCTTCTCTCAATCTGTTCATCTTAACACTAAGCAGCAGTGCAGTCCACCTTTATTATATTATCCACTAAAGTGCAGTTCTACTGTACCAGCCCCTGCAGCTCACACTGGCAAGCAGAGGGAGTTGCTGAACTAGTTATAACACCCCCCTTGGGAAAACACCGATTTGCCTCTTGTATTTTACATCAGTAAATCATTGTTAAATGAACCTAAAGACATACAGTATGTTTTTTTAAGATCTGTGTGTGGTATCCCACAGGAAGCTATTCAGTGAATAGATATTCAACATATTCAAGCAGGTTAATAGAGCCTATGATATTAGCCCTTCCTAAGTCCCGCCCCTTTTGCTCTGTGCTCCAATAACAATCGAACAAGCTCATTACCCGGCAGAGCCTCAGTCAACTCTCCCCTTTCCTTTTCAGCATATTTTTATAGAACAGTTTGTATGATGTCCTACAAAATTGCACCCCATGAATGATGTGCTTAGTTTTAGGGAAAAAAAAGAGGACGTACCTTAACATGACTCAAAGTTCACACGGATCTGAACACGCAACCAGGGCAAAGTCCCGGGCAAAAGTCTGTTTTTTGTGACCCGTCCACCACCCTAACCCGCCTCCTTACAGGCGCCATTTGATCAGCTTTTAATGTTACTATTATATACCGTTATAACAGTAATTATATTATTTTTGATATTTGAGATTAAAGGCACAATTCATAGTCCAAGTTCTGCTTTCACCATATTAGGCGACAGATCTTCAAACAAGGGTTAACATTGGGGTTAACATGTTGACCATTGATTTTTTTGAAAAAAAAAAAAAATCAAGACTTAATAGAGATTAGTTATATAATTACACAATATACTGTACATTATTATCATATATACAATCTATATATACATGTGATTATGGCTGAAAGCTCAGTAAAATTCCAGACCTTTATGGTTTGTCAGACTTTACAAGAATGAACTTTTGTGACCACAGAAGATTTGTTTTCATCAGTAACATTGCAAACAGACAAGGTGATAGGGAGATTATTTAGGACAGTAGCAAAAATGTCTGCTTTAAAGACGATCAATGTCATCAAGTACGTAAGACTGCAACTAACTTGTCTTATGTATTTGTAGTTGTTCGTTTTGTAACTGCTCAATGTATTGTTTCCAATTTTGATTAGTTTAAAATCGTGAAAAAATTATATGAAACAGACAAAAGGTCTAAAGCTCTAAGTGAGAACAGACCAGATTGTGCTTTTCCTAATGGACTGAACTGCTGTCTACGCTGTATTTTCTTTCTATTCTCATCTGTCCATCTGCCTGTCTGCCTCTCCTCATCACTTCATTCTCCCTCTGTGTGTGAAGCTGCTGTTTGTCTGCTGCTGTGTGCTGTCAGGGATTGAAGAAGCCCTCTCCACATGCTCAGGTCATCATTGGTTTACAATACAGTAGTTTCCTCCATGCTTGACATGGTAGTAGATGTAAAATACAGAAAATTTAACATTTGAGATATATCATTATTTACACCACATGTCCCACATTCTAAATCTTTGGTATCTCTGATTTTGGAACCAATCCCTGATGGCGCACCTTCACAATGCAATCTCACAGCATCACTGCCTCTTCCTGTCTGCCACGAAACGCAAGTTAGCCTTGTGTAGCAGCAACTAATGTGTTTTGATGCGTTTTTCTGTCATTGCCATTGGATACAATGTCACGATGACGCTACTGTTTTGGGAGTGTGTGTGGAACGGGAGGAGTTGCACGTCCTCGCATTAAGATGTCGAGAGGGGGGGAAACATTTTGATGAATGATACGACTGGATGAGCGTGCTGGGGATGACAAACAGAACTCCATCAGCAGTTGGCTCATGCACTCACTCACTGGCTTGATTGTCCTGCTTCTGAGCTTTTTTTTTTTTTAAAAGTCATGTCACTCTGCCATCTTTGTACATTGCTTGTGTTCTCCTGGTCAGTTGTACATAGAGTACTGAGGATTAAAGGTAAGGTGGCTTGAAGCTTTGGGCTGAACTGGTGTACCACACCGGGCTGTAATGGCTCCTGAACATGCTGACATTTCCATCATCCTGTCCTACTTTCTCTTTCCTTTGCACGGAGATTTGGGGGCATGCTTGGCATCCAGACTGGTGATACAAGCATGCTGGCTGGGGTTTGGGGTTGTTGTGTGATGAAAATGTTTGGGGTGGGGGGCATCAGTAGTGGGACCCTTTACTGGCTGAAGATGACCTGAACTTCAAGGTACAGTAGGAGTGAACAATATTTAAAGTGAAAAGAAATGTGCTGATACAAAAATTGAGCAGGGCCTGACCCCCACAAGAGGGCACCAGAGGATCAGACCAGGGCTGGCTGAATTTTATTAGTAAAATTATAAGTTAAATCAGGTACAATCTAATCAAACAATGAGTCTAGAGTTTAATGGCAGCTTTCAGTACTTGGCACTCTTCCATGCTCTGTGTTACCTGCATAATTTTATTGGCTCTCAAAAAGTATTGGAGTCTGATACTCAGCCCACCCTGGCACACAACTGCTGCTACAACTGCTCTGACATTTCTAGCAAGCCCTCCAAACAGCTTACATGACAGAAATAGTGTAAAATAGATAAAGAGCTTAGCCTGCAAGTGCTGGCTAAGTATAAAGAAAAAGAGACGACTGTATTTGTCACAAAGCAAATGAGTAATAGACTGCCATCAGAGTTTCTACTGTAATGGCAAACACTGGATAACACTGCATAAAATGTGTTGTATTTTCCCATCAGTGGTGTGTGTGTGTGTGATGGAGGTGTCGGTAAAGGGGTCCTGTAAATGTAATATATGAGATCCTCCTGGTCAGTGCTGCAGAGGAACACTACTTAAAGGGCAGCCCTGTCTCCTAGAAATAATGTTTAGATACAACTAATTTGTAACAGCAAAAAGGAAACGTGATGCCGAGTGAATCACATTTTCTATAAACATAATAAGGAAATGTTGCTCATTAACATATCTGGGAAATCACAAAAATGTTGATACTGAATGTATCAGTAAAGTGTTCACTGACAACATATCTCAGTTGTTTTCCACCAAAATAGTCAATCTTGCAATACAGTGTCCACTCGTAGTGATTACTGCATTATTTTTTTATTACCTTTGTTATTAACATTTAACTGAAATCACGGTATTTCCTCAACCTTAATAACCAAATTGCTTTTGTTGCCTAAACCTGCAGACAAGAGTCTTTGTCCCTACTTGTCATAATATCTCCCTAGTCTTAACCAAAGTGCCTTTGTTGCTTAAACTTAAGACAGGAGTCTGGACATGAACCCAAGGTTCTGGTGTCAAAGTTCTGCACTGCAGTGTGTTTGCCTGCCATCCTCCCCAACCACCTTTTGGCAAAGCCTGTGCGATACATGAATGTAGTGTTTCGTTACCTAAAAGAAACATTGTCTCTGAACCTAATCCAGGCAGTGGTTACGTTACCACAACAACGTAATTTCTAGGATACAGGGTTATAAAGGGGCACTCTGGAAATGTAATTTACATAAAGTTGGGAGACTTGTGACAGACAGATAAAATTTAAAAAGAAAAGAAAAGTCAAAATGGGAGCACCAGCAGATGTTGAGATATCTTGCCTTTGAGTTCCCAGTACGGGATAAAAAGCTGCATCCTACATTTCCCATAATGCAACCAACAGTGTCATTTTTCTTACATGTTTTTTTTTTTTTTTTTCTAAAACTCTCTGTCCCCAGTTTTTGGTTTAAGTCCAAGCCAAGCTAACCCCCAGTTGTCATCATCATCACCGGGGTAACCCCAGATGACACCATCAGTTGTTGCTCTTTCAGATTTTACAAAGTTGAGTCCTTGAGTCAGTTCTCTGTGTCTCCTCTAGAGCCCTAACTAACACCCTCTTTACACCTTGCATTAAAATGTTTTTGGGTGATTGCAGTTGGGTAGTGCTTGACCACATGAAAGTACAGGTGTACATACTCCTAAAATACACTGAGGACAGATGCAATCCAATCAGTCAAACCACCTTCGAAGGTAGTTCGACTGAACACAAGTGTAAATGCAACTGCATTTTCAATCCACATATAATAACTACGTGAGTGGAAATATATAATCGCACGCAACTGTTACAAACCAGCGAGGCAACAGCAGCTTCCTCTCACCTAATGCTTGACCTGTCAGGGACTCACCATGCTCAATCTTACACACACGGCGTGGTCTATTGGCGTGTCTTCCTCATCCTGAGGTAGTCTTCCAGTCAATCACTGTCTTCATAATCAGGTAGGCCTGTTTCATCCTCATCAACCTCGATCTGGCTCTGACATATAACAGGGAAAACTATGGACATGCAAAGATTTCTTTAAGTATTTGTTATATTTTATGCCAATATTGTCTCTGAAAATGCAAACAATATCAAAATGTGCATCCAATGTAATTGTAATAAAATATATATAATTCTTATAATAGCTCTCAAGAGCAGGGGCAGGGGAAGGGCCCAATTTGACTGCGTTTGGAAATTTCCTCTTTTGGAAATTAACTAGTGGGGTGCCCCTTTAAATGCAACAGAAAAACTTTACAAAATAAAAGCAACTTTACCACTTTGACCTTCCCCAAATTACACCTAGTCATTTGCATCCCCTTCACGGACACCCAGTGTGACAGGCATGCTGTAATGTAAGCATCTGTCCTCTTGATGGCAGTGGAGTCTAAATCTGTGCAGGACAATGCTGAAGCATGTGTATCCATACAGAGATGAGGTGGACAACACTCAAATGAACACTGTCATCACTTACTGACTTGTGATGACTCAGGCGCGTGATGTGTGCAGTGATGAGTGTGAGGAATTCCTGGTGTGTTTTAGCTCAGGGTGTCATTGACTCTTTCCTGTGTGTGTCACTGTATGTCTACCTGTTTGATGTTCCTCCTGCCTTGTCTTTAACCCTTTGCTCTCTCCCACCTCCTCCCTTGTAGTTGAGCTTACAGACCCCACCGTGGCTTCAGCTCTCACTCCTACTCCTCCTCCTCTCGCTCCTCTTCCTCCTACTACCATCGCTCCTACAACCATTAGTACCTCAACTTCTACCACTACTACAACTACGACTACTACTACTCCTCCTACCACCACCACCACAACTGAGGCGACCACTACCACCAAACCTCCCGAGCTGGTCACCACCAAGCGTATTGATCAGAATGTGTTGGGTACATGCTGTTGTCCCATTGTGGTTTTTACTGTCTTTCTAGTGTTTTAGTTTGCCATGAATGGCATTTCATGGATATCAAAAGACGATTGCCTTCTCCCACCTGACGAAACAGGAAACTACATCAGGGCTGCATTCTGATAAGCTGTGTTGTACCTGCTGTACAAAAAGTGGGGAATTACTTCAGAATATTGGGATGTAGCCATCAGCTATCCTCCTGGTCAGGAAGTGAGAATCCAAACTTTTTTTTTTTTTTTTTTTTTTAAATTACATGGATGTTGATAACTGTACAGCTCATGGAGAGAGTACCCTTCAACACTTTAAAGTGATGAAGGTTGCCTATTTGGATTGATGAGGATTGTGATACTGGCAGAGCTCACCATTTTAGTCGACTCTAAACCAAGAGTAAGCATTGCGACCAAGTGTTTCATGAACTGAAAAATCCTCTGGCAGTTTCTTGTGGGTGACTTTTCTGTCCATGAACATACTAAACTTACCTCTGGTTTTGAGCAGACTTTGATCTGGATCGATCCTGATCAAAACGATAATTCTTGTAGGTCAATTCCCTTAGTGGTAGCACCATACATAGGTCTAAATGGAGCCCTGTGTACGGTTGTTGTAACTGTGCAATCTCTGCCCCTTGCCCCTTAACCCTTAACCCTTTACCCCTGACCCCCCCTCTTGTGTAGTGGTCCCTGGGCGGGAGATCTGGAATCTGACGGTGGAGCATAACAGTAACTACGCTAACGTCAGCTGGAGACACAACTTCCCGGCCGGCAGCAGCGAGTTTGTGCTAGAGCTCACACTGGACAGTAAGAAACCAGACCAAGCCCACCTATCAAAATTAGATCTAAACTTGATTATTAAAGACTAAAACAGAATAGTGAGATAATATTAAGTAAAAAGAGCAGGTGTAGACAAAGTTATTTTTTGGTTATGGTTATAAATCCACAGAGTCATCACCAACTCTGCAGTTCACATCAGCTAAGCACCTTTTAACTGACTGTTTTGGTATTCAAGGGCCTCATTACAGAAACCTCTGTAAAGCTTGAAATGCTATCCTTTGTCAGTTTAGGATGACATTAAGGATTTTGGTATTACCGAAACATTTTTTGTAACTGCATTTTATCCCAGCATAAGAATTCAGCCATTACAGAACCGTCCTAACCGAGGGATTTCCCAAGTTAGGAATTCTAAGGCCCAACCGAACACACCCCTTGCCCCTACCACTTTGCCCTTACCTCTCCATTTTGCACATTCATGTCTCGGGGTAGGTTGTCCCAGTTCTTGTTGGGATGGAGGGATGGGGCAAAGTGTTAGGGCTATATGGCACTTCCAAATGAAGAGTTTTCAGGGGCACATGTCAAACCAAGTGTTATGAGAAATCATTGGTAAGATGGCTACGCGAGTACAACAACCATTGTTTATCTTAGTTTGATATTATTCTAATGTATTATGGTCTGTTTTTGTATATACCAGCATCAGAAAAAAAATTGCATGTATGCTGATGTCTCCGGTAGCTAACTAGCTAGCTAATGTGACATTGTTATTGCTAATTTGTGCATGACAGCCCCGCAATTTGGCATATGTCCATGTTGCATTCCCCTTGTTTGATGGCATATGATGCCTGAAATTTAATTTAAGTCCAGCAGCAAAATTGTTGTTCTTGTTAGTGTTTCTCTAATATCAGAGCACACCGATAGGGTAGGAGCACAGTTTGCTAATGTTAGCCTACAGAGCACAGATATTTGCCTGGTAATGAAGGTCATTTTTGATTGATTGATAGTGTGAACTTAAGTTGTGAATGAATTGCAAGCGTCCTGACAACCACAAAAGGCTGCCTGTAGCCCACTCAAGAGAAATCAACACAGCAGAAGACAGCATACTTGCAATGCCCATCTGGCAACACCTTTATTTACATAAATACCTGCCTACCGATGCTTATCAGGGTTATAAAAAGTTGTCCCTTTTGTAGTTTTCTACCACTACCTCTTGTAACTCTGTTCCGAGGGGCAAGGTGGCACTTGAAAATGGCATGCAAGGCGAAGTATATGAAATGGGATTGGATCTAGGTTAGGAGGGGATTGACCCATCCTAAATTCATGATAACTGTGAAAAACTACAATTAACTACAAAAATGACAGCAGCACTTTTGTTAGGTCTGTATAGCAATGACAACAAAGATAGGGAACACCACAAATAACAAAATATAATAACTGACAGGCTACTAAGCCCTATGACTAGACTTTAAAATTCCTCGATCATATAAGGATATATTTTGACTGTCAAGAATATTGAATTTGATCAAAGTGCTATGTCTGGCTCTGGAGTGACTTCTCAAAGCTAGAATTGAGTACCCATAATTTTTTGTCCATGATAGCAGGCTGGCCAGCTGGTGACAAGTAAGAGCTGTTGTTATTATAGCGTCTCCATCTCAGTTAGCCTACTGGTGCATTCTACTCAAAGATACAAGCAGTGTCGAATAGATTCTAAACATAGATACAGGCATGACAGGAAGAGTGCCGACTGAAGAACTGACTTAACAGTTACAGTTACAGGATTTCTTAAATTAAGATAGAAGATAAAAGGTAGGAGGTCTGAGATTGGATTGGACGCAGTCAAGAGTTTAGGAATTGCTTCTGTAATAGGAAGATAGGAGTTTTACCTTTGAAACTTAAGACAGGACAAGCAGTCAGCATATTTTTCTGTAATGAGACCCCAGGCCCACGAGTTTACTGTCTGGTTTAGTCTCGTAGCCTCAGCAGCATTGAGGCAAGTATTTGCTACACAAGTATCAACTTTATAAGGCCACAATTTGCAATACGTGAGTGAGATTTTTATGTTGTCATGGACTTTTGCCCCCAAGTGGAAAATAAAACCCAACCTGATTAATGCAACTTTAAAAGAGCTGATATTGTATACATTTAGCGACTTTTAAAAAGTACTGTGTTTGACAAAGACTAGATATGTTTTATCGTTTTCTTAGCTTGCCGAAGGTGTTCAGTGCTGAGGATTAGAGAAATGACTGGATGTGAAAGACATTGTAATCAACAAAAGCACTCAAGCCCACTCTCTTAAATCGCACTGTGTGAATACTGTTCAGCTCATCCTTATTCATAGAAATCCCTGTTAGATGGAAATATAATTTTCTGGCCAAACTATGTTTTCCCTGCACGTCTAAATGAAATTTAGTGCTGTAAGCAGCAGAATTTTCATTACAGTGACAAGCCCCCATCATTAGAAAAATAAAGAATGATTCATTAGACTTCTCACTAAATAATTAATGCTTTATTATTTTAGCGCAGAATCAAGTTACACCTCAATGACAAGACAAGCAAGTAATGAGGCAAGAGCATAGAAGAAGGGAAAGGAACATGAGGATATCAGTAAAAGTTTTTCAATGAAATGTTTGCTGTCACAGCTCAAAAGCAGAAAAAAATACAGTATATCTCTCACCAGAGATAACCTTTAACTGCAGCAGCAGCAGCAGCAGCAGCAGCTCTATTGGCCTGTTGTCACCCTTTTTATTGAAGGAAGTGATATGTGTACCTAAAGGCTGATGTCTCAGTTTGGACTCTAAGAAGGGGAAAAAAGCAGAAGGTGCAGCACAACACAGTCTGTGTTTCTGTGTTTCCTCCTCTCTTGCTCTCTTTCTATTTCTCTCTGGTCTTTATATGATGGAAAATGTTGACTGTCATCATGTCACTACTAACTCTCTGTACAGTGCAACATCACGATGGTTTCTTTTCAACACGCTGCCTGGCTTTGAGTGCCTCTTGTTGGACCTGCACTGTGAATGGGCTGTTTGGCTTGCTTTGTGTGAAATGCTGTTTGAATGTGTCACTTTTTGGGCCATCCATGCTTCCATAATCACTTGCTTTTGCTTTGGATTGTGTGGTAAGCACTTTTAAAGTCTGCCTTTTTAAAACACATCATCCCTCCTTCTCTGGAATCTCAGAGCTGGTTGAGATTGGATAGTCCAGCATGTACAGGCTCTCTCGTTTTGCTGTCTACCAATTCACCAGTCTGTGATCTTCAATCAAGAACAGAAAGAAGGGAGGATGTATTTTTCATGTACCAGGGCAGTGGCTTTAATTCTTAATGATGTCTGAATGTGAATAGAAAGAGAAAGGGAGAGAGGGAGGGAGGAGAGGGGGGAGATGAGACTGATCTAATGGGTTTTGTCCCTCCCATCCATCTCCTGTTCTCCAAGGTCAAATCTGAAAGCTTTGACTCTAAGCCAAGAGTGGCAGGGAGCCCCTGACACTCTCCCACCTCCCATCATCCTCCTCCACTTCTCCTCCTGACTGTGATTCAGCAGTGTCTGCATTTCTGTCAGATTTAGGTGAAGGATGATGTTTTGGTGGCATAAGAGAAGAAAGCTGGGGGCACTTGTCATGAAAAAGGAAGTGAGAGATATTGCAAAAGGAAAGAAAATTGGAATAAATTTCAGATTGTGGGCATTAGTGCTGTGATTTGTACATGTTACACACCTGCATATTTATATTCCAACCTGTTTTCACAAAATTCTTGTGAAATGAGTCGATATTTTCAAATAACTTGCTTTACAAAGTAAAGGTGAGAACTGCTTGAATTTAATCCCAAGTGTAACCAAAGTTGTTTGACTTTCCCAAACTATGCTATTAGGCAGTCTTTTCACATGATGAACAAATGCACAGCTGAAATACATTGTAACATGTGGTTTATGTTGGGAAACGGTCACTGTTAGGTTTTGGCAACAAAACTACGAGGTTAGGTTTAGAAAAAAATATCATATTTTGGGCTAGAATAAGTTTGTTTGTTACACAACAATAGCATAACATGATGTAAATCTGTCATGTGAGTGACATCAATACATGATGACTGTACGTAAGTGACATAATAATAACAATTATAATGATAATAAATTTTATTTATATAGCACATTTCATACAATAAATGCAGCACAGAGTGCTTTAAAATAAGAGCATTATAAGCACTAGTGCCCCACATGAAAAAAACATAATGAACTTAAAACAGACTTAAAACAAAAAAAAATCACAAGATGAAATAAATCATAAAAAGTCATAAATCATTACATCATAAAATCATAGTATTGTAAAGCTATAAATCATAAAATCAAGTAAGATACAACATTTTAAAAGAATTTCAAAAGAATTGCAGCAGCATAAAGCATAAAAAGAAAGATTTTTAGACCTGTATTAGGAAAGTCAGGGCCAGGTAAAAGCTAAGTTAAGTACTTAATGTAGGCTGTGTCAGATATGTAACAAACATACGTATCTTAACCCTCACCATGATCTTGTCTTTAACCCAACCAAGCAGTTTTGTTGCCTATTCCTAACTGTTACCATTTAACAACGTCAATCTTATGTTTATGCTCCACCCTCTCATCCAAATATGGTCAACTCTGGCTTCAAAAAACCAAGATGGTGATGCCAAAAATGCCGTACTCGAGGAGTCAAAATAGGAGTCCACAAACCAAAGTGTTACATCACTGTGGCTACGTCTGTTGTTTACACAGTCCAAAGTCTAAAACTATGACCATTAATGGTCATATGTGTTGTGTTCTGCATTTGCAGGGGCACTAATTTAGGCAATGCTCCAGGGGGTTGTATTAGAGGGTAGAAACAATCAGTCAGTGTGGTCCTATGGGTTGAAGAACTTAAGCAGATTGTAGATTGTCACATCAAAGACAAGTGCTACGTATCAATAGCTTGATCTGCCACAGCAATATAGTAACATGAGATTAATCAAGTGAAATTCTAAGCTCTGAAATTATATGTAATTTCTTGCTACGATTGCTACGATGTATTTAAGAAGTATGTAGAAAGTACTGGCATGTCTTCTCTTTTGTCTACATTAGGTGTTTTATTTGGCTGGTTTTAAGGTCTTATGGTTTTATTGGTTGTTATTATTAATAGCATGGCTTTGGAATGAGTTCTGTTGGATGATGTACGTCAACCTTGTGAATTGGTTGATAGCATGGTGCATGATGTCACCACCTTGTGCTGCCCTCTCCTCTCACTGCAACCTCAGAGTCATGCTCATAGCTTGGCCATGACCGACATGTCTTTCCACAGGAAAGATTCAGGTTGTTGTTGCAGTTTATTTGTTTGTTTGTTTTATTTCGACATCATGGAGATAAGTGTGGGCCTGTGAATAATTGAGACAAACAATGCTTTGCCACCATTGACTCCAATGTTACCCTAGAACAAAGAAAGTTCTGTGATGGTCATTTTCAATTCTACCAGGTAGAAACATGATGCACAGTGGCCTTTCACGGGGCAGTATAGTTTTTATAGTTGTTTTCTCCTCCACTCCCCAATTTTCAGATGAGTTTTCTTTAAAGAATTATGCCCTTTGAAAAGGAAAAGCTTCTTCTGTTATAGCTACAAAAGAAGAAAATGGACCAAATTTTGTCAGCTGGACTGAGTTTCAAAGAGTTGCACCTCTGTGTATGTGTCTGTACTGTAAAGAGGTGAATGAATCTTGATGATGGGTTTGGGCATTGCATTGTTATCAGTCTCAATTCACTTCAGTAACCCCACCCTCACTCAGAGAGAACAGTCTCCCTGCGAAGCATCGTGATGCCGTGACCTTTGCTAGTAAGCCATTATTGTGGAACAAAGGCCACACCCCCTGGAATGTGATTGGCCCCTTTCTTGTTTCTTCAAGGCGACAAGTCGGTGAGAAATGTAACGGTGAAACAACAGCCCCCCATTAAAGTGGCGGATCTGATCGCAGGCGCCACGTACCATCTGAGGGTTTACTCACATGAGCTCAACAGCGTCAGCAGCAAACCTGTCACCTTTAAGACCAAAGCAGGTGAGACCCCACCTGGCCAGGTGGAACCAGGGTTCCAGCCAGGTGGGCTACTCTGGGTGCGAGTCTGTCAGTAGTGGTATCTACAGTAACTCAGTCAAAGCTGGGTGAGTTGTCTGGTTTGTTTTTTGATTCCATGCATGTTCTCCCAAAGGTAAACTCAGTTCAGTCAGAATAAGATATTTCACTCCTCTAGATTTGGGTGTCATCAAACCTCAATGGGATTGTCTTTATCAATTGTTTTTCATTCTTGTGTGGATGTTAAAGTTGCATTTCTGTGAGATGGAAATTTGTGAATCACCGAACTTCCTGTGACCTCTCTTCCAACAAGTGATGGTTCAGAGATTGTTGACAACCGTACCTCTAGGTTCTCCTTTGATTGTTTTGCATGGACATAAAGTATATTAATAGGTATAAACTGCAGTGCAGCTTCAGATCTTCATGATCTTGAGACATACTCTGGTGAGTTTGATGGACAACTGCTCTGCATTCTGCAACTGTATTCAAATATTTATTCTAATTCACTGCTCATATCTATAATACTCAGAGCAGGGTTCCCACACTGTCCTAAACTTCATATTCAAGGACTTTTTAAGAACATTCTAGGGTCAATTGCATCAATTTTGAGAACCTAAATTTGAGACATGGATTAAGGTAAATTACTGTTATAATACTTTTTTATAGTGAGAAGTAGCAGGCTTTCGTTAATGTAGAGAAGCTTGAATGTGCAGCCTAGTCGCCAGAGGAAAATGTCGGCATTGTATGTGTCTGTAGACCAAAGATATGTTACTCTGGTACTTTTTTTTGTGGTTCATATCAGCTTTTTTAGAGTGACGTAATATATGAGCTGACTTTGTCATCTGGAAGTATAGGGGATGGTGGATGGCAAGACATCCAGGCAAGACCAACAAAACAACCAAACCGAAAAAACTGCTCCAGTAGCTTTTTAGTCACCAAACATAGGTGTTTTTTAGATACCAGTCACTGTGTTTCCACTAGTAACAGTGCCATGAAAAGTGGTTGTTTTTTACAAACACAGTGCTGCTTTTCCAGCCGGGATCATGCTCCCAAAAGCAGGTATTTTAAGACAGAACATAATGTCTACTTCATCATAGCCAAGTAGATTTTGTGCTTAAACCTAACCACACATTCACCTCAATGTTGTTAAAATGTAAAGTAATGACATGTATCAATGTATCAGCTACACAAGAAGGAGAAATGGAATGTATAAATGGTTTGCAGAAATGTACAATGCCAAGATTTATACTGCTGATAAGGTCTGAATGTGTGAATACTTGATATGTTACAGTGATGGCAGACAGTATCAAAATAACTTAAACTCCTATTCTTGCACAAAATG
Source organism: Epinephelus fuscoguttatus (assembly GCF_011397635.1). NCBI lineage: Eukaryota > Metazoa > Chordata > Actinopteri > Perciformes > Serranidae > Epinephelus > Epinephelus fuscoguttatus. The sequence goes on from NC_064752.1 coordinate 46,096,273, forward strand.
TAAGCACTTTCAATGACCCATGTCAATGTATCTCTATTTTCATAATCTTTCAATACATTTTCCCCTCAAATTCACAAACTTTCAAGGATTTCAAAGACTCATGGGAACTCTGATAGAGGTAGAATTTCTGGCAGCTGTCAAAGAATGTGTGTCCTTTGAGGCTGTTCTGAAATCTGTCTGGCTGTATTGGAAGGAACAATCATTGTCAAACCACAAACCCTGATATCCCACTCTTTTCTGATTCAGATTCACAGTCTGTGTAATGGGAGAGAAGACAAACATCTTATTGTTACAGATGGGATCCTTTGTACAACATCATCCTGTGTGTGAGCTTAGGAGCAAATAATGAGATGTTGGTTCTGAGTTGTTGATGTGCTGAGCGCTCCGAGATGAGAACAGATTGATGTGTTAGCACTGACTTATTGTGGTCCAGAAAAGCACTCACTGTGTTTCCACTTTTCTCTCTCTCCTCTCCTCTCCTCTCCTCTCCTCTCCTCTCCTCTCCTGTGCAACCCTGTGTGTGTGTTCTGTGTATGTCTCCAGCCTACATAGACCAGGTAGACATTGCCACTCAAGGCTGGTTCATTGGCTTGATGTGCGCCATTGCCCTCATCATACTGATCCTCCTCATCGTCTGCTTCATCAAGAGGAGTCGTGGGGGCAAATACCCAGGTAAGACCTGACACTAAAGCTTTGATACCCATTAGAGGAACAATATTAGCCCCATGGAGCTGTCCGACAAAGGTTGATAGGATGGATTGGACCTACATCAGTAGAGTAGCAAAGAAGGTGAGGCTACTGGTTCTTATTATATTATATTAATATTTTTTAATATTTTTCACTTTGGGATGTCAAAAGCATCTAAATAGTAGTGTTCTAGCATAGACAGACTGCATTGCCACTGAGGTGAGTGCACAAACATCCCATTGTATTCACTGAGTTGTTCTTAAGTTATTGCAGAAACAATCAATTGATCAATTTGCTGATTTCATTAGAAAAAATCCTCAGTGCTCAATCTCTAACTTCTGTCTGCCATTACCAACTGGATTTTGAATTCTCTATTTGAATGGTTATTACTGAACTCAGTAGTTTACTCTAAAGTGGTTATAAAACAGAGATGTCACACATTTGAACCATCAGCATTTTAGTAGCAATGTATGAAGTAGGCAGTCTTGTATGGAACCCTTGAGAGCAACTAAGAAAAAAAAATTGTGGTGATCCATTGTCTGAGTCTAATCTGTATTGTTTTACTGTAACAGTAGTCACAGAATCAAGGATGCTTCAGTCCTTACGAGTGGGAACTTTTACCAATAATGAAAAAAAAAAACCTTAATGAGAGGGGCATTTTTGACACTATCTACAGAAATAGAATAATTTTGCACATCTAATGATAGCAATACACAGCAGAAAAAGCACTTTGGATACATTTTAATTTTTTTCATAATTAATATTGCTATTATTCATATTATGCACAGTATAAGATATAATATATGTACCTTCTATTTAGAGTGCATGGTGAAATGAAAACACACTTGGAAGAAAACATAAATGCTTATAGTCCCAGCATGGGATTGAGATGCACCCAAGCCTCTCATGGCTGATATGAGTATTACAACAACAAATATAACAAAAATAAACCTGACAAAAAAACAAAACAAAAGTCACCTGGCACAGGATGTGAGTATGGTATCAGAAAGCGGTTGGACTCTTACTTCGCACAGACTTTAAATTTTACTTGGAATAAATTGGGTTGACAATATTTTAAATGTCTAACAGTGTTTGAATTTCCCGTTAACTGGATGTTAACACTATGATGTATCGCAGACAAACTTTGAGGATGCTGGTCTTTGGTTACTTAACAAACGTAACTTAAAAAAATATCGTCAAAATAATAAATACGTCAAATATGTCAAAATGATGTAAGCACGAGACGCTGTCCTGACATTAAATTTGGTCACTCAGTGTCACAGCCTCACTTCAAACAAATACTAACGTCTGACAAGGTTTGTCATCAGCTGGGAGGAAAGGAAAAAAAAGGTTAGACTTAGAGTTTGGATCACCAGAATGTTTTTTCTCACTTGCATTTGTTTAGTTACTGATAGAAGTTGTGAAAGTTCATGAACTATGTAGAAACTTTAATGAGCTAGGTGTGTTAGTTCTGATTAAATATTTTTATTTTAGTACTTGCTCTTTTTTTTAACAGTGAAAAACAACAGAGCAATATTTCAAGTATCAGCACTCCAGCTGACACAGGACAATAAAAACCACAAGTCATTACAGAACTTAAAAAAAGCAACTGGCTGTTATGTACCAGCTAAAGATGCATTTACATGACAAATGGTAGGGTTTAATTGGTATAGTATGGATAATGAAGTTTTTATGGGCATGAGTGCCGTCCGAGTAAAATATGATGATCCTCATTTGTGTAGCTAAACAGTTATGATACTGTTGTGATTAAACATGATCTGAAGCTCAATTCTTAGGCTGTTCTGTAAATAGTAAATAAGAAACTTCTGATCAACACATATCAATTTCAGGCTTAATAACGTCTGATTACTCACTTCTGATTTAAACTCTGCCCATTCCTAGTATGGATACAGATACAGATCATTTAGTTGGTTGACCATATACAGATAATGGTGTAGCCGCTCATCCCTATAGGATGTTTGACAGATCAAAGTGTAACAGTGTGCATTTGTGGATTTATTTTATCTTATATAAAACTCCAATCAATCTAAATATTACTCCTGAAAGAACACTGCAGTGCACTTTAAGAGACAAAACTAGATTATCCTTGTTCAGAAAAATAATTTAAAAATTTTTGGGCAGTATTAATGCTGATCTACAGTACATGATAATTCAATGGTTTGGAAAAACAGAAGTTGGAGTCATTTTAATCTTTTGCAGTTTTTATAACGTCTAGGTGGTGGTTGCGTGACTGGTTTCGCAAAATATCTAGGTAGGTGCTGAAGTGTGACAATGTGAGTGTTAAGAACTAACACCCAGTAATGGGCTGCATCAAATAAGGATTATAACAAAAAAGGTGATAGACAGGAAAAGACTAATGAGAGAAGTTCACACATACACACATAAAGCGTGTTTTCAGTACTGACTGGAGCACTTACACACCTTACAAACCCAACCCAATGTTTTATAACTGCTACTAAAACAAGCTTGTAAGTCTCTTATGAAGTACACTGTGTTCCTAATGCATACTTCAGTATACATGGACTACTGGGGCAGCAGCTCAGAAAACAGTAAAAAAAAAAAACAAGTCATGAATTAATGACCCAGTCGCCAGAAAAAATGTTGGCATTGTATGTTTCTGCAAACTCACGGATATTTTTTATTTGTGTGTTTGTTTTTATGTAGCAGATACAACAAACAAATTATTTAGGTCACCCGGTTTTGGGGGCACAATCCCCGCTGAGATGCAGCATGTCTCTGTAAAAAACAAATGCAGACCATAGACATGAGTCATTGATAATGCTTGAATAGTTTTTTTTTCTTGATCTTGTCTGCCATTACAGCTCACATAAAGTGTTCACACATTCCACCCCAGTTGGCAGAAAAAAAATTTGACATCACATTTGTACATTATTAGCAGCTACTGTACGTTAGAACTTTCCATTTCTTTATGGCCCCTTTTACACAGAGATTGACTTATAGGGCCGTTATGAAGTCCCTTCTTTATGCCACTTATACATTTTTACACAGCACCAACAGTGTGTGTGTGATTTCAGACAGCATGCTGGCATCGCGGAATCAAAAGAGGTGTGACAGGAGTGACATGTAACACAACAGTAGCCATGTTTCCATCAGCCTGTTCAGATGCGCATCTAGAAGTATCGCATTGGAAAGTTATGATGGAAACGCCAAAATTCGAATTAAAATCCCCTGATTTGCACAAATTAAAATATGCTTGATTTAGCCGGGTTTTGGTTAATTCGAAACAATGCTGATTCGCAAAACGGGGGATGGAAACAGTTATGTTCGAATTAAGTCTGACGTAGCGCACCTCTCTCCATGGTGATATCCACACTCATGGTCGGGAAGGCGGTAATGCATTTACAAGCTGATTGCCTACCACCAGAAAACGTAGAAGAAGAATGCAAGACTTTTTTTGTTTCCAGTTCTGCGGAAAACTTGTGCAAGTTCGTAGTTTTCACATGCATAACACATCGTCAAACAACACCTGTGCCACCCATGATCCCGTCCTACTTTCTGTCCCGTTTATACAAACACCGTGTCAGTGGTGTTACTACCTCCGTTCACAGCTCTGAGGCAAGACAAATCTGTCCCACCATTTAGCAATTGTACCTTTCATACAGAATGGCTAGGTGGCATAACAGCATGAAATTCCCACCTTGAAGGGGCGGTGTAAAAGGTGCTTTCAACAACGCCATGGTTAACATGTTGGACACAAAAAACACTTTGCAATGGACAGGAAGAGATCATGTTTTGTTTTAAAATATCCACTTTTTGGGGGCACAATCATGGCTTGAAAAGCAGGGATGTCTTGGTGAAAAACAACTGCTACTTATGGCACTATACCCAATGGGAAAAACAGTCACTAAAACACCTCAATGTCTGTTGGCTAAAAAGTCCTTGGGAGATGCAGCAGTGACCTGTTCAAACACAACCGGTTTTGGTGTTTGTTGGTTTCTAACAGTAGTCTGCAGTGGTCTGTAGCTTGGCAGGTGTCTCTCCCAGGTGATAGGTCATCCATCTTCGCCTCCACTTCCAGATGACAAAGTCGACTTATATATCATGTCACTTTAGAAATGTCGTTTTAATGCATGTAAAACATACAAGTGGAGCATATTTGTGGTTTGCTGAAATGTACAATACCAAAATTTTCTTCTGGTGACTGAGCTGGAATTAATGGAAATATATGTTTACACTGTATTTTATTTATTTATTTATTTTTTTAAATTTAAATGGCAGCAATTCAATTAATGTCTTTCAGCAAGCGTATCATTTTCTGTTTGTGCAAACATGGTGGGGTACATTAATTTCTTGTGTACAGTCCACATTTGTTTGATTCACAGTATCAGTTTAAATGATGTGTACAATATGAGAAAGTAGGTATGTAATCGGGACACAGTGTTTGTTAACGGTTTAATAATTGAAGGCTGAGGACTAAATATGTGGAACTTAATGAGTGGATGAAGACTAACAGAGGAAACTAACTCCAGGAACCCCTCAACATGTGGATGGTTTTGTTTATTAAATCTAACCATAGCATCAGTTCAGCTCTCAGCAAAATACTGAAAATGTTACCTTTGTTCTTCTCTCCTCAGTCCGTGACAAAAAAGATCTCCCCTTGGACCCAGTAGATCAGAAGGACCAGGATGGATCCTTTGACTACCAGTAAGTATATACCACGGTCTGAATGACATGTGCACCACCCACATCAGTGACTAGCTTTGTTAGAACACTGACCTTTGAAAGATAATTTGAGCATTTTTAGTGGTCGAGGGACTTTGTGGGAAGTGGATTAGGCTGTATAACTGTGAAGTTGTATTGTCATGTCTCATCTTGTATATAATATGGAGACTGTTGTTAGGTGCTGTAACAGAGAATATGAGAAACAGCTGTAGTACAGGACATGATGAACTTGTTAAAGCGGTGTTTTTTATGGAGTTTACTGAAAAAGATGAATTAAGAGTTACAAAGCTCAGCTGACTTTGATATTTAAAGAATCACTATGGCAGTGAGCAGGAAATAATCCCTTAAAATATTATTTTATTTTTTTATTTATTGTTTATTTGATGTGGACGTCACAGTTACATTGGACAGACCAGATGCATTGTTTGAGTGTTTAGCACACGTGCTAATTCGCAACACTTGTCCACAGGAAGGCTTTTGAAATGATAAAAATGATAAATATTATTATATATAATAATATTATATATCTCTAAATCAACAAAATCACAACCACCTGCTATGTTCTGATACTGCAGGAAAACTTAGAGCTCCCGCTGACAAATAAAACCTAATTTTGGACATTCAAATTGTGCTCATTTCCAGCCTCTCTATTTATTGTAGCGGATATGAGATTTTGGAAAGATGGCAGAGGGACTTTGCTTAAAGACTTTGTCCGTTTAGAAAGCCTTCTATTATTGATGCTACATGCAGTGTTATCACCAGCAAATGATGCACAGAGGAGGGTTTTCAGATCAGATCAGATGAGACAATGCTTCAATTATGAAGGACTTTTAGGGACAGAGGTGCCAGACTTTATCAATTAGTCCAACAGGTGTGCTCACAAATGTTAATGAATCATGGTGAATGAGGCTCCTTCCAACACTAATGCAGATACATCTGAAAGGACAAACAAAAAGGCATCAGAGAGAAAGTCAAAGGGAGCAGAAGGCAGATAGTCTGTTAACACCAGCCAAATCTGTCTGTATTACCTATCTTTTAGCATCGAGTGATATATAAAAATTTTCAGCTGGCCTCTGTCAGCCCAACAACCAGCAACTGACGGTTGAATATATTTGCGCAGGTTTGGGTGCGCGTCCCTCCATCCCCGACTGATATGAGTTAACTGTTCATGAAAAATAAATTTATGTTTTTTTTAACTTGTGTTTTTTGTGGAAAAAAGGTGATTGATTTATTATTATTTTCACCATGAGGTGGTTTCTGCGTTAAGATTTATTGTCCATTAGAATGGACAGAAAAAGTTACAGACAATGGTGCAGTGGTTAGCGCTATCACTTTACAGCAAGAGGGTTCCAGGTTCGAATCCACTGACCGGTGTGTTTGCATGTTCTCCCTGTGCCAACTTAGGTTTTCTCCAGGTTCTCTGACTTCCCCCTCACAGTCCAAAGACATGCAGGTTAGGTTACTGATAACTTTAAATTGCCTGTAGGTGTGAATGTGAACGTGAATGGCTGTCTGTCTCTACAGCCCCGTTTTCACCAAGCAGTCCGCTATGGTTCAATTAAGTTCAGTACACAATTTTTCCGTTTCCACTGTGAGAAGTTGTGGATGGTACCTATGAAACCATTCCTCACCGTCTCCATTTTTGGTCACCCATCTGTTGGGGTACCTAGCACACAGATCTGGTACTAAAAAAATGGAGCTGTTAACACTGCAGTCTGTTCATCGGTCAATAGTGGACAGTCACTCTACTCAGGATTGTGTTGTGGCTGCTTTTGAGGCTTATGTAACCACTGTTACATAAGCAGCTGTAGACTGAGAAGAATTCACTGTACCGATCGCCAGCAAATTTTAAGGTGGAACGTTTATTTGTTATGTTACTCAGTGCAGGAGTTGACATGAACCCATCATCCATCCATCCATTTTCATCCGCTTAGCTGCGGGGGCAGCAGGCTGAGCAGACAGACATCCCTATCCCCAGCAACGCTTTCCGGCTCCTCCTGGGGGACCCCAAGGCATTCCCAGGGCAGATGAGATATGTAATCCCTCCAGCGTGTTCTGGGTCTGCCCTGAGGCATCCTACCAGTGGGATGTGCCCGGAAGGCCTCCAGGCGCACGCCCAGGAGGCATCCTGTTTGGATACCTGAACCACCTCAAGTGACCCCTTTCGACACGAAGGAGCAGCAGCTCTACTCCAAGCTCCCTCCAGATGTCCGAGCTCCTCACCCTATCTCTTCGGCTGAGCCCAGCCACCCCACGTAGGAAACTCATTTCTGCCGCTTGTATCCGCAATCTCATTATTTCGGTCACTACCCAGAGCTCATGACCATAGGTGAAGGTTGGGATGTAGACGGACCAGTAAATCGAAAGCTTTGCCTCCCGGCTCAGCTCCCTCTTCCCTGCAATGGACCGGTACAGAGCCTGCATCACTGCAGAAGCCACACCAAAACGCCGATCCATCTCACGCTCCATTCTACCCTCAATGTGAACAAGATCCCTTGCAGTAACTCTCCCCCAACTGGAGAGGGAAATCGACTGGTTTCCAGCAGAGAACTGTGGCCTCAGATTTGGAGGTGCTGACTTTCATCCTGACTGATCCACACTCGGCTGCAAATTGCCCCAGCTCATGCTGTAGGTCACGGTGTGATGAAGCCAACAGAACCATATCATCTGCGAAAAGCAGAGATGCAATTCTGAGGTCCCCAAACCGGACGATGGACAACCTTGGCAGAAGGCCAACACCCACCAAGAACGTGTTTGACTTTACACCAAGTATGCGGACACAGCTCTCACTTTGGTCATACAGGGACCAGATGGCTTGTAGCAGCAAGCCTGGTACCCCATACTGCCGCAGTACCCCCTACAAGACCCCCCAAGGGACGTGGTCGTAAGCCTTCTCCAAGTCCACAAAGCACATGTAGACTAGATGGGCAAACTCCCACAACCCCTCCAGCAACCTTGCAAGGGTAAAGAGCTGGTCCACTGCTTCACGGCCAGGACGAAATCTGCATTGCTCCTCCTGAATCCAAAATTCCACAATTGGTTGGAGCCTCCTTTCCAGCACCCTGGACTAAACTGATCAGTGTGATGTCACAATAGTTGGAGCACACCCTCCTGTCCCCTTTTTTGAAAATGGGGACCACCACCCAGTATGCCACTCTGCAGGCACCATACCCAACCTCCACACGACACTGAAAAGGCGTGTCAGCCGAGACAGCCCAACAGTGTCTAGAGCCTTCAGCATCTCAGGGAATCTCATCCACACCTGGCACCTTGCCACTGGGGAGCTTTTAATTACCTTAACAACCTCTGCCAGGGATATGGACGAAAGTTCCCAGAGTCTTCAGGCTTTGCCTCGTTCACAGTGGACGTGATGACCAGGTTCAGGAGGTCCTCAAAGTGCTCCTTCCACCGCTCAATGATGTCCCCAGTTCAGGTCAGCAGTTCTCCTTTTCTGCTGAGCACAGCCTGAGACAAGCCCTGCTTTCCCTTCTTGAGGCATCTAACGGTCTGCCAGAACTTCCTTGTGGCTTACAGAAGGTCTTTCTCCATAGCCTCCCAGAACTCCTCCCACACCTGGGTTTTTGCTTCAGCAACTGCCAAAGCTGCAGCCCTTCTGGCCAACAGGTACCTGTCTGCTGCTTCAGGAGACCCCTGGGTCAGCCAGACCCAAAAGGCCTCCTTCTTCAGCCTGACAGCCTCCCTCACCACTGGTTTCCACCAGCAGGCTCTTAGGTTGCCCCCACGACAGGCACCGACAACCCTCTGACCACAGCTCCTGCAGCCACCTCCACACTGAAGGCTTTGAACATGGACCATTCAGACTCCATGTCCCCAACCTCCCCCGGGATGAATGAGAAATACTTCTGGAGGTGGGAGTTGAAGACCCCACGGACAGATGCTCCCAGTTAACCCTCACTACACGTTTGGGTTTATCAGGTCTGTCAGGCAGCCTCCTCCACCATCTGATCCAACTTACCACCAGGTGGTGATCAGTTGACAGCTCTGCTTCTCTCTTCACCCGAGTGTCCAAGACACATGGCCGCAGATCTGATGATCCAACCACAAAGTCGATCATCGATCATTGGCCTAGGGTGTTCTGGTACCAGATACACTTATGAACCGTTTGTGCAATTAATTCACATGTTTATATATTTTCTCTAAGAGTTGTTTTTGTATTTTCACACACACAAATATTAAACAGCAAAAAAGTGACTACATTTTTTTCATGACAAGATAGATTTTTCTGAGTGTATAAAGGCAACAACCAATTGTATTGTGCAGAAAAACAACAACATGAAGAGTCTGAACATTATTACTCCTTTTAACCTTGACAAAAGCAGTGCATACCAGATTCACTCCTTCCACACATTTCACAATAAAAGCACTAGACATGTATACACTGCATAACTGTTTACCAGAGGGGACTGAAATTCACTCAGGGCATTTCACTGAAAGGAAACTCAGTGAAACAGCTTACAGTAGCTTAGGCTAAAGAACAACTTACCTCCTTAACTGCCAGGCGCTGCTGTGGGTCAATAGAGTCCTCGCAGTTGTCTAAAATTTGCATTGCTGCCAGCATGAATAGTTTAAATGTGTAAGATTAGCAGGCGAGTATTTTGTATTTTTGTGTCATTTATTCATTTATTTATTCACGACCTCAGTGTGTAAAGGCCTTCCAATGTGAAAATATACTTACTCTACATGCAGTTTTTCCTCACCGTTTCTCTCTGCCATTGCTGTGTCCTGCAAGCAGAGACTCCCACACTTTCTTCAGAGGCAAACCATTAAAATGTGCAAAATAAAATGAAAGAAATTGCTCCAAAAAAAACCCAACAGGCAATGTCCTCAGCCAATATCCAGTAGCCTATATGTTCTCAAAGAGAATAAAGAACATGCTTCCAATTCTTCCACTGTTTGATGCTCGAATAGTGTTTTCATATTTATCTGCATTAGTGTGGATGAAAGCTCTCTAGGTCAAGCAATGGAAGCTCCATGTCGAGTCAGAGTTCAAATTGTTACTCCAGTTGTTATCATTGTAAATCTGAGCACCAGTTCTGAAACCCTGAACACATATGTGTATCGTGCAGTGGGCCTTTCTAAGAACAATTGAACATACCGTTACATACAGTGGGCTACATTTCTGTCATGTGATACTGTATATCCTGTACAATGTGTCTGCACAGTATGTGTTGGTAAGTGATGTGTCTTTTGCTCCTTCCAGGTCCCACTGATCTATGTTGCTTCATTCTTCTTTATGAAGAATGAGTCTGTCTTTTCTGTACCTGTCCATTTTGACTAAAACAATGTTGGATTTAACCTGCTCTCTAAATCTAAGTTCTAACTCAGCTGTGTGAGAGTGGCACTAAAACTTCAACTGATCTTCAACTGTAGACGCTCTGGAATGAGAAAAAGCCTCTGAATTGTATTACTGACCTTGGAGACAACAGTATAAATACCTATATATCAACGCAGACATAACAACAAGGATCCTGTCTTTCCTGTGTTCAGGCTATCTATATTACATTATATAGTATTATATACTGTATCCAAAGCACAAGGGGATGTCTTATTGTTGAAATGTCATTGCTTAAATGAAGCAATTATATGAATTTATAGTCTTTGATTGATGCAGCATTGCATCTGATGGCATTGGACTTCAAAAGATGGCTCTGTATGAGTGTGCAGGGTAATATTCAAAAGAGGTGCGATCAGCATTTATTATCACCTGATTGGGACTGTGCTGTTGTGCTCATAAACTGTGTGATTAATCCATCTCCAGTGTGAGACCCTGTTTTGTTTTTCAATCAGTAATAAGTCAAACATTAATACCCAACCCCTCCCTCACAGTCAAGGTTGTTGCTTTACTCTGATTCTGACCCAGACTCCATCTCTAGTGCTGATCCCTCAAGTACACTCAGCTCTTAGCTCTGTGTGTACGTGTGTGCTTGTGTGCATGCAAGGGTTTACATGCATGTATCATGTGGAGCTTCTTTCCTCTTTCTTTCTCTGCACTTCCTCTCTCTTGCTGTCTCCCCTGTTTCCTCATGTCTCGTCCGTCTCTCTTCCCCACGCTGAAATGGGTCATCTGTCCCTGACAGGAACGAAAACGAGAACAGGTACTTTGGTTTCGGCACGGCATCTCTCTTGGCCTGTGCATGTCGGGGTAGGAGGTGTTTCCCCTTAGCTGGGGAAAACATGCTGCTGGATAAGGCGTAGCTTAATAGGGGAGGCCAAACAGGACAATCTGCCTGATAAATGCATTGCTGGCTCTTTGGTCGGTCTGCAAAGAGTGCACAGATTTCATTCATGATGTAAGCAATATCAGTCCAGCTGGCCTGCTTTAGTTTTTAAAGCAATATTTGAACAATGTGATAGAGAGAGGACACACGCTGACATCAGTAATTAGACGTGATTATCAGAGAGAGGGACAGGATGCAGCGGAGTGCCAGGCTTTGGTTCCTTTATGGGTGTCAAACTGTCAATCCAATAATCATCCAAACTATCACATTTCCAGATTTGTTCATTCGATAACAAGGTGAGGGCTCCCTGGCTCTGCAGCATGCTGCTTCCATGATTGTCATATGACATCCCTGTGACACACACAGAAGCACAAAGAGTAAATAACAGGGTTGTGCATTAGTCAGTATGTACAGTATAGGCCAAAAGTTTGGACACACCTTCTCATTCAATGCGTTTTCTTTATTTTCATGACTATTTACATTGTAGATTCTCACTGAAGGCATCAAAACTATGAATGAACACATGTGGAGTTATGTACTTAACAAAAAAAGGTGAAATAACTGAAAACATGTTTTATATTCTAGTTTCTTCAAAATAGCCACCCTTTGCTCTGATTACTGCTTTGCACACTCTTGGAATTCTCTCCATGAGCTTCAAGAGGTAGTCACCTGAAATGGTTTTCCAACAGTCTTGAAGGAGTTCCCAGAGGTGTTTAGCACTTGTTGGCCCCTTTGCCTTCACTCTGCGGTCCAGCTCACCCCACACCATCTCGATTGGGTTCAGGTCCGGTGACTGTGGAGGCCAGGTCATCTGCCGCAGCACTCCATCACTCTCCTTCTTGGTCAAATAGCCCTTACACAGCCTGGAGGTGTGTTTGGGGTCATTGTCCTGTTGAAAAATAAATGATCGCCCAACTAAACGCAAACCGGATGGGATGGCATGTCGCTGCAGGATGCTGTGGTAGCCATGCTGGTTCAGTGTGCCTTCAATTTTGAATAAATCCCCAACAGTGTCACCAGCAAAACACCCCACACCATCACACCTCCTCCTCCATGCTTCACAGTGGGAACCAGGCATGTGGAATCCATCTGTTCACCTTTTCTGCGTCTCACAAAGACACGGCGGTTGGAACCAAAGATCTCAAATTTGGACTCATCAGACCAAAGCACAGATTTCCACTGGTCTAATGTCCATTCCTTGTGTTTCTTGGCCCAAACAAATCTCTTCTGCTTGTTGCCTCTCCTTAGCAGTGGTTTCCTAGCAGCTATTTGACCATGAAGGCCTGATTCGCAGTCTCCTCTTAACAGTTGTTCTAGAGATGGGTCTGCTGCTAGAACTCTGTGTGGCATTCATCTGGTCTCTGATCTGAGCTGCTGTTAACTTGCGATTTCTGAGGCTGGTGACTCGGATGAACTTATCCTCAGAAGCAGAGGTGACTCTTGGTCTTCCTTTCCTGGGTCGGTCCTCATGTGTGCCAGTTTCGTTGTAGCGCTTGATGGTTTTTGCGACTCCACTTGGGGACACATTTAAAGTTTTTGCAATTTTCCGGACTGACTGACCTTAATTTCTTAAAGTAATGATGGCCACTCGTTTTTCTTTAGTTAGCTGATTGGTTCTTGCCATAATATGAATTTTAACAGTTGTCCAATAGGGCTGTCGGCTGTGTATTAACCTGACTTCTGCACAACACAACTGATGGTCCCAACCCCATTGATAAAGCAAGAAATTCCACTAATTAACCCTGATAAGGCACACCTGTGAAGTGGAAACCATTTCAGGTGACTACCTCTTGAAGCTCATCGAGAGAATGCCAAGAGTGTGCAAAGCAGTAATCAGAGCAAAGGGTGGCTATTTTGAAGAAACTAGAATATAAAACATGTTTTCAATTATTTCACCTTTTTTTGTTAAGTACATAACTCCACATGTGTTCATTCATAGTTTTGATGCCTTCAGTGAGAATCTACAATGTAAATAGTCATGAAAATAAAGAAAATGCATTGAATGAGAAGGCGTGTCCAAACTTTTGGCCTGTACTGTATGTTCGATCATAGACTGCATAAAATGATGGACGTAGCCACCATGACATCACAGATTGGATTTTGGACTTTGAAGCTTAACATTTGGATTTTTGCCGTCTCCCTCTTAGAATTTTTGAGACTATATTTGGAAGAGAGGGTAACCTTATAGCTAGCAGCTTGCTTGGTTAGCCTGGTGTATTTACAGCTGTGGTTAACTATAAAAATGCTAATGCTAACTTTTGTTCATGAAAAAGAGGCTTAGAACCATTAAAACAAAAAGTACTTACTGAAAAAAAAAAAAAAAAACAACGACTCCATAGAGGGTCTTTTAGTAAACCAGATGATCTGGTGCGAGGCAGTGCATTCTTAGTTCTAGGTTTCCTACTGTACCTCATGTGCAAAAGCAAATGCTTGTCCTTTTTCTCAATTTTTTTTCTTGTCATTATGTAGAACCAATGTCAAAAGTAAGTAAAACCATCTTTCCTGCAGTGAGACAATGTCTTTACATACAGTCTTTAATATAGTTTTTTGTATGTACCACAAATTGCTAATTTGACCTTTCTGTTTATCCACAGACTAAACTATTAAGATACAATGAGTTAATAGTCAGCTTTAAATTCATTTGTAGGCATATTTTGAGACAGGTTATCTGTTTTCTCCTGCTTCCAGTCTTTATGCTCAGGTAGGTGGAACACATCATGAAGTCGATATTGATCTTCTCATCACACTAGTGTAAAAATAATAAATACGTGTTTTTCCACAGGTCATGCTTTTATTCTCAAAACAGAGACATACTCTTTAATAACAGATGAATCCCAAAATATCCTCCATCACCCTGGTGATAAACATTCTGCTTTTAAACTGCATACTTGGTACATAGAAAATAACATAATTGCACAGTCATTCATAGTAGGCCAAGATGAAGGGGAAATTATATATCAGGTAAGATGCATTATCTCTCAGAACACAGCAGAGCACCTACTGAGGCTGTTCACGACTGAGTAAATTCAGAACTAAATATAAAATGTCTGGTTAGCAGCCCCCAGCTCTTATACAACCACATGGAAAGAGCACATTAGCAGTCAAACCTCAATTAAAACACACAGGCCATAGTCCCCTGCCACAAAGTTAAAAAAATCATTTACTCTTTGTGGCTCAAAGCTGCTTTTTTATCAATCTCAATATTGAAAGCAATATTACACAACTCCATCAATCTATGCCTGCGCATTTCTGTTACCCTGGATCAGTCTATACTAAAAGAGCTTGTATCAAACTTCTGTATAAATAAAAGAGAAAAGAAGAATCCCCATAACCACACCGGGCTCTTCATGGATCAGCTGTTCCAGCAGTACAAGGAGACGTGATCCCAGAAAGCTGCCAGTATGGGAGGTCTTTTTTTTGTTCCAGCCAAGGCACTAACATGTTTTTCACCCTTCTAGAGGTTAATTGCATTGTTTTTCCTCCGCCGGCTGACATTTAAAAAGCATCCGCCACCAGGTGCACGGGGCGAGAGATGGCAAGGGAAATCAATTTGTGTTATAGTGAGGGCAGGGAGGCAGGACGATCTATGTTTGGCACAATTTGACACCCTTAAGGAACTGATTAAGGCAACAAACAACTAGAGAACAGTTGGAGGACAAAAGATTGAACAAACACTTCTAAAATCCAACCAAAGAAAACGTAAGACCTCGGATCCATCAATCTTTGAAAGTAGAAAATGCTTCAAAGTAAAAACATCAGGAATGACATACAATTTCTTCTGTGTATAGCTTCGTCTGTTCTCTTTATCTAGTTTTGCATTATGTCTTCTTTTGAGAATCATCTATAGTTTCAATATGCAAGATAAGAATTAAACACCATTAATTATTTTAAGAAAAACAAGTTTTACTTGTCATCCTGCATGAAAAACACAAAGTTTATAGTGTAGATGTTAAAGTTAAAATCCAATTTATTACAACCTGGGTCTTAATTTTCAAGACTGGCCTTCCCTAAAAAATTACACCATACGTCATTTGTACAAGCAGCTTATCAGGACCAATATTTACGTTTAGTGTTTGGAGGTGACCTCCAGTGGCTGTAGTAATTATGAGGGGAGCAAGGGAGAAAGTCAGATGACAAAATTTAATGAGGGACAACGTTCCTGTAGGGTGGAGATTGGGGCACATAGATGTAAACAGAGACCTGGATACAGTGTTAAAGGCATTTACTCGTTCATTCCTGTGGAAGTTTCTCAGTGGCATATGAAGCCAAAAAAGTTCAACTTCCCAGGTGTAAAATTACCAAGATCTTCTGCATCATTGGGCCCATAGAGTAAGTGCACTAGAGACTTTGCCAGCTGAGTGTCTAACTTACGCCGGCCATGTGGGCTACTTCCAGTTTAGCCCTTGCAAACTGAATGGGGATAAATTGATTTAATCATGCGGCTCTAATAGACTTTTGAAATGTTATCAGCAGTGGTAAAGTGGAGGGTATATGCAGGCATTATGTTAAGTATGTAAAGTGATGATGTGAAATTACGTACATATGTACTTACTTCAAGCCAAACCAGGATTCTTTTCTGAGCCCTAACCACGCCGGTAGGGGCCCTAAATTAGGAAAAACTCTTGAGTCATATTAGAGAGTAAGGACAAATGACGTATGTGGTCTTATGAGTTGGTGCACTTGCTGTAATATTTGTAGTTGGCCATCGGCCTTGTACAAACCAAGTTAATTGCTGAGATCTGGGAATGCAGCAACATTGCTTAAAAGCCAGACAGGTTAAGAAACACAAGCACTTTGGCCATTGTACAGGAGGTAAACAAATGAAATCAATTCAAGAAACTAATGTACATTAAGAATTTCCATCACATTTTATAGATCAGCTAGCCACTTCAACTTGGACCTGTCATACTTACTGTAGAGTAGTCATACATGCACAGTTTTCTAGTGTAATAAAGGATTAAGATTGGCATTTCAATTGAGCTCAGTATCAGTCTTACTTCCACATGAAGTTGTTTAGATAACTGTTGGCTTGTTTACAACCCAACCCTACTGCCAGAAAAGAACATTGATACTGTAGAATTAGATGGAGTAAATCATGAGTTGTGAAATCCTTCAATGTGTAGTAATTCAGATACTGAGCTGTGACAATCATTTGTCTGACTGCTCGTGTTTCTTGCCCCATCAGACTTTGCATTACTGAAGTTCCCGTGTTCCCATGTCTCAGCAATTGGTGACGTCCGTGTTTTTACAACTAAAATCAACGATGGCCAAAACCACAAAAACAAGACCCAAGTTGTAACAAACTGGAATTAGATGGCTCCGACACATGCTATGCGTTTCTATATGCACAAAAGAAAAAAAAAGAATTTTCATATAATTCAAAGCCCAAACCTTTACTATATTTGTTTTATGTCATTAGCATTATGATGATTTAAATGTATTTACCTCCATACTTAGAAGAGATTTATACATGTTAATGTTGGAATATTGTCCTCATCATCCTTCTAAGTATCTCTGTATAAAGCATGCCTGGTTGTCCATTTGTGTCATGACTGTCTTTCTGTTCTACCCCTCCCACTTTATGTCTGTGTCCTTTGTCTCTTTTGGGATTTATTTTCCTCATTGGTCCAAAGGTCTCTTGAAAGGTATGAAAAGAAAGGAGTCTCCACCTGAGTCTTCTTGATCCTGCTCTAAAATAATCTCATCTTCTGTTGCTCATTTGCAGTGCATTTTAATGGATTAATGTCTGTTTTCAATTTGTTAACACCCTAATGAATTTTATCTGTCAAATGAAAGCATTTCAAAGCATGGTTAATCCAATATTGGATAAAATCAAACCTATGCAATGTCCCCAATACAAGTTAAGCAGAGGAGCTGACTTCTTGATTCTACAGTTATGTTAATCTGTGTCATTTTCATGAGATTTTGTTAACGCTGCAGATGGGCGAGTTTAAGTTTTGTTATGCAAGAAGGTTATCTGAGACTCACTCCCATTTTCTAAGTTACTTCCCCCACCTTTGCTCTTCGACTCTAAAAATCTCCTAATCAAATAATTGAATCATTCCTTACTCTGCCCCCTTTCATTCGGAAGACATTTTGAAGTCACTGAAATAAAAGGCTCCCTCTTAAAGCCGCCCAGCTCACTGAGGCTGCTAGTGCAGCGTGGTCAACAAATGAAAGCAAGCTTGGCAAATGTGGCCAGGGCAGGCAGTTTAAAAAAGACTCTGCCTCTTGGCCACATTTATTTAATTAGCTGTAAGAGATGTAATCTTGAAGCGTTTCAGTGGCACTGGTGCATGGAGAGATGTCCTTCTGATCTACTCTTGGTACACTCAAAGGATATTAAACCACAGAGCCACTTTCTATCTGCCCTCTGCCGGGCTGCTCACCTTACTGTACGCTGAATCTGATGTACTGATGAGTTATAAGGACATGAACAGACAACCTGTAGGCATTCTGGGCACTTTTAGTGACATACTTTTTTTCTTTACAAATACAAACTGCTGTCTGCAGTCTTTGGGCAATGATACATTTTTTTTTTCTGTGTTGGCTCCTTGTACAGTGTGTTTTTGTCATTTGACTCACTAACATCCAGCCAAAGCTGCTACCAAGATATTAACACCAAGAGGGGACATTCTTGATAAGTAACATTCTAATGGATTATAAAACAATGACCTTTCCCTCACATTTATCCACTTCATGCTCAACTCCCACTCTCTTCATCTACTCATCACTTCACCTTGTTACGTGTCAGCATGTGCTATGAAAGTGTCCATTGTTTCAATATCTTTGCTTCTCTCATTGTCTCTCACTATACTATAAAAGATGTTTTTATGGATTGATAAAATAAATGCTGGATTTGGGGTTCAATTAGAGTCGAATTCGCTGGATTCGAATTGTGACAGACTTTGATTGTGCTGCATCTGCTGCAGTCCATTTGTACTCTTGATTATTAACATGTATGGTTTCTAAAATGTGTCAAGTGATGTCTGTGGTTCCCCCAGTGTTTTGGCATGGAGCATGATGATTCAGAGAAGCTACAGTGTCGATTCTGTCCTCTCCAAGAAAATCTAAAAACATGATGTTTTATAACCTTGAAATGCAACACACAGAATTAAGTGGTGAAGAGAAATCAGACAGAAAAATATTTAACTTTTGCATCCTTCAAGTGCATTTCCTGCTGTTATGCTACTGGCTTGATCTGAGACAAGAAAGCTATTGCTAGCCTGTAGCTCTTTCTTCTTGTGCATGAAGTTCTCTCCCCCCAAAAGCAGAGTTAGGAGACATACAGCCATGCTCTGAACTGAAATCAAGCACAGCTCCACAAATGAGGTGCAATGGAGTTTTCATGCTTAGATCTCATGTCAGAATATGGCCACCATTTAGCATGTGTATGCAAATGTATTGTTTAAATTTTTGAGGACAGTATTTATCTCTTTTAATCGCCCCTGTCTCCTACCAAATACTGTGTGCTTACTTATATGCCTTGTCAAACAAGTATACGTCTGTAATATTGTTACTGGCAGTTTTTTTCCAATCCAGGAAGTGTAACATTCTTATACTGTACAGACATTATGGGGAGGAGGTTATCAAGGACAATTCAAATGCAGAGCTATGACAGAGCACATGTCCTGTGTCATTAATAAGGACAGCACCAAATCATACATGTTTCATGCTACCTGTAGTGTTGCATATCAGTCAACATTGTTTTGGTGTGAGTTGCAGAGTGTTGGAGATATTGGCTGTAGAGAGGTCTGCCTTCTCTTCAATATAATAGAACTTCCGCATGCATCTACTCATGGACAAGAGGCTTGTGCTCATGACAGTGGGAGATGTAAACAATAATGAAGGGATGCACAATATTGGATTTTTTTTTGCCGATATCATATATGGTGATATATAACAACTTATTTGACTGATAACCAATACCGATATTGATAGACCCACATTATTTGCCACCTAATTTAGTGATCACCAAGTCTCTTCTGTAGTGGAATTAACATCATATTATGCATGTATACTCTTATCATGATGGCTTACCAGCAGATGGAGATATGAAATATAATGCTTTTTAATGTATGCAATATTCATTCATTGTGCAAAAAAACGAAAAAGCATGTTGGCCAATTACCGATGAAGTGCCCATATCATCATGCATTCCTACAATAATGGTGTCCTCCTTGGCTGAGGTGCAACAAGGTGAGCTAGCTAACACCCTGCATCCATGAGTAGATGCAGTTCTCCCTCTACTTGGTAATATGGTTTGCAAATGTGGTTTGGTAGAAAGAAGAGAGTTCCTGCATGAAACTGCTCACAACAGGGTCTGTGGATTATCTAGTAAAGAGTAAAGAGATCAAGTAAGAGGGCCAGAATATCTGGAAAGAGACATTGCTGTTGAGTTTTTCACATGTATTTTTTTGCTGCTTTGAGCACCACAAGCTGAGTGACATCTAGTTCCATTATACTGAAGAGAAGGCAGACGACTCGGCAACTCACACCAAAACAATCTAGACTGATAAATTGCACTATAGGTAAGAAGAAAAATATGTAGTTTTGATTTAGAGGTGAGCTGTCCCTTTAAGGCTGTATGTTGATAGTGATCATTTCCCAGATTTATTCACTATAAACATTTTGCATTTATTTTTTTTAAATTATTTTTAAGGAGACAGGGTTGCTTTTAAAAACTAGAGCCGAATACTGTATAGTGTTCTGTAAAACTGACGTCTAACTTTAGATCAACAAGCATCTTTAGTATAAAATGCAATGCAGCTATCTTTTTAAAGAGTAGGTTTGGATTTTCTTAAGTCTATCTTAACACAGTACTCATGTGCCATAAGTATGTTGAAAGAATGGTCATCTATTCTTCTGTCCAGTGGGTCATGATGCAATTCTACTGAGATGTGGGACGAAATCACAGCTGGATCCACGCAAAAATGCCTTCTGAAGGCTTGGACATACTTTCCGCATCCATAGAGAGCTGTGATAATGTAGATGCGCGCACAGTTGTATTCATAGTACAAATAACGGTTCACGTCAGGCCTTGGCAGCAAACAGGAGGGCAGGGAGATGGGCTTACTGTTCTCCTACTGCTTGCATTGAGTGAAAGTGAAACTAAACAGTGGGGTTAATGGATGTCAAATATCCAATTTAAAACTAACGTCACTGTGGTGAGGCAGCTCCAGCTGGCTTGAAAGCAGTTTTGTGGACTTGACCAGAGTGTGGAGCAAGAGACTGGAGCATGCACAGTTGGTGTGCTTGCTATGCATACAGTCCATATGGTCACAAAAAGAAAATCAAAAATAATCTGCACACATATGACCACACAGTGATCTGTGCAGACCCTTGTGGACTATTATCACAAAGCTATGATGGAATAATACTGTAATATAATGTAATATACTGACATGACAATTATTTTTGTTGGTCACTGGTTATCAGTCACTCCAAGCTGAGCTGAGTGTACTGGACTTTGTGTCCTTTTTATCTTTAATTCTCAGGTGAGAGGAGAGGCATCTTTATAAGATAAGGAGTGTTTCTTAAATTAGTGCCCCTACTGATCGGGTTAGGTTTCGGAAAATAATCATGGTTTGGGTTAAAATAAGTATGTTTTTATGTGATGTAACTTCCATTAGCACTTAATGTAAAGTAATGATGTCATGTTAACGTATGCAACGTACATAACTTAAAATAATACTCATTTTTGTTTCACAAGGGACACAAACATGGGTCTCCTGGGTGAAAGTCCTGTGTTTGTTTGATCTGTCGATCCACCCTAAGCTCCTTCATACAAGGACTTTGTCACAAATCATACTACGTAGCCTTACTTCCACCTTTGCTCCCGTCATAATTACTATGGGCACTAGAGGTAGCCGCTTACACTAAACATAAATATTGGTCATAATAAACTGCTTGTACACGTGACCTATGGTGTCATTTTTGGGTGGAAGACCGTCTCAAACCACTTCATCATCAGTATGGTTAGGAGGACTAAATAGAAAGAACTGACATATAGCATGTGAGTACTGTATCTATGTAAAATTGAAATGATTCAAACCTATCCTTTAAGGAAAATATGGAAAAGAAATGAATCTGAAAAATCTAAATTCTAGTCTGACAAGACTTGAGTGACCTGCTCATTCAGTCACTTTACCAAGAGTTTGATAAGCTGAAAATTAAAATCATTTCTTTACCTGCAATCGCTATAACCTTTAACTTTCATCTTTTTACCTGTGCTGAAAGGGGACAACAGGGTCCCGAACTCCTGCTGACACCATCTAACAACATCCTGCTCCCATTTCAACCTTTAACTCTGCTCTTCATTCACCTTTGCAGCAGCGATGAGGACAACAAGCCTCTCCAGGGCAGCCAGACGTCGCTGGATGGCAACGTGAAGGAAAGTGACGACAGTCTGGTGGACTACGGCGAAGGTGGCGACGGCCAGTTCAATGAGGATGGCTCTTTCATTGGCCAGTACACAGTGAAGAAGGACAAGGACGAAACGGAGGGCAATGAGAGCTCTGAGGCCACCTCACCCGTCAACGCCATCTACTCGCTAGCGTAGCGTAGTAGCAGCACACTGGGGATGCGGTTGCACCCTCTGATTTGAGAGCGTTACGACAAACCACAACACCATACACCGGACACAAACACACACACAAATATATTAATATATGAAACACATTAAGGAACACAGCAGGGCCTGTCTGGAGACTGTGTAGGCTTCCCTCTGCAGATACAGTAACAGGGGAACACACGAGTGGAATTAGACCACAAGCCTTTATTTTAGTTTCCAGCTCTAAGAAACTGGCCCACTGGAGGTGACATTTGGACAAAGAGGACAGTACTCGTTCTCCTCTGCGCTCTGCCTGCCCTTACACAGACTTGAAGTGTGCCTTCGGGGCAGCTTTCAGCATTTGGAGGCATCACCAAGCGTTCTTTAGAGATTTTTCTTTGGTTCGTTTCTGCTCCGAACATTTTCAGTGCCCCTGCTCTCCTTCCTGATAACACCCCTCATACCTCTGTGTAGCATCCCAGTAAAGTACACACAAGAGGTCACTGACACACACACACACACACACACACACACACATTGGCCCCGTCCTGTAACATATCAGCTTCTAACCATTAAACTCAACAGGATGCCGGCAGATATGTTTATCATATTGATATTTACGCAATGAAAGATTTTAGTTTTTCCACAGCTGGTAGACGAGTCATTGAACCTTAATGAGTGCTGTATACAGTCCTGGCACACATTTTAGTGCCCTGCAAAACTATGCACTGTCACCTCCTCCATACCATTTTGGGTTTAATCTGGTTAGTAGAAATACACATTTTAGGTTTCTTTTTTACCACTTGCAGGCTCAATCACATGCTTTTATTCACTTTGCCTTGTACAATGTGGTAGACATGTTTTTCTTACCTCTAATCCAATGTTGTAGTGGCCGCCATGAGAGAAGTTATTTTGGCCACAAGCACCAAGCTCTGCTACAGTATGTTGTTACTGAATCCCATTTTTAAAAAGATAATGAGTATTATTTTGGAGCATGTTATTAACTTAGTGCAAGAGAAATGGAAGGCAACAGAGAGGAGAGTTAGTTTTGCTTGAGAAACACCAGTAGACCAGAACCTAGTGAGTTCCCTAGTTAGCATGCTGGCTAATGCTGCATTCATGTCAAATGGGAACAACAGTTGGTTGACTGTTGTACGCTTGTAAGTTCCTTTTTATGTTGGTTTCTTAGTTGTGACACACATGAATAAGTGATCAGAACTTTTGAAAGTATGTTTTATACCAAACCAGACAACATTAATGAGGGGGGGTAAAAAAAAAAAAAAAAAAAAAGAAAGAAAAAAAAAAGGATATATATCCCTTACCTTCATGATTTTTCTCAATTGTGACACGAGCACTCTGGAAGATTGGGGTCCCAACCTCAAAATTCCATATTTAGTTTTAAGCTCCTGTGAGCTGAGATGTGTAATGTTTTCGAGTTGGAAGCTAACATCTATGTTCTCTCCCATGAGACATGAATGCAGCTTAAGAGGCTGGGATCCTTATGGTGTGTTCAGACTACATTTTTGCCTTGGGCTTTTTCAGGCAAATTTCATAACTGGATTTTTTTTTTTTTTTGTCAATCTGTATTTTTTTGCCTTAAACAGCCAATGTACAGGCATTCGCTGTCAGCTAGTTAGCATACACAACAACCTCCAGTTCTCTCTGTCACCTCCTCCAGACCTCTCTCCGTTGTTGTCTATGTATGGTTTTAAATTGGACTCATGAAGCCTGGTAATAGGCTAAAAGTTTTGCTCTAGTTGAAACATTTTTAACTCACGTGAACACATTTTTGGCTCATTTCATTAATTTGTGTGCTCTCACCTCTTTGGATTGACTTTATATGCAATTGTACCACCTGTCAAATTCTCTGTGTTTAGTCTGAACCCACCTCTACAGAGGAATCCACACCTCTCTCCCTCTCTCTAGTTTTTAAGAACTCAATTTGTTAATCATTTCGGATGAAAAAACACAGCTTCAGAATACTTGAATTAAATGACAGGATTTACAGCATGAAAATATATACATTAAATTCACAGCCACCTTTGAAAGGAAATGAATCAGCTAACTTTTTAGTTTTTGCAGAGGAGGAAAGAAAAAAGAAAACTGTTTGAGTAACAGGACAAGTTCTTAGAAGTATGTCCGCTCAGTATTTCACGTCCTACAACCATATTTGTCATGTAGTCATTCAGTTAACAGACTGATGAACTGACAGCCAATTCTTTAATTTATACTAAATGTTGACTGAGTGCTCATTTGTTCCCCCACATCACTTTGGCACTCACATTGTAGTAGTCTGCTACTCAACAGCACTATTAAACCCTCCAATGCTAAATCATAAAGATCTTTACTGCAGTTAGAAACTGGAGTTCACATTGTATTTCAAATATTTATTTTATATTTCTATTTATTACATTATGTGGATAGTATTAATATTAGTCCTTAATTTAATAATTGTTATATACACATTTTTGACCAACTTCTTTTGTTGTTTCACACCAGAAATAGCCGGAATAAAGGTGTCTTTAGAATCTGTTGTTGTTCATCATGAGAGGCATTAAACACACCAGTATGTTCAAGTTAATTGTGATATTTGTAGCAGCTGGCTTCTCTGCTGTAAACAAAACAACAACAACAACAACAAAATACCTGTCACCGTACTTACAAAAAGGTCATGTTTATCTGTCCATTGTGCTGCTCTTCTCGTACTCATGTTGTATTACAGTTACTCTGTGTTGTTATTCAGATTTATGTAACATTACCTTTCCACCACACAGAAAATTAATATTGTTGCTTATTATTTATTGACATATATTCTGTACACGTACTGTAGGTCCTGAAGAAATATCTCTTATATTTGTAAATATTTAAAAATCGATTTCCCCAGAAAAATGCTTTATCTGAAAAGGAAACAAAAAGTCACAAATCTGTATACACCGAGCAAATGCGACAGGTGCATCTTTAGTCTGTTATGCACCTTTGTAATGTAGCTTTGACTAACATTTGCACTCTGAAAAAGTAACAAGAATGATCGTTCACTCTATGTTGCCCTTTGCTTTGACATTGTGATATATGGTACTGACTGTGGCAAGTCCATCAGTCTCTTGTTTGATGATGATTTGGATTCTATATCGTGAAAGAGGAATACGTTAGATTCTCTATGATGTAAATAAGACATTGAGTGCTCCTGCAATTTGTAGCATTGTCGCACACACTGCTAGTAGGCCTAAAAAACATGCATTCGCTGCCGTTTTGGAACAAACTCCCCTCTTATATATCTGTGATCTCTCTGACACCTAACATGCCTATTGTTGCATAGCTAGTTCCATTTCACAACCCAGTCACCAGAAAAAATGTCTGTATTGTGCGTTTCTGCAAACTATAGATACATTACATTTGTACATTATTATATAGTGGATACATTGAAACTTTATGTTTCAACAGTGCTGTGGTTACTGTGTGGTTAGGTTTAGGCATAAAAATCACTTGGGTACGGATAGGAAAAGGTCATGTTTGGGCTTAAAATACATGGTTTTGGTGGCACAATCACGGCTGGGGATGCTGTCAGTGTCCGTGCTTTTTGTGACACTATCCCTGGTGGAAAACAGCGATGACTCCCTCAAACAACAGATTTTGTTGTTTGTTGGTCTCCAACCAATTCTCACTCTGACCTCGTCACATATCAACATTTGCTCATAGACTTTCCACGTGGAGATATGACATGCAAGGTACCCTGGGTGTGTTGGTTGTTGACATTCAGCCTGTTACATGCATTGTGTGTTTTCAAAATACATTTCTGTTTTCACAGGAAATATACAGTTTGCATACAGTCTCTTTCAAAATAAATGCACTACGTTTGTACAACACCGCAAATTGACGTTTTTTCCTTTAACAACAAACACACGTGATTACATTTAGCCAACACATGCACGTGGTTGGGTTTGGCAACAAAAGCATGTGGTTGGATTTAGGACACAATAACTAGGTTTGGCTTTATAATCATAACTCGTCAAATAGAGTATTGGGGCTTTGTCAGTGTATTTTCACGTCTAGATATGCCACACAAGGTAACCTCCTGTGTCAGTCTATGCTTGTTACATGCATTGAGTCTTTTTAAAATACACTTCTGTTTTCACAGGAAATGTACAGTTGCTGCTTGTTAGACGTATAAAGTCTTTTTCAAAATACACAGAGCATAGGTAAAACACCTCATTTTTACATTTATTTCCTTGTGACACAAACGTACGTGGTTAGGTTTAGGGGGAAAAAAAGGTTTGGTTTCAAACTCACATAGAAAGCAAATAGCAGGCTGCTGGATGAAGGTTTGTGGACTCATCCACTACCCCTCCTGTCTGGGACTTTCCAGCTCTTTATATTAGGTTGTTGCTGGCACTGCCATGTGGCATATCATATTGCCACATAGCGTGCCTTTGTGTGTCGTCATCCGATTTTGAAATCACTGACAAAGTGGCGGTATTTGACAAGGTCAGAATGAGAACAACTGGTCTTGCCTAGGTGTCATGCCATCCACCACCCCCTCCACCTCCTGATGACAGTCAGCACATCAATTACGTCACTTTAGAAACACTGATATACAAAACATACAAATAAAACGTATTTGTGATTTGCAGAAATATACAATGTCAACATTTTTTTTCTGGAGACTGAGCTGCATTTCAGGGGCCACCTAAGAGGAAAAAAGGTCAAGTCTGCTCCTCTTCCACTAATGAGCCTCACACAAATCAAGCAGTGGCCAAATTTAGTTCCAGAAAGACATCTGTCAAAAAGTGTAGCAAGTAAAAGGGCAAATATATTCATATAAATTTTAAACGCCCTGTGATTGACACTATTTTCAGTCTGCAAACGAGGACAAACAGGAGTTTACTCCCATCAGTCATTATGTACACGTTGCAGATATAATTACAAGTTGACAAAGATTCCCTTAATGCACAATTAAACACATTACTGGCCAACAATCAGGTGAACAACTTTGGGCAACAGAGGGCTGAAATTCGACTTTTCAGACTTTGAAAGAGGCAGCCTCTAAAATGGAACACAACATATGTCCTGGTGACAGGTGGCCAATTTTAAAACAGTTGAAACATTGTCCTCGTATTTCACACCCCTTACAAATCTAAGAAATCCAGAAACACAACCTCTGTGTCACTAATTCCCTCTTCCAGAAACTCATGTTCCCTTTGGTCATTCTGCAGAAACTCAAAGCAATATACTCTGAGTTTTAATCAGTTGGGCTTTTTCTCTGATGCCATTGTTTTACAGTATGTTCACTCTGTGACCACAGGGGGTTGTTAGTTTGAGCACCAGTCACCGACATCCTGACAAAAAGAGGAGACTGCTGCTGAAATAGAAGAAAATAGGAAGAAAAAGCACCGAGAAATCAAAGATTGGGTTGCATCATGTACTTTCTCATTGGACTTGTTGGAAGTGTTTTCTTCCAGTTCTGGTCTGAAGACCTGCATCTCCCTCTTCCCACATGGCCTTTCATCTTTTCCCCCCAACCGGATCACAGCGGGGAAATGTTGTACACTGGCTAAATAACAAAGAAAAGAGAATTATGCATATTTGCTGGTACATAGTGCTTTTTTTCTTGTCCTTTTATTTGTGCACGTTGACTCTCTTTTTACTATCCGCATTGTCTCAGCTCACCTTTAAAGGGGGAAAAGAAAATGTCATGTGCAGTTTCACTGCTATGTGTTTTTCCTCATTTCAAAATGCTGCAAAGTGTAGAATTTTATCGGTGCACATGCAAGATTTGTAACTGGATTTTTTCAATGATTGATCACATGCTGTTTGGCTTTTTTTTTTTTTTTAATGAATTCTCATATTAGCATCTTCATGTTTTTACCATGTGTATCAGAGCAGCCCGTCAAAGTCTTGCT
Organism: Epinephelus fuscoguttatus; assembly: GCF_011397635.1. Lineage (NCBI taxonomy): Eukaryota > Metazoa > Chordata > Actinopteri > Perciformes > Serranidae > Epinephelus > Epinephelus fuscoguttatus. Next base: position 46,124,352 of record NC_064752.1, read on the forward strand.
TCGACACGCAAAAATAACAGCTTTTGTAAGATACATACTCAACAGAAAATGGCATAAATATATTCACCATGTATGCGTGTATGATGAGATGTTGCAACTTCTGCTAGCGACGCCTTCTTTATAGTAAAGCTATTTCCTTTTCTCTACCTCCTGGCGGCTGGTCTTTCTGTTCAACTGTGAGCTTTTGACATGTATAGCGTGTGGTCTGAAGTGCATGGAGCAAGTGTATTCAGAATGTGTCCAACTCTACTTTTGCTGGTTTAACAGCATATCTGGGCACAAAGTAAGGCACAAGGGGCAAAGAGGTTGTATTCAGACCCTTAATTAATCTTAGGTGTGTTTTGGGTTTGCATGCCTGCACCTGGCCCACTGCTATATCCATAGCCGATTCAGCAAATTGGAGAAGCAGGTGGTTTTCTGTAGAGATAATGCAGTAAGAGCAGTAATGTCACTGCAGCAAATACCGTGGGACATGTAAGCAGCAAAACCAGAAACTGGAGTTTTACATTTGACAGAAGAAACAGAACTAAACTTTTAGCTTCTGAAAGCATGTCAAACATTTAGCTTCTGCACACAGCATTTCTCCAACAGCAGCAGCTCTGCAGCTCTGCTCTGATCTCTATTATATTCACATAACACAGAAAGTAATTAATATTTTCCTCATTTATGATGAATTGTGTCATCCACCTGCAACCTATCCACACATCCCTGTGTGTAACAAATAGAGTGCATGAGCATTGTGAGCCTGTCTACGTAGGCTTGACTGACTTAAGACCAGGAGCCAAATTCACAGAGCCTCCTCATATGAAGAGTTGCTCCTTGTGAAATTCTGAGAAAATTCTTAGAATTGGGACATTTTCTAAGAATTTCCCCTTAAAGTTCAGGCTAGGTCCCAATAAAGATAAAAGTTAGCTCCTAAAATGAAAAACTTATAGGAGTAGGGAGGAGGACTTTTAATAGGCTTAAGAGTTTCTGAAGCAGTGGAGAAAATGGCAGAAAGACAAAGAGGTAGGAGAAATATTCTCCAGATGCTGAATGAGAGAGATAAAGTGAAATGCTACAGATTAGATCCTGCAGGGATAATGTTTGTAGTCACTCTCATTAGGGGTATGCATACGTTTCCAACAGTAACGCTGTAATGCCAGAAATTAGTGTGATCACAACACAAAGATATTTTGCAACTGGAAAAATGCAGTAGTGCAGCAATGATGACTTAGGTCTGTCTCAGCCTACCATTACAGAGTGATCACACTAACAATGACAACACTTCCGCAGTCTCACATTGTGATGCAGTCCATCTGATTTCCACTGGGTGTTCACACCTCGCATGCTCACAAAAGGGAGTGTCTGTCGCAACCAATTACATCTGGTAAAAGAATATGTCACACCTAGCAAAGGGGGCCAACCACACCTGCTCACTAAGGTAAAAGTTTCTGTGCCTTCCTTGCTCAGAGATGCTCTGAAAACTTTCTGAAATCACTCATAAGCTAAGACATCTTACTAAAATTTTTAGGCTAAGTTAGGAGCTGTCTGAGAGTATTCTCAGTGTTTGTGAGTACAGCCCCTGTTCTTTTGGAACCTGATTACATCACATGCATGTGGGCATACAGATGGGCGCAAGTACATTTACGACTTACACAATGTGACTGCTGGCTGTGAAAATGACAACTACTTCAGTCTGACACTTTGCTCGAGGTGTAAGACCAGGCCTTTTATTGTAGTTTCAAAAATAAACAAGAAAATCAAGAAAAGAACTAGAATTACCACCTCGTGGTTGTATACCTCTGTCAACCAGTCAAGCTGCAGTTACACTTTGCAGATTAGTTTCATCAAATTAGTATCTGACTAAATGTGTCTCCTTCTGTTCCTGAGTTAATTAATGGCCAGAAACGTGTTTTTGCACGACACTATGATGTCACAGTGAAGCTGACCTCTTTGATCTAAAATGACATCCCTTTTATCCTTTTAGACATTTGTGTGAAATTTTGTAACTATGTATGAGAGCGGTGGGAGTGAGCTTTTACAAAAAGATGCACAACTCCCAAAAGGATTCATGTAAAATGAACAGTTTTAGACAACTTTTAAGTGTTGGCAAAGCCAGTGACATTTCCATTTTGATTCAGCCATAGAAAGCCATGTTTTCATTCAGCATTTTAACTGAAATATGTGGCATCTTCTATTTCTTGCCAGTGAACAGGCCAGTAATTCACGTCATCATGCATCATGTGTTGGTTTCAAATTGGGTGGAAAACAATACCCTTGTAGCACAAACTGTCACTGTACCATTAAGGTGTTGATGCATACCTAATGTTTAACTTTGCACAAAAGATTTAAAACTTTTTTCACATATGTGTGAAACAAAGAGTTGTCTCAATAGAGACAGTCATCACTGCCTGGGGAGATGTTTTACTGAAAACAACCCAGAAGCTTTGGATTTCACATTTCTGTCGGTTTTAGGTAGTCTCACTCACCAGGTCTGGCTGGGCCGACTCTCACTTTAAGATTGGAGGAAAAAAAACCCTGGCTGCTTGTATTTCTTTCAACCAATCACAATCGTTCTGGGCGGTGCCACAGCAACGGTGCGCCTGCAAAAATATTGCTTGGGGGGAAACAGGTTTTGGTGTAACACGCCCACAAAATATCGCCTACTGGACGCGAACCATGGCAGAAAAATGGCTACATCCCCGCAAGATCAAACACCGCAAAAGTTAGTAAAGGACGTGTTGAAAACGGTTGAAAACTGCTACACAACCGGAGGTGGGAGGGCGGGACTTCAGCGGGTGGCTCGTTCCGCCCAGTGAGAAGCTGATCTATGCAGCGAACTTCCGCCCACTCAGACTAGGTTTTAGGTGACCAGAGGTTTTGACTACCAAAAAAAAAGAAAAAGAAAAAGAAAAAGAAAAAAGTTGCAGTTATAAATTTACGCAGGAAAGTTTGTTCCTGATTGATTCAACATTTTATGCTGTGAGTCCGTGGTTTTACAGCAATAAGAGTTACAAAGCTAGAATCTGTGGAATCTCTGGATTCATTTGAAATGTTGTTTATATGAACAGAATAAAATGATGATATTGGGAGCACTGTAATCAGTGGCATAAGTTAGTTAAAATGGGCCTCAGTTCATTATGTGCCCAAAGGCACACTTGGAACTTGTTATGCACCTAAACTAGCTCCCGTATAATCATATCGTCACATGATCAAATAGAGACATGACTTTACATAACACCAACATACATATCACCCTGAAATCATCATCGCATGTATGTATAGGACAAAAATACCAAAGAAAATAAGGAATTATTTGTTTAATTGAATACTTTTCATACCTTATTTATGGTTTACGTAGAGTAAGCATTTATTTTAGAATGTATTTTGTTATAAATTGCTACTGAATACTTTACAAAAAAAGAGGAAAAAGAAAACATTGCACCATTTTTAATTAAACGTGAGTTTCTCTTTAAACACAGGCCTATTTCTCTGTGGCAATCTAAAGTACTCACAAGGGCCCGTTTTCTGCCTAACATTATAGTTGGAGGACCCACTCTATATGGGCCCCCTTAGCTCACAGGCGCCGGTGCAACTGCTCTGCTTGCACTATCTATATTTACGCCTCTGACTATAACACAGGGATGTACCATTTTCTGACAGAGAATGCTTTTTGACTGTGCGCTGAGTAAGTTGGGTCCTGTTTGATTGATGTTTGGTTTAGGTAGAAATTGTTGCACCTGCTAGGTGGTAGAACAACTTCAGGTCAAAATGGTTTACAATGTGACTGTTGGCGCTTCTAAAAGTCAAGGATGCTTCCTTGGAAGGACAGGACCCTGCAAGTTGGGTCCTACAGAAGACTCCTTTGTAGCATTTAGAACACACATTGGAACAGGCTGAGTGCCCAGGAGTGCATCACTGAAGAGGCCCCACCTTCAATTCTGGCAAATCTTCTTGCGAAGAATTGTGGGTACTTCATGCCCACTGAGAATACACACATGCATCCTTGAAAATTCTCGAAAGAGCGAAAGATTCTGAAGGAGTCCTTGCTAGAATACGAAGGATCCTTGATACTGGAAAAGTTCTTTGGCAGGATTCAATGATGTAGCCTCCTGGAAATTCAGCTATTTAAGGATCCTTTCTTGACTTAGAGAAGCACCAAGTGTCCTCATGTGTTTAAATACTCTGTGATGTGTTCGCTCATGAGGGAACCATCTCTGCAGGTAGGGGCTCTCACAAATAATAGGTGGCAAACAGAGGGGGCACAAAAATGCAACTGAGGGGCCTAAGCCCCCTTAACCCCCCTTGTGGCACTGGGCCTGTGTCTCAGCCCATTACATGGTGTTGCAAACTCCTTATTCCACCTCAGCCAGATCCAGACTTTGCCCAAATTAGGACTCATAACCTCCAGTGACATCCCAGGTCCTACATCCATGTTTATCAGCTGTGTGTGGATCAAGCCTCTATCTACCCCAGATACTATACTGTTACATTATACATGATAATACCTCCATGACCGGCTGTACCAGACGTGTCTGTACATCACATTCAGATAATGGCGCACGCTTCTATCTGTCTGGTGCCAGGTACATCTACTAATCCAGGAGCTCACTGTTTTAACCCTTCCGGTTAATGTCTAAAAGCCTGCATTATAAAACTTTAATATTTAGACCAGATATACTGCGTAAAGGCTTTTACACCCCCAGACACCACACTGATCATTTTTTACAGTCATGTTTCAGGCCACAAAGTAACCAAACCAGATCTTTATAGCCTATTGATTTATCTGCTGTACCCTGGGATAAAGTGGATTACACCATTCCCATTAAACTGCCATGACCGCTGAGCTCATTTTACATGGATGACATGCAGAAAACAAATTCAAAGATTAATAAAACACACCCTGACAGTAAATCTAGTTGTGGGTATGACAAAAATGGAAAGAGCATGAGGGTGTGGTCCCTTTGGTGGTGACATGTTTTATTGAGGATGGCCTGATCCATTCTGCCTTGACCCCCTTTAGGCTGGTAAATATTAATGTCTCAGCCCCACTGAAGACGACCGTTCCCACCGCCTCGTACATCAGTGGGTAAAAGCCATTAGCAACCCAATACATAGACTGGCAGAGAGGAGTGGACTGAAGCAGCCGTGGCCCAGTGTCTCAGAGGAAGTGTTGGGTAATTATTACATCTTCCTCAGGTTTCTGCAGCAACCGAGCCAAAGGTCAAGGAAAACTGAGATTTCTCTGTGATCTGAGTTGACAATGGAGAGCAGGGATGTCTGTGTTATTTCATATGGTTTCAAAGATGGCATGTATTCACTCTGTTAATGGTATTCAGAGTAAATGTCAAAGTTAAATATGAATTTTGTTATCATCTCCTCGATGGCCAGAACATTATGCAGCCTTTGGCTCAGACCCTGGCATCGTTTTGCATGTCCATTCTCTGCATCTGCTGCTGAGTGAAGATTTGATAAAGATGCCAACTCAGAGCTGTTATTGTCAAAACACACTCGGCCATGGATGTAAAGATTATTAACAGAGCCTTTCAAATCTGTCCTATTAGAATGGACCTTTTTTATCCTCAAATATTAAAGCAATCTATATCACTATTTTCAAACACAGAGGCATTTCATGAGGTGAAAAACTGCATTAGAACAATAGTCAAAAAGACCAAAGGGGTCATTACACTCCAGGTGCCCCACCCCCAACACACACACACACACACACACACACACACACACACACACACGCATGCATACACAGAGAGACACACACACATTTTTTATGTTGAAAATGGAGGGGCTGTATCTCACAATTTCTTTACCTTACTGTGATTGGTCAGCTATGTAGCAGTAAACAGCCAGTTCTGAATTTCTCCCGTAGCTCTCCTTTTCATTCTTCACACAAGTATTTCTGTCATTTTTCATGTGAACAACTGAGTGCAAGTGAAGTGCAGTGTCACCAAAGTGATTTCAATTCATCCTCTGGGGACCTGAGTGTCTATACCAATTTTGCTGCTTTTGTGGCCCCTAAACCTGCACAAGGGGGAAATGCAACCCTAACTGCGCTGCCAAACAGTGTCTCAGCACTATTTAAATTACACAGAACAAAACTTTAAACACAGCTCTTTTGTTTTTGCTCTCATTTCTCACAGGTGAAAGTTAAAAGATCTAAGACTTTTTTAATGTACTCAAAAGATATATTTCTCTCAAATCAGTCCCAAATTTGTTGAAATCCATTTCAGTGAGCACTTTTCCTGTTCCAATCCATTCACCTGACAAGTGTGGCATACCAACATGCTGATTAAACAGCATCACTACACTTAGGTGTACCTAGGGATGGTCACAATAAAAGGCAGTAACTGGTGTGACCACCATTTGACTCCAACAGTGCAACACGTCTCATTCACATAGAGTTGATGTTGGTCCACATCAATGGCTGTGTGAAGGTGCTGAATATGGGCAGAAATTAGAAAACACTGTCAACTGCACCAATACAGAGCATCCCAAACATGCTCATAGGTTGACATGTCTGGTGAGTGTGCAGGTTAAGGTTTTCTCCTTCCATGAATTGTGTACAGATCCCAGCAACATGGAGCCCTGCATTATCATGCTGCAACATGAGGTCATGGCAGCGCATGATCAGCATGACAATAGCTCTCAGAATCTTATCACGGTATCTCTGTGCATTCAAATTACCATCAATAGAATGCACCTGTGTTTGTTGTTTGTAGTTTTTGCCAGCCCAGACCATAACCACACCACCACCATGGGGCACTGTGTTCGCAACATTGGCATTGGCAAATGCTCACCGACATGAGTGTACACGATGTCTGCCATCTGTCTGTTACAGAGATTCTTCTGCGACAAGAACACTTCTCCAAAGTACCAGACACCAGTGAAGGTGAACAGTTGCCCTCTTAAGTCGGTTATAATAAGAGACTGGGCTAAGTCAGGTCAAGACCCTGGTGGGGACCGAGAGCATGCAAATAAGCTTCCTGAGATGTTTTTTTTAATGATTTGTGCAGAAATTCTTCAATTGTGCAAATCAACTGAAGTTCAGGTCAACTGTTCAGGTGACTGGTGTCAAATGATCTTGCAGATGAAGATCCTGAATACGGAGGTCCTGTGCTGGTGTGAGGCCAGTTGGATGTACTGCCACATTCACGTAAATGATATTGGACACGTCTTATGATAGTAAAAAGAACATTCAGTTCACAGGCAACAGCTCTGGTGGACATTTCTGCAGTCATAAAAGGAATGCACCCTCAAAACTTTTAACATCTGTGGCATTTTGTTGTGTGACCAAACAGCACCTTTTTTTTTTTTTTTTTTTTGCAGGCTTGACTCCAGCCTGTGGCCTTTTGCTGCATGTCATCCGCCCACTCTCTCTCTCCCCATTTCACACTGTCCTGTCCAATAAAGGCAAAAGGCCAAAAAATTAATCTTTAAAGAAGAGATAGAGAATCCATTATAACAGATTAATTTTTATTATTTCTATTCTATTCATGTTGAATCAGAGAAGTGTCCATCTAAACTAGGCAAAAAAGTAAGGAAATTTGTGTTTGGTAGATTATTTCTTTGTTGTAACAATGCTTCTTGGCAATAGATCTTATACTGTTGAAAAGTCTGTTTATTTCCCGTTTAAATGGTGCCACATTTGGAAGGAACATGCATTTGTGGGATGAGCAGCAGAGCTGAGTATGTGGGTTGCGCCCATGAACAATTTGCCAAATCTTCTCTGCCAATGCCAAATAGCTTTTTTTTCCTTTTTTTTTTTGCTGTTGACTCTTGTTTGGTGTTCTTTGGTGGATTGGATGAGTGAAGTCTGAAGAAACAAGACATATTGGCAATTTAACAATTCATTCATTTAACAAACAGGAGCCTCAGTAACGTGTGGAAGAACCATAGACAGGATCACTTTGGAGCATAAACCTTTAGGAAGTTAAGTTGAGCCTAAGAGCTATTCAAGGCCTAGGTAGAGATAATTTGCGGCTTGTTCCAAGATTCAGTGAGGGCCCTGAAACATTTTTTCCTGTTAAAAAGGGTGGTGCTAGGGACTGACCTGATGCTGATCACATGACCATGTTGCCATGTGTACTGATCAGGAAGATGCAGGAGGCATAATCAGCTTTATCAGTTATGCATCAGTGAAGATGGTTCCTGAGGCTTATTGCCAGTGGTTTAGGAATGGTAGAAAGAAGGATAAATAATCCTGCCTTGAGTTTCCACGTGATTTTCTTAATTCTTTTCATTGTTGATGTGCAGTTTCTGATATCAAACCTTGTGACCTTATGACAATCAGCTTATCTTTAAAGCCTTGTCATAAGTTAAATTCGAAAGCTACAGTTGCTTAACCTTGGTTTGGGGGGGTTGACTCCGGCCCCCTACTGACACCAGCAGATAAACATAGTCAAGAAACTTAAATAGACTCAAGAATGATTAATTAAAAAGGAAAAAAAAAAATTTGAAAAAAGGTTATTGACGGAAGTCCCCCTTAATAATAACTGTCCTCATCCAACTCAAGATAATTCCAATGCGAAATTAAAGTCCATTGTCCAATGCTTAAAATGAAAAAACAGGCTCTGGGAAAAAGCAATACATTGCCAAAAATGAAAAATGTTCAGAAGAAAGAGGAATCACACTCACCGGGGTGGAATAAACAAAAACAATCTGGTCCTACTTGGTCGATGGGTTTATTTCTTTCTGGTCCTCCACACAAACACGGTCAAGGACACATCAAAAACATGAGTCCATGGAAGACTTTTCTTCTCCCAAGGCAGGCTGTATCCACTCCACCTCTGTTCTCCTTCCTCTTTCCCTAACAAAATAAAAAAAAAAACCCTCCCCAAACAATTCCCTGCTCTTTTATCTCCTACCAGCCATGCCTCTTCACCTGAGTGCAGCACATCCTAACACAATTAACTCACAGGAGAAACAAGATTAGAGCAGGGGTGAGAGAGAGATACTGCAAGACACCTTACGATTGTACAGTATTTGCAGGCTGTATGTCTCTCCCCTCACCTTTGTGGCGGTGTAACAACCGAAATTGTTTTGTGACACTTCAAGGAGACAGTTCCTCAGTCGTATTAACACACATAACAGAACAGCAGGTAACAAAAGTTGAAGAGGCAGCTGCTTTAGCAGATCTGTATGATCTTACCTACCACAGGGAGTGAGGAAGTGTACCTAGGGCCGGTTGCTTTGAAGATAGTGATGTTGGACATGTTTTTTTATCTGCAGGTTCAGTTGAGCCTGCGCTAGAAGTGAATGTGAAACAGTTGTGTGACTTGGAACAAGTATGTCACTTCTGTCACAAAAAGGGGCATGTGAAAGCATATTGCTATTCTCTAAAGATAAGACACAAAGGCAAGAATGTAAAGTCTGCTGTAAACCATCCCATGTAATGTGATGTTACCTGCTGTATTAACTTCTGCTCTTCTTGATGCAGTGTACAAGCCAGATCCCGGTGCAATGTAAATTTCGTTGTCAAAAACTATGACGAAATTTTTTTGTCAACAACCTTTTTCGGCAGTTGGGTGCTCTAGCTCATGTGTATTAATTTGCAGTTGTCATAGTGACTTTATCGCACGCCATTCTGTTGGCTGTCCTAACCTCAATATTTTGTTTATTTTGTTTGATATCATAGGCCCACAAATATTAATTTAAATATCATTATCAGACTTTGATCCTCTGCCTGACCCTCCCTGTGTCCAAGCCTATTCATTTATTCTAAAAGGTCTAAGCTATTTATTTGTTCTATATAATCATGCTGTTATTAATACAAGCAGGGGATTTTAATATGAAGTGGTAACCAGTGTATGTGAATGCATGAATGGGTCAGACCTGCGGAGCACTGGATTTGAAATGAACTGTAATAAACTGGAGCTTCTTTGATTAGCTGCTGTGAAACAACATGACCCTTATCCATTTAAAATCAACAACAGTTCTTCTGAGCTCATTTTGGTTAAAGTAATGCAAAAGTAGTGTAATAAGTAACCTTTTACTCTACACAGAGAGTAATATTGTGAAGTAACTTGTTACTTTTAAATGAAGGTAACTGGTACATTTTGAGACTAACTTGCCCAACACTGCTCTCCATTCATTCATTCATTTTCCGTAACTGCCTATCCTGTTAGGGGTTGTGGTGGGGCTGGAGCCTGTCCAAGCTAACAATGGGCGAGAGGCTGAGCTACACCCTGAACAGGTCACCAGACTATTGCAGGGCTGCTCTCCATTCTTATCTTTATTTTTCCCATTTAACATACAACACTCCATTCATAATGCTTTCATTCATGCAAGCATGTTGGCACTACTGACTTCCTGAGTGCCAGTGCCTCCTCCTCTTTTGACATTTTTAGTTGATTGTGTTCGTTTTCAGATAAATTATTTGTTCATTTGCTGTAGCACATTGTGTCACCTCCCTTTATTTGTCATGGTTTTTTAACAAGGCCTTGACTTGTGAGGTGACCTCACCATTACAGCTCAGTATGTGCAGTCTATTAGACTTACATTGCAGCCTAACTCACTCTGAAATGATATACTGTTATCGTGAGATCATTCTCATGCTTTACCTTGGAATAGTGTCTCAAGTCATGGACTCATTTATTCAGTGCCTCAGTAACCTTATCAGTGCTTGAAATCCATTTTATTGAAAGTGAGGCAATGCTAACAGATCCATAGAGAGCAATTTGAAACCTGAAGTACATAACGAAATCACCTAGTTAATAAGGTCATTGTCACAAGATGATCACACAATCTCTTCAGAATTACAATAAAAATTTAATCTGCTGCGTTCCACTTTACAGAACGTAACAGATCCATGTTGGAACAAAGGATACAGCTGTGATTTTTCCAGGAGTGGTGCTGATGAAAGGTCTACATGAGAATATTAAGGTCCAAGCACCACTTACAGGTGCTTTACTGCAGGTGCTTGCTCATACAAGTTCTCACACTGTAGATTCAAGGGCTTTTGATATCTCCAAGACTACAGTCCACTGGATCATCCATAAAATCAGCTGGGCAGTACAAGGGCCCCTGAAGAAGATCATCGGGTTTCCTAAACCAGACCAGAGTGAGAATGTTGGCACTGGCTTTACCCTGTTAGCATGCTCTCCAAGATTTATATGGCAGTTGGTGCCATTGATGGCTGCCACATCCAGATTAAGTCCCCGGCAGAGGATGCCAGCTTTTATTTTGATAGGATGCTGTTTACATCCATCGACATTGGGGACATCTGTGAACATTGCGTCAAGTTCATAGATGCGTGCAGTTGTTTATCGAGGGTCTGTCCATGATGTCAGTGTGCTGAAAAACATTTCTATGCCCAATGGCTCAACCCACCAGAGGGCATGAAAGTGAAAGTGGTTATCCATGTCTGACTGCCCCCATCTGTCTGATGACACCCTGTCACGCAACTGCCCTGAATGCTGCGTAGGCTAGGTACAACAAAAAGCTGTCCAAAGCCAGGTACATCATAGAGCACTCTTTTGGGATGATGAAGACATGTTGGTATTCCATCTGCTTTAATGCCTGGTTCACACTACACAACATTTTTGTTTCTTCCGACAGTCACTATGTCAGATTACACGATTGTGGAGTCATAAAATCGACAACATGACAGACTACACGTTGATCCACAACCAATCATTGCAGGTTGCGCTTCACAACATGCGTGATGTCACGATAGGAGCTGCTAGGCAGAGCCCGATGAAGACAAAAACATAAACAACAATGGTGTCTGAAGCAGTGTGTATGTTACTGGCGGTATTGTGTTTGGAAAAGCCCCCCCAAAAAGAAGATAAAATGACTTAAGCCCCATTCTTGGGTAGCACAAAGAGGACAGTATGGATCGGCAATCCTTCAAACGGAACTAGAAGTAAAAATAACTAATGTTTCTAGCCAGCAATGAAACCTAAATGTAGCTAATGTTAGCTAGCCACAACAGGGTATTTACAAAACAGACAGACGAAGACAATATGCAAACGTTGTATATTGTTAATTGTTGATAACTCTTAAAGTTAAATTCAGTCCTGCATGCTTCCAGAAGATGGTTTAGAACATTTTAATGCTACGGCTAACCCACTAATACTGTTTTGTGAAGTTACTCACAGGTTTGAAAGGGTAAGAGTGCCAGGGATTTCCTGGTGGCTGCCCTGTCTGCACCTGTTGACAGTGTTCCAGCAATTCAAGAACATGATTTCATACTTTAGGATACACAGTGTCACATCTCATGGTTTCTTTGCCAAAGCCAAGCTTGATGCCTATGTTAAGATAAAATTTATTTTGTATTCTGTCACTGTAATTTTCCCAAGCTACCAGTATGCATTATATTTAACATGGGTTATGTATAACAAATCTAATGATCAGTCATGAGTTTTGTATTGTGTACTGTTTGATCCATTTGTTACTTTGTCCCCATTTTACCTGTAGCTTTGTAGTCATATCAATAGTAACACTGGGCCAACGGTAGCCCACAGGTCCGGGATGATTAACCTCACTGTTCTCAAGGGAGGGGGAATGTCCCAGCAGACAAAAGAAGAGACAGATGCAGTTGAAATAATGGCCAGACAAGGAAAAAGTGTGGATGCTGGAAGCCCGGTGGCTACCCCAGTCACAGTGTTGGGTATAACGCGTTACAAATTAGTTTTTGCAGTAATGAGTAACTTAACACAATAGTTAGCAACGGCTGTCGTTTGGTTCTAATAACGGAGATAACGTTAAACCTATCAGTCTGAAAGAAGCCATGGAGCTTGTGGCTCGCTACGTGGTTGGAGGAATGCTGCCGTTGTCTATGGTGGAGTCTAAATAGGTGGAGTAGGACTCGCTGATAGACATATTTCAGACTCAGGACTGGCATTATGCCTGGTACACGCTACATGCTGGTACTCACCAATTATCCCTGGTCGTCTTTCACGGCGTGTGTGATGTCATCGGGTTATTCTTGTGCTATTTTTATTACTTTCACTATTATTTGAAAGTATCTGTTCATGTGCCAGCCGACATGTTGTTGTAGTCACCTAAAAGCGTCAGCAGATGGCAGGAGCTACATTTGAAGCGCCATAAGTAAACTGTCAAGCTACTGTATCTTCCACAGGAAGTTCTGACAAATGTTTCAGAATAAAAGCCTATTTAGAAAATGGAGGGATTCTCTAGCCGAGGTTATAAGGGGCTTTTAATTTGAAACAATTGTTGAGTTTGAAATGACGGTGTGATATGTTAAAGCTATAGTGCGTAACTTCTGTTGCCTCCCAGCGGATCATGTGTTATTACAACTAATAAGCCGGCGGCACTTCCATGTACACAGAGTAACACATGCCACACACCGTGTAAACAGAGTAACACTGGCCGGTCGCCACACACTGTGTACACAGAGTAACACTCGCTTCACACCGTGTACAAAACGCTACACAACGTGGCGAACACCAGGCTGCTAAAATTACATTACGTTCATAGCACCATTTCCAAGAAAATAATAAAGTACTAGGTCCAGTACATGTAACAGCAACACATACTACTCATAATATAATTATAAACCAAGTCACTTACTTATCCAACAGCAGGAAGGCAACATCCGTGTCTGCCCTCAGCCCAATTTCTTCCTTCAGGGCTCTCCACCGAGGAAAAGCGACGCCAATACAAATCCTTGTTTGCCTTCTCCGTTGGTCACTTTCCTTCTTTGCTAATAGACCTTCAGCCGAACGTCCAGGCTTTTTCTTTGTGGCAGGATCCACTTCTGAACCGTGTCTCGGCCGCTTCTCCGCCATGTTGCTTTCACTTTCTACCTGCGCTCTACCTCTTGCTGTGACACTCTCCGCTCGTCCTTCCCCTCCCTTCTTGTTGTGAGGAAGCATTTCCTGTGCGTCAGTGCAGGAATGTCGCCGGTCTACGTGCAAACTAAAAATGATATATGTTGAAAAATACCGCAAGATGTTAGAGAAGCCGATCGGCTTAATCAGCACTGTGTCATCTCCTCTAGTAGTGGCTTGGGTGAAACGGACATTTACGGACCTGTAGAAGTTACGCACTATAGCTTTAACTTTACAAAGATAACGGAGCGATAAAAAGTAACTATATAAACACACAGAGGGATTAATAAATAACAGACCGTCTATAATGTAGTTTGTTTCAAATGAAGCTGGGAGCCTCTGCAGTTGTGGTGAGTAAAAGCCCCGCCGCTATTTGTTAATGTTATTACTTTATGTCCGACCGTGAGGATGTACCATTGTTTGCTAGCTTGATGCTAATGACAATAACGTTAACTCAGCAGGTTGACAAAGTGCCTCTGCTGTTTCACACCATCATTTCCCCCTTTTACTCTGTGTGGCAACATCCCTAGAGGAAATATTAAAAATGCTGGGGTGTTGTTGTCATACAGTTGTCTACGGCAGCAGATCGTTCTGTGTTTCTACTGGTCAAAGTAACGGCTGTGATGGGAGAATTGGATCTCAGTGAAGGGCAAGTGGTCCATAACTTTAATTTTGGAGACAAAAAACTAACATTAAGCCTGATTTATGGTCTTGTGGCGTACCTACAACGTACCTACGTTGTTGCAGTGACGCCGTCGTGAACCCTTCGAACTTCTCCGTCACTCCATTTCGTCACGGTGCAATTCACCGCCAGAGCGGTAGGGGGCTGCGTTCCTTTCCTGAATGGTTATCGTCGTTTCTAGTTGATTCTTTGTTTAGCTTCTGGCTTTTCCGGTCACAGTGAACAATGGTGACCGAGAGAGAGAGAGAGAGAATCTTGCTGGAGTTGGAGTTGTTGGATGTCAAAGAAAGTATGTTAATACTGCAACATCTACATCGCAGCAGAAGATGTTTAAAGATGGCGGGGATGGCACAATCTGGAAATACGGAACCGGAAATGCGTTACTACCAAGCAAACCAATCAAAGCCCTCTCAGTCTGCGCTGGGTCTGCGTCGCCTCGACGTGTAGTTACATTTTTGGGAGGTGCACGTCAGGCTACGACGGGGGCTATGGCGAGCCTCCTGCGTAGCCACGTACCCTACAACGTAGGTACGTAGTTGATTTAACGCAGGACCATAAATCAGGCTTTAGGCTTAGCGCCCTGTGGTCCATTGGCCAATAGGAAATGTAGAATACTCAAAAGTACTTTAAAAGTGCTTGACTGACTTTTCTCAGGGAGTAATGTTGGAAGTACTTTTAGAGTAACTGAGTTACTTTAGGGAATAACGCAGTAAAGTAAAAAATTACTTTTTTTTTTAGAAAGTAACGCAGTAATGTACTTTGATTACTTTTAAAGTAACCTTTACCCAACACTGCCCATTCATCACTTATTCAACACTCAGGACACAGCAAACTGTAATTTGACTGACTGAGCTATAATAAGGCACACAAGAATAGATAGTTTAGTTGATTAGACAATATTTATTAAAGCAAACACATAAACTGTTATATAAATAACAAAATCAGAACTTGATGTTTTAGCTAGTGCATCCAGGGATGACAAATATCTTTGTTTCCACTCCCCCTCCATTGCCCTGGGCCCCTCCTCCTCTCTCCTCCTGGCCCCCTCATATCTCTGCCACTTTTTTAAATTGCTTTTCAGCTTCTTTTCTTTCCTCTCTTTTCTCCATCTGTTTTAGATAAGTTTACTACCTGGCCCCCCTGCCTCCTTTTCTTTGTTAATGGTGTCCAGTCATCCTGAACAACTGGATAAGCAACAGTGTACATTGAGAATACAACAGTCTCCTGGCTAGACAAAAAGATAAGCAGTGGTGGGCTGATGTGATGGATAGCATGCAGGCCCAACGCCACATCCATCAACTCCACACCATTTCCAGGAGGCTGTTATTGCCTTCTCTCCCTCTGTGCTGACACCTGATCTAGGAAACTTAAGATCCTGTAAACTGGATAAACAGAGAAGTTCATGTTACTAAAGCACAGTAAATAGCTAATCAGAGGCATACACTAAACTCCTGCAACTGACCTTGGATTTCTGCCTTGGGTAAAGTGCAACCAGCCTGGGTGAAAAAGAAATTATCACATTCCAACAGATAGAGTCAAGTGTTACTACCACAAAACCTTCAACAGCAGTATTCCTCTTTCCTTTGATGAGCTCTTGCTTCTCAGTTCTCCACCTTATCGAGGTTTCAGTATATTCATAAGACCCTAACATTAAAAATGACATTGCTGTCAAAGTTATCCATGAGTGTGAGAGGGACCTCAGTATACTGCATAGCTAGTGAGATACTTAGGTAATATTAAGCGAGCAACCTATAATGTATCTATAATGCTGAGCTAGGTTGAGGTACTTTTCCTTCAAATATACCCAAAATTATGTAGAATTGGCACTTGAATGCACTTTCACCCATCACTGGAGCTTCTGTCAGCTGTCAATGAATTGTCATCTGTACACAGCTCAGTCAATGTGATGTATCTCCCACTGTACAGAGAACTGTGGGTCAGAACAAGGCCAGTAAAGTGCAGTAGATACCACAAAATGTGAGCGAGGCAGTAAGACATCCTGGAAATTTTGGTATACTGCATCTGACATAGTATTGGAACACAGTCAATCTTTTTCTGACATACTAAATAGTATGGTAGGGGTATTGAAAAGCAGTCATTACAGGGATAGTGCATATGCTGACGGAGGCCCTGGTGAAGTTTTAGAGTCCTCACATCCCTTACAGAGATCGGTGGGGGGAGCAGCTAGCATACCTAATGGCAGACGGTGCCCCAGACTAACGTCCAAGAACACAAAATTGAATCCACAAAGTATCTTCATACTGCTCATCCATAGTGATCCAAGTGTGCTGCAGCCGCGACATAAAAAGTTGTTTGGAAAAACATCATATGAACTCTGTTTTTAGCCTCACTGTAGCCTGTAGCTCTGACTGCTTCTCTGTGCTCCGCGTTCACGTGTGTGCGCTCAGGGTGATTGGTGATCTCTGAAGAGCAGCAGTCTCGTCAGTACTGATGTCCAGATTCTCAAGTGCAGGCATCGCCAATTCCCGGTCTGAGGAGCAAAGACTTTCCTCATCCGTTGGCATTGCTTTGCATTTGAAACAACTACACCACCAGGTTTCCAGTGCTCGACTCCGGTATTCTGTGGCCGGCTGAGGGTTAGGCTCATGAGCTGCGGCAGCGGCTTCGTCCAGTAGCCTGAGTTCCATCCGTATACTCGGGCTCAAACAAATACGGCTCAACAAAGAAATGCTGTTCCTCCTCAGTTTCAAAGTCTTCAGACATGTTGGGCTGTCCTTTGCTAAAAGACCGTAGTGCAAATTATCTTTTAGCTCTGTGGTTACTGTTGTCTCTCCCTGCGGTGCACATGTCATGTGATGTAAACATGGGTGAGCAAAGCTCATGCTTTTGCTGGTCTCGCGCAGGCGCGCACACGTGAACGCGGAGCACAGAGAAGCAGTCAGAGCTACAGGCTACAGTGAGGCTAAAAACAGAGTTCATATGATGTTTTTCCAAACAACTTTTATTGTCGTGGCTGCAGCACACTTGGATCACTATGGATGAGCAGTATGGAGATACTATGTGGATTCAATTTTGTGTTCTTGGACGTTAGTCTGAGGCGCTGTCTATCATTAAGTGTGCTAGCCGCTCCACCCGCCGATCTCCGCAAGGGATGTGAGGACTCTATAACTTCACCAGGGCCTCCGTCGGCATATGGGTGAGTAGATAATGGCTGAATTTTCATTTTTGGGTGCACTATCCCTTTAAAAAAAGGCTCTTGAACCTCTATCTTGAAAAGCTCAGTGTATCCCTATACAATAATTTGTATTATATCTAAGGAATTAGTGCTCTACAAATGACATTACATACTTAACAAGAAGTTACATAGGTTTAGGCAAATAAAGTAGCTTAGATTAGGTTTAGACAAATAAAGTTATGCAGGTTAGCTATAGGAAAAGAAATATGGTTACAGCGTACCTTAAAGTAAATCCAAGTCCACTTGGTTTCACACAGTTCCAAATTATTGGCCATAAAAATAATAGACGTAGCTACCGTGACTTCACCCATTGGTTTGTGGACTCTTGTGGAGCCTGGCAGGTTGGCATGTCATCTGTCATTATCTTGGTATTTTGGAGCCAGAAGTGACTATATTATGATGAGAGGTTGTTGCTGTGGAATGAGGGGTGAATCTGACTGACAAGCCGAGGACACTATCAGCAGACAGCCTGTCAGTTAAAGTAGTTGTCAACAGTTTTCATGACTGAGTTAAATTAGCTATACAGACCAAAATCCTTTTTTTATACCAGGCTGTAAACATCCTCTATGGTAATTGACTGGCTTCTGTAGCCAGCCTCAAGTGGCCGTTTAAGGAACTGCAGTTTTTGGCCTCATTTTTCAGCTAGAGACTGCCACTTGTTCCGCACACTGGTCTCCTTGAAGAGAGTCTTGTGCTGTTTGATCCATTCACCACCCCAACCTGACTTGTTACAGGGATTTTTGGTTTTCATACTACTTATTTCTTTACTCCCGTCAGCACACTGGTTAGGTGGTCAGGCAGTCTTCTTGAGTATGTGGGTTTTACAAAAATGACTGGCTCTCATTTTTTATAGGTATATGTACTAATAGTGTATGAGAACAGCCTTAACAGCTTGTTACTGTAGGTTTTAGCAAGCATTACACAAACAGGAGTAAAAAGTACATTCATTTAGGACTATTTTCAGTGGCGGATTAATCCACATTTAATCTCTAGTCAGTATTTGTGGTAGCATGAGCGTGTTTGTGGGATTGAGTCAAAATAAACAACAGTGTGTGTTCATGATAATTAAGGAAGATGTCACCCAGAGCAACATAGTGGCTCACTGATGTTTTTAATAGTTTTTGGACATCAATGGAGCTCATGGCACAGAGGACAAAAAATGTCAGGCTTTGATACACACATAATATGTTGTAGATACATTTCTTGTTGGGTTGAGGCTACAAATAGGATGTGTTTTCCAGTCTCATATTTTAATGTGATTTCCCATGTATGAAAGAGATCCATGACCCCTCTCCCCATCCTTCCTGTCTCTCTCTTTATTGTACAGTGATCAAATGAAGGTGGGAAGGAAAAAAAACAAAACAAAAATAATGCCCATCATAGCAAAGAACAGACTCCTGGTGTTCGAACACAGAGTCTAATGTAAAACAACATGTTGGACAACAATTTCTCTCCTTGTGGTCACAGATGCTGCATCGTCTCCACCGGGAAACGTTCATATAAACACAGACAGATGCTCTGCAGTCAGTGTAAGCACTGCGCCAGTTATCCAATCAAATCAACTACTTGTCCTGGGACCAGACACACATACACACACACATACACACACACAACCGGTGGGACCTCTGATTTAATCTGGTGAAGTGCTAAGGTCGACTCCCCAGTTTCCTTCCAGATATCAATCTCTTTAAAACAGAATCTCATTTGAGTCATTGGGTTAGGAGGTGAGGTCATACCCCAAAATTCTCCTACTATGCTTCATCTCTCTGTCCTGAAAGTATTATTTATGTCCTGACCTTCTAATTCTGCAAATGTGTTCTCCTGGCAAGCATTTGCATCCCACACTGAGGACCATATTGAGAAGGAATGAGCTTACACCATTCATTGTCATTGGATTGAATAGGCTCAGTGGGGAGAAGAAAATCACATTTAGGCTTTTTCTTCACAGGCCATTTCCCGAAGCCAAACAATTTACCTCAGACAGACAGTCTCTAAAAAGACAAATGACATGTACGAATCCTACGGAGACGCTTGATTTATTACAACGTCCTGTGGTGAGATACTACCAGTTGGTGCAATGAATATATGGCGTACATATGTAGCCGATTGTATGAGCAGAATATTGGTCTCTTTGATAATGACAAGATCTCTCAAAGTCCACGTCATCTTACCTGTGATATTCTCAGGTCTGTGTGAAGTCCTGCTTGGGACTAAACCAGCCTTGAACATTACATTGGATGTAATTCTGCATGAGAACATTTTTTTCAAAGTTGGAAAAGCCTTCTCAAGGAGTGCCACCCTTCTTTGACTAAAATGAAGACAGCAACAGAAAGTTGCTGCTAGTACTTGCTAGTTTGGTTTCCATTTTTGATTGTGTCAAAGAAAAGAAACACACCTTGACCTCACTTTTTGGCAGATTGTTTAACTCACTGCATAGCTATGTATGTAGACCATGGATGTATAATGAGACCTAGATACAGTGTTGGAGGCAGGGGCCCATTCATTCCATCAAAGTTGTTCAGTGGCGTGTGAGGCCAAAAAAGCTCTGTTTCCACAGTCTTAAATTACTTGTATCTTCCACATTGTGGGGCCCACAGAGCAAGTGCACTAGAGACTTATGGTGGCTGATATGGCATACTATTTTGTTATATATTTTTCCTGTGTTTAGTGTCATTGCATTTTTACAAGCCTAGTTTCTTTATTTAGCAGCTGATTTTTTTCTATTGGTCAGGCTTAGTCACATGACAGATGTAAACCAGGAAATGTAAGATTGCATATGACAGCATGCTGCAGCTGTAGAGTTTCCAAGCTGAAATAATTTTTCTTAACCATTCTGACCCTGGAAAATGCTTTGTCTGTAAGTTGACAGTTCTTTTGTGCATAACAGAGTTGTATAATGCTTTTTTTAGCTTACTCATTTTACTTTTAAGTTCATAAATATAGATAGTTATATAGTTAGATATTATTTCTCTCTGTTACAGTAGGCTAGCAACCAGCCATGTGTTACAGTAGTTAGCAGCTACATGCTAATGCAAATGTTACAGATTGCATGCACAGTGCACCTTGTAATTCTGTCCATTTTCGTGTTTATTTTCCAGTTTTACAATACTACGAGTACAAATGTCTAAAAGGTTAACTTTACTTCAGCGTCTGAGAAGTCATTTCATCATTAATGTTCGCTATGTGTTGAAGTTACACCCCGAAACAATAGTGGCAGATGGCTAACTTCTGCTGGCTGAGCAGATGACTTCCTCCTCCATCCTTGAACAAATAGTAAGTTAGTGAAGCTCTTATTTCCTGCACTCCTCTGCATTAGGGTCAACCTGCTCCACACCACATGACAGAACCCCTTTTTTATTTTGTCTGTACTGCAAGAACTAGTAATGATCATGGTTCTTTGTATGCCACTTCAGAGTAGGTGCTCTCCCAGTAAGTTTTTGGTGATTAGTCCAGACGTAAGTAGGCCTGTATGTTGATTGGTGAATACAACCGATGGCGACCGCTACTTTTAAAAAAACGTGTAACCATGTAAAAAACAGAAAAGACAACACAGACAACAGCTCATAATGAAAAAAATGGGGGAAAAACACAAATAGAAAAAAAACAATGGGATTTTGAAAAAGCAAAAGTGACGTTGCTATACCAACCAGCTCTCTGCTTACATCACATCAGTTCAGTGCTCCTGATGACAGTAATAATGCAAACAAAAAAAAAAAAACCCTGGAAGGCATGTTTTTCTCAGTGGAGCTCTCCAATAGGCAGTTCCTAACAGGGTGTCCCTTGAACAGTTTGGCCCATAAATGCCATGTTGTAGCAGTATACCAAAGAGAGGTGAACATGTGCCGCAGTCGCACAATAGTATTAATGGAAGGGGTGTCAGAGTCCCTGCACATGGAAGAATTCCTCAGTTAATGAAGCTGTCACCAGGCAGACTGACCTTTCAATGGCATCCTCTTCATGTTAGCATCATATGTGTTATTCAGGCCATGTCCATGCCTAATTGCCACCCACCAAACCTAGTGTTTTTCCAAAAATTGATACATTTTTTATTTGTATCTGTATTTTAGTGAGGACAGAGAAAATGAAGCTTCTCCAAAATGATTAAACACTGCTAAAAGTAGACTGAAGTTCTTGTTGGTACTAACCCAACCTTCATTGCTTTGTATTGTCCTCCTTCCGCCTCATACACATATACATTTTTTTAAGACCTGTGTGGTGTAGGAAGAAATTAGAGACACTTGATATATGATTTATTTAAGTGCCGCTGAATCTGTGAATGTTGACAAAACCTTCAAAATCCTAACATTTCTTTAGAGAATAATCATTAAGTGTATAAGTCTCTGTCTTTAGTTTTTTAGAACACTGGTTACAGTATAAAAACATTCTAAGGGTGAAGTTTTGGAATATTTAGGAACATTGCACTGTATGAGTAAACTTATTGTATATTTTTTCTAATGACCATTCACCAAAGTTATGCAAAAGCACATTTCTTCAGACTAAGTACTGCAGTATAACCAAGAAACAACTGATGTGTAGAGTGATTTTTGGGACACTACTTGGTATAAAAGGGAAGCTATTGAATATTTTTCCCAGTAAAAATTCACCAAAATTATGCAAAAGGATTTTTATTCCAAACTAAGTGTTGTAGTGTATCCAACAAGAGATCACCAATATCACCAATACACTTCATTTTATAAAAGTGAAGTTATTAAATATTTTTGTAGTACCTCTTTTGAGTGTTGCACTAAAGATGGTTCCTGTGCATTCATCTCACAGCTGGCTTCACATGGAAAGAACAATATTGGTCCAGCTCGGAGGCAGGCTTATTTTGATGAAAATTAGGTTGTAGCTGTTTACTTTACAAAGGTTGGAAAGTTTGTTAGTTGGTTTTTAACAACATTTGGCTATGAGTTATTCATGTGGGAAGTTTAAGTCTGTGAATATATTTTCAACTCTACCAAACTTGTTCAGGCATGCAGCTGCTGGCCCCTCTTCCTGCAACCTGTTCACATTCCCAAGTCATCAAATACCGATATCCGTGTCAGACACTGATGGAAAAAGGCATCCTTTTGCAGTGGTGTAATACACTGCCAGGAGGCGTGAATTTATCATGACGCCATTAGTTTAAAATGCTACCACACAACAATGTAATTTTAGGAGCTGCAAAGTCCCTATAGTCAGGGTCACAATAATCTGATTGAAATCTTTGTTCAAAATCTTAGGGGGGTTTATAAACTATACTACATGTGTAGACTGCTCCACCTGCTAGCCTGCCTGCAGTTTACACAGGTCTTGCATCCAAATGAGGCCTTCCTGCTTGTACTTTCTTGGTCAGAAATTGTCGCAGGTGAGAGACAATTGTGTGCCTGGGCAGAAGGGGTTGCTGCTGTGACACCACACTGTTGGGCTGTCGGCTCCTGAAAGGCTCTGTGGGTCATGGGTTCCACCTTCTCCTCTTTACAGAGCTCTTTGTGAGGTAGGAATGTGTTTGTTGCAGCAAAGCTCAGGAAGTGGAACAAAATGTCTGGTACCAGTGCATGGTCTTATGATGGACAGAGTAATGGATGAGCTGGTTGGATAAATCAACACCTCCCATGTTCTTTGTGACCAAGTTTTAATTGATTCTGTCTTTTTCATTCATCTTGGAGGTAGCAATTCATATGAAAGTGCGATAACTGAAGTTGAATTTACATAGCTCATCTATTCAGTTTGGCAATCGCATAAACCTTATGTACATTGCTTTCCATTTATAAAATGAATGAATGAATGGAATAGAGCAAAATAACGAAAAGTAAATAAATCTATTAAATAAAAGATACTTATATCCATATAGGGCCCAAAATAAGAACATCAGTGTGCTATGTGTAACAGAATTCAATCACAACTAATTAACTATATATATATATATATATATATATATATATATGTACACACACACACACACATTATATAAATATATATATATATATATATATATATATTCTGCCCAGCCCT
Source organism: Epinephelus fuscoguttatus (assembly GCF_011397635.1). NCBI lineage: Eukaryota > Metazoa > Chordata > Actinopteri > Perciformes > Serranidae > Epinephelus > Epinephelus fuscoguttatus. The sequence continues at coordinate 46,148,014 of NC_064752.1, forward strand.
TCTGTGCGGAGTTTGCATGTTCTCCCTGTGTCAGCGTGGGTTCTCTCCGGGCATTCCGGCTTCCTCCCACAGTCCAAAGACATGCAGATTGGGGACTAGGTTAATTGATAACTCTAAATTGTCCATAGGTGTGAATGTGAGCGTGAATGGTTGTTTGTCTCTATGTGTCAGCCCTGTGATAGTCTGGCGACCTGTCCAGGGTGTACCCTGCCTCTCGCCCGATGTCAGCTGGGATAGGCTCCAGCCCCCCCGCGACCCTCAAGAGGATGAAGCGGTTAGAAGATGAATGAATGAATGAATATTCTGCCCTCCCTGAACGTGTAGTGTTTGGTTGGCAGATAGTTAACAGTTCCCCAAATGAGAGGCAAATGTTCTTCGTTCAGGCTGTTTATTTGTCACTCCCAGATGAAGCTTACTGTAAAACTAACAAACATAGAACAAACAATGATTAATCATACAGTGTGTTTAAGTACACAAATGGCTGAGCAAACCACATATTTTAAAACAGCGTTCAAAGTACCTTAAACGCAGCATTACTGCCATTATCATTAGCTTAACATAAGTCCGCTAGCTTAATGCTAATATACAATGTAAAACGCCATAGACGGGCTAACGGAATTAACATTGCTACTGCGATAATTTTAAACTGTCACTCAACTTATTTCAACTCAAACATGGCAGAAATACATACACAACAACAATACTTACAGGTATATATTCTCTCAGCCCTTGAAACAATAGAAACTGCAGGAGTTTAGCTGCTGCCTGTCTGCTGCTAGACATCATCGATCAACTCAACTCTTGTCACACTACTACCCCCTTCAGGTGAAGGCGTGCATGCCAGAAGGGGCAGCACAATATATATATATTTTGTTTTGTGTGTATGGTTTACTGGCATGAACATGAGGTCACACATGTACGCATGACTTTGAAAAGAACATCAGGAGCAGCCTTTGTCTTTGAGAGCTGTTTGAATTAGCGCTCACAGTCTCTCTGAATCTAAGCAGAGTGATGGAGGGACAACAGACTGAGAAAGCTGGAATCTGCTGTGTTGTAATGAGGTGTATCAGTGTGTGTCTGTTCATTTGTGTCCCACAGTAGGGTCTGTATGAGTCATTCACAGGTGTGCATGGAGCACAGAGCTGGAAAAAGATTTGACATTCAACACTTTTTAATGGATAGTGGACTTGACTGAACATGTGGATCTGCTGGATACACTGAAGGTGTACAAAACAATATTTGACATTTTTTATCATTACAATATGGCAATACATGTGGTTGGCACTGTCTGGTACATTGTTCAGGGTGACAGTGACATTCAATTTCGATTCATTTTTCAGTTTTATTCATAATACTAGATATGAAACAAAAGACAGAGACTGTATTGTATTAGTTGTTGTGAGCAGCAAATTCACTACTTCTAAGCAAAAGGCAGAGGATAATGTTATCTGAGAGCCTCACTGGGCAGAGCCTGTCTTACTCCAGGCAGCTGCTCTGAGAAGCACTCACTCTGCAGTTACATCTGGGGACTAAAACTTCCCCAGAGGTACACTGACTGACCAAGAGCAAAAATGTAAACTGCTCGAGGAATCCTAGTTTGCTGAAGAGTCTCTGACTAATGATTCGAATCTCAGGGGGCAGACGTAAATTGTGGTTTAATAAGCAACTATCCATACAGTTCAGAGATATTAACTGACTATCAACAGCTAGCTTACCTCTGGTGAAATCCCATCCTCACTGTGAAGCTACAGGTTTCACCTTCAAAAACCCAGGTACTCTAGACCTCGTAGCAGCTCAGAGGATTCAACATGTAAATAAGACGTTTCTCCATCTTTTTGCAGAGAAGGTGAAAGCAATGACTTTGTTAATGTTAGTAAATCAATTGTTGAGAACTTTACAGATAATCAGAGCAATTTCTGGCTGGCTGGTTTGTGAACATCCGTTCACAAGACAGTTTGACCAAAAAGAGCTTCAGAGCAACCAAATTCAATTTAGTGACAAGTTAAGATTTACAACAGACTTAATGTATTACTATAGTAAACCGAGGATGTCCAAACATTTTGAATAGGGGCCAGATTAGATAATGTGAAAATATTAGGGGGCCAACTGCTTCTCACATCAAACAGGTTATTAAAGAATAAAAGAAATCACATACAAATGATACAAACATAACTGTTTAATGTTTCAGTGAATAAGTATTTAACTTTTGCTCCTAAAAGCAGCAGCCCCCGCTGACAACTTCACATTTCTTTGCTGTGGCCATGTCTGCTACATAGCAGAAAATGTCTGTTGTTAGGTTGCTACTTGGTGCATGTCAACAAACTGTTCAACAGTCCTGCCATCATGAAATGGACGGAAAAAAATGCAAAGTTAACTAGCCTGATAAACCAGTATCATGTGACAGGCCATATGTAGTATGTTTTGAGAGACAAGCTGCAGGCCATTTAAAATCAGCTCGGGGGCACAGCTGGCTCTCAGGCCGGACTTTGGACGTGCCTGTAGTAAACCATCCTGTTATTGGAGTGGAACTTAACATCCCATTTTAGCTTAATTAAAATTAAAGAAATGCATAAAAACTCAAATGTAACGATGGCTGGTAACAGCTTGAGTTTTGCTTGCATGATCCAAAGTGCCTTTTCAGCTAGCTTACCTAGCTTATCACATCAAAACTGTCACTCGCTCCTGCTTTTTCCACCTCAAAAACATTTTCAAACTCAGATCCATGTTAACTTACTACTAACTTCCGAGCTAGAAATGATCATCCATGCTTTTATTTCCTCACGTCTGGATTACTGTAATTCTCTTTTCACCTGTCTAAATAAAACTTCATTAGACCGCCTCCAGCTGGTCCAGAACGCTGCCGCCAGGCTTCTGTCCAGATCTCATAAGTTCACTCACATCACTCCAGTCCTGGCATCCCTGCACTGGCTCCCTGTTAATTTCAGGATCCAGCACAAGATTCTAACCATCACTTACAGAGCCCTCCATGGTCAAGCACCTGCATACTTGACGGATCTGGTGTCCTTTCACTGTCCTGTCAGAACACTGCGGTCCGCTGGAGGCCACCTACTTACTGTCCCTCACACAAGATTAAAGACGAAAGGTGATAGAGCCTTTAAGGCTGTTGCACCGAAATGGTGGAACGCACTACCTCATGAGCTGAGAGTGGCCTCTTCCGTGGACATTTTTAAAAAGCAGTTCAAAAACACATCTGTTTAGGCTTGCGTTCCATTAATTGTCCATTGTGTCATCTCTGTATTTCGCTGCACTTTACTTTTTATTTGTTTTTGTGTATTTTGCATTGTTTCTGTTATTGTATTTTTTGTATTTTATCTTGTGAAGCACTTTGTGAGTCCTCTCTGTGAGAAGTGCTATATAAATAAATTTACTTACTTGCCTTAATCAATCAATCAATTACTCAGTTTATTTGTAGTATTAAGGATTATTTCCCTCCAAATGCCTCAGTGCAAGATTTAACCTGGCAAACATCCTCCGTACCACCCTGTCTCAACTGGAAAAGGAGGGGAACTATTGCTGTTCACTGACTACAGTTCAGCGTTGAACACCATAGTTCCCTCTAGGCTGGTCACAAAGCTGAAGAAGCTGGGATTTAACACCTCACTGTGCATGTTGGTCCTTGACTTCCTGGCAGGCAGAGTCACCTGCTACACTCTCTATACACACACGACTATGTAGCCGCTTTAGACACCGATGTTTACACTGGACACCACAAGATTAAGGCCAGGAGAATCATTTAGGACCCCAGCCTTTTCACCCTGCTGAGGTTGGGAAGAAGGTACCGGTTACACCAGGCAGCACTTCCTCAGGACACAAGGATACTAAATGATGACCCTGTCTATATCATGCTGGTTTGCTTTTTTATTACTTTCTGTTCTGCTCTTAATTGTATTTAACCACATGCTTTAGCTCACAGATTTTTATCTAATTTTAATTTGGACTTTAGCATTGTGTGTTGGCTCGCTGAGTTTTTAACACAGTGTTCTTTCTCCTCTTTTATTTTGTTTATACACAAATAAATCTCAGAGTAATTACACATCAAGGTGTGTCCTTAAGTAAGTGGATGACTCTGTTGTTGTAAGCCTTCTTCACTGATCAAGACACGGTAATGGCCCGGTACTAGATGAATTGGTGTGATCGTTCTTTCCTCCACATTAATGTGTCTAAGACAAAAGAGATGTTTATTGATTTTCAGAGGAGGCCTTGCCTTCCTGCTTCTTGTATGATCAAGGGGGAGCTGGTGACAGCAGTGCAGCAGTAAAAGTATCTGGCCACTGTCTTGGAAGACAAGTTGAATTTTGAGGTGAACACTGACAGCATTTGTAAGAAGGCAGACCTGATCTTGTCTGATCTTCCCTTTAACATTGTCTTTTGGTTTGGTAATCTTAGCCTTAAAACAAAAACAAGCTGGAGGAAGTGGTCAAGTTGTGCTGGAAGATCACTGAGTATTGCTTTTAATAACCTAGAGCATCTGTATGAAGAGAGGGTCAACTCTAAAGCTCGGTCTATTGTCTCAGACTCACAACATCTCCTCTATGTTGAGTTTCAGATGCTTTCATCAGGGAATTTAGGGAGGTTTAGTCTCCCTAAATGTAGCACTAAGTGTTACAGATTGTCCTTTGTCCCATCTGCTATTGCTTATCTTAACGAGCAGTGACCATCGATGTCCATGTTTTACCCCTAACAGTGTGTGATACTGGATACTGTGTGTTATGTAGTGTACTGTCTGTTTTGTTGTACTCATGACTGCTGTCTGTATCTCAAATTGCCCCTCGGGGACATTAAACCTCACCTCACCTCACCTCACCTCACCTATGGCATCCTCTGTAGATCAGTTGGGATGGTAGACAAACTATAGTGGGTCCAGCGTGCTGGTTAGTCAAAAGCAGATGTAACCAGATGTTCAGAGCACTTGATCACTACAGCGTTGAGTGGCACTGAGCTCTAATTTAACATAGCTTCTACCGATGCAGGAAAGGCAATTGAGAGTGACAGCATAGGCGTTTCTAGCCCATTTTTGGGGGTGCTGAAGCACCCCTAAATTGAATCCCAGCACCTTTCCCCTCTCTGAGCGCTCTATCTGCACAGAGCAATGCGCTGCCTTCTAGAGTGGGTGATATACAGTAGTGGTGTAAGCACCTGGCTTAAACCAGGATATGTGGCACATTTCTTAACTTCTACCACTCAATACCAACACATTATTATCATTACAAGTCCTTTTTGCTGCATTTAATCGTAGGTCACTGTTTATGTTGTCAGGTAGGAGTTAGCTGACGTTTTTCTAGCTAGGAAACGTTACAGGTGGTCAGTACCACTGTCCTCTGTTTGAATTGGAATGAGAGAAGCTAGCTGTTGTGTCATGTGCATGTGTTAATATTAAAGCCAGGGTGCTACTGACTAGCTAACTGACTGGATGCCCATTAACATTATAACTCCTATTGTGTGTATTCATTATTATTAGTTTGTAGATTTCAAGCACTTTTCTTTTTTGAAGTGTATTTTTATTTATGTATTTGTATTATATAATACAGACGAGAAGGAAAAAGGAAGAGACAAACATTGAAAAAGTCAATTACTGTTAATGTGTTAATGTTACATGTTGTGCATTGCATTTCAAATAAAAGTCCAAAAAATAAGTCCAAGGTCCATTTTTGGTATTTTTGGTACTCACTATAGGGGGCTGGTTTGCTCCAGAAACATACATACTGTTTATGTGTATGTTGAGGAGGTGCTGTATGAAAATGAGTTATCCTCCCCCAGAAATTAGGGTTACGATATGTTTCTTTTATGATTCCAATCCATTCCCCTTTTGCTGTGGCTCAGCATTTAAATAACCTTTATCAGATTTGATGGTTTAGTCACAGACTTTCCCAAAAAGTGTTGTGCTTTTCTTTCACAAATGTGGGAATGAAATTGAGTTAAAATGTACAAAACAGTGAAATTTATCTTGCCTGGCCGGGCAGCTCTCTGGGTGCTCAGCACCCCTAAACCTCTGATCCTAGAATCCCCCGAGTGACAGAATAGGGGATGTGACTGTGTGTGTGTACACTACAGGTGTAGTAGTAGCAGTTATTCAGTTGAACATGGCCCTCCACAGTACCTGCTTGTCCTTCACTGCTATCCTATCATACTTCTGGCAAAGGATTTGCTGCTCCTCATAGACAACAGCATCATTTATTTCTCTGTCAAAAGTCTGTAAGGGTGAAAATTTTGGAATTTAAAATGATTTTTTTTTTGTTTACGTCTGGGCCAACTACAGGAAACATGACAGAATTGGAAACAGTATTCTGTGGTGCACTTTAACATTTCCTAACCGACCTACTGAAAAACGGTGCTATTTTTAGGACCAACAAGAAAGAAAGAGTTGTGGCTTAAACATTTTTCACAGACACAGACATCAATAAGGTGTTTTAGATAGGAAGGTTTGCATACAGAGTGGACCTACAATCTGATCACTCCATCAGTCTTGTCTGGCTGTCATGGGAGCAGCTCTGTGGCAGCGCACAATGTTGATGGATGAAAGTCGGTAAAGAAGTAGAAGCTCTGCCATGCTGCAAAAAACAGCAGTGTGATGACAACATAAAACATGTTTACGTCTCCAGTCTGGCTTTATCATGATTTATGTATCTTCCTGTACAAACTGGCACTGTCTGTGTGTATTTGTGGATGTTAGTTTCTAAATTGGGTTTTGAAAAACAGACTCCTCCTCCTCCTCCTCTTCCTCAGCGTGCCCTGCTGTCCGCCTGTGCCTCATTTTTCCCTCAGACAGGATCTCTCATCATTTTTTAATCTGTGAAATGTTCATATTAATCTCAGTCCACTCAGCAGACCATTCATCTGTGTTTCATTTCTATCAGTCAGTTAGCTGGCTTGTATCATGCATTTGGTTAAAGTCTACTACATCTCTGTCCATCCTGGTCCAATGAGACACTTCATCAAGCATTAGGGAACTTGATTAGCTGGACTCAAGCTCATTCCTGGTTATGAATGCATCTGCCCACCTTTCAGCCATCAATCTGTGTTATTTGTCATGTGTTGTACATTAGTCACAGGGAGAATAATAAGACGTCTCACAACACAGCATGTAATGGCATTAATGTTCATTTGTCATTTGGCAGAGCTATTTAAAGGTGGTGCTGTGGCAGCCCTAGCAGGGCTTAAAATGCACTAAGCCGCCACAGGCTCAATCTGTCAGGACTAAATTATTCATGTTAGTTAAGATGTCTGGTCACAGACAGGAGAAGAGAGGTGAGACAGGCCATGCGGGAAAACTGACTGTGTACTCTATGTCTGCTGATTTACATTTGTGTTAAATGGAAACTTGGGTATTTTTTAACCTGGACCCCCATGTTTTTGTGTCTAAGTTACTAAAGTGAACTACAATTATTTGAACCTGGTCTAGTACTGAGGGAGACTGCTGCAGCTGGCAGCAGCAAAATGGGATGCAACGTAGGCCAAATTGTTTGGGTAATAGCACGCTATCAATGTATATCCACAAATAGTGCTTGTTTTTGCCACTGACAGGCTCAAATTGTTATTATAACTGTCTGACAACATAATGGAAAGGACCCTACAGAGAAATACCAGCAAAACCATTTTCTTTACCTTTTGCTTGATCCAGTCTTTCTGTTGTGTCTAACATCGCGCTCAGTGAAAAGTTTCGTTCTGAAGTCTTGCAAGTTGTCACAGGAAAACAATAACTAACACACCAGATGGAGGGACAGGTAAAGAAAAACATTGCCAGTGTCAATATAACGTTTTCAATGATATCAGTGAGAGATGTTCCAAAGGAAATAATAGCAAATTTCTGAAATAATAGTTCTAAAATATCAGAGAGGAGCTGGAAGAAAGGACTACAATACGCATTTGAGTGATACATTTTTTAGATGTGATAGGAGAGTTGAGTTTTATTCTCAATCTAGTAGAAGACGCTTGGCATTTTGGATGCCAACTACAATTAAACAACATCAAAAAAAGAAGGAGAGTTCCACATTCACAATATAATTTGTCGACTAGGGTTGAGCTGAATACTTAGATGACACAAGCATCCAGTACAGTTGATGTACCTTATACTAGTACAATTATAATCTGGGTAAAAATGTGTCAATATCCATATCATAATGTTGTTGCAGGGCAGGATAAGTCAATATATTGTTTTTTTAAGCTAATGTTTTTATGTTTTGTCATTACTCCCTAAAGCTTTGATTATCTAATATACGTTTAGCCCATTGCTAAGAAGAGTAAGTAAGTGCAAACAGCCTCAAATGGTATACAGCTACCTAACTAAAGTTAATTATTAAATTAACTTTACAATTAATTATTATTAAAGTTAAAACTTAATATTCATCAGCCTTTGTGAGCATCTTTCCTTGGAGCAAACAAGAGTTTCTGATGATCTTTATTTGATTTAGCTTAAAGGTGACGTGTTTAAGATTTTTTTTTTGCATCCCTGAATTTGAAAAGCATCTTTGAGTGTATTATTATAATTATAATTATAATTATTATTATCATTACCATCATATTTATTAAAAGGAATTTGCTGGCATCAACCAGTGAATTGCAGATTGCAACAAGCTTAATCTTCACCCTGCTAGAATTCCTGCAGTGCTCATTGTTCAGGAGGTTTTTATCGGAAGCCAGATTATCCACAGAGATCTCTTCCTCACCAAAACAAACCAACCAGGTGATTAAAGGCACTAAAAACACAAATCTATGCATCTCTGATGCTGTTCGGCATCTCAGAGATGGGCAGCTTGCCCACAACATGCTATTGTGTGTTCACTACTTTTCTCCCCTAAGTAAATGCATGCTCACTTTTTACTGATCCAGACATTAAAAAGTTTTTACTGTGAGTCAAATAATCTGCAGAGGTCTCTTCCTTAAATACAGCAACCCACTCCAAACTTTGAAGATATCTGCTGCCAGACTTGCAGGCTCCACATGCATACAGTTTTGGCATTTACCTTTGTTCTGAATGCTGGACAGGCCTCTTCTGCCTAGTTATGGTTGCTAACGTAGGATTGAACCATGACCCTTCTAGATAGGAGCTAGGTAAGGGGTCAGTTGTCCTTCTGCGATAGCTGTGGCCAGAGGTATTATGATTTCAGGTTGTCTGTCTGTCTGTACGTACGTCCCATTCTCGTGAACACGATATCTCATGAATGTTTTGAGGAAATTTCTCCAAATTTGGCACAAACATCCACTTGGACTCAGGAATGAACCTATATCTGTACCTATACTTTGGTCAGTACAGGTCAAGGTCACTGTGACCGTGTGTCCATCTCATATTCATGAATGTAATATCTCAAGAAGGGCTTGAGGGAGTTTCCTCAAATTTGGCACAAACATCGACTTGGACTCTAAAATTAACTGGTTAGAATTTGGTGGTCAAAAGTCAAGGCAACTGTGACCTTACAAAACATGTTTTGGGCCATAACTCAAGAATGTGTGTGAAAAATCCATGTTTTCACAGACATGATATAAAGTCTGAGTGCAACTTCTCTGGTGCGCGTAAGCATAATTCCAGTTTCGTGTTTCACCTTGTCCGCCATACAGTTGATGGATAAATAATCATGAAAATTTCTCATTTTGCTTTTTGAATAATATTTGACATGTGAAAGAGGTATATGTGTGGATGTTAAGGTCCACTTGGGCTGATGTATCTGCGAGTAAGGTTGTCTTTTCTTGTATCTGGTGGTGGCTGTGTGAAAGAAGTGCCAAGTCATCTGCAAAGTCGAGGTCTTCTAGCTGTGTCCGTAACTTCCATTGGATTCCGTTTTTCCTTCCTTCAGTTGTGGTCTTCATTACCCAGTCGATGACTAGTAGAAACAGGAAAGGGGATAGCAAGCACCCCTGTCTAACCCGAGTCTTGATTTCAAAGTGGTTGGTCAGTTGTCCTTCATGAATGACCCTGCAGGTCATTCCTGCATAGTTGCTTTTGATGATGTTCACAAGCTTCGTAGGCACTCCATGATGTCTTAATAGCTTCCAAACAGTCTCTCTGTGCACACTGTCGAAAGCCTTTTCATAGTCAACAAAATTGACATACCTTAACATCCACAAGGGAAAGACAAAAACCATGAGGATGAACACAAATAATGTGGAACCAATATCACTTAAAGATACTCAACTTGAAGAAGTAGAGTCTTTCACCTACTTGGGCAGCATCATCAACAAAAAGGGAGGAACTGATGCAGATGTAAAATCCAGAAAAGGGAAGGCAAGGGCAGCCCTTCTACAACTTAGGAACATTTGGTGCTCAAAGGAGATACAACAGCAAACAAAAATAAGAATCTTTAATTCCAATGTAAAATCAGTCATGTTCTATGGAGCCGAGACCTGGAGAACAACAAATAACACAGCTAGCAAAGTTGCAAAGCTTCATAAATAGGTGCTTGAGAAGAATTTTGAAAATCCATTGGCCAGACAAGATTACCAATGAAGATCTTTGGACGAAGACACAGCAAATACCAGCTAAAGATGAAATTGGATGAAGAGGATGGAAATGGATAGGGCACACTCTTCAAAAACCAATGTCAAACATCACCAGACAGGCTCTGACGTGGAATCCTCAAGGTAAGAGAAAGAGAGGTTGGCCAAGAAACACCTGGCGAAGGGATCTGCAGGCAGACACCAAGAAGATGGGATACACCTGGTCACAGATAGAAAGGCAAGCCAGCGATCGGGTACTCTGGAGGTCCCTTGTCAATGACCTATACCCCAAAAGTGGTGTAAGGCATAAGTAAGTAAGTAAGTAAGAAAGAGGTATATTCTGAACTTACATGACCTTTTAATCTACAAGCAACTGTGACTATTACTATTTCAAATATCCTACTGACTTCTCACATGCAGTAATGTTATCATTCTTCTTGCCTAATCTCACAGGAAACCATCATCTGCTTCATCACAAAAAGAGAAAGTATGTCACAGACATTCCCTTTTTATTTAAAGAGCCTCAAGGATGTATTATTTGCGTTGCCATCACTTAATTAGATTACAGTGAACTGAAAGACTGTATATATATATATATATATATATATACTGTATATTCATCCACGTTTTCATACTGTATTAATTCATATACAGCAGTTTTATGCTCTTTTTTGTTTTTTTTATGTTGTATTGTTGTTTCAACTATCATCCATTTCATATCTTTATATCCTCTTTTCATTCAGTTTTATTTGTATGGTTGTCACTGTTGTATCTGCTGCTTTGCCGCTGCAGCATTTTCTCCTGTGTGATGGATTAAAGTTTAATTTACTCCAAACTGAAGCCAACCAAAGTGTAAATTATTAGACAGAGTAAGATTAGGATGGAAGGATGAGAAAGGAGAGAGAGAGAGAGAGAGAGAGAGAACACAACGGAATCAGTCAGACAGGGAGGGAGACTGACAGAGACATGATCTCGTTAAATATTCTGCTTCACTCCTGCACTAAAGCTGTATTCAGTCAGCCTCAGTTTAACTGGCAGTGCTGCTGCAATTGTGATTCTAATGTCTGTAGCATTCATTAGCATCTATAATTTTGATCCCCAGTGAGTCTGCAGAGTTCTTACAAGCCTGGAAAGTAATAAAAAAAAAAAAAGCACACAAAATGTCTTGAGCTAATTGCCTACTTCTTTTCAGCTATTTAGAGAAGCAGCCCAGTTAAAGTGATGTCTGGGTGATATAATGAAGGTGTTACATTTCTCCAGGCAAACTCAATATCATAACACATAAATGAGTCAACGAAAGTAGTCTAAATTGGTGTAGGAGAGTTAAAGATACAGTTGGAAACTTTTAGGAAAATAATTTTGTCATATTTAATTAAACTATCACTATATTCCGAAAAACGTACATGAGACAGATGATCTGTGAAAAAAATGATGTCATGACATCAGAGAATTAGACCATGGTGCAGTCAACAACAACTAATCAGAGCTGAGAACTTTCAAGGAGCTGTCAAACATGTCAACTGCTCCGTGAACTGCAGTCAAACTGTCAAAGTGCTGATGAAATGTGAATTGCCTATATTTCTCAAAGCAATTTGTTTTGTTGTTTTTTAAATCAAATTTTATTAAACACTGTTGCTTTAAAATGAGAAAGTTGGTCTGACTGGTGCTTTGTACTTCTGTTTAATTGTATCCACAATCGTGGCTGGGTCACAAACTTTCTCATTCTTTTTCAATCAGGAAAGACTTAACTGTAGAGATGTCACAATCTGTGCCTCAGTTCTGCATATTGCTGCCTATTGTGCCTCCCTGTCATTCTCTTCAGCCACATTTCCCCTCTTCATTAGCCCCTCATTGCCATTTCCCATTCATCCATCAAATGCCCTTGGACTTTCCTTCCTTTCCCCATCATCTCACCACCCTGGTGACGGCCCAATGTTATGGCAGCTCATTATTCCAAAACCACTTGGCTAATGATTATACAGAATGATGTAAATGGACCTTTCTATTGACTGACTGACTAATAATAATATTAATGAAATTTTATTGAAAGAGCGCTTTTTATAGTACTCAAAGACAGAAAAAAAAGAATACAGTAAAATACACAAAACATTATTCACACATTAAAAGCTGCTTGGAAAAAATTGAGTTTTGATGAGTGATTTAAACTGGGAGAGGTTGGTGCAGTCTTGCATGTGTTTGGGGAGAGAGTTTCAGAGGGAAGGGGTGGCTTTGGAGAAGGCTCTGTCACTCTCTGGTGCATGGTCCTGAATGCTGGAGTCAGGAGGCTAGCATCAGAGGAGTGGAGGCTGCTGGGGTGTGAGTGTGGCAGTGGAGCAGGTCAGTGAGGTAGGAAGGAGCCTGGTTATGGAGGGCTTTATCAGTGAAGAGAAAGACTTGCAATTGGATGCATTGTGGGAAAGGGAGCCACTGGAGGTTCTGGGGGACAGGGTTGATGTGATTCAAGTGGGAATGGGTGAGCACTTGGGCAGCAGAGTTCTGAATGTATTTGAGTTTATTAAGGATTTTGGATGGCGTACTATAAAGGATGCTGTTACAGTAGTCAATGTTGGTTAGGTTTAGGCATGAGAGGTGAGATTAGTTAGGGTTAGGGTAAGAATACCAGGATAAGCAAGTAAGAGCAGGCTGGGTCATGACTTTGCCATAGTCAGGAAAAACAAATAATGTGAAAACTAGGCTGTCAGTCCTCATGGTCAGATATTTAATCTAACAATCCTATTTTCCTGGTTAGTATTATGTAGCATTCCATGTAGTAGTTATGATAGTGGTAAAGGCTTAATCCCCTAAAAAGAACAATGTATTCACAGTTCTTTATGGACGTACATGGGTGACTGTTTGTCAGATCAGAGGTCTGATGTTTGGAGCAGCTGAGAGGTGCAGTTGGCAAGATGCACCACTGCCCCACTCTTCTCCACACCCATTCTTGTCTTCATTATCAGCCCTGGAGTTACATGCCTTTTCATGCCTAATCTCACCTGTTGCCACTTTCCCTCATTCACCTTGCAGTTTATAACCAGCCCCTTTTCACACACTCAAAACCAGTTCATTGACATGATTCTTCATGCTTTTAAGTTCCAAGCCATTTGTTACCTGTCTGTTATACAGTATTATCTGTCTCCTGAACCCTGTCATTTAAGGACCACGTTTTGAGAACCCAAGTGCAGACACAGAAGCTGAGGCTTTGAACAGGAATAAAGGGTAATTTATTGACAGACTGATAACAGTCAGGTTTGGATAGCCAGAGTCTGAAGCAAGGGATGGACCAGGGGAACTGAGCTGGGCGGGGCAGGGGGGACTGGCAAAGGGGAACCAGGCACAAAGGAGAGCTAAGCTGATCCATAGCGGCTTCTGGGCAGAGCAGGAGTGGACACGGAAGCAGAAGTCAGACCTGGGGAATACTGCAGGCGCAGGGATAATAGGTATACAAAGAGGCTGGAAGAACACTGACTGTGAAGCAGAGTCTACTATCTGGCAGCATGCTGGAGTTGAAGCCAAGTATTTGAAGCAGAGAGGATTGAAGATGGACTGCAGCTGCTGCCCAACACCTGCACACCTGATCCTATTTCTGTTATCAGAGGCAAAGACAGAGAGAGAGAGGTGGAGGGGGGAAGAAGCTCCAGGCTAGGAGGGAGAGGAGGCTGAGTGGAGGCTGTGACAATGTTACCTTGCCTGCCAGCAAGACATCTGCCTGTTCCTTGGACTTATGATTCTTATCTAACCTATTTGGATACATTTGCCTTTTTGGACTGCCTCCCCGGTGACCCTGTAAGGTTTTGCATTCTGCCAACTCTCCCAGTCTGCCTGAACTGTCTGGTTTGAGACCTCTTTTCTCTATCATTATTTCAGGAGGTAATGATGCCAGGAACTGCACTGAAGTATCCCCTGATGGAGTCTCGAAACTGGTGGTGGTGAAGGGGTGAAGTGCATTGCTGAAGAAAAGGATGGATACGATGTTGAGCAGGACTTCTGATGAGCTCAGTGAAATGACCAACTGGGAAGACTGGTTGTGATGGAGACTGGAGGTGAATGCCATGGAAGAGGGTCACATCAATCTGACACTACAATGACAGCATCAGAGAAAGGAATAGTTTTAAATTTTGGCAGCAACAGAGTGGTGAAGGAATGAGTCCCCAAAATGCAAAAAAAAAAAATGAGTTAGCATTTTTGGTTTCCTTGTCTCTATGTCAGTGGGTTTTCTGAAAGCTCAAGAGATTTTAATGTTATGTTGTACAACATAAAACACATAAGTAAATACCCCATTTGTGAACTTTGAAGCTTTGGTCTTTAAAAAGGCAGTTGCTAAAAAGTAGCTAAATCAGAATACAAAATGTTGTCATGCCGAACATGGCTTCACAGCCCCGTGGTGGTGGTGAAGTAATGCGATCATGGTGTAGTTCGTTTATAGCCTTATGTTAGCTTTTTACTGTCACCTCTTCCCTCTACAAGATTTTTAATGTTGCTTTATTGCTGCAGTGTTCCAGTCACTCCTTTGCTAGTTACTCTGTTACCTGTGGTATGACCAACTACCTGTCTGTAGCCTATGCCCATTTGGACTTATGTGTCTGTTATGACCATCTGCTCACCCACTGCAGAAGTTTAAACCGTTTTTTTGACCTGTGGCTGTGACTAAAATCACTCCCTTGTTCACTTACTTAGTGCTCCCTACACAATGTACACTTTATAGTCCACTCTATATTTAGCAGTAATTATGACTTTTAAGACTGATGAATTATTATTTTGTGTAATCTCCGACAGTGTTAAAATTGTAAAATTGTTGTTGAATATTCCCTCCGAAAAACAGTAGTTATCTGGATTTAACTCCAGTTCTATGAGTATGCCTGGAGCCGCCCACCACAAGCCCATCTGGTTCTGGCAGTTGTTGTTTAATTTCAAGCGGAGGTGGGTAAGTCGCGGTTGCTCGCTAGACGTCTGAAACCTCATTCTCTTGGAAGAGGGAAGCAGAATCCTCATCCTTATAAACACTGTGGTTGTCATCCTCATGGTAGTCGGTCCACTGTTTGGGCCAATCTGCTGCACCCTCCACCACTGGTGCCAGGCTACCATGGAGGGAGCTAACAGACAGGAGTCAGTCTCAACCTGACCTCTGCAGGCATAGGAAGCAGAGTTTTGGGGGGGGTCAGATGGCAGCATAGGCGTAGTGCAGGTGGAACAAGACTTGCTAGCAGTAGAGAAGCTGTGACACTGGAAGGTGAACGAGTATTTGCAGTGAATCCAATTGTGAAGGTGGCAGAGTGTAAAAGCGAGACGACCAACACAAGCATAGTGGCTTTATAGGAAGGTGGGTGCTGCATACATGCTAGTACATGAGTACATCAGTTTCTCCTCAGGTGCCGAGACAGAACCTTGAATGGGAAATCCAATAATGAAGTCTGTTAGAGGGCGGAGCACATATGAAATAGAACCAATAGTTCCATCTATAGTTTGAATATTCAGATTGTACTGAAATAAACTGGTAGAGGTAAATATTAGAGCTGAATGAAAATGTTTTGGTTTGAATCAAATTTGGCTGCTCAGTATGAAGATTTGACTATTCCTTCTTTGGGTTTTTTGTTATGCACAGGGGGCATAATGGTGTCTCTTTAGGATCAGTGTACCCTGGCTCCAGAGTTTGCATCATCTCCTTAGATCCTGCACCCTTAATACTCTGTCTTCAGAGCTACATTACTACCACAGAAGGGCTAGCTAGCCTGTTTCATTTAAGTTGTCTCCTTTGTGTTCTGAAACACTAGAGCGTGGAGCAAGTTGGGGCTGAGTGAATGAATGTGCTGTTTTCCATTTTAAATAGTAAAAAGAAAAATAGAAAATCAGTATGTAACAGTCAATGTTGATATTGGAGCAGGTCGTTCAAGTAATGTACACTAACTGACAAAAATTTAAGTTAGGCACGATATGAGATGAATAAGTCAACAGGTTTTCTTTGCCTCCATCTTGACTTTAAGGGAGCCGGGAGGGAAACATTTAACCAGGTGCATCTGCGCCATTGCTGTAAACCAGTTTTGCTCCATTTGCTGCATGGCATATCACAGAAGAGGAGCAATTTACCTGCTGGAGTTTGTTGACCAGGGCCCCGTTTCCCAGTTTCGATATACCTTAGCGCTCTATGAAGGTCTCTAAGATATACCTTAGCTAAGGAACTTCTTTTCCTGCAAGTGTTTTGACAAACTGTCCCTTAAGGTACATCGTAAGTTGGAGCTGTCCTTCACCACGGTGCTGAAAGTGTATTAATCCATGCTGCACGCATCGATTGATCTCAAACAAAGGTAAATAAATGACGTAATATAAAAACGTATTGCCATATTAATTTTACCTCCATCAAATATTATATCATTAATGAGGCTATGCCTTTTACAGAACATCTGTTCATCTATTTGAAGCCTAGTCCACACATACACGGGTATTTTTAAAAGCAGTGCTTTAAGACTAATTTTCCATCCAGACGAGCATTTTGGGACAGTTTCAGGAAAAATACTATACCGTCCTAATACGCCTGAAGCATATCACATTAAAAAATGACTTACGTGCGCATCCCGTTATAAACAAGGAGACTAATGATGAAGCAGAGAAAAGTCATTGCTGCTCACCAATAATGCATTTGTTATTGAAACATTTATAACAGCATACATCTTTGTCTCTTTTTTTCCATCATTGCAGTTCAATGCCAGTTTGTGTCTTACATATAATTTTTCCAAAATCAGTTCTGTCAATGTACAGAATGAATGTAATGCGCACTGGTAGCTCACGGGTAGCTGCACATATGTGCAACATTGTGACAGGATAGCACTGTCTGAGAGGACAACAAACGGACTGGAGTCTGTCCTTATAAAATGATTAACATGAACCAAACGGTGACGCATTTGGTTCAGTTGATTGAGCGCAACGATACGCTGTAATGCAGCCATAATCTTATCTACAATGAAGCAAGTAGAGGCAACGCGCTTGACTAGTTTACAGCCGGCCTCGGTAGACTTCAATTTGATCAATTTGTCAAGTATCTGTCAGATATTCAGTACATAGTGGTAGGGTGCAGCCTGTAGCCTCGTCAGAAAAAACATATCCTCAGTTAGCTCCATTAAATAAATGAATGAGTGAATACATGAATACATTAATAATTATACCTATATATTTATAATATTCAATATTCATTATTATTTTTCATGAAGTTAATTTTAAACTAATGATGTAATTTGCGCAAGGAGTCTAGATGTGAATTATACTGCAAATGTCCGTTTAAAAAGCATAATTTTGGCCTAATAAAGCTAAAACTGTGACAGGATAAATGGAGCGCATCACTAAGGGACAGCTTACAAGTTCAGACCGCCCTTCTTAAGATATACCTTTCAGAAGATGTATCTTCACTAAAGAGACTCTGGGAAACAGCCCATAAGCTTAAGGGAGACCTTAAGATTCAACTTACGATGCACGTAACACTACGAAGGCTCTGGGAAATGGGGCCCTGGTCATGTTATTACACTGTGCTATTTGTGGTCTACACATATGTTGAGGAAAATGTAGTTGAGGTAAGCTAGGTGGAAATATGAATTACCTCAGAAACCTGTTTTGGACCTTCAGTGTAAACCACTTAATCTCTCTGTCACCATGAGGCTCCACCAGAGTCCTGCACTTAACCTCTCCAACTGTGCTCAGCCCCTGGTGAGACGCTGTGTGTCATGAGCCATCTTAACACTTCATTTTAGGTAGCAGGTTCCAGCTCTATCTCATCCATCATCTTCAGCTCATCCTCTCCTCATCCATCTCTCTCTCAGCACCTTTCTCTCACATTGTCCCCACATTGAAAAAAAATGGAGATGGATGCTGAGGTCTTCCTTCAGTTGGAGCAGTGTTGTCCTGTCCATTGTCCATCTGTTCTCTTTCTTTCACCCTTCATCCATGTCCCCCTTCCTCTGTCTGCTTTTTCTACATTTACATATTCTGTCCCTCACTCACTGTTGATGTATCTGACATCACATTAACATGCACATGAGGGGGGCACAACTGAATTTGACCTACACTGCTGACTCCATCCCAATCTGATACAGACCGACTGCAGCCAGCAAAACCTATCCACCAATGTTAGCTACATGTACTGCCAGACCCTGATAAACAGTAAGAAACAAGTATGCTTCAATGACACACTGTATTGAACACTTCCATTCACATAAGATAATAACTATAGAAAGGCTCAGTAGTCATTCATTGCTGATTAATTAACTGAAAATAATTCAAGGCCAAATTTTGAAAATTTACCTGTACATTTCTGCAAACCACAGATATGTTATTTGCATGTTTCGTGGGTATCATATCAACATTTCTAAAGAGACATTGTGTATGAGCTGACATTGTCATCGGGAGTTGGAGAGGATGGTGGCTAATGTGTTGCCTGGGCAGGATCCCTGCCAAGCCGCTGACCACTGTTCAAGAATAGCAACCAACAAAACCAGTTATTTAACAACTCCAGCAGCTTTACCTGGTACTAAATGTGGGTGTTTTGTAGAGACGTGTTGCTGTTTTGCCAGTGGGGATAGTTCCCACAACACAGAGAATTTTACGACAAAATATGATCTTTTCCTAACCACTGCTGACCACTAGGAAGTCATGTAAGTGCAGCTAGATGAACTACCTCAACACTGGACAGAGAAGTTTGGAATACAACACACAGAGGTAGAGCAACTTCACTCTCTGCTCAGGACGCCATTACTCTACTATATTTCACTTAGCAAATAGTTGTTTGCAGCTATATTAATACCCTGAATGTTGTACACAGAACCTTTAACAAATAGTTTCATGCATAAAGCCTTTTTGAAAAAAGCTTAGAAATTAAACCCTTCAGCTGAGAAGGAGCCAAATAATCTTGCATACTCTCAGCCAGTTGTACTGACTTAAGTAACACCTTTCTGTCCTTGAATCAGTGGTTCCCTTTTCTCTTTGGCTTATGACCCTTTAAAATAAAGGAATGTCTTTTTACCTGCCAATTAAAATGTCAGCTGTCCACCAGTACACCACGCTTTATCTTGTCTTCATGATGGTGGTTTCTGAGAGTGTTTACAGTTCCCTGATATTCAATCCATCACTCAATCATGTAACTTAACTAATTACAATAGACAGAAAAAGGTATACAAAACAACATCAGTGTAATCAAAAAATTTTATTTTTTTTTTAATAAATATTTAGTTAAGTGGATACCAAATTTTATGAGAGAAATGAATGAAATAGATAAATAACCATTAATACAAAGTGTTGACACGAAGTTTGAGCATCTTAACCAAAAGTAATTCACTTCCTGTTTAATCTGAGGTATTTTTGGAATCTAGAAGAGGTGAAAGTCTCCAATATGTCACAAAAAAGCTTTATAATTTTAGATAATTTTCTCTCTTATACCCTAAATAATCTTGTGGCTGTTGAGATCTATCTTATGACGCTTTAGGAGGTCTTGACCCCTGAGTTGAGAACCACTGCCGTAGACCTCGAAGGTCTAGGTACTGAAACATTATTAGAGAGTACACGTAAATGACAAAATGTGTCTTTTCGGTCTGTTCCCAGACAAAATGTTTTTATTTTTGTCGCTTTAAATGACAAATGTCTTTTTACTCCATTCACAAAATGAAATGATTTTATAGTTTATTTTGTTAACATTCAGTTTGATGATAACTCTATTTATTGGCTTTATAATTATTTTGTAAGTCATCTGAGCTCTGGTAAGAAGAGCTTCTCACATGAAGTAGCAAATCAATTGCAGATAATAATAATACGATAATAATTCACCTGTGAAAAAGTCTTTGATTATTCCAGTGGCATGGTGCAGCCTGTATTTTTCTGTCCCTGTGGGTCTCCAGAAACATGACAAACACTAAACAACCCAAATTATTACCACAGGAAACACCAGTATTCAGCGAAAAAGGCAGTGTGACAAAAATCAATGTGAGGCAATGTCCCACTGTAGAAGGAAATGGAGCTAATTTGATGCTGCTGTCATCGTAGTGGGACGCCTCACCCTGTGTTTTACCCCTCCTTCTCTCCCTCCTCCCTCTAGCCCTCTTGGGGGTTACTCTGTGACTCTTTAATGAGCTGCATGTATACACAGCAGCCAGATGCCAGCGGAGAGCCATTAGCTCATATCACAGAGTGGGTCACCCCCCTCCTCACACCCACACATCACCCAGCCCAAATACCTCATCCCTCCTTCCTCCTTCCCACTGTCTCAGTGTGTGGAACCAATACGTTTGCTGAAATAGCAAAGAACAATGGCAAACAATAAATTTTATTTTGTTCATTTAACCACAGACAGCCCATTGTGTTGCTGCAGCATCATGGATTTCCTGTAGGATTTTAAAACTTGCAGGAAACTCTGCTTCATCTTTAACAAACTATTAAAGAGTAAACATCACTATGATTTTACTATGACTGTTTTATTTTCTCATGATTGTCTACAATGAAATTACAATCAATGTTTATATCATAGCCAGCACAGAATCTAATCTATCTAGTCTAAAACAAACAGGTCCGAGTCAGAGAGACATTAAGTGCCCTCAGAGGACCTTCAGGGGCCCTGGAGGCAATTCCTTGGGTCTGATAAATAAGTAAATAGTGATAAATAATTAAGTTTATTATACTTTAATTCAGTAGAAATGATCCCAGCTGAAGCATAATGTAATCAGTTGGGCTCAGTCTCAACACTCCCAACTCCACGGACAATGTAGATATTTCGACACTATACAGTATAATTAAGATTTTTGAAAAAGTATTCCTGTACCAGGTACAAGCTCTACCTCCCTAAACTACAGAGGACTACAAGGCCCCAATCAGACAGAACACTTTTTAGCAGCCAAGTAGTGGTGGCAATTGCTGGATAGCCATTGCTGTATGGCGTTACCAGCCATAGTTACCATGGTCTAAACAGAAAACAGCAGGCCTGGAGGCAAATAAGTGCGGTGGTCTCCTTGAGATTTTGGGTAAGTTGTTTTTTATTGATTTAAACTGTAGGCTACTAGTAATGAACTATTATGCAGCATACAATAATGGATTGTAAGCTACTGTTAGCTCGTTTTCAAGCAAGCTGCAAGACATATCCGAAGCCTTAGCTATGTTCTGACATTAAAGGAACAGTTGACCCAAAATCAAAAATACTTTTTTTTTTCCCCTCATAAGTGCTATTTACCCATCAATGCTCTAGCATGTTCTGACATAACTGCACTGCCAGGATGTTTTGCTCCTAAACAAACTGTTCACATGAAAGATTTGGATCATTTATATCCTTATGGTTTTTTTTGGTGAATTAAAAAAAAAAATCTCTTGGTTGCACCCTTGGCAGTATTACCCCTGGTAAGATCTGTCACTGGCTATATCGGTCTAGACTGTTTTGATGTAAGTTATCGAGTGTTGGAGCTATCGGCCATAGACATGTCTGCCTTCTCTTCATTATAATGGAACTAGATGGCACTCAGCTTTTGGTACTCTTGAAAATTAATTTGAAAAACTCAAAAGCAAAGTAGGAGCTATTTTATTTCTACCAAACTACAACCACCAATTGTATCACTGTGCAGAGGGAAGTGTGCAAAGACAGAAAATAGAGAAAAACATGATAAACATAAAATGACAAAGGGAAACAAAGTAAAGTGGTGTTGTTGTAGTTTAGGCTGCAAGCAAGTCAGCCAGTAATTGTGGGCTTGGTGTTTAGGTACCTGACTTCTCCTGTCCACATGTCAAATTGTCCCTCAGCATATTGTTCCCATGTCCTAGCTGGTACCGGATGTCAAAATTTTAAATTTCTAGAAAATTTTAATTGCATGTTGTATGGACATTCACATTATGACACTTGGCAGATATTGGATTTTGTTCTTCATACCTTATGACTAAATGTTTGGAAGCTGTTGGATTTGTTTACTGAACAACACAACTTAAAACCAACAAGACATCAGCGTCATCTGTTGTTGGTAGTCTGCGTCAAATTGTAGCTGACGTTGTCCAAGATGTCCACACATTAAATTTTGGTCAGTGTTACAACCTAAATTCAACCAAATAAACATCTAATGACTCTGGTGGCCAGCTGGGGTGTGTCGAAAAAGTTGCACCAAATGAATCAACAAGTCTGATACAAAAAGAAAACAAGCATCCAGCAACAATTAGCAACATTAATTAATCAAATTTCAATGAACTGTTTACTCTGTAAAATAAAAACAAAACAAAACAACAGATGGTCATCATTAGTGCCATGGAAAGTTCTTTTTTTTTTTTTTGGAAGTCTGCCTGGCAGTCTGAAACCCCAAATTGAATTAACTAAGACAAAAACAACAAAACAGCAACTCCTTACCTCTAAGAAGCATAAACTAGTTTTGACTAACCAGTTATCAAAATAAACTAATGTTAAGTCAGGTGAAGAGGCTGTACCTGTTAACACTTAATCAGTTTCCAGAATGTCACAAATTAGTTTTCTTTCATTCGGGAAGGTTTTGCGGTACTGGCCTTAACAGTCACACTGAAAAATTAACATTTTAGACTGATTTGCATGTTGCCTCATTATCATGAACACACACACTGTATTTTGATTCAATCTCACATACACCATCCACAGCTAAAAATAGTTCCCAGCAAATAAACCATTTCCTCCTGTTTTTTTATATCTGTGCAGAGAATTACTGAGGCTTCTCTTTAAATGAAATTATATATTTGCGAGCTGTTATCAAAGATTTACAACTTCAGCAGGATCTAATGGGCCTCAGACAGGGTGTGGAAGGCTCTGGCCTTGAAAAAGTCAAATGACTATCCTCTGTTCCCTTTACCCCATTCTCTCCTCCTCCCACCCCACTCCCACCCTCTCCTCCATCCCTCTGTTGAGCTCCTCAGTGCCGCATGGCTAGTAGTGCCTCACTGAGCAGACACCCAGCCCAAACACTGAGTCCCAGCTGGGAATTTCGCTGTATACTGGCTGTCTAGCTGGGACAGGATGGAGGGGCTGGAGGAGAACAGGCACAGCAGGGGAGTGGAGGTTAAAACAAGCACATCTTTTATTAATTGGGGGGAGCCTTTAAGTGATCTGTATTAATCATTCACATTGCACGTTCATTACAGCCGCTGTCACTCTTGGTTTAGTTTGATTGCCTGGGGAGGGTAGAGGGGGCATGTTAAATAATGTTCATGACCATCAGATGCTTTGTTTGGAGCTCAGTGTAGAAGATTATTGCCACAAAAACCTACAAACCTGCTTTACATCAGGAACAAAAGTCACCCACATTTATTTTATTATTTCAATTATCTGGATGATCTTTATTGTTATCGTTTACACATGGTGAAGCAGGCAGTACAGTAACACTAAATACTTACTGACTGCTTTGCCAAATGCAGAAAAATGGAGGCAAAAATTTCTAACCATTCTGGAAAGTTGTGGTTACAACCTCCCAAACAACAACAACAAAAAAAGGTGGCCATTTACATTGACGTAATTTTTGCAGTCCATTTTTCTACAAAATAAATTTACTCCATTTTTGCTTTGCCAAATGCATATTAGAGGAAAACAACTGTTGCCGGCTCATAGCAAATGCTGTTTTTCCAGCCCAGGAAGTGCAAAACTCTTATACGGTATAAGGCATAGGAGGAGTTTAGGATAAATGGATGATTGTACAAAACTCAGAACTTTACACCAGAGAACAGAGAGTATAGTCCCTTCCCACTGTAGAAAAAACTCCACTAACACCCATTAACATCTGGCCTTTATATCAAAAAGGGAAGGTGACAATCGGCATTCACACCCAGGTCAAATGATTCTGCAGTAGTCACAGGTATTTACCAGCTCCACATCCAACCAGCAATGATGGACATACCACCATAAAAATACCGTCCATCTGCGCCTAAGCAGTGCTTAAACATCATTCCAAAATTAATCTGCACTGAGTCTGAAAGAGAGATTGAATAAGTAAGAGAGATACAGTATATATAACGAAGTAACCACTGTAACATTTTCACAGGCCTCCATGCTGCTTTCCACTGTTTACTAACCTGTTTTCCAGCCTGTTCATGACACTGAACGTGACAAACAAACAAAAAAATAGAAAAGCTCAACCCATATGCTGCAAAGTCATGTACAAAGCTCAAGTCTTCTGGAATTTTATTGCTTATTTTTTTTAGCAGATTTTCCCATGTTCAAAAAAACCTATATACACGTGCTAATTTTGGTGGAAAAGGGGTATATTCAATGGGAAAGATTACAATCTGCATTCATGACCAGGACAAATGACCCTACAGTAGTCACCGGTATTAATTGGCTTCAGCTCCACTCGGCTCCGTCTGCATGTCCACAGGTACTGGCAATCAGTGTCAATTTAGAGGTCGAAAATCATGACGAAAGTTTTGTGTCAACGACCTTTTTTCCATAACGAAAACGAGACGATGACATGCAAAAAATATGTCTTGATAATAAAAACCAAGACAAAATCCATGTTTCATTTTCATTGATGAGATGTGACAAAAATGTTCTTGTTATATTTAAGTACTGAACAGGACCCACAATGCAACAATTCAGACTCGGAGACAAAAAGTCAAAAGATAACAAAAATTTAATGGAATGTTCCATGTAAAAATATCAGCAAACAAAAACCATACAAAAATAAAGGGGTAGAGAGTGGACAGGCAGAGATGTCAGGGTTTTTGTCCATCTTGACGGCCAATAGCTCTCTATCCCCCATGTCGTAGTTCTGTTCACCGGAGTTTAGTTTCCGTGAGAAGAAGGCACATGGATGGAGTTTCTGGTCAGGACCGGAACGTTGAGAAAGTACGGCTCCAACCCCTGTATGAGATGCGTCAACCTCAACCACGAACTGGAGGGAGGGGTCAGGATGAACCAGAACAGGAGCTGAGGTGAAGAGTGATTTGAGCCGGAGAAATGCTTTTTCTGCCTCTGGAGACCAAGCAAAGGGAGAGAGACGGGTGAGTTTGGCTAACGGGGCTGCCACCTTACCGTAGTCTCTGATGAATCTTCTGTAGAAGTTTGCAAATCCAAGGAAGCTCTGAAGTTGCTTCCGGGTCTCCAGGACCAGCCATTCGGCTACTGCTGTGATCTTTACGGGGTCCGTCTTCACCTACCCACTCTCAATGACATACCCCAAAAAAGAAACTGACGATGCATGAAACTCACATTTTTCAGCTTTAACATATAGCCTATTTTCCAAGAGTCTCCGCAAAACTTGACGGACATGGTTAGTGTGTTCAGCAGGGTTCTTAGAAAAAAATCAGAATGTCATCCAGATACAGAAAAACAAAATGGTTCAAACCGCTGGGACATCTCATGAGTGGGATTATTGGAGTGTAGAGCCTCCACCCAAGTTAATGCTCTGCCTCTAAACAGCCCCAACATGTACCGTACCTTAATAACAGGAGCAGAGAAGGTGACAGGTTTGACTGAATATCATCGTGCATTGTAACAGGAAGCCTCGACACTTGCTGAGTTCATCTGAAAAAGGCTCTGGATCAATGGCGTGGGATTCCCGTGTGGGAGACTGGACATCTAAAGTGGGCAGAACTGTTCTGGAATCCACAGATGGAGGAGCTGTAGATGAGGCAGAGGAATCCAGTGAGGCGAGTACGGTGAGACGACAATCTAATTGAGATACCTGGTCCACAAGGATTTGATTCTAGTCCTGTAGAGTCCTTAGTGTTTCACTGTGTTGACCCAACAAGGTCCCCTGCATGGCCAGGGCTCTCTGAAAAGTTTGAAACTCTGAATCTGAATGTGCGGGGTCTATACTGGTCAAATCGTTCGGGTATATTTAAAGCAACACAATGGAGGATTGCGCTTTTTACCTCACGGGGTCCCCCTACAGACGAAAAATGGTATTGTCTGTTACAACTGTCGCAGACATCTTTCTGCGCGTGCATTTGTTGACAAGCCAACAATACCGATGAACTTCCTGAAGATGGCTGTGTAATGCGCGATCATCATGTCTTCAGAACAGGTAAAGTAGCCTTATAGCATTTTGTACATACATGATTAGGCCAATTGCTTTATTTATTTATTTATTCATTTTCGAAACTCAGAAATGAGTTGCTCTCTGCATGAAAGCCATATTTCAATCTGCTCTGTCCGCAGTCTCTCATTCACCACTATTATGATTTACATATCACACTTGCAGTGCTAACAGTCACTGTTAAAGACAAACTAAAATGAAAGCTGTCTGTATGTAGGCTAACACTTTCTTAAAATGTACCTGAGGCAGTCGACCTGCAGACAGTGAGTCTCCTAAGTGGAGGGTATGCACTTTACACTTTATGCACTTTACGCTGCCAGGCTTAGTAGTGGGCCGATGCCTGCATGGTGGCCGGTATTTGTCCTATTGTACACCATGTGTACACCATGTGTACTTATAAGTCTTTGGAAAAACCCTATTGTTGTTTGTGTACTGTGTGTTGTGTGTCAATGTAAACGCAGTTTTCACGCACTCTGAGCCCAAGACAAATTTCCTGTAAAGGACAATAAAGTTTATTTGAATGATTGATTTGATTGGGTAACAGCAGTAACAGCCCCAGGTCACCATCGGTCAGGCATCCCTCCTCCTCTTTCAGCTCTCGCCGGCGTGGGAAAGCCAGGCCAATATTCCTACCCAAACCCCGAAACTGCATAGTGCCAGTGCAAGCGAAACAGATGCTCTCAAGTAGTGCTGGGCGGTATGACCAAAAATTTATATCACGGTATTTTTCAAAATTATATTGGTTTCAAGGGATATGACGGT
This sequence comes from Epinephelus fuscoguttatus, assembly GCF_011397635.1. NCBI lineage: Eukaryota > Metazoa > Chordata > Actinopteri > Perciformes > Serranidae > Epinephelus > Epinephelus fuscoguttatus. The sequence goes on from NC_064752.1 coordinate 46,175,214, forward strand.
ATTTCTTTTTAATGCACGTCTAGGTGTTAACCACATTTTCTAATGATTTAGAGAGGAATTGCTGCAGTAAATTGGCTTAGAATGGCCTATTTTACTGTCATGAGGAGTGAATATTGTAGAAAAACATTAATGTCCATACTAGTATTAATACAGGTTTGCATGGCCTCACAAAATGATGCTGTTTACAAAGAGGTGGCACTCATGATTCTAATGAAGTGAAGGAATCAGAATGCATGACAGCGGTACCATGTCTTTGGCTAAGTGGATAGTGATAGTGTTGGTAATCTCAATCCACCGTTTGCTTTTCTTTAACTCTACAACATGTGCAGAGAATTGTTATTTGATCAACGTCGTCTTTTTTTTTTAAAGCCAAAGAACTTCCAAACAACAGACACGGCTCCTCTTTTCGGTACAAGTTCTTCTGTGTCATGTTCTCGTTCTGGAATTTCAGTTTCAGAACTTTCACAGTTTTTATCCATCTTCACCGCTCAACGCGCCATTGTGCCATCACATACTTGGTTAGTGCAACTGCAGAACAGTCCCGTCAAACAATGTCCTGTGGCGCTATGTTCCGCTGCGCGGCGTTCCCAACGTTGTGTACGCTACATACTCACCGGTATTGGAGTATATGAAAAATTCATATCATAAGAAAAATAAATACCAGTATTCCAAATCCAAACACCCAATCTTCAGAGTCTCAGGGACAAACACAAAGCAGGGCAAGGCTGACTTACGACTGGAGATGAGACCTGAAGCACAGGAGACAGCAGTCAGGGAAAAGAGCTGACAAAAAGGCAAAAACAGGCAGCAAAACATTCACGGAGGTTCTTCAGAGTCAGAGTTGTTACCACTATGGGAAACGGACAATTTGACGAATAATGGAAGTTGATCTGGAGTCTTTATAGTGAGCAAGCAAGTGAGTTCTTGATAGGCTGATTGACGGCAGGTGTGCAGTGGAGGCAGAGAAGGCGGGGACGAACAGGAGAGGGAGAGTGACCAGCCACGCCCTGTTGGTGGACTATTGGACTTTGAAAGCCGAGAATAAGAATAAGAGTAACTTTATTCATCCCCAAGGGGAAATTCAATTATCTGTCAGCTCATCTATTATATGTCAAAGAATTATAAAGCCTGATGGCTGTTGGTATATAGGATCTTCTGTATCTCTCTGTCCTGCATCGAAGAGAGAGAAGCCGTCCACCACAGTTTTTTTGGTCCATCAAGGTGTTGTGGAGTGGATGATCTGGGTTGTTCATGATGGCCTCGAACATCTTCAGTGTGCATCTCTCCACCACCTTCTCCAGTGTGTCCAACCTGACTCCAATCACAGAGCCAGCTCTTCTGACTAGTTTGTCCAGCCGCCTTGCATCTTTGTGCCTGATGCTTCCTTCTTTGACCTCAAGTCTCAGTAGGTGTAGAATCAGCCGCTCCAAGGTCTTCATGATGTGTGAAGTGAGGGCTACTGGTCTGAAGTCATTAAGTTCAGCTGGATATTAAATTTTTGGTACCGGCACAACACAGGAAGTCTTCCACAGTGCCGGCACCCGCTCCAATTGTAGACTGAGGTTGAAGATCTTGTGGAGAGATTGACACAGTTGGGCAGCACAGCCTTGGACACACACCATCTGGGCCAGCAGCCTTCCCAGAGCAAAGTCTTCCCAGATCCAACCTCACTCCCATCTCTGTGACAGACAATTGTGGAGGCAGGTGTAAGAGGGGGGGTGGCTGCCACATTGGAGTTGTACACAAATTGTGGAGGTGGAGGTGATGGAGGAGGAGGAGGAGGGGGAGCATTGGAAGAGGGAGTGGCTGCCGTATTGAATCTACTGAAGAACTGATTGAGTTCATCAGCTCTTTCTGCATCACCCACCACTGGCTGTCTTTTCTTGTTGTTGTAACCAGAGATGGTGTTGACTCCTCTCCACATTTCACGGCTGTTGCTGTGTTGTAGATTCCTCTCCAGTTTCTTTTTGTGTTCCACCTTTGCCATCTTAAGTCTCTTCTTCAACTCATGTTGCACTTGTTTGAGCCGTGCTTTGTCACCATCTCTAAAAGCTGCCTTCTTCTTACTGAGGATTGCCTTTATGTCACTGGTAATCCAAGGTTTGTTATTGTGGAAACAGCATACAGTCTTTGTAGGTATGACTGTGTCGCTACAGAAGTTGATGTAATCAGTAAAACAGTCAACCTGTCTATCTGTGTCCATGATGCTCTCCTCTGTTTCCAGCAGCACATCCCAGTCTGTGCATTCAAAGCAGTTTCTTTTAGCCTCAGTAGCCTCTGGTGTCCATTTCCTGACTGTGAGTTTAGTTGCAGGCTGCCTCCACACACAGGGTTTGTAACATGTCTGCAGAAGAACCAAGCTGTGATCTGACCTGCCCAGTGATGGTAAGGCAGTGGCTCTGTAAGCTTCTTTGACATTGGCATACAGCAGATCAAGGATTTTATTTTCTCTGGTTGGACAGTTAACAAACTGTGTAAATCCAGTCAGGTGAAGGAGAGGGAAACATGGTTGAAGTCTCCTGATATTATCAATAGTGCCTCAGCATGTTTAGTCTGTATCTTAGCAACGAGTTCATGGAGAACTTCACATGGAACTTCAGCAGTTACCTTGGGTAGGATGTACGCAAGTATTGTTATGATATGACTGAATTCTCTTGGTACATAATATGGCCTTATACCAACTGCCAAAAGTTCAATATCTGGACAACACACCTTCTCCTTGACAGTAGGACTGCACCATCTCTGGTTCACAAATAAAGCCAGGCCCCCACCTTTTTTCTTGCCACTAGCTTTAGAGTCTCTGTCTGATCGTATGAGAGTGAAGCCAGGTAGATCCACGCTGGAATCTGAGATGTTTTGATTCAACCACTTTTCTGTAAAACACATGAGAGTGCACTCACAGTATACTTTCTGAGTCTTCACCAATATCTCCATTTCATCACTCTTGTTGGGCAGAGTTGACATTTTCCATGATGACTGATGGCAGAAAGGGCTTATATCTCCATTTCCAAGCCTTCACCTTTGCACCAGCACGGCAACCACGAAAACACCTCTTCATCTCGGCTGGAATAGGATGATGTCCTCCAGACTTGCTCCATTTCAACGAAAAGCTCCTCTCTTGAATAAACTCTTCTCTTCACAGAAGTATCCATTAGTAGTTGAGAAAAATATAATAAAAAAATCAGTAAAACTAAATAAAATTGCAGAGCTACCAGACTTTGCTGCTACTAGTTGAAGCGCATGTTATATTCCAATGGCTGTGCATGTAAATATCTTCAAATGCTGCAAGAGCGACTGGTAAATAATCTGTGCCATGATGTTTTGCTAGCCAGCAAAGCCACTCACAGTGAAGCAGCATCAGCCATTGGTGCAAACTGTGAGTTGTAATTCAGCAGTAAATAATCAGCCATGTGTGTCTGACTGTGGATGGTGGAGCTGCTGAACTGATTTGTGGAGGTTGTTAGTTGCAGCGATGGCTGTTAGCAGTTAGCTCCACTTGTTTGCTGCTGAACGGCAGCGGAGCAAGCAGCCACTGTCCGCTGGACTTTACACCTGATCCCTGCAGGACTCCACTCAGTGCAGACTCTAGAAGGTTTATGGGTTGATTCTGTTGAAACCTCCAGACTAACATGTTGCAGATTAAGAAAGAATTCAGGCTTCAATTATTTCTCTGCTTAACAGTGAGATCGATAAGTCAGAGTTTACAATGAACCTGGGTACAAATCCTAGTTGTCTCAAATTAGCTATCTGTGTTGTTAAAGTGTTTGAGAGCATAAATAGAGAGATACTGAGCTTTTCAAATGATGATCAGTAAGTGTGTGCTCATACATCACCCCTTAAACCTGTCAAAAGCAGCTGGACGAATGACAGTTTTTAAGTGTGTAGAAATTATCTGTAGCTGTAGAAAAAATAGTCTTAATGAAATTTTGATAGAACCTGTCACCTTGGTTCTAAATTCTGATGCATAAATTAGCCTCACTGGATTAGTTTAAAAAAGAACATATAGAAAACTTAATGACTAAAAGTCAACTTGAATGTCATGATATTTCACCCACTAAAATGTTTTGAATTTTTGTCGACTAAAACTATGAAGGATAAAAATCATTCAAATGTGATTAAAACTAATAAGCATTTTCATCTCAACACTAAGACTAAAACTAAAATACACTGTGGACAACGGGAGTGGAGTCTGTCTTGTATTTTTAGCCCATTTTCCTGGGTCTCTGAAAACCTGCATATATGCACTGATTTTGATTAAATAATGATTTAACCTAGGTCACTGATGAGTTACATGTTAAAAGTCTAAGTGGGCAGATGCTTGTATTCCTTTGGTTGGAAATCTTGCAGTGCGCCTGGTAGCTAGCCACAGTGGTCTCTGTACTACATACCAGTAGCAAGTGCAGATGCCTGGGGCGACAGAGCCTTCTCCATAGCCGCCCCCTCCCTCTGGAACACCCTCCCTATACACATCCGTGACTGTCCAAATCCATCCACCTTCAAATCATTCCTCAAAACCCACCTTTTCAAATCCGCTTTTAACCTTTAACATTAGCTTTTCGTTCTCGGTTCCTCATGTGCCCTCCTATTCTTTGTTTTGCACTATGCTTTTGCACCTTGTTGTTTTATACTGTCCTTGTCTTCTGTTTATCTCTTTGCACTTACATGTATGTACTTCTTTTCTTTGGTTTTAAATGTAAAGCGTCTTTGAGAGCTGTAAAAGCACTGTATACATAAAATGTATTATTATTATTATTATTATTTAATGGAGTTATGCTTTGTTACTGACTTAAGCTGGCATTATCTGTGAAAACCTGTTGACCGAGAGCTTTGAATGCCTCAGCTGGTGAATTGCATACAGTAACAATATGCTACAGGAGTTTCAGTCCTGCTGTCTACATGTTGTTAGTCTTAGGCTACAAAAGCACTTGGTTAGGGTTTGTGAACCATGTTTGATTCAATATTTAAAAAGTAATAAAACCACTGTTGACTTCAAAATTTCCAACATCAAAAACAAATTTTATGGCATGAAATTCATAGTCATTTTCAGTCAGTTGGAGGACAATATTGAGCACAGAGGGTCTGTTTCTTTTATTTAAATGTTTTTTATATTCAGTGTTGATCTTTGTGAGGCATTCCACTTTGTCTTTCATTTCTCTTTTACTGAGGTTACACAGATTTTTGAAAAGGGAAAGAGTTATGTAGCAAATAAGGTTGTATTGTCATTGTATTGTCAACTGGTAACACAAACAGGCAAGTTGAAGAAACCACGGGACCTTAGAGGTCTTAAAGAGACTGATAGAGATGTAGTGGCCTGGGGCCTCATTTATAAAGCTTGCTTACACACAAAACGGGGCTTGAAAGTGGCGTACGCCACTTACCACGCAAAGGTTGTGATTTATAAAAATAAACTTGGCGGGAGAATGTGCGCACCTGTAAGCAAACTCTGAGTCATGCGTGCGCACATTTTGGAGACACTGGGAAGTGGCGACGCAGACGGCGAGGTGGAGAAGTGGAGTCAGATTTTTATTGATGTCTCACACAAATTTAATGTCATGCTATATCCACCTTAGATCCACGTTATCATTGAAATTAAATCCAGCAGCCTTATTTTGCACTTGGAGTGAGTGATAATTGTTTCATAAAAACGTTGTAAAATCCATCTCAAATCCTGATTTGAAATTCTTTCTAAATACGTATTTAATCCACACTGCCTCTAACGTCTCATTGTCCACTCAGTGAGCGCAGGAGGGGGAGAGGACGACGCGACTGCATGGAATATATTTATTTATTTAGCTAAATATTTCCAGTGTGTTTATCATGTCTCGAAATACAGCCATTAAGCACAACCATTACACTCATTTCATCAGCCCTACTTAGACATGTGCTGTTCATGACAAAACCGGCATGAAGAAACGTGTTCGCCTATTACACTTTAATCTTTGAATTGTATTTCAAATTACACGTTGTATTTTGGGACAGGGATACCACTGGTTCCACTGTAATTCAGGCCGGGTGTCTGATCAGACTAATTGCCATAAACATATAAATACTGCAGTAACCCTCGTGCATAATTGCGCAAGATGGCACTGGCACATACTCCTTTTTGCCTCTACCTTTAATAAATGTGATTCTTTATGTCGCACATCAGTGTCAAACATCTTCAAATTTAAAAGCAACACATTAACTACATGTTGGTAAAGGAGCAGAAATATTTGGTCTACCTTTAGATCAGACTACTTTTGTTTTTGTTCTGTCACTGTCCATGCAGTCCCACAGACACAGCTGACAGCATCAGCAGTGTTGATGTGTTGCCACTTTTTTTTCGCTTTCTTTTATTAGTGATCCCGCTGCTGTGGCCACCAAATAAAATCTTTCTTCAGTCCTCCACCTCCCGTTAAAGGGTCTCTAGCTCAGTCTCGGAGAAATTCCGTTTTTGGTTCGTTTCTCACACCTGTCACCGTGACTCAGAACGAGAGAACATTCGCGTGCCGGCTTATTTATATGCAGATCGCATTCATGAGGTGATTTGCATGACCATTTATGGTTGAACTAGGGTGTGTAGAGGGCGGAATATGAGGCGGATCTGGGTGCGCAAAACTCCAGGAGGTCTGTGATTTATAAAGAGAACATTGCGTGCAAGTGTGCGTGCGCATGGTTTTATAAATCAGATTATTTTTTGGCGCACGCCATTTTCAGCTTGGGTCATGGATGGTTGTATCGCGGCTAGTATGATAGTGCTAGTTTTTTTGTCATTGGTTCATGTAATTAATTTTGCTACCGTACAGTTTTACAAAAGGCATCAAAGTTACTCTCCATGTTTGTGTTAAAAAAAACACAGCATTATGTTTTCTATGAAAGGTATTTGCTGATGCAAATGTATTGCATTTGAACTGAATTCCTGGCAGACAGGGCTAACTTAGGAATTTTCTTTTGTCAGTGGATTATCAGCAATTCAGTATGTTCTCTTGTGTGAGAGGACTGTTTTCTAAAGTCTTGTTTTCTGTAAAGATGAGCGTTTCAACCTTTTCTCCCAGATTGGAAAAGCTCGTTCAGCACATGAACTAAGTCCTTACCACTCAGTACGTGCACATAACATTAGAGAAAATCGATTTATTGTGTTGGTCTGACTAAAACCGACTTTTAAAATACATGCTAACATGTTAGTCAGTCTGAAATCGTACTAAATTGAATTACTCAAAGTCAGACTAACACACCCAGGTGATGCACTTTGGAATCTACAGTATACAGTCAGTCGGACTTAAACTGGCCTAGGCGCTCTGTGCAGGTTCCACAGTTTCTAGTCCAATTAAATGGCCTAGTCCAGCTATAACTGTAACTTGACTTAACTGTGGATATGAACTTACTGACTGTTAGCGCCCGCTGGTCAAATCTCTGGCGGCTGGTTTTAGAACATAAGGCTGGTCACCTGTTTCAAGAGATAAATGAGTGGATGGATTGCAGTGAAGTCTGCGGCAGACAGCATGTTGCTGCCATGGTGTGCCGTTGTCAGGTGGTGGGTCACTGCTCTGCTCGCTGTACATGCTTACAGAGAATTATATAATAATAATAATAATAATAATAATACAGAGAATTGGTTTTTAGAACATTGCAGAACAGCACATTGCAAGCAGTTGCATGTTTCAACTCATCTCGTCACAAATCTTTGGTCTGAACTGGGCTTAATAGTTTAACCATAAAAATTCAACATGCAATTATGGAAATGTTCTGGAATTAACTTTTAGATAATAATGATTATTATATGTTCATATGAAGAGGACAACATACACCTTTAAAACATGTTTTTGATCTTTTCCAGATCTGCTTTGTACTTTAACAGTTGATCATCCCCTTAACTGTTCTCAGTTACTCACAGGCCATGTTTATTCAGTAAACTGTGATCCAGCAGTGCAAGCATATTGCTGCATTATAGATCCAGACTTTCTGTTTCCACTCAAAACAGCCTTCATTTATTTTTCCCTTTGAACAGAATATTTGACATTTCAGTCACTCTGCGGGGGGACTGATTCCACAAAGACAAATGAAGTCCAAACAAATACGACTGCAGGACTTTGAATCACACACACACACACACACACACACACACACACACACACACACACGCACATACACACAGACACACACACACGCACAACAAATTCAGGCACATACAGAAAATGAAATGTCTTTCCACTATCAGTGTTTCATCACGTTTTGTAACTAAATGTTGTCTGGCAGGTCTGAGCTAAATGAGATTTATTTATCCAAAATACAAATCGATGGCTTTTAGTATATGAAGAAAGTATCAACAAATATGGAAATGAGCTACATGGTTGGTCGGTTCATTCTGTTGTAAGTAAAAGAGGGAATCTTGTTGGTCACTTTCCCTGGGGAGGAATCCTTTGCAAGGGTCAAGAGGCTAACAGGATTAGCTGCTAGTTAGAAACTGTCATTCTGCAAATGAGTGGATGGATTGCGACATACCTGACAGTAGACAGATAATTGATTATGGCACCAAGCATTCGTGTGCCACTTTAGGTCATTGTGAAGTTGATTCATATTGACGCCTTGAATCTTTTATGATGGCTTGAAAAGAAGAAGGATACACAGCTGTGTCTTATTTCAGGGACAGCAGTTTTTAAAGTCTGTGTGTGAAAACTAAATATGTCATACTGGATCAATAAGGCTCAAAGAAATGTTAAAATCTTGTCGCCCTGTGCCTGAATCTACAAGATGCAACTAGTGTTCTCTGAACCCTTATATTCTGCACTTCACTGTGCATCTGACAGCTGTTTAATGGTGCATTCAGTGCACCATCTTCAAGCTGTAATCTGATCCTAGAGGCATGTGTGTTTCAAAACTCTTAACACAGTTATCACAATGTCTGACCTATATGACACAATTCATCTTGTTTTTACAGAATTAAAAGTCAATTAACATGTTTCTAAAATGCTTACATTTTCTTGACATACAAGCTTACCAAATACCAAAATTGTGGGTCTTTCTTGTCCTATTTACAAATGCTTGCACAGAGCATGCTGGAAATAAAAAAAAAAATAAATAAATAAAAACAATGTCACAGTTTTCCTAATTGAACACAACTGTGCATTCAGATGTTACAATTTCAAAACAGTTCACTCAAGCTGCCCCTTGAACGTCACAGATTTTAATCTGTGAATCTGAATCTGAATTTTGTGTTGTCAAATGTGTTTTATATGGTCTTAGTAGCTACTTTGTCTTCTCGTCATGTGTCTACACATCAAATTTAAAGTTGTGTCTGAAAGAGATACACCCCTCTAATGATTGTCTATGCAACTAGTCTATGCAGTTGCATGTCATCTTCAAAATGTACAGAACAGGTGATGTTTACTGTTTCTTAAAATGAGGTACACTAGCTAGCTATTTTTATGTGACCATAAAAAAGAAACAGCTCCAGTGAGATATTAGTTTGATACCTCATCCTACATCTCAAAGTCAAGTTAACAGCTCTGACTTGATAGTTTTTACACTTGTGAAAAAAACATCAGATCTCAATGTTGATTTAAATCTGAGCTCCAGTCCTTCAACAGCTACTCTGCAGGGAGCTTTACAGTCAAACAGAATCTTCTGATGACAATGACATATTCATTACCAGCTGCCATTACTTCTTTACTCTGTTCAGACTTCAAAGAAACGTCTTTCTTTAAAGAGAAAAGAATGATCCAGCACCACCCAGCCTCCAGTATCATCCCCTTGATGAGTCTTTCTCTTTCATCACACCTCAGACCTCCCATCATAGATAACTTCTCCCCCTACTCTCCCCTCTCGCCTCCTCTTCACACCTCCGCAGCCGATGTGTTGCCTCTGCTCTGTCTTTCTTTTATCCCCAAGAGCTCAGGATGTGAAGCTCAGAGGCTTTGGCTCATTTGGGAGCTGAGATATTGTACTCCCATACAGTGTGAAGTGAAGTCAGTGAGTGTGGATGAAGTCAGAGTGTGGGTGTGCATCAGAAAGTTTCTTTTTTTCAAGTGTTTCCAAACCACAACTATTGGTAGTTTGGGTGCTGTTTACCCAAAAATCTAATTCTTCCCAAAGCGGAAAATTGTGTGACAGCTTTTAGCCTCATTAGAGTGCAGTGTGATCTGACACACGTGCACAAATCCACTCATATGTTTTGCTTTGAACCTAACACACTGAACCTGAATTTTTTGAACACCTGGGGCCACATGCGTAACGTATGCCTTTTTGCACACATATACTGGCTTTTATAAAGGAAGAATATGCAGTGAGAATGTGTGCACTTCATGCATTCCTCAGACCAGACATACACACAGTTTACCTAAGGTAGCTGTGGGCGATATGATAAGAAGGAGATTACATATTAGTCGAGAGATGGAAAGCATTGCTTTTAGGGGGTTTACCAACTTCACTGATTGTTTTATTATTTTTGCAGCATTAACTGCATTCTGTAAAATGTCACCCAAAGGTGCATTTATATGATTGATCATAAATTATTTATGAGTGATAGATTTCAACATTATTCCTATTCTCCTACCTTTAAATGTCTAATTGTGGCCTGTGGAGCACTTTGTAAAGTCAGTTTGCACATAAGTGCTATGAATGAATCAGTGATCATCCTTGTGACATCTAATAATGATGATGATGATAGAGATTTTACCACGATGATGGTTTGGAGAAATGTCATTTAATAGTGGTGAGGACGCTACAAATATCTACAGCTGTGCACCGTTGGGGAACCTCGCTGGTTTGTCATATTGCACATTCTTTACTGTTCCTCTGACAGGCCTAATGGATGGTTGAAGGGCACAAGTTTAGGGTGTTTCTACATCCATTTACGGTGAACTGTAGGTGTGGGAATGAGACACGTTCTCATGCATCCAGTGCCACAATGAACGAGATTTCTAAAACTGAATCAGGTGTATGCACAGCTTAAAAAATCTCATGAAAAGAATCAGGGCTGGATGGTATTCACACCAATTTATTTGCATTATGATATGAATTTTTCATATACTGCAATACTGGTGAATAACCCAAACAACGTACTGAACGTGTGCGGCAGGAAAGTGTTTCAGCGGGGACCCATTTCACTGCTGCACACCAGAGGCGTGCTAGAGCTGGTGAGAGTGAGAGCAGCTGTGTCCCAATTAGAGGTGAGAATGGCTGCCGGAGAGAGTCCTGAAAGCGAAGCAACTTTACACGTTGCTGAAGAAGAACACAATGACTCAGAAGAACTCATACCAAAAAGAGCAGTGTTTCCCCTGTATGCAACTAGCAGTGGAAATATGACCGCCACTGCTGATTTCTTTTTCCTTTTTTTCATCTTTACTCTCTAGAAACTATATTATTTGGCGCTACGGACACTCCATATCCAGGCCTATAGAACAGGTCTATACCTTGTCCTTTTATTAAACTTAAACAGCAACCACCCCAACCTGCCTCCTTATAGGCAGTCAGGACTGCTGACTTTTTCTAAACCCTTGGTTTTCAGTCTGATTGATCAGTAACTAGACACACTCCATCCATTTCTGTGTGTGACATTAGAAGATGTGCCCTCTCTGACAGATCAATGCTTAGCCCCTCATCCCCTCTCTATCCAGATAATGGGGTTTAATGGAGCTGCTCCCCTGAGACCCCTTCAGTATGAGATGTGATGGGATGGAGGGTTGCTCCAGGATGGAGGTGGGATGTCTGCCATGTGTTAGTTTTGTGACAAAAACTCTAATAATTTAATCAGTGTATTTGATTGACAGGGCCACATCGGGTATTAATCAGAGTAAGGTTACACTGCAGACCATCTGCACATGGACTGAGAATGACTTAAGTCCCCATCTCTGTCACTCTGTACAGGAAATCAATATGCACTCTAGTCAGCAGTCGGGACAGACAGTGTGTCTTCTGTCTTACATTAAAACATCACCACAATACTGAACTCCTCTTGAAGCACAGTGGCACTGCTATTCTTAGAGCCAAATGGAAACTAAATTGCATTTTCTTGTCTGCTACATCACACGTATATGCTCTGTATATCACCTGTCCCGTGTTCTCCTTTGAGAAAAAGAAAAACAAAAAGGAGACAGTCAGTACATTTACATGGACAGTTTAATTCCACTTTCATTCGGAATGAAAGGCCATTCCGATTAAAAGTGGTCATGTAAAGGTGTGTTCACACTGGACTTTCAATTTTTTTCGCTGTCACTTGGTTCGCCCCTTTGATACTTTGATATCGCTTCATCGCTCAGTTACAATCGCTCATCAATGTGGCAGAAATCAACAGACTTGCTTTTTCCCTTTCATGATGTCATTGAAGCAATCTGGGTATTTCGGGGTTTATTTCTTTTATTCTTAAGTTGTTTTTTTTTTTTTTTTTTAATTAAAATGTGTAATATAGCCAACAATATTATAGACCAAAAGTTAAAACAATTTATTATTGTAGAATGTATTTAGCAAATCACCACTCTCAACTGGAGACACGGCGCAGCAGCAGCGCAGCAGCAGCGCAGCAGCAGCATTATAAAAAGCCGACAAATAGTGTTAATTAATTGACATGAGACACTGGAGAGGTTGTCAGTCCTATTCTATAGTCTGTAATTTTTTTATTTTATCATAACTTCTCAGAAATTACTCAAAAATGCATTCATTGTGTACTTCTGAGCACACATAAACAATAAAGTTATATATGATGGTCTGGCAGATCGTTGCGGCGCTTGGAGGCAGCTGACAGTGACAGTTTTCTCAGCAGCCATTTTTCTTCCTACCAGTAACCCATGGTTGAGGCAGCTCCAGCTCCGCTCACATGCTCTGACTCAGGCATCAGAGCCTCTGAGCTACAGCAATAGATGCATTGGCGCTGTCCGTGGTGCTTAACACTAGGACCGCCAGGATTACAGCACCCCTCCAAGCACCGCAGTCCCGCCGGCTGGCGCAGTCACTGTTGAGATTACATTCATTTTTTATTATTAACATTGTATGCTTTGGTGTACTTTTAGAGTTTTGCAATATGTCCTGTATGTATCAAAATGTATAATTTCGGTCGGTGGTATAAATGCTCAGAAGTCTAGTGTGTTTCATTTTTGTAACTTACAGGCTTCAGAAAACATACAAGACACATTTTTAGTAAAAGTCATAGGAAGAGAAGCTTGTAGGTTTTATCTAAACAGAGTTATTTGCATTATAAAAACCATCTTGGCGGCTCTAGGACAAGTGCACTTACATTGATCACTTCCATAAAATAAAACGAGAAATTGGAGAAGATTGAAAAAATTGTTAAAATTAAATTAGGGAACTGATCACAGATGCACTGTGTCTGTGTGTTTTACATCTATTGTTGCTTTTAATTTGCAGCTATACTTTTAATGAAGCTGACATGTCATGACAGTCAAGCCCCCCCCCCCCCCGATTACGGGATTACGGCAGCCAATCAGCGTTGAGCTGCAACTGACAGGACCCAGCAAAATACAGCTCCAGATGGGATTTCTCATCTCAAGCGACAAGCTCTGTCACTGTCGCTCGGAGCCCGAGCAATTTTTCTCCCGGGCGAATATACGCTCAATCACCCGTTTGCATTGACTTTGTATGTAAACTCGTCTCTAGCCAAAAAAAAAAAAAAAAAAAAAAACAGGTCCGGTGTGAACACACTTTAAACGGTCATTCCGACTGAAAAATGGTCATTCCAGTTGAAAATTTAATCCGATTAAAGGGGGTGGTTTATTCCGTTTGTCATTCCGAATTAAAGAATTTTGTGTGCATGTATACACTCATTCCTCTTTAAGTTCATTCCGGCCTTTCTGCCCATGCTTGTTTCCTTGCACTTCTGGCACGATGACGTATATAGCGTGCATAGCAACGGGCTGAGATAGAGCAGTCGGCCTTCGACCTTCTACCTCCCTTCTCCTGCTCAACAGACAAAGCATTAGCAGAACAAGGTTGTTGTCGTACTGCTGCTTCAAGAATATAAGCAAAACAAGCCCGAAAAAGGCACTAAGAACGGCGTCGTCAAGCATCTTGTTATCCGGAGCGAGGACTACAGTGTTTTCTTCCAGTAAACGTGAACACGTAACATCCGCCCTGCCCCCATCCATTCAGAAACCTTCCCTGCCCCAAATCTTGTGCAGACCTGAATAAAGGCGATTAAACTGATCTCCCATGTAAAACCTCATTCGGAATGAATATTTCTCATGTAAACTACCTGGAAAAACTTTAATTCTGAATGATTTCATTCAGATTTATTTCATTCTGAATGAGAAGCCATCATGTAACCATACCCATTGTAACCCCAGTCCCATGTAGCTAGTTAATACTAATGGGGGTGTTGTAGTACAGTGGGACGGGGCCTGAGTTTGACTGGAAATGGCGCAACACACCTGTGACAACTGTGGTAGTGATATACAATGACTTAGCGATGCCTCCAATAACTTTTCTGAAGTAACCAAAAATGTTGGTACTATCCCTTTTAAACCCAATGAATAACTTCACTTGCAATTACCACACCAAATTTAGTAAAATAAACACAGGGCGTTTAATAAAAGGAAAACAGGAATTGGCAATTTATAAATTATTTATCTGGCTCACTGTTGACCTTTAAATGGGTTACTGATGAAAATATTCCCAGTTCACAATACCACTCCAGCAAAATAGACTCACTCTGATCACAAATGAACTCAAACAGAAAAAGCTGTATTGGTAAAGAAACTTAATCCAATGTCCACAGCCCACTCTCACGCACACATACACACAGGGCTTATTTGAATGAGACAAATAAACACGTTGTGGGCCCAGTCGATGGTTGTGAGCGTGGAGGCCGGAAACTAGATGGCCAGTTAACTGGGTTTAACCAGCATAAACAAAAACGCACGTGCAAAGAGTTAGTTCTGTACTTACAAACCCAGCCGACAGTCAGTAATGCAGATGAGCAGGGGAAAAGGGCAAAGGGCAATGCAGTTTCGGCGGCAAGGGGAATGGGGCCGTGCAGCCACACAGTGCCGGAACGGAGCTCAGTACAGCAGCTATAAGTCTCTCTCCAGCGGTCCAAGTCCCTCCCGGTCCCGGTCTCTCCCTCTCATGGGCAAATGTCCAGTTCTGAACCACACAGTAACTCTTAGTAAACAAACTACAGGCTAATTCATGGCGAAATAACCACAGCATGTCTCAAACAAATGAGCTAGTGCTAAATGCAATGTAAAATAACAATATGACACGCCATAGAGAGGCTAAGCTAAAGGCTAGCAGCGATTAGCATTACAGCTCGTTTTATACCCATTAAAACACATGCATTTACCTCTGGGAGCTTCTCAAAAGTCACACACAGCAACCACAAGACGACTCTCCGTCAGTCTTGGTAGTTTGAAGTGTTACATTCTTGTTCACTTTATGCTTATCCAGCTCGGACAGCAATACAGCTTCTGCCGCAGCTAACCTGCGTTTTCCACGGAGGTCAGGCTAAGCACCTCCTCCCTCATCAAGGTGAGATTAAGAGTGGCTAAAGACTACAGACAAGCCAATTAGAGAAGAGAGAATAAGTGATTGACATTCCATGCTGACATCAATCTTAAATGCTCCATACGCACAACGTGGTCTGCACAAACAAACAAACTACGATGGTTATAACTCCAACCATGAATTCTGACTGTTTTAGCTGTAAATACACTGACTGGTTTTAAACATTTTAACATTTTTAAACATATTTATACATTAACTTGTGCCCTGTTTAACAAACATTTTAAAGTATTCTTAGAGAAATGAAATAGAACACAAAACACATTTTAATGTCCTCATAGAAATTAATGAAATAGTAATGCCATCATAAAAATGAATGAAATAATAGCCACAGGGCTACACCATTTTTTTATATTTTGCTTTCAGGAGTATGCCTTCCCATTCATTATCCATATATATATATATATATATATATATATATATATATATATATATAAGGTATCCAGACCTCATATCAATACAGCCAATTAAATCTTGTATAAGACTGTTACATGAGTGTTCTAACTTTAACCATGTAGTTTTTGTGCCTAAACAAAACCAAACATTAATGATGCAGTATGCCACGTTCAGAGTCTGGTCCAGAATTGCCTGCATGCAGCTTTCACCTAAGCAGCAGTCTCCAACACTAAAAACATAAAGTCAGTGTTAGAGTGCTGAAACTGCAGTTCCTCTCATGGCCACCTGAGGTTGGTTCCAAAACAGAGTCAATCCCCACAGACCCCCTGAACCACCTCAACTGCCCTCTTTTGACGCAAAGGAACAGCGGCTCTGCGCCGAGCTCCCTCTGGATGTCTGAACCCCTTAGCCTATCTCTAAGGCTGAGCCCAGCCACCCTATGGTGGAAACTCATTTGGCCACTTGTATCCGCTACCTCATTCTTTCAGTAATTACCCAGAGCTCATGACCATAGGTGAGGGTTGGGACATTGATGGACCAGTAAATCAAAAGCATTGCCTTGCAGCTCAGCTCTCTCTTCACCACAACATTACGGCACAACGCCTGGCGTCACTGCAGACGCTGTCACTACAAAAACCTAAATAAGTTGGCAGCTGGCTGAAGGGAGATCACCATGGAGTTGAAAGCGTAAGAATTGTGTAGGATTCTAGCAAGCAAGATCGTTTTACAAAATGGAGATGGTGGCATGATGCAGTATGGAAGCTACAACAATGATATCTATGTTACTAGTACTGATGTATTTAGTATTGTTGTGAGCATGAATAATAAGGAAGAACATACTCACCCATCTTTTCATTGGTTTCTCTTAGACCACAGCTGCTAGGTGTGCGGTTTGTTTACAAGATGTTACTGGAGTCCCATATTTAACAGATCCAGCGTGGACAGAGAGCATGTGTCACACTATTGTGCTGCATCCCAATAGTGTGACGCTCGCATCACAATAGTGACGCTCGCATCTCATCAGATGCTTCAGTTACGAGACAGTGTAACTCACCTGTTTACATTTTATTAAGGCTTAAAGTTACGCATAGGTAAGGGCATGGCTGCTTTGAGTGACAGGCTGTCTGCAAAGTGTTGCCATAGTCTATGAGCCAGATCCACCCCTTAGTGCTTCAGAGCTCCACCCTCTCATCCAAATATAGTCACTTCTGGCTCTGGCTCTGGCTCTGCTCTCACCTCTGACATCACAAGCAGAAATGTAGGTGCCTGAGCTGAAGTTGTGGCTAGCAATGCTAACTGCCCTAAAGGAACTAACAGTGGTGACAGAGTTAACAAGGGCAGACCAGAGGGTGCGACACCTTCCTGCCACCATGTTTCGTTTTTTTGCATTGCCCCATGGTTTCCACCTGAACTATGCCAACTCAAGGCACAAGGTTGTCGCTTGAAATGCCTCTGCAGAAAAACTGGACTTACCATTCACATCCTCTATTACAAGGATGCTCTCTATAAAGCAAAAATCACCTACTCTGCAGGACTAATCAGTTTAGGCAAAGGACTCCAGAACTCAACTGCCTGTTGTAACTCCCTAATGTCATTTTTCATGGTCAAAATAGACAATATTCACCAACAACTAACCCCTAAAACCTCTCACAGTTTGACTATTCCCGTTCTCTCGGTTCTTCTCAACTGCTCACTTTGAAGTTTCCAACTTCCCTCAGCTGCTGAAATATCAGACCTCATGAGGAAATCCAAGCCAACAACCTGACAGGTGGACCCCCCACTATCTTTGTAAAAGCCAGCTTACCCTCTCTGTCCTCGCTAATATCTATGATCATACACTCCTCCCTCACCTCTGGTGTGTTCCTTCAGCTCTCAAATCAGCTGCAGTTACTCCCGAAACCTGGTGAAGACCCCAACAATGTCAATAACTTTCTAATCTACCCTTTTTTTTCCCCTAAAATTCAATGATAAAAACTGTTGCATCTCAGGTTCATGCTCATCTGTCTGACAAAAACCTTAATGATCAATCCCAGTCTGGTTTCCGCCCCCTCTATAGCAGAGAAAAAGCTCGTTGAGAATCACTACTGATCTAAAGGCATCTGATTCCAGACTCAGAACCATTCTCATCCTGCTTGATCTGAGTGCAGCCTTTGACACCATTTTTCACAGCATCCTCCTTAACAGACTAGCCTCCATTGGAATCACTGACACACCCCTGGACTGGTTTAAATACGACCTCTCTGACCGTACACAATTTATCCAGCTCAGAACATTCAAATCCCAGCCATTTCCAGCCACCACCAGTGTTCCACAAGGTTCTGTCCTGGGTCCCTTTCTGTTTATCATCTACCTTTCTCTTGGCTACATCTTCCATAAATTTAACATCCACTTCCATTGCTATACGGATGACACCCAGCTCTATCTGTCCACCAAACCTTACTCCACCCACTCGCCCACCTCTCTCAATTCAATTCAATTCAATTCAAATGGCTTTATTGGCATGAGGTAACACTGTACATATTGCCAAAGCAAGCGTTTGGAATTCAAAATAATAATAACAATAAAGGAAAACAATATTTAGAATAAATTAGTTATAATCTATACTGTTGGTAATACTGTATGTATAATATGTATAACTATGATTGACTCCATCACAGTCATAGTCACATTCAATCAATCTCAGTAATAACAATAATAATAATAACAGTAATAATCTCTCAGTAATCTCTCTGACTGCATTCAGGAAATCAAATCCTTTTTCTCTTGCAACCTTCTCAATTAAATAGTGATAAAACTGAGTTACTTCTCATTGGCACCAAATCCATCTTAGCAAAGATTGACAGTTTCTTACTCAATATTGATAACTCCTTAGTTTATCCCTCCCCGCAGGCTTAGAGTCTTGGTGTCATCCTCGATAGCAATGTGTCATTCCAAGTTCACATCAGTAATGTCACTTAGTCTGCTTTCTTCCATCTATGCAACATTAACTACCTTTGCTTGTCCCTCACACCGCAAAGCACTGCCATTCTTGTTCACACCCTGGTTACATACCGTATTGATTACTGTAACTCGCTTCTTTTTGGTCTCCCTGATAAGTCCATCCACAAACTTCAACTGGTCCAGAACTCTGCAGCGCGCATCATCACCAGAAACCCCTACATCGATCACTTTATGTCTGTCCTTCAGCAGCTTTACTGGCTCCCTATTGAATATCACGTTGACTTTAAAATCTTACTCCTCACCTTTAAGGCCATCCACAACCTAGCTCCTCTGTACCTCTTCAAACTCTTGCACGTTCACACCCCCACCCGCACACTCACGTCTTCTTCTTTCATCCACCTCACTGTCCAGCCAGCCCGTCTGACCACCATGGGGTCCAGGGCTTTCAGCCACTCTACCTCTCACCTCTGGAACTCCCTCCCACCAGACATTTGTAACATCAACTCTCTCTCTCCACTAAAAAATCCAAACTCAAAACTATTCAGTTTGACTCCTGTCCATCTAGCCACACATATCTGCTATTCACAGTGACATTTATTCACTGTAAACTTATTTTGCTGATAATTTATTTGTTGTTATGTTATTTTATTATTTATTTTGATGTAACTTTATTCCCTATCTTGTTGACCTCATTAATATGATCTTAATTTCTCTATCTTGCCTGTAAGGTGACCTTGAGTGTCTTGAAAGGTGGGTATAAATAAAATGTATTATTTGAAAACTGAAAATGGAGACATTCAAGATTAAAGAGCAGAGGAAGTTTCCTTCAATTTCCTCCTCTTGGTAATTCATACCAGCCTACAGTTGTAAAAAGGAAACACGAAAAATGGATTTCAATGAAGGGGTGATGAGTGATCATAAAGAAACCCACAAGAAGAATGATGGTAAAAGAGAGGCTGTGTGTTTGTCATTTGTCCTTATTGAGTTAAAAGTAAAGCATTTCAAATCTGAAATGTTCAGGAGCTCATAAAAACAACCTCAAACTGTTAACCTGGTTTATTCAGTCCAGCAGCCTCTCTGTTTTTCACAGTATCATAATGTCAGCAGAGCTGGGGTTGGTACAGAGATGTGTGAAAAGATGTACACATGCATTTGAAATGCAGTTCTACTGCTACATTGCCACATCAGCTCATTTGCCTTTTTCCCCTCACTAAAGAGTTAATTCTTTTGGCTGCCACATACACAACCAGTCGAGTCAGGACTGACTGCAGTTGTTTCACTGAGTCTTTGTTAAATTTGCTGATCACTGGGGAACAAGCCACAGTTTCTGTGATGAAGTAATACAGAAACATTGGTTTTCTCCAGCAAATAAACTATTAAAAAATCATATAGTATTCAAATTTTCTATAAAAATTTGGTTTATGGTTTTTCATTGTGATCAAAGCAGTTTTGGTTCACTGCAATTAGTGATTTCAACTACTGTGTATTGAGCAAGTGGCAATCTCCAGGGCTGAAAAATGAAGTCAACACAGAAGTGCCAAAAACTGCAGTTCTTTGAACCGTAGCTTCAGGCTGATTCCAGAAACCAGTCAATCCCCACAGACCCCCATGTCAAGATGCCCAACTTAAATAAACATATTTACAGCCTGGTACAAAAAAACAGTTTTGGTCTCTATAGTTAATAGTTCATAGTTCATTAAAACTGTACAGGGGTGAATTTTTACATACCTCACATGTTAACATGTTATTAAGGCTTAAAGTTACATATAATTAAGGGCAGGCTGCTTTGAGTGACAGGCTGTCTGCATATAGTGTCTCAGTCAGGATTAGGTCAGATCACACAGAATGCATTTTGCAGGTTGCAAATCATGAAGCACACTGCACTGGCTTTTTTTTTTCTTTTTTTTTTTTTTTTTAAAATGAATGCCACTAGTAACCACCCCATCACCTGCGTACCCTAACCTTCCCGTGTAATCAATCTACCATTTATTTTTATTTTATTTATTTCACAGTAGTTAGTAGCTAGTTCCTAAAATGGACAGGCAGAGGGTACTTGCTGTTGCTCTGGTTGAGGGTGAGAGGCT
The DNA here is from genome assembly GCF_011397635.1 of Epinephelus fuscoguttatus. Taxonomy (NCBI): domain Eukaryota; kingdom Metazoa; phylum Chordata; class Actinopteri; order Perciformes; family Serranidae; genus Epinephelus; species Epinephelus fuscoguttatus. The sequence goes on from NC_064752.1 coordinate 46,196,123, forward strand.
GTCAGCAAATAGTTTGTTGGCCGCTTCAAGTCCTGCACTTATATGCTTCCACGGCTGCTGTTTTCTACTGAGAGCGTGGTAAACGCAGTTTGTTAAGTCGTATAGCTGTGGGTATCCAGAAACCCCTACCACCAGTTTCTCCTCCATTTTTTACCAACTGTAAACTTGTTGTCGTGACCACCACAGAAGGCCCGCCTCTCAAATCATCCAATTGGATAATGGGGGAAAAAAAGATGAGGTGGTGTGCTTTTTTTCGTCAAACGCTTTCTGTGTGATCGGGGCTTTAGTCTGATTTTTTAAGCCACATTTAATATTCACAAACAAGCACAAATATTTTGAGCCTCCTGATACCCTACACCAAAAGCAGCCTTCACTGTAGGTCTTTCCAAACCCAAAAACGCACAGACACTGATCATCAGCTGCTTTCCAAACACAGACACCACTTAAGCTAATTATGAAGCAATGCCAAAAACTACTTGGGAGAATGAAGGGCAGAAACTAAGAGGGAAAGTGGATTACACAGTTATCTAGCCAAAATTAAAGTCTGAGAATATGCGAAATAAAGGCTCAGAAACCATATGGCAAGTCAAAAAGGAGATCACATAAATTTTTGCACCTGAGGGAAAAAAAAAAAAAAAAAAAAAAAGCATGTGTCCAGATGAGTAACCCTCCTTCCCAGTTGTGAATTGTGCTGTAAACTGTATCACTAACATTGTGTTGCCTCCACTTCTGTCTGGAAAAGGTGCCCCCATTTGTTACTCTTATATTGGTTTCTTTCTTTTTTTGTGTTTACTGTGTTTCTTGCAGTTTGTCTCTGCAGCGTGAGGGGTTTGTCCTTGTCCCCTTTCTACTAAAAAACGGGAAAAGAACTTTTCCCATACAGATAGCTGAATATAAAAAACACAGCTACTTCTCTGAGTTTTTCTACAAAAAGAAAATTGCATAAGTGGCTGCACAGTTTGTCAGCACATTACAGCACATGTAAATGCCATAACATTATATAACGAGTACACAAGTTACATGTTGATGTCAGACACTACTGCCCAAAAAGCTACCCACCTTTCGTCTTTCTTCTCCTATTCACAAATCCCTAAACTTTTTTTTATTTCTATATAATAATACAAAAAATGTCATGAGTGTATCTGCAAAAAAGTTCATACTGAATATACTGTATCTGAAAAACATTCACTGACAAAATACTTCATTTGTCCAGTCCAGTCCCCAGAAGAAAATGTTGGCATTTTACTTTTCCAAAAAATCACGAATACGTTACATTTGTACATTTCATACATATCATATTTACATTTCTAAAGTGAGGTTGCATATAAGCTGACTTTGTCATCAAGAGGTGGACAGGATGGTGGATGTCATGGGACCTAGGAATGACACCTAATGGAGAAGCTTGCCAAGCTGCAGATCACTGTTGGAGACCAACAAGCAATAAAACAGATTGTGTTAACGAGTCATTGCTGTGTTTCCAGCGGGGATAGAGCAACCCGGTCTCACCCTGAAGCTATGGAATACCAGTGCTTGATCAGTTACTTCCAGCATCAGACATAGATGAAAAAAGCTGCCTTTTCATTATATGCGGCCAGTCACTGCTACTGTTTAATGGTGCCCAGTGGCATCAGGGGCAAACGCAGTTGGACAACAACGTAAGTAAAGGTGGTGGAAGTTTGAGTACGGCAGGCAGGAGGGGTGGTGGATAGGTCTAACAACCACTGACTTTCACCTGGGAGGCCGGTGTTCGCCTCCCCTAAGATTGAAAGCCAAACCCTGTTCAGTTATCCAAAACACAACCACGTGCTTTTGTTGCCTAAACCTTACCATGCATGTGTTGTTGTAAAAGGAAAAAAACTAGATTTGCTGTGTTGTACTGACGTAGTGCATTTATTTTGAAAGAGACTGTATGCAAACTGTACATTTCCTGTAAAAACAGAAGTGTATTTTGAAACCAGACAATGCATGTAACAGGCAGAAGGTGACACTGTGTCCAGGAAGTCGACAACCAACGTGCTCAGGGTACCTTGCACGTCATTTATCAACGTGTAAAGTCCATGACCAAATGTCGATGTGAGATGAGGTCAGAGAATGAGAAAGCTGTTGCTCTTTTTTACCAAGATGTTGCTGTGTTTCCATCAGGAATTGTGCCCCCAAAACTGGGTATTTTGTGCCAAGGCATTATCTTTTTCTAACTGTGACCAAGTGTTTTTTGTGCCTAATGGCTAAACTCCATGGGAAACAGTCACAACGCTGCGGCACTATGCCCAAAGTACAGCGCGTCCATTATGATCAACTGAAGCTGCTCCGTGGACTACAGAAGCCTTGCTTGCACGCACAGGCACCGTGGTGCTTTACTTTAATGTTACACGGCTGGTTTATTTATTTTTCTCTGCGTGCAGCCCTTTGGCCCTCCAACATGTAAAAACTACATATAAAACTACATAAAACTGTGTAAAAACATCTATTTTAGAACAATAGAAATGAATACCTCATTATAGCAGAGGCAAAGTGAAGCAGCAGAGCAACCCTGTGGGTGCTTCATGTCTCAAATTGAAATAAATTAATCAATTCAGTGCATTTTGTTGTAAATACGATCCAGTCAATGCAATTAAATAACTTATATACAATACACACACAGTGAAGCTGGCAACAACCACATGCTATAGAGACAGAGTCTGTGTAGCAGGTAAAAAAGCTTGCTTTGCTCCACCTACCTGATGTGTTGTGTCCATGCCCCATGTATTTCAGCTGTACATCCAACCACATGTATGGCATAGTGTTTTTGAAATGTAAAGTTTTAAAGTATCAGCTACAAATACATGTATGGGTGTAATGCCAATATTTTTCCTGATGATTGGCAATTGGATATTGTAGGGCCTACAATCAAGATAAACATTTTTATGGGTAATGTCTGTGTTAACTTTTGTCAGTGACATGAGACAGAACGTGTTTTTTTTTTCTATATTCAAAGAATTTTGGTATTATTCTGTTTTTACTGTCAACAAATCCCTCTAAAGTAACAAACAATGTGTTAGTGTGTCTCTCCTGAAGCAGCTGCTCACTGTAGGTAATGCATGTGTATAGGACTATCTTTGGCTGCACACATTTGGTGACCTAGAGATAATTAAATTCCAGGTGGGATTGAGTCAAAATGAACTACAGTGTGTATGTATGCAAATGGAACATGGAACATGTCACCCAGTGCAACTTTGTAGCTCACTGATGTGTTTTTAATTATTTCTAACAACTGTATGGCACAGAGGGATAAGATGTATCAGGTTTTGATGCACACACACATTACAGGGTGTGTACAAGACATCAAGGAAAAGTATCAAAACAGAAGCTGTTTGGTCATTTTAATGGTAAAGAGTTAATACAGAGAGAATGGTCAGAGCTTGCCTCTCAGCAACACACGCACACATAGACGACCTGGTCCTGGTTTAGTTCTATTCAAATTATTCGCCAACAGATTCTTTTCACATCCCTCTTTTATGCTTCATTCACGCACGACAAGCGCTTGCCAAAAATAAAACATGAAGACAATGCTCTCCAATACAAATAATAGTGAATCAAGTGAAAGAAGAGCAAATAAAAATAGTTGCTCAGCAAAAGAGCCGACACCCTGAGGTGCTTGACACCGATGAATGGGTGAGGTTAACAAGACCAGAGGACACAACTCATCTAAATGCTAATTGTCTTCAATCAGAGGAGAGGAGGAAAATAAGTGTGATCATGAGATGAAAATATCTCATAATGGCCCAGCACACCACTTCTAAAAAACTGGTGATGCAAAAAAGACACAGACTGCATAGTCACATAATGCAGTGCAGAAAGGGATTCTGAGGATACATGTTGTAACATGAGTGACACACTTATTGTTGACCAAACACTCCACACTGCAGTACACACTCTGTTGCGTTTCCACTGACCATTTTGAACCCATTTTGACTTTCATCTTCAAGGCTCGGTCCGATCTTGCAGCCTCTCTCTCTGTCCCGCTGTGAAAATGACATGTTTTTGTGTTTTTCCAATCTCCAAAGCAGACCAACAGGGCTTTGCGGCTGACCATTCAAAGATGGAAAGAGAAAAACAGCTCTGGCTGCAAACAATGTCTCCTGCTGGCAAATTCTAACTCAACCACAAGAAGGCTTTGTAAAACAAACAGGTGGAGACTGGTCTTTCGTTTGCTTTCCACTGTTATCCCTCTCTTTGAGACAAACAGGAGCTGGTGTCTCAGCAGTGAGTTTCTCTGGAAACTTTGCAGTGGTGAATACAAATACAAGTCTTTGTAAAAGTTTGGGATAAAAACAAAGATACACAGTGTTTGATTTCTTCCTACCACCAAAGTATGTTGTGACCCCATGACTGGACATGTAGACAGACTGGTTGTGTAGTTATCGTAACTGAAGACTGAAAAGGGACAAAGTTCACCACAACACAGATATATGAGTGGACAGTTCCCAGACAGCAAGCCATCAAGACACATTTACCCTGGCTTAATGCAGTTGTTCTCAACTTCTCCAACCACAGGGTCCAGATTTCTCTTTAGTCATTTGTTCAGGGTCCAAACAGTTTAATATATTCAGCATCATACTTGCGTTTGGCCATGTCATCAAGGTAGTTTGCTGGCTCTGTCAAGTAGCTGTCAGTCACTCACTCTACAACAAAAAACAACACTTCAAAATAAAAGCTCGGCTGGAAATTCACTGTAAAGTGTGTTTTATACAAAGTTGACACATTTATGAGTCACTTGTGGTCCATTCAGAATGGACCAAGGACTTACTTTTGGACCGCGACCCACCAGTTGGGAACCACTGGCTTAATGTATTGCAACCTCTTTTAAAACCACACCAATTGTTGTATGTGGACAAGAGAGTAGATACAGTTCTAGGCAGATTTGATTGATTTGCAAGCGAGCTGGGAAGACTCAGGTTAGCTTGTAAATAAAGGTGGAGAACTGCATTTCAATGATTGGCAAAAGCTTAGAATAACATTACAACAAGTAACAAGTATTATCTTAATGGCATCAAATATGTTGCAGGTCAGTTTGAGTAAGTATATGTGTACATCTAATCTGCCAGGTGCAAAGGAAGCTGTGAAATGTCATTTTGCAACGTGAAACTGCATGACATGAATTACCAGAGATTCAGTCCCTGTTACACCTGCAGGAAACCTGCGTCATGAACACCTTATACAACGCAGCACATCTGTGAATCACAAACAGCCTTGCAGAGAAGCCATGAGGCCTGACAGTTGGTTAGGATGGTGATGAAGTACTGGACACTTCTCTGGGGACCAGGGGAAAATGTGTTTATAAAGATGTGGCTGCCATATGCCTGTTTCTGTATGTTGTTTACATCATGCTGAGACAGCAAGGAGCTGAGACAGTTGGGTAGAGGCTGGGGAGTGGAAACGGGATTATTTTAATGGTTCTAATTGATTTGGGATCTTTGCAGCGCAAAGTTTATGTTGGTTTGCATACTATTTTAGAAGCTTAGAAAAGTCCTTGAAGTACCATGCTCAGTGGGTCCTCAATGAAAAGGAGTTATTTCAGTCAGGGTTTTGAAGGTAAGCAAGTCCTGTTCAGACAATTTTAGGTGTGTGACCATTGTGGCACTTCCAAGACAAACCGACTGAGAAAAACATGATATCTCAAAAATTAAGTTGAACTCTTTAAAGCCTATGGCCAAAACAGAGACATTTGTCAGTTTCAGATTATTCAGGAGATTATCAGTATCTCTATGTCTTATTGAGGGCACTGGAATATGCAGAAATCTGTAAAAGGCAAAAATAAATAAATAAAATGAAAATTCACCCTCCTCCTGCAGCTCTCCCCTCTCTGTCCTAAGCCCCTCCCACCAGATAACCACAAGCATATGCATACACGTCATACACTAACCCAGTGTTTCCCATACATTTATTTATTTATTTATTTATTTATTATTATTTTATATTATTATTTATCTGTTATTTTATTATAGGGCTGCACAAGCTCATTCTCTCAGCCCCTCCTTGCCCCGCTCTCTCTTTCTGTTTATCAGACCAACAAGTAGCTGCTAGCCACCGCATAGTCCCTTCACCTCTCACTGTGGACTGCTTCCCTGGAGGAGAACAGGAAGCAGCCCAGGAGACAGACCGATTTCAGCCAGCACAAACTCCCAGCACTGGGTGTCACAGAAGGCTGGTGGTTAGCAGCAGCGTCAAGTCTAAGCTGTGTAACGGCAGCAACAGAAAGTTTGCTGATTCAGCAGGGAGCCTGGGCTGTCCAGTTCCCTACTGACACATATTTTATTGCATTTATTTTCAGATTTTCTTTTAGACTTTCTTTTTCTGTTTCTTAGTCTGTCTTCCTTCTTTTAGGTTGCTTTGCAGTGTAGGCAGTTGTTGGCAATGCTGGAAGAGCAACTTCCTCTGTAGGATTCTGTGCCATCTGCATTTGCAAAACAGCCAATAGGAACATCCTCTCTCTGAAATGACCTGTGACTGGCCAAAGTCTCCTATCTAGAGTCTCAAAAGAGAGCCAATAGGAGGTGTAGAAGTCTAGTGTTCTGTCAGACCAGAATTTTAATGTGCTCAGTTTATTATGGGATTTTTTTTCCTAATGATGCCAAAATAAAACTGCCTACCCCAGCTTTTGAGGATATTATTAGGAGAAATTTTCAAATAGGAATTGAATTTTTTTTATTTATTTATGTATTTATAAAAAAATACCTCAAAAACCAACAGGTCTTGGGGCAAAAGTTGCTCTCTCACATTTGTCATCCTATTCCACTTAGTAAAGGCTGCTGCCAGTAACTTGCCAGGAAATGTATGCTTGCAAAAGGTAAGGAAGAGGAAGACTGTTAGCAAGCAAACATGGATCTAACCAGTTTTTTTTTTGTTGTTTTTAAGTCTGGCTTTGCAAATGCACGGAATGTAAACCTAATTTTGTTATTAGGAAACTCCACAGGGCATGACAAGGTCATTTGATTGGGTGCTGCCTAGTCCTGAGGTCCTTGTTTGTACATGTGCCCTATGTAAAGAACAAGTCAGAATACCTTTGGTATACTGTGCTCACGAGATGCATATATAAATCTGTTTTATGCGTTTACTTGAAGGTGACAGGATATCTTTGCCATGTCATGGCATACTGTACATCACTCACCTTGGAAGTGAGGGATGGTGATTTATTTTGAATGTCATTTCTGTCCCGCAGCTATTTGTGATAAGTCTTTCCTGCACATGTGAAACCTTTGTACCGATTGTTGCATTTGAGTAACAGAAATTAGTTGCTAGTTTTTGTAACAAAAAAAAAAAAATCAAACAACTCTTACTACATTTTATAAGACAAAATCCCTAAAGACTGTTCTGCTCAAACAATACAATAATTAATATGAATTTGGACCTTTTCTTAATAGCAAGTAATGTCATATTATATGTCATCCCAACAGTCTTTATGGATTATTTAATAAACTCAATTAATTCAACTTTGAATATAACAGTTTTAGAGTAGGGGTTAATTTCACTGATTTGATGCTATAATTTTGATAAAGAAAACTTTTTTGGTCATTCTTTGATGAATAAAGGAATAAAACTCATCCCCCCACGTTATTTTTACTTGCATACGTGGTTCATTGCAATCAACGTAAATCTGATAGAGAAGATATAACATACATTCAAAGGCATAGTGTCTTCATTCTCTCATTCTTATATGGCATTTAAGGTTCTGTAATATCACACCATGAGGGAGGGTTAGACAGCATGTCTGAAACCACCAGTCCTGACCAGTTCTCATCCATGCTCATCATGTGAACTGAAACATCTTCAAGGTCTTCAGCTTATCTTCAAAGCTGGGGCCAAACTGAGGCTAAATCTTGGCTGAAACATTCCACCATGAACCCTCGTCTGATTAGTCTTCAGATGACCAGTTTTAGGACTGATAGCCCACCAGGGTGACAGCGCTGACCCTGGGCTTAAAGAGCCTCTCAGGTTTCTTAGCAGGCTTTTAGCCATCATTAACATTAGCAGTATTGATTGTGCTGCTCTGAGCAACAGATGGATGCAGCCTTAGGGGACAGTAGAGTCTGGCCTGTCTGTCATTCGCCACCTGGGTGTACGATGTACTGTAAAACATGAACAATGGTGGACTGGGCTGATCAATACAAGGTGACAATGATGATGATGAGTTTCACCCTTGGATGTGAGACTGAAGCCCTTTTTACACAGAGACCGTGCTATAGGGCTGCTATGAAGTCCCATCTTTTTGCTGCCTCTGTACTTCTACACAGAACCAAACAACTGCGGCATCATGTGACTCCAGTGTGTGATTTTAGACAGTGTGCGAGCATCAAGGAAGCAAAAGAGGCGTTGCAGGCATATGTGACACAAAAGTGTCAGCCTCTAGTATGACACGTAACGTACATGTTGGTAGTGCTTTATAAAAAAAAATAGAGAATGCAATTTCTGAAGAAACTGTGGGTGTGAATGCTCAAGCTGAATAGCTGACGCTACACTGCAATGCTCGCTTAAAATGTTGAGTAATACCATGCATGTATGAATGATGTGGAATATTTGAAGGTTTTCTGAAGAGCTTATGCTGCACTGCAATGTTGACTTTAATGTCTAAGAATAAGGTAAAGTAATGGAAATAGTAAAAAATAAAAAAATAATAATAATAATAAATAATACAAAATTTTTTTTAAAGGGGTCGAATAACTATGAATGTCACTGAAAAGTTGAATGACACAGTATTTTAAGGCAGTGTAGCTGGTGCTACACTGCAATGCTGATTGAAAGGTGTGAAAAAGTAGTTTGAGTAGTTGGAAAAGTGCTCTCAAAAGTGCCAACAGTACTATCAGTAGTAAAGGCTGTAGTAGTATATGATAGATGGAAAATACTGATTGTTTACATGCTGGTTAAAATGGAGATTCTGCTGTTGTCCTCTCTAAACACACATACCAAAATGTCTGTGTGTTTGTGGGTCAGAGCGGTTGCCATGGTAATGTTAACTGCTCAGTGACTCATGGCTGAGGAAGTTAGTCTCATAGAGATGTGGTTAGCAGAGGCACATCTCTCAAACTGCTGGGATTTCTACAAAAATGATAACCCAGATCATTATGTGTTGGGTAAAACATAAATTTGCAGTGTTGTACCAACATAGTGCTTTTATTTTGAAAAGGCCTGTATGCAAACTGTACATTTCCTGTGAAAACGGAAGTGTATTTTGAAACAGACAATGCATGTAATAGGCTAAAGTTAACACGGTGTCCCAGAACGTTCCAGGGTACTTTCCACGTCATATCTTCACATGGAAAGTCCATGACCATGATATGTGTTGCCAACTGACCCCTCTAGTGACTCTTTTTCAAAAAAAGTGACTAGCAACAAATCTAGCAACTTTTTCTGGTGTTATTGGAGACTTTTGGAGACTTCTTACTCTTCGTTATAAGCAGTGGGTGCCTCTGTGTGCCCCTCCCCTGTCCCAAAGAAGCACTCACTGGCAGCCCAGTCCTCACGCACAGTGTTGCCAACTTAGCGACTTTTCAGACCCCTCTAGCGACTCTTTTTCAAAAAAGCGACTAGCGACAAATCTAGCGACTTTTTCTGATGTTATTCAAGACTTCTGGAGACTCTGTTGTGAGAGCACGTATCATTCTTATTCTTCTCAATGAGCAGCGGATGCTGCCGTGGGCCCTTCCCTCGCCCCAAAGCATTCACAGACGGCCCAGTCCTCCCTCCCAGCAGCAGTCAGAGCAGGTTTACAGTCAGGGCAGGATGTAAATGTAAAATTTCTTTGTCTAATATAAATCACTGAAAAAAGGTTCATTTGTAGTTCTAAACATATTCAGGGTGTTTTTTACTGTTTTTGTCTCTGCCACGACATTATTCCTCTCTCCTACAGCAGCCATTACAATTACATGCATATGGACAATTATGCAAATTAGGTGATGGTGTCATTTTGCGACTTCTAGCAACTTTTAGGCCAGCCAATAGCTACTTTTCTTACTGAGGAGTTGGCAACAGTGCTCACTCAGTCACACCAGCTGCAGTCAGAGCAGGAGATGTTAACCCTTCCGCATCCAGACTGCAAATGAATCACGCATGCGCAAACCCGCCGCTGCCTGATCCCACTTTGGCTTACAGTCAGGGTGGGATGTAAATGTAAAATTTTCTTTGTCTAAAATAAATCACTGAGAGAAAGTTCATTTGTAGTTCTGAACACATCCAGGGTGTTTTTTTGTCTCTCCCACTCTGTTATTCCTCTCTCCTACAGTGTCCATTACAATTACATGCATATGGCCAATTATGCAAACAAGGTGATGATGTCATTTAGTGACTTCTAGCTACTTTTAGGACAACCAATAGCTACTTTTCTTACTGAGGAGTTGTCAACAGTGGAGATGTGATGAGGTCAGAGTGAGAATGTGTTTTTACAAGCCTGCTACAACAGTTGCAATGACAAGAGTACACATAAAAATGGCCGACGCTACTATGATTTGAATGAGATTGTGCGTTCTACTCTCATTTCTCTTATCAGTCACTCATTCTTTCATCGTCTGTTTTCTTGCTTGCTGGCAAGGCTAGCATGCAAGCTAGCTTACTCTTCCTAACCAGGTGAAACCAGGGCCAACACAATTAGCTGTCACGGCATCAACATTAATCAAGCTTAAATCAGTCATCAGTATTAAGTCACTGTTTGCTAAATTGATGGTGAACTCCCATGGTTTTGTTGTAAAACTCAGCATTTATGTGAATCTCCAAATGTCCTCACAGCTTACTGTGAGCATTCTTGCCATAGATCTTGATTACTACTGAGCTTCATTACCAAGAGACACGTAACAAACCAAACTGTAAAACCTCTTTGCTCTCCTTAACACTCATAATGGTGCTGCTGGGTAAGCTAGACTCTACTGCTGATTCACAGACAAAGCAATAACACAGTGTCTCTGTCGTGTGCTGTGGCTAGGATTGCCACATTTGATTTGTGAAAAACCGAGACATTTGATGCAGGGTGTTAAACCATATTTGCAGATATAGGCTATTTTGTTAACAACTGTATGACTCATTATTGCCTCCCATTACCTCTACATTCAGCCAAGCTGATAACACTCAGCAGTCAGATAGAGCTGTTGCTCTGCTCTTTGACCATTTATGGATGTAGCCATTACCGAAGTAATAGGATAAGTTATTAATGTACGAGTAACGTTAGTATGCTGGGTTTATACCATGTCCATGATAAAAACAGGAGGAAATTATCTCCATTCAGTCATTAATAGGTTAAAGAGACTGGTTGCCATGGCCACAAATGCAAAGACTGAGTAGGCCTACATCAGTGGCTGAAAAATAATTTATCACTAAATATTTATCATAAAGTCAAAAAACAGAAACCTAAAAACTTTTTTTTCCAAGTGGTTTCAAAGCGATCCAGCCTTTTGATACACGCGGTGATTTGTCAAAACTGATGTCAGACATCTTAATCATCCCAACAGCAGCACGAGACATGAGAGTAGCCAAACTGCCACATCCGGTCAGGGTCTTTCAAAATAAAATAATCTCTGCACTCCAGTGTGTCAGTTATGGAGTGTTAAGCTCTCACAGTATGGTGGGGAATGCAGTAGTCTACTAACAGCACAAAATAATGTGAAATGATTGAATAGCCTACCTAAGACAGCAACAGCCGGTGCAGCAGTTGCTAGATGAAAAGGTAAGCTTTTTTATTTCTGCTACCGATTAAAAAGAAGTAAAGGCAATTTCAATTTTTCCGTATCTTTCCTTTATTGTAGGATGAAGTTATCCAACCACAACATCAGTAAATGTGTTTGAGACAGAAAATGAATCACTCATAGGTCATGAACATCGAGCACACCATCTAAAAGCCTCTACCATTTCATCAGGCGGACAGCAAAAGCACTCAACATGGCCCCTTGCAGATGCAGGGTTCAAACATTACGCATTTTGCTTCATGATGTAAAACTAGACATAGCAGAATTTTCCTGTGCATTAGGTCCAATAGACACAGGGAGGCCTTCAGCCGGTCACACAGAGCCTTTGAGTGTGTGAAAACATTGTGAATGCATAGTTTCAGAATGTCCTTGGCGATTATGCAATATCTGAACTGTTGTAATACATAACAGGGAAGAGACCATCAGAAGCATTGGCCTGACTCTTTGAAACAAACTGTTCACAGTAGCACAATCACATAAGCATCAGTCCATGGGTCAGTAAGAGGCATATTATAAAGCACTATGTATTTAAGCACTTTATGAATGCAGTTGATTCAATTTTTTTCTTTGTTCGAAGAACATTCACAGGAAACTGAATCTGATATATACCAAACCAATCAGCCAATATTCAGGCTATTCGTTACATGCATTACTGCTTCTTCAAAAACTGAGCCTCATTAACAACTATTAAAAGCAGGCACTGCACCCCTGCACAATTAATGATTATTACATACATTGAAAGGTATTGTATTTCATGTCTCCATCTGCTGGTGGACCATCACGATAAAAGCATACATGTATAATGTGATAATAATTTCACTACAGAAGGAACTTGATGATGACTAAAATTAGGTGAGGAAAAAGTGGATGTAGTGATATTGGTATTGGTTATCAGTTAAGTAGGTTGTTGTATATTGGCCTATCGGATATCAGCCAAAAATCCAATGTTGTGTATCCTTAGTTACCCTGTTAAAAATGCAAGTAATGTAACTATTTTTAGCGCTTCATCAAGGTAATGTCACTTATGTAACTACCCTAAACAGGGCAATAAAGCCAAAAAATGTCCAGATAAAGGCTGAGCCAAAAGAAGGCATTTCTGTACAGTGAAAATATGCAAAGCAACAGAATAATTGTTGCGTATATTCACATGTAACACCTTTGTAATCACCAACATTTTGATTTACAATGTAATTACATATTTTTTTCTCAGTAGCTAGATTACAATTACATTTAGTTTGTAATTTAATTACATGTATCTAGTTACATGTAGGTAGTTATTCCACAAAACTTCATGTTCCAGTATTTGTTTGGCTCCTTAAAATCAATGTACTGTGTATATTTGTCTTTTTAAGGAAAGAACAACCAGCCTATTTAAAGAACAGTGAATCGCCCTACATGAAACATTAAAACAGGATTGCTGTGACATTCAAAATGTTAACCATACCAGTATCATTATTAACATTAACTGAAAACTAAGAAACCAAATTATATCAATGTGCGACATGTGTCCTCATTGACATATTCCATATGGCACAGTTTTTAATTAGCCAAATAGCATAATCGAATTTTTGAAATTCAGTCATGGCTTTTGGTTTTGGTGTGCCACCCCAAGATTTTTTGTGGTCCCATTTGGCCACCCCTAAAAAGAATTCTAATTTCTGGGGGTGCCCCTGACTCAGGAAATGAATAGCTTGTATTCACTTTCTCCCCTTGATTGACAAGTTGACTTTGGTGGATATTTTGGGAGAGATCTGACAACAGTTCCAGAATGGCTACGGGAAGAACATCAAAATGAGATCTTTCTCAAGCTAATTTATCCATGGTGTTGCAACAGACCACAATAAGCAAAACAAAGCAAAACAAAATTAAATTTAAAAAAATGTAAGATTGGGTTTCCTAGCTCAGTTTTTTTTAAACAATAATTTAAAACTCATTTTGAGGAAAAAAAAATACAAAAAAGTAAATAATTTCAGGTAAGAACATTTAAATTGTCAAATTTTTAAGATACAGTAAATGTATTTCAGTTCCCCTTTGGGACCGATGACAGCCAGTAGAAGTTCTTGCTTTACTCAGTATGTATAACTGGAGTAAAGGACACATAAGGTGAATTATATTTTTGTCTCTGTTTTGTCACACAAGGAAATGAGAATCTTTAAACTTCATTTAATCACGGTCACTTGATACATTTGTCACTGTGGTGTTTCATCAGATGACATTTTCAATTCATTTGCTCTTGCTGCACATCACTCTTTGTAAACCTTGTTTGATAAATATGACACCACACACACACACACACACACACACACACACAGCCGGTGAAGATGACATGTGGCAGCTGGTGGATTGTTTGTGTGTATGCAGAACCAAAATGAAAATGAATAGGACGACAGGGAGCACAGAGGGCAGACAGTGGAGTGGTGTTTGGGTGGGGGGGTATGGTGGGGGGACTTAAACATAGACAGCGGTGATGTGGTATGCTGGCGATGCTGTCTGGGTTAATCAGATACCCAGAGAAGGGGTAGTGACAGGAGCAAAATGTCTCCTGTCCTACATTTCTGTCTTTTTTTTTTTTTTTTTTTTCTTACTATTATTTTTTATTTATTAATTATTTTGAAGCAGGTAGGGACAGTATGAGTAACATCTGTAAGATGCCACAGTATGAAGAATTCACAGCCATATCTGAAAATATGTTCATATACTGCTTCACCATTTACATTTCGAAGGAAACATAATTGTTTCCTTGAATATATTCACTTGAATTTTTTTTTCAGTCTAATAAGTGTGAACAAGTACCACAAATCACAGGGCAAGACCACGGCTCACATCTTAGCTGTCATGTGTTGTTTGGTTTAGACTACTTAACTTATTAGTTAAGGTAAAGAAAAGATGGTGGTTAAATGCTGAGAAAGTTGTCATGTCCCATTTTGTGTATTAAGGTATACTATGCAGGGTTTGCTTTTTTCAGACTCACAGTGAAGTAATCACAGTAATCTCTGCCCTCTGCCTGTATTTTCTTATTTTGCTGTGTTGGGGATGTTCCTGGGCACAGTGTGTAGATAAGGTCAAGACCTTATAAAGAGGTAGCAAGCAGGTGCCAGACTGTAAGCAGCACACAGCCAAGAAAGGATGGTATGAAAATCACGGACACCGATCCAAAAGACCGCAAATATAGCTCAGTCAGGACCACTTTAGTCAAGAAAACTTTAGTTCCATTTGCAGTATTACATTTTGCGATATGGCTCTGTTGTGGGACCTCTCTGGCCTATGCAGAAAGCCTAAGGCGGAGAGAGACCACACCTTTCCATCCTTCCACGCACCTACGTGGAAAGCCTATAGCAGAGAGAGCACACCTCTCTGCCTTTCCATGTGTATATGAGGAAAACCTGAGGCAGAGAGAGCAAACCTCCCTGCCCTTCCATGCGCCTACATGGAAAGCCTGAGGCAGGGAAAGCAGCAGCAAAGAGTGTGCAGTAGTATTATTAATAGTTGGTTCATGCTACTTTTTGGTGTGGTGGTTAGCACTCTCGCCTCACAGCAAGAGGGTTGCCAGTTCGATCCCAGGCATGGGAGCCCTTCTGTGCGGAGTTTGCATGTTCTCCCTGTGTCAGCGTGGGTTCTCTCCGGGCACTCCGGCTTCCTCCCACAGTCCAAAGACATGCAGATTGGGGACTAGGTTAATTGATAACTAAGTGATAATAAGATGAATGAATGAATGAATGAATATATCCCTGTCTAAATATTTATTTATTTTTACCCATTTCATTTTTTGCGGGTTACCTGGTGCAGGACACTGGCTCATGCATTGTGTGTTTAGCGACTTGTTCAGTCAACCATTCAACAACATGCCCTAGTGATTTTTGAACAGGCTTTAGCCACCTCCCACTGAAAAAAAATGCTGAAAACGCTATCAGTTCTTCCCTCCTCTCAACAACCTGTAAGTTCCCCTTCATCAGTAAAATTATTCAGGATCTGATGTCTGTTGCGCTTAATTTCAGGAGCAATTATAAGAGCTCCTGTCTTATTTGAGTTTAACTGGAGGCAATAGTCAGCCATCCAAATTTTGATAGCATCCAAACATCCATTTAAAATGGACAGTTGGCCACTCTCTTCAGGTTTGAAAGAGTAATAAACTGAATATCGTAAGCATAAAAATGATAAGAAATACGGCTATAATGGCTAATGATCTGTCCAAGAGGCAGTATGTACAAGGAAAACAACATGGGACCAAAAACAGAACCCTGTGGTACACCACATGACAGGGGAGCTGTGTCTGACATGAACTGACCCACAGAGACAGAAAAACTCCTTTCAGTGAGGTAACACGAAAACCTATCCAGGGCAGTTCCAGAAATACCCACTAAGTGGTTGAGCCTGTTTAATAAAATGATGCGGCTCTGAGTCAAGCATACATGGCTTAGTAGTATTTGATTCAACTGCACAACAGCACTCAGGCAAGAAGGTGTTTTTTAGTGTAATTGTGCAGGTTTTTATTGTTTTGTAGCGCCTCCTAGAGGGCAGATGTGCAAAGAGGCGATGTCCACAGTGAGAAGTGTCTTTCAGAATATTTAATGTTCTATTCTTACAGTGAGCATTGTAGATGCTTGCCAGGGTGGGAAGCTGTGTGTTTTTTTATTTATTTTTTCAGAAGAACAAAAACTCCAGAGCTCCAAGCCACTGCACTGCTGTACGCTGCCATAGTCATGTTATGATGCCAGACGAGGCGCAGAGCAGAGGACTCTGGATGGTGGGATTGTGAGGCACTGTCCCAGTCCTGCTGTTGATGACAACTGTACACCATGCAGAGGCAGCTGCAGAGGCAGCTGCAGAGGCAGCGCTGCCTGTGCTGTGCAAGGAGCAACCATGCAGCCATCTTGTTAAGGTCGGGATGTGTGGACTGTTAAATCATTCCACAACCAGAAACCACAAATTATCAGAACCATACTGAAACGTGGCATTATAAAGCAGCAGCCAACATGCAAAAAAGGACTAAATTGTAGTGCACAAGTTCAAGGAGCTGATGGGATCACATTCATCGGAGTTGATCCTTGTACAATGCCACGGAACAAATACGTAATTCACAGATAACATTACACTGTATGAGGTGTGAAAAGGTCTGAAATTTAAACCTTACAATTAAAGGGGGTTTAATGAAAGGTGGAAAATTAATTAAATTATAGTAATATTAACGACTAAGGAGAGCAAAAGTGATGGCTGAGTGCTGAGTTAATTGGCAATCAGAGAAAAGAGTTTTAGTATCTGATTACAATCTAAAAGCTTTTTTTTGTTTGTTTTTTTTCATTGAATGAACATTGTAAGTGTTAAACATCCTTAACGCCTGCACCAAACTAGCCCATGATGATACAATCTTAGCTTTAAAAAGCTGTATCTTGAACTCTAAGAAAAGGCAGGTCTAGAGTCTTGACTTCAAGAGCTAGTACTCTGAAATCAAACTCTGGAGGAGGCCATTGAAAGTAGCAGGAAGGATGAAGAGGGTTGTGATAAAACCCAGATGAAAAATGAAGAGCCTGTTGTGCGGTGTGTGTGTGTGTGTGTGTGTGTGTGTGTGTGTGTGTGTGTGTGTGTGTGTGTGTGACTTCATGGTTTCAGATTCTCAAGGTGTTTTGGTAGTTGAGACCTGAACAATCAGAAAATCTAAGAGCAAAGAGGCTCAGAGGGGATTGGTTCAGATAAAAAAAAAACGGCACTCGCATCAAATACGAGTGTAAAAGGAGAAGTGGAGATCCTGGAACATGGCCAAAGAAATTAATTTGATACCCTTTCATGGCAACCACTCAGGGTATTCGATATAATCTTGTACCTCATTTAATTCAATTGCCTGTGACTTACAAAAAGCTGGCACAGACAGAGACCATTTGGTGACAGGACTGATTGTGTTAAGAAGCTCATAGGAACACCATGGTCTCTGATGTGCTATAGAGTCCCACTCTGCATACATCTTTCTGAAGATGATGTATGTGAATATTTGAGAAGCTAAATAACATGTACAGCACTATTTTAATAGTGCTGTACATGTTAAAATAGTATTTTAATACAACTACTGTTTATCTTTCTGTAAGAGGAAAAAGAGAAATGCTGATTATGTAATTAAAATATTTGCAATAATAAAATTGTTTTTCTATATTGCTGTTTTAGAAATTTTGGAAAAATGTAAACATACATGTTAGAAATAAATTTGTTTTTTATGTAGACAAATTCCATTCATGCAACACTAACTGAAATTATGAGTCCATAGCCATGCTAACAGCAAAATAAAATAAAGCTTTAGGCAAAATAAAGCTTTAAGCTAATTGCTAACATCAGCATGCTACCATGCTTAAAATAGCAATGCTAACATTGTAACAGAAGTTTAGGTAAAATGTTAACCATCTTCACCATTTAGGGTGCTAATATGCTAACATTTGGTAGTTATAACTGAAAACAAAGTGCTTATGGGAATGAAATGACATTACCAAAATGTTGGGCACATTTAAATTCAACCTTGTTGGTGGTGCTAAAAGAAGAAAGCAGAGGATCGGTAAAATTATTACCATAGACAGTGTAAAACAAAAAAACAAAAAAAACAAAAAAAAACAAAAACAAAAACAAAAAAATAGATGTAGCCACCATGACACCACCCATTTGTTTGTGAACTCTCATTCTGAAGACTCGAGTTTGGCATTTTGACCATCACCATCTTCTTTTTTCAAAACCAGAAGTGACGAAATTTGGATAAGAGGGCGGAGCTGTGGAGGAGAGAGGCATAGATCTGATTCATTGACTGTGGTGACGCCTTGCAGACAGCCTGTCACACAAAGCAGCCAGGCCCTTAGTTAAGCTTAATTTAATAAATTGTGAATGGGTGAGTTTCGTAAAAATTCACCCCCCATATTGTTGTCATGAATGTCAATATTAGCTACAGAGACCAAATCATTTTTGTGCCAGGCTGTAAACATGCATATTTCTGCTGTAAAGTTGGGCATTTTAACATGGGGGTCTATGGGGATGGACTGGCTCCTTGAGCCAGCCTAGAGGAAATGCGGTTTCTGGCACTGCTGCGCTGCCCTCACTTTTCAGCCCCAGAGATTGTGCTTGCTTTTTAGGCTACATGTCATCCTGAGGAGGACATTAATGTCTTAATTTCTGCAACAAAGTTTGTGACAAATCACATCATACATACAGTCAGGACCAAAATGATGGACTGCTTCTAGCATGGTTATAAAATCATGAAAAAGAAGACAAGCTTCTTTTAAGTTACACAGAGTGTAGGAGACTTTGCATTGAAAGGTTGTGAATCATCTGTTTCATCTTTTTGTTTCATTGATGGGTTAAGATGAAACACTCTTAGTGGGAGTGTTTTGAAAAGTGGCTTGTAATGTTGTAAAGTATGTTATGGTGATCTATAAAATTAATAGAATATAAAGTACCAGAAATCAGATATCACCCTGATGAGGCAAGACAACCTGAAATGTTTGGCAGATAATACTTAGCACAGTATGTTGGAGAAGAGTTAGGCCCTGATCACACAGAAACTGTTTTTAGGATGACTTGAGGGCAGTTTGACAACCTGCTGTCTACCGTCGGGTTGTATATCTCTGGGTATCCAGCAACCGTTACTACCAGTTTCTCCTCCATCGTTTACCAACTGTAAATTTATTGTTGCGACCACCACAGAAGACCCGCCGTCTCTCAAATCATCTGATTGGAAAAAAGATGACGAAAGACGAGATGATGATGGGTGTTTTTCAGCTTTAAGTTAAAGTTTTTTCAACTGGAGGAGTTCAGAACGCTCCAGGAAAAACATCAGATGCTGAGAGCACAGAAATGCAAGGCACGTTGCATTGCAAAAACCGCGGGCCAAAATCTTACTTCACATAAAAAATAATTACAAAAAGGCGCCTTCAGCTGCTAAAACACCTGTGTGATCAGGGCCTTAAACATATTTAATTTTGATGGGCCTGCTATTTGGAGAAGCTTTATGTGATTTTTCAATCTGTCCTCATCCCAAGTCATCACATATTGTCGCTTTGTCAGTGGCATTTCATGTCTACATATTACGTGCTAGGTATCCTGCATTTGACATCAGGATGCCTCTATCAACACCAGGATGTCAACAAAAGTATATGGTTGAGTTTAAAAACAAAAACAAAAAAGGTTTGGTCCTACATTCATACAGGGGGCGGGCACTGGCCTCCTGGGTGAAAGTCCAGGGTTTGTTGGACTTATCCACCTCCCCTACCCACTCTATAGGGACTTTCCTGCTCCTTACATTCCGTCATTACCAGCAGCATTTCAACATGACACTGTCCAGAAGCATATCACAGTGCTTTGCCGGTGCCATCGAGCCAACCAGCAACTGATGCTGTCTGGCAGCATATCATACCACCACAAAAGGTGGCACTTTGCATCAGGTGTCTAACACTGAATCACAGATAAAGCGGCAGTATTTGACAACTTTGAAATCTGATTGCATAGAAGTGTATGAGAAATGACTGTGCTTCTCACTTGATGTATTACCTCAGTAAACATTTTCATAATAAGTTTATGGTCTCAATCACTAGTTTCAAGTCTTCTTCAATACAGCATGATGTTCATTTTGTAGACTATGCTCCCGTTTAGAGTAAAATAGACAATTAAGCAGGGTTTGCTTTAGGGCATGGCTATCTTTGCTAATGCCGTGGTGGTATCCTCAGGTTCTCAGTCAGATCCGACTCTCGCTCCCCCACAGCTCCACCCTCTTGTCTTAATATGGTCACTTCTACAAAGGTCACTGTTCTACAAACCAGTGGTTGACGTCACAGTGGCTACGTCCACTTCTTTCATACAGTCTATATTATTAATCCCAGGGAAAACCTAGCGTTTAACATCAGCAAAAGAATGGTGTGTTTGTACTGTTTTCAACTTTGTTTGAATATTTATATCCTTTCTCATTACAATGCAGTCCCTATGTGAACACTGAGATTCATGGCTACCTCTGTTTGCTCCTCAACATCCACTAAACTATGCTGTCTGAGTGTCTGACTGGCACACTGATTCAGTTTGAACAACGTCCACTTCATCCACACTTTTACCGCTAACTTCCACTGTTTCAACTCAGATATTGAACTGTTTAGTGTCAATGCCTTGGTTGGAGGGGGTAGCATAGGGGCTCATTATTTAGCAGACATAACAAGAGCGTGAATTATTGCTGATTAATTAAACACATATCAGTCTACCTTGAGGCACTGGGACTGGAGTAATTACCAATTAGCCAGGACCTGATCATGCTGGCCCTGCATACTGTCTGTTGCTGTGTGTTGTCATAAGGTGACCCCGTCTGTCTAATTGGTGGCACTTGCCTGTTCTGCTCTAATGACCCTGAGGGGGGAATATGAAATAATAGAAACGGATCAGTGCTCATTGCTCACAGAGTAATTCATTACTCAACAGATTCTATTGTTCCACTGCTGTCACTCTTATAGAATCTGTTTTATTTTTCTTTACAGTATAATGACCTTGTTTATTGTTGATGTACTTCGTTCACAAGACAAACAGAATTCGCAACAAAACACTGTCAGTATTGCATTACTGTTTTTCCACATTCTCGCCATTTAATTTGAAGTACTCTTCACAAGACAAACAGAGCTGTTGTTAGCACTCTTTGAAATACTGACTAACGAGTGATATTCTGAACAACTCAGCTAGTTGTATGCCTTCCAAGAAATCTACGTACGAAGTCTATTGTATGTCTATGTGCATTATATATATATATATATATATATATATTTGCATACATTTACTTCAGTTGACCACAAGTGGAAATATGGGATGGGGCCTCCAAACAACATATGCTTTAGCTTTGGAATAGACTTGTGAAGATGTCTGATCAGAAACTCATTAAAAAGATATTTAATAGGGACATCCCCCATAGTCATCCCTGGGCTAATGAGCTGAAATCCGTATTTCATTTGAACAGTGTGTCATTTGTTTTCCATAACAGGTTACTCTGTAATATTCAGGAGATGAGGAATAAGATGTTTCTCAAGCTTAGAGAAAAATGGTCTGTTGATGTATAGTATAAACCAAAATTACAAATGTACTATCTCATAAAGAATAGCTACTGTGTTGAACCTTAGGGGAATATAATTTAAACAAAAGACAAAGATTCCTATGTGCACAGTTGGGCTCAGGAACATTTGCCTTGAAGACTAGACAGTATAACACCACCTTAGAAGGGGACATACTTTGTTTGTTTGTAACAAGAATGAGGTTCATTTCATATTTTACTGTCCTGTATATGAAGACATCATGGATATACTTTTCAGTAAAATGACCTCTATTTATGTGGGGTTTTTTTTGGGATGGCCATGAAAAGTTTAAGTTGTTTTAGAAGGGGAACCATTTTTGTAGCAGAATTTCTTTTCTGGGCCTGGGATAGAAAGCAAGGTGTTTGTTTGGAGACTTAGCAGCAAAATAACGCGTACTTCTGACTGATCACTGCACTCATGAGGGTTGGGCACATCACATCAAATCTACTCAATCAATCAATCTACGCAAGCAATCTATCTATCTATCTATCTATCTATCTATAAGTATGTACGATATGTATGTATGTATGTATACATATATATATATATATATATATATATATCCTTTAGACTCCTATAGACTTACTGTATTCCACTATAATATCGCAGTTAAACTCCATATATTACTGTGATTTAGCAGTGTACTTTTCTAAAATTATGATATTTACCTGCATGAATTTCACAATAAAATCTGAATAGGATCAAATATCACAGCTGTCGACTTTAATGTGACAATTATATTGAGAAATATCACAGTAACATATTGTAACTTTCTGGAAATGATTTGCAGTGTACATATAATGTAACTGTAGTGAATTCCCCAGCTTAACATTTCTGACAATATTTGTTCCAAGATAGCGTCAAACCATTGAGACACCAATTTATAAAGTACTAGCAGAAAACCATGAGAAAAAAATGTTGCACGTTAATCCCATTATCAATTTAATGTATGTAATGGTAACTAAAACAAAATCAAAGTTTAAGATGAGTATGAAAATCTCAACAGTTTTTTTTCCCACGCTGTTCACTTTTTACCTCCAGTATTGAAATGGAACATTCTAGAAAGATCATAAGACCATATAACGTAAACATGCGTTCTAACACTTTTTGTCGTATAACATGGGCGATTTTATTATTATCACGTTATTACGTTATTAATCACTTATATTATTTAATCCTTTGTTTTTCAATTTTTTGTGGGGTGTTTAAATTGTTTTGTCTTTTGTAGGCTGGATGGGAGATAAATAGCAAAATTTAATAAGAAAATGAAAAATATAAACGAGTCTTCAGCGCAAAACACTATAGATTATATTAGCGGAAGTACATGTAGGTGTGATATCATCCCAATCTATCTCACGCAGGGTTTAATTGGAGGGGTCTCTTTCTCCTGCCTGGTCCCCAGGGAGCAGGGGTGTGGAGCGGGGCAGGGAGCAGCACCTGCCCCCTGTGTGCTTCACTTCCAGGCAGCCGAGGAGCCCACAACAAAAGAAGACGCGGACTGACGCCGCTCCATCTATCAGCGGGGATGATGTGTCAAGCTGGTTGGTTGGAGCAAGAAAAGTACCGGAAGTTCTACGATTTTCCCTTCAAAATAAAAGGATTTACTTTGATGCTCGGTGCGAGATTACTGTTTCTATCACACAGCAGATACGTGACAAAGTGTAGTCAGTGGTATAAGTGTTCTGGCATAAGACTGAGAGGAAACAAAATTTGATTTGTTATTCTTGAAGCTTTGAACTTAATTGGCAGAAAAAAACAAAGTAGCATAAACGTGTTGGCGACTGACTGAAAAAACAACCAAAACAGTGCATGCTGTCAGCATTACGCTACTACGTAGCGAGAGGGAATGGTCTACAACACTGACAAACACTGATGCATTGTTAGTAATGTGGGAC
Organism: Epinephelus fuscoguttatus; assembly: GCF_011397635.1. NCBI lineage: Eukaryota > Metazoa > Chordata > Actinopteri > Perciformes > Serranidae > Epinephelus > Epinephelus fuscoguttatus. The sequence continues at coordinate 46,219,787 of NC_064752.1, forward strand.
ATCACTGATCGGGTTGTGGCTCATTGATTATAAACACTGTTGAGGATTTTATCAAAGTAGTGACATGCTGCTGTATTGACAGGTATAGACTACTCTTTATTTCATATTAAAGAAATGCATATTTGAAAAGTCATTCGTTGACATGCATCCATAGAGCCACATTAAAGGTCCAGTTTGTAGAATTTAGTGGCATCTAGTGGTGAGGTTCCAGAACTGAAAACTTCTCCTGTGTGCCAAGCACATAAGAGAACTATGGTGGCCAATGTTAAAAACAAGAATGGCTCTATTTAGAGCCATTGTTTGGTTTGTGCCCTACTGGGCTACTGAAGAACAGCATGGTGGACTCCCTGAAACAGGATCCGTCCCGAATTTAGATTTAAACAGCTCATTCTGAGGTGTTAAAAACACAATTCTTATTTTTAGGTGATTATAAACTAATGAAAACATAGTTATGAATATTATATACCATTTCTGCCGATAGATGCCCCTAAATCCTACACACTGGATCTTAAATAGCCTACAAGTTTGGCCACTAGGGAAAAGACAACCTTGAAAATAAAATGATAGACACACACCCCTGACATATTAGACTTTTCATCTCAACTAGTCACCTAGTTGTATTGTTTAATATGTCTGCTGCTGGATACAGGGGCGATATGAAAAATGAGACACCATTACAGGCATAAAAACAAAGTGACTTGCTTATAAGGTGAAGAGTTGGATGATAGTTCTTTGTAGCCTTGCCACTAACATTAAATGTTAAAAGTAAACTTTTGAATGCTTATTAACGTAGCTTTAAACTGCCAACATTATGCTAATTGGATGTTCCAGTGTAAGTTAATAGAACCAGTCATGTTTAACCCATTCAGATCCCCACATCCATCCCTATGTACATAAATATTGTAGGAAGTCTATATATCAGATGTTCACTGTCATCTGACTCCACCCAGGTACATAGACTTATTTAATGGGATGTCTAGAAGCCAGTTACAGTTTTCCACATCATCTAAAGCAGACTGCAGTGTAGCCACGCCCCCTTTTCCAACCGGGTACTCAGAAGTGTGCCTTTGAGCGTCACAACCCCTGTCAAATGACTAGTTTCACAATCAAGATTTAATCCATTCGGTCCAGAAGGTCTAAAAGAGCTGCAAGATTAAATCATTTTATCCCATTCAAGTTAGCAGAGCGCTATATCAGGAGTCAGGTGCTTGACCGGTGGTGCGCTCAGCCATGCTTGCCGACTGTAAGTGTGTGCCTGCTCTATGAGCACAATGATGTGTAAGCAGCACCTATCGTCTGGGTAATTTCATACCTCAAAATTACAGCTTTTTTGGCTTCATGCACCACTGAGCAACTTTCGTAGGAATGAATGAAGCCCTGCAGCCAATGCTATATGCAAGTCTTTTAATATGTTTTCAACAAGCATGGCTGACCACGAGGCAAGGAGGAAGAACAAGGCACGTTTCAGTCTAGAAATCATATTTTAAAGTACATAATTTGTCTTTAAACTGTGTTTAAAGTAAACATGAGATATTATATCACTCACATCAAAAAATCTTATGAAAGATTTATAGCTTTTACTCAGGATTTTGTTAAAATTATCCATCCATTGGCATGGATGGGGGATCTGAGCATCACCAGAAAATTAATAGGGGCTTATAATACATCCTACTGACTATGTAAACAGAATATTCACCTCAGGAGTTTTTGAACATACGTACCTAACAAACTGAGGATATTCTGTGCAGTGATTTTTTTTAATGAACAGTTTTATTGTTGTTTTTTTTCTTTTAGACTCAACACACATTCAAGGGAAAAACAAGAAAGACATTGCATGAAAACAACCGTCAACTGTGACTCCAACATTATTGTCCAATTTCAATCCCAGCTAGCATGCTTTGGGGCACAGTGGGAAGTTAACACTATAAAACTCTGACATAAGAGATATTGCTTATTGCTTCTAACCAGTGTTTTAACAGCTTGACAGTCCATGAGGAAGTGGAATAAAGAGCCTCCAATGCCACAATTTTGCCAGCATGAATGCTCTGCACAGAATCTTACAGATATTGTATAATACTAAATCTCACACATTTAGAAGATCTCAAAGCTGGCCTCCAAATTATGTTCCACTGGATAGCAGTCGGAGATTTATTTAGTTCACGCTATTCTGAGAAGTGATGGCAAATAGACTACAATACAAAATGATCATTATCAACTTATTCAGGGAAAAATGAATATATATCAAATAATATGCAACACAAAATATAGATGCAATTTGTTTTAGAGTGTCACTTTATTTATTGACGAGTTCATATTCATGAAAAATAAATAAACGCATGTCTCTCTGTAAAAAGAAAAAAAAACTGTTGAGAGAAGTCCATTTTACTATTAGGTGGTTTGCGCATTCAGATTCTTTGTCCACTGAAATGGAATGAAAAAAATAGCACATAATCAAGTATCCTATTTTTATTATTTTATTTTTTTTTGATAATTATTTACGAGTGCATTTAGAGTAGAAATCCACTACTACAATATATTTTATTACTTTACTTTTTGAAACCTATTTGTGCTCTGAACGGGTTCAATTATCATGGACACGTTTAATTATGTCATTTGAAGACCGGAAGTACTTTTGCTGTATTTTCGCGGGCTTGACACTCGTGAAAGGAGACCAGAAGGTGATCGAAAGAAAGCAGGGATGCGGAGGAGAGGAAGACATTAAAGAGAGAGAGAGGGAGAAAGAGAGAGAGAGAGAGAGAGAGAGAGAGAGAGAGGCTGGCCCGTCCTTTAATGCGGCTCTACTAACATTTCACAGCGGAGAGGAGGAGCAGACAGGACGGTGAATCCAGAGAAGGAAGAGACAGAGACGGAGGAGAACAGTAACAAAGCTGTGTGAGACGCACCCGGGTCGCTTCTATCATCTGAATCACGGAGGTGGTCTCACCGACGTAGCGAGCAGCATCACCCCGCCTCCTGCGCATCATTCGCGGCTCCGCACCGCAGCTGCCCGGGGAGAAGACTATCCGCATCTTTGCAAGGTAAACAAACCCACACCTCTCACCAAACACCTCTATCGTTTCCCTCGTATTACTAATATTATTTCCCCTATCTTTATGCACAACATGCGCTAAAAAAAACCCATACCGGCAGATGCGGGTTTTCGGGATGCTGTTTAAAGCTGGTCTGCTGTTTCACCGATAGCCCCTACAGTGTGGAAGGGTATCCCGCTTCTTAGTATTTTTGACGCAATAGCACAAGTGTAGCTTGAACAGACACAGAGTAGCAACAGTTAACGTTATAAAACGTATTTCCCTCCATGTAAGGTGGTGAACGTTACGCCAAACTTCACATTTAATCTGGGAAATTCATGTATTCGGCAAACGTAGCTACGTCTCATAACATGACTTAGGACCTTTGGTGTACGTCACCCTTTCTTCGTCGACTTGTACATTTAATTTGGTTAGCGTTAAACTTCAACACCTTTATGTGTGTAGCCTATGTGTGGAGATAATGGACATGTATTTTACAGCTGAGTATGTCGCACACACTAAATGGACTGTTTCCACGTAGGGTTAAACCATGCTGTATTCTACATGTGTATTCTATGGTCACTGATAGTCAAAGCTGATCCCATGTTCTTACCTGTTTGGTTTGACATCCATACAAGCGACACGTTCATGTTTTTAAGATCTGTATGCATGCTGGGGGCATTTCAGGATACTGTGTTGTAGTTTGGCAAGGGAGGGTTTGTAGGCTGTAGACTCAGTTGGTGGCTCAGGTTTATTATTACGGCTTGTGCTGCGGCTTGTGCTGAAACTGAAGCAGTCTGAGCAGTGCTTTCCAAAAAGGGCCCCACGCAGGGGTCTTTGAGTGTGTCTCCAGAGGTCCTGTGCAGGAGGACCACAGCAAAATTACTAATAAGTTGTTTCAGTTGAGAGATAAGAATTAGAGGATGGGGGATTAGGGTGATAATTCAGCATTATCTATGCCTGAAAAAGATAAACATTTCATGAATGCTACATGTTACAGCACCTGAACATGTGCTTCTTACACACAAGCTATTTTTTTCAGCGTGATTTTGAATACTTAACATACCCTATCTGTACCGAGACTGTAATAATTATGACTATAATTATTCTGTACTGCCCACCTCATTAGTGACTAGTGTAATCACAAGACTCATGTTCTCAGTGACTGTTATTAACTGACTGTTAAAAACTCAGTGCTATCATCATAAACTCCACTCATATGAACTCTTAAGACTAATTGGGGCCTTAAATAAGTCTTATAAATAATGTCTGGAGTTCTGACAGATGAAAAGGTTTAGGTTAAATGAACAAGTCATCTTATCTTATTCAGTAATCACATCATGTGTTGGTACTGATGCTGTGGTAATGAAGGTAGCGCACTGTCTTCATCTAGGGTTACACTTTTCTCTCTCTCTACATATAGTGCACTGTACTATGCACTTTTAAAGGGATAGTTCAGTTTTTTTATGTGGGTTTGTATGGGGTACATAGTCAGTATATCACATACAGTAGATGTCAGTCAGCACACCCCCAGTTTGGAGAAACAGGCTGGAGTCTGATATGGAAGCTTAGCAATCTACTGCTGTGGAGGGGTCAGCAACAAAATGTATTTTAGTCACCTAAAAATGTATCACATAAAAATATCAATAACAGATTAAGCGTCTGCTATATTTAGAATATTTTCACTGCTTTTCAAACAGGAAAATGAAGACATTTTATTGTGTTCTTCAAAGCCAGACTCCACTGAGAAAAGCAGAGATTTAACATTGCTGTACACAGGAGCTGCTGCTGGTCTACCCCTGCTTTGAACAATTATTTTGTGTTATTGTGTGACACTGGTGTTTAAAAGGGTTTTTTCAGATTCAGCAAAGTCATACAATTATCCAAACTATCTAACTGAGTGAAGCAGCGGTAGACCAGCAGCTCCTGTGTCCAGCGAGCTAAAATGAAAAAATGTTTTTGTCAGTGGAGTCTGGTGGCTTTGATCAGAGCATTAATGGGGAACTGAAGCCTTTTATGGCTTTCCCATTTGAACTGCATGTCTGATGAAAAGGCAAAGTGGTGAAAATACTCCCAATGTAGCATACATTTAACATGATATTGATGTTTTTAGGTGGAATTTTTTTTAGGTAGCTAAAACACCTAACTGACCCCCTCCACAGCAGTATATTGATGAACTTTGCTTTCATACTCCAGCCTGTTACTCCAAACTGGGGGTGTGCCGACTGACATCTACTGTATGTAATACACTGACTATGGATAAGTAAGATAGTAAGATAAGATAGCCCCGCTTAAAAAAAAAATCCTAACTATCTCGTAGACTTTTAATATAATTATTGCATTGTACTAATTTTTAAAATACTGCTCTATTGGGCCTTACACTTTGATTCACTATTTTAATAGATTTGTGTTTCTATTCTGGCATTTGTAATTTGATCACTGGCAGGAAGATGCACTGTATTGACTTTAAAACAGACCATATTGTCACTATTATCTAGTATCAGTGGTGTGTTAAATGTTAAAGACTGCCGTAGGCTGTTGTGAAGAAACTGATTGGGCTCAAAGGAAAGTTGAGAGTTGTTTTTATGCATTTTTTTAATAGTTTTCATTTTTTTATTACACACTGTATAACCTCGTAGAAACCATTTCCTCATGAGTCAGTCATATTCACATTTCATTATTGCACCCACTCTATGCACAGTACATGCAACTAATATGAATTGAATGATTCATAGTTTAGATTTCAGTAAATAGATGAGGGAGACATCACATACTAATTTTGCCGTGGCTGACTTGTCAGAGACATGTCAGATCCTAGGAAGAAAAAAGTCAGTGCTTGTGAAACACTGTGCTCCTCGCTATGAAAAGCTGAGCAAAGATGCAAAGCTGGAGATGTGATGTTATACAGTGTTGGTCACACTATAGAATGATTTATAGCTTGTGTGTAGTGAATAACACATGTAATTCTTAAATCTTACAATTAGATTATTTTCCCATACCATTCAGCCCTAAATAAACTAGAGAAAATACATCTTCTAAAAACTCCAGAGCTGTCTTGTTTGCCTGTTTAATGTTATGTTCATGCCATTAAAATCACATATTGAGATGAGAAGTGTGTAAATACAGTATTATATCTGCTCTTGTTTTGCCACTGAAATAAGAGTATTCCTTGTTCTGTTATGGCCCCGATGAGTTTGTCTGCACATAAAGACCTTTATTGCCTTTAGATAGTCGAACAACATGTAATCTGATTTCAGACTGGCACTCATATAGTTATTTCTTCATGTGTAATTAACTAGTATAAAGACCAGAGGGGGTGAATAACAGCACAGTGCAGAGAGGTTCAACACACTCAGCTTAAGTTACAGCGACTGGCATCAGGTGTTAACAATTTAGGCAGTGCGCAGAAGGTGAAAGCAGTTGTGGTTGCCAATTTTTTTGGAGGCCCATTGTCTTGAGATCATGATTAGGTGAACAGAGTTATTTCATTGCACTAAATGGTGGCCATAATGTAAATATGTGTAGACCTAAATTCTTCCCCTAAATTTTTCCTTGTTCTCTTCTTTTTCTATCAAGGCTGAGAAATGACTTTAATCCATTTGTGAAGATTATGATTTACATAAGTTTTCACATAATGCTGACAGTTATCTATTCAATTAGCTAATTATGTTGATGATGTTTTTTATCCACTGCAACCCTATGTCCTCATATGAGGACATGACATTTTGGGTTTGTGCACCTTTTACTTCATTCTGCTTAACTTAGACCTGCTGTCCTTGTTGTGGATACTTTTATGCCCCAACTAGTGGTAGCAAGACCACAATACACTAATGCATGTAAAAACATGATGGTAGCCATCTCTGCCAGGTCACTTTACAGCTGATCCTGACACAAAAGTGGACGAGGTCCAAAACCTGATCACATTTTATTGTTGAAACTTGTTTATTTATGATTAATAAAGTTTATAGTTTGATATAACATGTGACCAATTTTCAGCAATAGTAACAAGCTAAGACCCTGTTAATTTAAAGTACTCGTTTGAGGACACTGGGACTTCATTATTGTATTATTGCAGCAGTTCACACAGGCTAATTGGTGACGGACTGTTCCTATAGACAGAAACGACATCCCTAGCTTGGAGTATGGAGCATGGAAAATTCATACAGAGTTACAAAATGAACAAATCATAAGGCTTTTAGAAATGTTATATTTACAGTTTTGTTGTGCACAACCATGTTCAGTCATTGGAATAAATTGATTTGAACAGTTTTAGATTTGAACAGTGACCCCTAACCCTAAGGGCTCTAGTTTCACAGACCGGGCGAGGCGGGGGCACAGCGTACCTGCTCTTCGCCAACTGGGTGTGGCCAGGCGGATTTTGCAAGTTTGGCACACCGAGCTCGCTGGCGCAGCTACTCGTCTGTCCCACCTCTGTCCCTTCTACCTGTGCAAGTCGGAAAGAGGGAGGAGAGAAGGCGTGGAGTGGGTTTTACACACATCACACCAATCAAATGAGCCCCTCTCCTCGCCCTTAAATGCGCCGCGCGAAGGCGTAATGAGAGTTTACTCAATTCGCCATGGCAGAAGAGAGCAGCAGCGTCAAACAGCCAAACTTCTCCCAGGAGGAAACTGATGTTTTGGTCCAGGAGGTCCAAGCTCGCAGTGTCCAAATATACGGAACTGCGAGCAGACCTCCACGGGCTGATGATGCAAAGGTAGCCTGGGAGGAGGTCACCACAATTGTAAATCAATGATGCATTTCTATTGTGCGCGCGCTCTCTCTTACTCTCTCGCAGTCTCACTCTGTTTCTTTTCTTTTGGCTTTTCTAAGATGACAGATGCTGAATATATACTCCCTATCTGATGCTGTGGCTGTTTGTGGTTGGCTGAGAGGGATGTGAACTCATTATTTTGCAGCTGTGTTAATCAAATCAGGTTCGGTTTCCATTACGCATGCCAAACATGCCAAACGGTGCCAATCCACTTTGATCTGACATCAGATGTGACGGGACAGTCAATATAGAGATACATTTATGTGCTGATTGCAGATAGCTGCATTGAATTGTGGTTTTGTGGCTATTTATTACATTGTTAATGTGCCTGACATTCTGGAAACCTGCCTGTGAGGTTTTGGTGACGTGTGCGCACTGTCCGCCGGTCAGCCAAACTTCGGCTTACACCAGCTGCGCTCCGCCTGCACTGACAGTACACGTGGTTTCAGCTGGCGAGCTTTTAGCGCACCTTCGGTGAAGCCTTTTGGCACGAAACTGTCACTGCGCCAAGCTGGATCTGTCGACACCTTTTTCAAAAACTACTTAAAGTTCAAAGACAATGCTTAGTTGTTTTTTTTATGCCTATATCAGATCCTACTAATCCCAAATCACTAGGAGAAATTAAATATGAAAAATCAAACAAAAGCTCAGGTCTCAGGAGGTTAAAGCCATGTGTGGCCTAAAAGAGCACCAGTGGGTGTAGTAGGGGACACCAGAACCGCTTTTGTTTTCCCACATTATTCATTGATTTTTGAGAATAAAAACTTTTTGTAATAATATTGGCTTGTAATTGCTTCTGAACATAAAAACTTAACATTAACAGTTTAATAAGGGTTTGTTAAATTGATTTATTAACGAGCTGTGACCAAGATATGTACTGAGTGTGAGCATTTTTTTTAATGAAAAAACATACTTGTCAATGCTCTCTGGTGGACAAACTATGTAATGGCGACACTGCCTTTACATTACCTAAGAATATCTACATATTCATGTATATGCAGATACTGAAAGATCTGTAAGAAGCTGTAATTGGCTCATAACAATGTCTGTGTGCCGGTCAGTATAGAACATTGAGCTTAGGAAGGTTAATATAAGCATGATTTGATATCTTGAGATTATGATGCAATTAAGTTGTGATAGCCAATAGCTTGTTCTTAAGACTTAAAAAGATAGTTAGGCTCAGTTATGACCTCAAGATAACAGGCTTAAAACAGGTATATGAGCAACCACAGTAGTCTCGCCACCAGACAATCAGAGATCTCCGCCTTCTGATAGTCTGGGGACACTCCTTTCTAAAGTGTGTTTAACACACCGGCGAAAACGGCCGGCAACAAAGCAACGCCTTTTGCATTTTTGAAAAGGACACGCCTTCTCAGAAATGTGTGCTCCCCCTTTTCTCGTCCGCAAGGGAACAAACACACAGAGAGCTTGAAAATGGATGCCGAGAGATTTAACTCTGTTTTATCAAACGTGTGCTCATCCGTGAAGAAAATATTTTTTCCAGCGGATGTCTTAGTTACAACACGATTGAGCTAACTGGAGTAGTTTCATGTCATATCCGACAACGGGAGGCTTTTAACAGATGACGTCCTGATGTTAGCTTTGCTGCTAGTGTTAGCTGTCCCTGTCAGCTGCAGCCACTGATGCTTTCTAGACATCGTGATTTCCCAAAACTGAATAAATACCACACGTAGCAACACAAAACTGCTTTGCTAGCTCAATCATGTTGTAACTAAGATATCCGCTGGAAAAGATATTTTTTTCACAGACCGTTTAATGAGTTATTACCTATTACAGACACTGCTAACGGCTAACAGGACTAACAGCTAACGGTTAGCCCAGCTAAAGTAAACATGCACACAGAAATAGTAATGTTTGTTCAATCATTGTGTTTATAGACTTTACAAACATCGGATTAGTCTAAACGGTGATACAGTGATGTGAAAAAAATGTTATACATATATATATATATATATATATATATAGCTAAAAGCTTTGCTGGTTTTCTACCCGGAATCATTTGTAAACAACAAGGCGATTCCCTCTATAGTCCAGCCGGATGGATGAGCCATGGCCTTGTAAAGGATTATGTTTGTTTCTTTTAGTTGGCGAGAATGTGTCGCTGCAAACGCGACAAACATCCACTAACTTTGATGCCGTTTTCTGCGAGCACGGCTGAGCCATTTTGTACCGCTACACGTGTTTCTAGTCGGACTATGTTTACAAGCACAAGAGTTCAGCGAGCCACCGAAGGACCGCCCTGCAGATTTACTATTGGCTCTAAAACGTAGGGAGTTTTTTTTAAACTCTGAAATTGTATCCGCCCATCTAAACAAAAAATCAGGGAGAAAGTCATCAGTTTTTATTTAAGCAAAGCGTCTAAAGACTGACTTGTGAGTCTACAACCACAGTGGCTCTCAGCTTCTGCCAGAGTGCTATCTGCTTCATCTGTCTGTAATTCCCTCAGTCCCCCACTCTTACATCTATATTGTTTGCTAGTCTGCAGCTCCACTTCTCCATATCAAGGCTGCTATCGATCCACCAGTTGAACAGCCCAGACTCCATCTGTGGTTCATATGACATGCTTTGAGCTGCAGTGGAACAGTAAAGCCTTTACTCGAACCTCTCTCTCATAGAAGATTCATGTCAGTGTGCCCAGCTTGCTCAACAGCTCTTTGTGTTCTAATAAGGGGTGAGACCAGGGAGGTCAATCCCTCCATCTCAGAAAGATATGAGCCACAGCACCCTGTCATGACTGCTGAACCTTTGTACTGCTGCAAAGTGTCAGATAGATGTGGAGATACCAAGCTGGCAGGAAGGAGGATTCTTTGTACATCTGGAAAGGAAGGGCATCTGCTAGAATTTTAAATTCCTCAGTCAAATTTATTATTATTATTTTTTTTTTGCATTTGACATTTATGCTTCAGTACCACACATACAGCATTCAGAAAGCATGAGACACATGAACAGCTTTTGGCTGGGTACTTTAGTGACCACTGTGGTGCATTGAGGCCAAATATAGCTGACTATAGATCATTGAGAACTTGACAAACATTCTAAATGGGTCCTGCTGTATTTCCTTTAGAAATATTTTGCAGTGTATATGAATGACATCAGCTGACAGGAAATAAACTTGGACCCAAAAGGTTACCCAGCAATGTTATTCCAGCTAAACTGTCTGTAACTTCAAATTCAAATATTTTCAACTGCTAATACAATAATACAATGCATCAATGCATACAATACATCTCCTGAAACTCATGTAGGCAGTGATGAATTCAGACATGTCGGTATGCTGCCTGTACAGCTCAGTGTAGAGCAGCACATCTTTTTTCTTTGGTTTGTATTGTGCTGATGTATTTGTGTTTTTTAAGATTTTTTAAAAATATTCTCAAGTCTGTTCCTATGTCTGTCTCAGATTTTAGCCACTTGAGGGGCTAACCAACATGTTCAGGGAGGACAATGTGAAGTTCCTAGTCAGTCTCCAACTTAGGTCCAGACTGAAATATCTCCACACCAACTGGATGAATTGCAACAAAAATTTAAACAGACATTTGTGGTCCTAGAGGCTTGATCCTTTTCATCTACAGTGTAGTGCCACCAGCAGTTTTAATGCCTCTGTGCTGGTGATAGGCATGGCAGGAGTCATTATATTTTTGGGTTGTCCATCTGTCCTATTTTCCTGAACTTGATCGCTCAAGAATGCCTTTAAGGAATTTCTTCAAATTTGGCACGAATGTCCAATTAACGATGAAATAATTTGAATTTAGTGGTCAGAGGTCAAAGGTCAAAGTTGATGTCTCAACCTGATGTTGTCTCATTCTCGTGAACACAATATCTCAAGAGGGAATAGATGTAAACTGTAACTGTGTGTGTGACCACTTTGTGGAGGCATACAACTGCATCTACATACAACATTCTAGTTACTTATACAGTAATATACCTCCACAATATACCTCCAGAGGGTGGGTTGTGTTAAAATTCAGTTCAGACATTCCTGCTCCCCACATGTTTAATTGTAATAATGTTGGTGATGCACTGCAAGTGCCATCAGCAGGTCAAAGTTTATATTTATACACATGCAATACACACAAAACTAGTGATATTCTTATCAGACTGTACTCCATTCACAGTTTTTTTTTACCAGTTTTGTGCATGTGTAACATTGTTAACTGTGTTGGTGCTTTGAGACCTGAATGATCACACTTTCTTACTGATAAAGGCTTATACCCATGTTTTACTGATATAACATTGGGGTTGTTGAATATTCAGAAAATACCCTTTAAATAATCTCCTTAAAAATCTGACCGTCACTGTGTCAGTGTGGAGTGTGAATTTAAAAAACGAACATTATCATAGGATACTTGTCTTTGTCTGCTCAGCTTTTTGATTTGATGAATATTTGATTGGCTGGTTGCTTGAAAGCTTTATCTCCTGTGTCTCTCTTTCTGTCTGTCTGTCTCTCTCTCTCTCTCTCTCTCTCTCTCTCTCTCTCTCACACACACACACACACACACACACACACACACACACTGTCTTGTCTACATCTTTTAAATACATATACATATATATGTATATATAAATCACCCTCTTGCCCTGGTACATTTACTGCCTGTTTGAACTCTTAACATTTGCAATAAACAGCTGCATGCTGGGCTTCAGCCAGAAACAACAGCTTGCTGGAATACAGAGCCCCAAAATGCTCATTAGACAAGGCTGAGTTTGGTGTGTGGTCATTTCTCATCTCGCCTCTTCCTGTCCGACTTCATGTACACACCCACGCACATAGAAACAAAGAACATTAACACACTGGAATGAATTCACAGACACAAACTTGCACAAAGACGTGACGATAATGTCACAGAAATGTATCTTCACCGAAATATGGAAGCAAAACTTTGTCTGAGGCAGGTCATTAAACAACCATACTGCCTATTCAACAACATGCCCATCGTTCCTTAAATCCTACTGGTGCAGAACACACTCTGCTGATTAGAATATAGTGGCTCAAATTCTTGACCAAAATAAAAGTGGCAAACCCCCAAACAAACAGTTATATATTTTATTTTTCTCATCTAGAACAGAAGAAACTTTGAGTAAGGTTGGCTACAGTCAGGGTGATAAATGACCTGCTGTTTTACTCACATTTTTTGGACCACTCTGGGCTAAGCATAGTGCTCCCAGTCAGTGCACAGCAGGTCACAAACACTTAGCACTTAGACTTTACATGCACAAATCAATACTGCCCAGGCGAGGGTCATTCCTCTGTAATCTACTGCCATCATCACCTGATTGGAGCAGAATGAGGTTCACAGATGGGAACCATCACACTGTTTGTCAAACACTTTGTCAGTTTAAATTATAGATGTGTGTGTGTGTGTGTGTGTGTGTGTGTGTGTGTTTATCTAGGAGTGAGTGGGGATGCGGTGTGTACAGGTGGTTTGTTCATATTTTTGCATATTAAACATGTCAGTTTAGAAAAGTATATGAACACTCTGTCATGCAGGTGTGTGTGTGTGTGTGTGTGTGTGTGTTTCTCAGTGTCTGGGATGACTTGCTAGAAGGCTTCTGGTGTCTGGGAAGTGTTGAGGCCGTAGATAGAAGTCTTCAAACAGCCTGAGTCCAAATTAAAACTCAGTGAAGCGCTTTGCAGGAGAACATGCTGCAGACTGCTAATAGCAGGACAGTACCAGGGAGCTATCGCACTGATAATGTTAGGTAAGCTAGCATTGCACAGCTAACCCACTGAGAATACAAGGCTTGACTTACAAGTGTGGCACTGTTAATACAAGTGTAGTACCATCCTGCTCACCATAGATAACTGGAGGTTAAAGATAAGTCCAGGCAGCTGATCTGTGACCATTTTCAGCCGTGGCTTTGCATGGAGTTTACCAGTTGCAAAAAAACAAAACAAACAAACAAACCACAAAAAAATACTAATATGCCCCTTAGCTTCAGTCTTAGTGTTCACTGCCAAAAATTAACCCGCCACTGCTTCCATTATATCAGTAAATTCTTCACCACAACTAAAGAGAGAACAGGCCTTAATTTGAAAGAGACTCACATTAGAGTCAGCCGGCCTGCACAGATGTTTCACACTAAAAGCCCTCCAGCAGCTAAAAAGGCATAATCAATGTGAAAAGTGTTGAGTTTCATTGACAGTTGCTTAACTCCACTGAAGTGAAAACAGTGTGTCTGTTACAAAGAGTCACTCAGAGCAGCAGGATGGTGTTCTGATGGAATGAGTGCAATAAAAATGTTCATTATGCTCAGCTATCAGCCAACAGGTAATTTCACCACCATTATTTTCTGTTAGCATCCAGCCTTTATTCGGTCATGGCAGCCATGCTCACAGCCCTTATTTGAATACCAGCTGTTAATTTGAGAGTTAAAACGGTACAGTATAATGGTAATTCACTTACACAATTTTCACTGAAAACATTAAATTTTATACAATAACCCTTTACCTAAGTTTGATGGAGGGTTACTTGTGTGAGTTGTTCTGTGGAGATCCAAATTAAATAAATAAGTAATAGGCATTGTTAAACATGTATTAGGCCAAAAATATTGTCCATGGGACAGATATAAAGCCCTGGCAGCCCTGCACTCAAATGATCAAATTCTTCTTCATATTTATCACAGACTGATATTTACGGCAGAAGGGAAACATATCTGCCAGTTGTGATTGGTTGTTCTTCCTCACATGACATGCAGCCCGTGCTGCTGCATTCCAAAAGTTGAGCTCTGTATATCTCAGGTTGCAGCCATTGCACCCTAAAAAATAGGCGCTCAGGAACAGGTGCGCGCCATGACGTTGTCGCTCTGGTGTGTGAACACTCCTGCTGCGCGTCTGTATTGAAAACAATTAATTTGATGGTGCAAAACATACGACATGTGCACGGCTCCAAAGCCACTGTAAGCTATTGTATTGAGTTTCCTTGTAGCATAATGCTCTGAGTTAATTTGAGTTCCCTCTAGTTAACAGTTACTTAGTATATATTTCTAAAGCTTTTATTGTGAAATATGAGAACAGAAGGAGTGGATGTGCTGCCTTTGTCAAGATTTAAAGGAGTAATAAAGGTAGCTGTCTTGGTTTGGACTCTGAGCCTCCACGTTGTTGTTCTGCATAACATGATTGGTTACCGTTATTCATGGTGTGAAAGCCCAGAAAAATCAACCTTGTTTCGAAAAGAAAAAAAAAGCTTTTTCACCGCATAACACTCATGTTCTGTATGAAAGTGCTGTATGTTTGTTTATCTAAAGCAGCAGCCTGTAGTAATGCTGCCTTCAAATGTGGTCATGTTTGCTGTGTTCACAAGAAGAGTCCATATGAACACCGCTTCCTTATGTGATATTTGCAACCTCGTCAGGTGTCAACAGAGGGTTGACTGTGTTTGTGCTCTGTTCTGATCTTGAGCATCTTTGGCTACAATCATTTGAACTTATTAATAACAAAGTATGTAGCTCTCTAAAGCATCCCTCTGAGCATTTTATTAATTTTATGTATAACCAAGCTGGCGAACATACAGAGTTACAGAACTTTGGCTTTTAGAAACTAAGCCTGTTGCTCACATTGATACATCCTCCTTGAAATTCAAAAGCCCACAAACAGATTGTACCCGTAACCAAGGAAAAAGTTAATAAGGCTGGACTTATTATTTGTTTCTGTCTGTTACTGTTTGGGGATATTCATCTAGCCTGGGGCCTTCACTGACAACACACAATCAAATCAAAGGGAGCAAGGAGCTGCTCAGAGGAATGCAACACCATTAGTAAATAGGTATGTGGGGAAATCACAAGTGGTGTAAGGTTTAAAGTGCATCTCTAAAGGTAGTAGTGGAGATGTTCTGGGCCAGGCACCTCATGCATTAAGTAACATTTCAAGAAAATATTCCACCTTATAAGTTGCTAGCAGTCGGCCCAGTGAATTAAGTTATTTTTCTCTCAGTCTACAGCTGCTGTAAGAGGCAGCAAAACATCCTGACATTTTATAGTTATAGTTTACTAATGTGTGTAAAACTCTCCACGATATGAACAATGGTTACATGAGCTTAAAAACCAACCACAACTCAGCACTGAGCAAGAATGATGGTTCTCTATTGACCAATCAACAGACTGCAGTGTTTCTAGGTCTACCTTTTAGAGCCAGATGGTACCATCCACAATTAAGTCCATCCACATTTGAAACAGAAAAAACGCGTACCAAATTGAACTGAATCGCACTGGAATTCTTGGTGGAAACAGGGATTTAGGCTCAAAGGCTGGTTCCCTCTCCCTTTGCAAGGTTACAGTGGCCAAAGTGGGCACCATGCTCAAGTATATTGCATACTTTTTTTTAATAGTTTAAGTCATAAATCCCCTTATTTCTATCTGGACATTTCAGAAGCTTTGAAAATATAGCTAAGAGTGATTCGTTGGGCCATAAGCTGAAGATAAAGCTGCTTTAGACATGTGCTGTCTATTTTTACTTGGATGCTAAGTTTCCTGCAATATTCATCAAAATGAAGCATCAGTTATTAAGGTTTAAACTAAATGTGCAGTGCAAAGTGGATGTAAACATGTCCTATTTACATAAACCTTACGAGGCTGAGAGAGCTGGATAAGGTAGAAGGAATATTCTTGACATAGCACTGATATTAATATAAACAAATAATCCTCTTTACTTCGCCTGCACTTTGGCTAAGACCTAATTTGACATTGTATCCTGAAAACTCCTTCTATCACTTCTAAGTGATGACGGAACTTAACTGGCTGAATTTCACAGGCTGTATTCACAAAACACAGTCAGTGGTCCTCAAACTTTTTACACCATTTACCATCTTATAAACATACATTTAAAAACAATAGTGTAGGCCTAACTATTTAGCTGTGGGCAGTTCATGCAGGAGGCGGGTTTGTTCCTTAGAGGATTATTTATTATTGACTGTTTTTAGTGGCAGCCATACTATACAAAGGGATAGCATTAGAAGTGGCACATAAACTCTTCCACACAACTCGCATAAACCCCAAGAGCCAGCTCCTACAAATATCTAGGCACTGTGTTTGACAACCAGCTTAAATGGGATGTTAACACTGAAGCTCTGGTCAAACATGGACAGCAGAGGATTCATCTCCTTCGAATGTTAAATTCTTTTTCTGTCAGTCCAGTGATTCTTTGTCGTTTTTATCAGTCCTTCATTGAAAGCCTTTTGACTTATTCTTTTATCTGTTGGTTCAACAACCTGTCACTCAGGGACAAGAATAGCCTGAACAGAGTTGTGAAAATTTGTTCCAAGATTATTGGACTTAAGCAGAGAGACCTAAGTTCTCTATGGGAGCAACAGGTTCTGAGGAAGTCACACAGCATTGTAAGTACTTCTGGGCATGTTTTAGCAAGTGAATTTTCACTATTGCCTTTAGGGCGTTGTTATGCCCAACCTGCTTGTGAGGGTAATCGTTTTTCCAAGTCTTTCATCCCCTCTGCTGTCCGATTGTTAAACACATCCTTATGAATTGTATTGTGTGTATTGTGCATTGGGTACTGTGTACCTCTATGTATTTTTATCATCCAGTGCCGGTATTAATTATTTTAAATGAACATATTTATTGGTGTTTTTCTTCACATTTTAATGTAATTCATCATGGCGACTAACAGAATTTGCACACAGCTGTCAATTTTCTTTCTATGTTCTATGTGTTGTGTGTGTGTGTGTTGTTGTGCGAGCTGTCAAATGAAATTGCCCTTTAGGGGATTAATAAAGTTGTCTTGAATCTTGAATCTTGAATCTGTTGAGACTTCACTGCCACTGCTTTAGTAGCCACTGGAACATGTACTCGGTTGATTGTCATCTATTTCAGTTTCAACAGGGCTGCTTGAAATATTTCCTAATAGTTCCCCCTTGGAACCACATTTGCAGCGTTATTCCTCCCGCATACTATCTTGTGATCACAGTTTAGCTCTTGACTAAACATGGACGTACTGTCTGCTCGCTACATTCATTAACTTGACTACGTAGCAGGCTGATGTCAAAAACAAAACATTACAGGAAAGGCAAAGAGATTACATTTCACGGATCTCATGGTTTAAGTAGTTTCTTTTGAAATGTTGTATTTTGATAGCATAATATATATTTCCAATAAATTATCAAATATTTTGAGATTTCTCTGATTTCTCTGTGTATTACTAGTAGGAGCTGATGTATCACTGTAGTTTGGTTACCATTGACTTAAGCAAATTAATGTAATTATGTATACCTGGAAGCTGCATTTGTGTTTCCTAGGATGGCGAAGGTGTGACCTGCCCTTGTCTCTCTGTGATTGACCAGTACTTGTTACCTGTGTTGGTTGGATTGGTTACATTTATGCAAAAGAAGTGAGATAGGTTAGGTTAGGGTTACCCCCCCTCTAGTTGCATTGGTGTGAACTGGCAGGTTTTTAGAACGTTTCAGAGCGGTGCATTGCAAGTAGTTAATTGTTTCAGCTCATCTTGTCGTGACTCTTTGGTCTGAAGTAGGCTTAATGCAGAGTAGGGCAAGTCATGCCTTCGCTAACTTAGGAAACACAATTTTGCTGCCTAGAAAGGTACCTGGAAGCTATGAAATATTCACTGCAGACCAACAACGAAGTAAAAAAGCCTCTGTCAACTTTGTTATAGTATCATCTCTGGAATGGAAAGCATTAAAATCCCGACCAATGAACTTGAACTGGAATTTGGACTTTGAAGTCGATACCAATATCAGTATTTTAGAGCTCTGCTATATATCAACCGATATTCAGCTTTTTAACAAAACATAACGCCAGCTTTTATTTGGTTACTTTGACCAAGTACTGAATAGGACAGTTGTCAGTTAGAAAATAAGCATCAGTTCTCCATGGTGGACAAGCTATGTAAAAGTGACATTTCTCTACTGAACTCAAAACAAATACACTGATATTAATTTATCAGTGATAAGCTAAAATGGGATGCTGAGCTAATATCGGCCAAGCTGATGTATCATTTAGATTTCAGGTTTAACAACATAAGCTGGGAGAGTTGAAGATAAAGTTGAATATGAGGAAAATACCCTATTTTACAGTGAGTTACATTTCACAATTTCTGCTAGAACGGTGAAATAAATCTGTATTGAGCATTGCAATATACGGTAAACTCAAGGTTATCAAGCATTTACTGAAATCAAAGCATTTTCTGAGTACAGTTTTAGAATCCTGACACATAAAGGCTGGTTTTGTGTCTCAGTTTACCACAGGGTAAGGGTAATATGAGCGTAGGTATGGAACAAGTTCAGTCCTAGGGCATAAAATAATTTAAATGTCCATTTTTAGCCTTTTCAGTCCTTTTTTTAAAGTCAGAGTAGCATGTCAGCACAGAGTGTCTGTCTCTACAGTCTGAACTCTTCTGAGAATCACAACATGATACTTCATCTTGTGGGGAAAATGTATTTCCAGCAACAGTACAGCTCGGCTCAGTGCTGTCAACTCAGTGCCTGTATGTCGGCATGTCTCTTTCATAAAACGTTCACTTGTCCTTCATTGATTTTTTTATGTCTTTGAACTTTATATCTCTTTAGTATGATGCGGCCTATCTTTAATTCCCTTGCTGCTGATGAAACGTCTTGTCTGACATTTCCTCCTCTTCTTTTTCTTGTGTTTTCTAATACCTATTCAGTGATTGCTGATTTTCCTGAGAGCTGGAAAATGTACTCTTGCTGACAAAAACTTTCACCTACTGCTTGTAAAGACATTGTTAATAAACTTTTAAAAAGCTTTTAAAAAAAGCTGCTATAAAGCTTATAAGCTCTTACTAAATTATTTTTCTGCTATTTTAAAACTGCAGTCACAGTTTTCACAGTAAAGGACATTTAAAAACAATATAATGGTTTGCTGAACATTTGAGGGTTTTTTTTTTGTTAAATTTACACACTTTCCCATGGTGATAAAGAGTTATGCTCTGCCTCTCTAGTCTGCTCCAACAAAGACACAAAGACACGCAAAACTAGAGAAAGGGCACTCAGGCATCATGTGTTATATTAAGACATATACATCTTACTATATAATGACGAAACCTCTGTCTGTGTATCTGTTCTATGTTTTTCTCCTCACTGACTTGGTCAATCCTTATGAAATTTGGCACAGTGGTAGAGGGTCATGGGAGGTTGGTCAAAGGGGGGCGCTATAGCAACCGATTGAAATTGCAAACTTTGAATGGGCATATCTCATGCCCCGTATGTCATAGAGACGTGAAATTTTGCATAGAGATGCCTCTCCTCATGAGGAACAAATCTGTTTCAAGAACCCATAACTTTCAGTTATATAGATTTTCCGCCATTTTGAATTTTTTGAAAAACACTTAAAATGGATCTCTTCCTACGAAGTTTGACCGATCTGCATGAAACCCGGTGAACATAATCTAGGGACCAATATCTAAAGTTCCCTCTTGGCAAAAGTTGGAAAACTTACTAAAACTGAGCTTCTATAAGGCAATGAATATTGCGGAGGGTGTGGCTCATCACATAAAGGTTTATAACATCTCAAGGGTTTCACCGATCACCACGCAACTTTGTAGGCATATGACCACACATAATCTGAGGGGACCCCTCCATTATTGACCCCATCAAACAAAATGGGGGCGCTAGAGAGCTAATTTCTTGTCTAGTCATATCGATTTTTACTAAACTTGGTAGATATGTAGAACAGGAAGCCTCAAGGTGACTGGAGAAATTTATGTCTAATTGGCAACTGGGTGGCGCTATGACAACAGAAAAATGCTTAAAAATGGCTAAAATGCAACAGAACGCTGTGGCTCCCCCTGTGGCCGAATGTTGTTGTTTTTTTTCTAATTTTTGGTATGACTAAGTCATGGTATGGTATGCTGTACATAATCACAGAAACTGTCAGTGTGTCATTCTGTTAGTCACACGTTTTTCTACTCACTGACGTGGTCAATCTATGTGAAACTGCACATAGGCATTGAGGATTAGCATAGGTACAAGGGGACAAAGCTACCAATGGGTATGGACTAGTATATATAGTTATGAGTTACAGTTTGGTGTTTTAAAGCCAGTGTGACCTTTGCTCTGTCTCATTTTTTGAACATGATATCTCAAGAGCACTGTTAGGGAATTTTTGAAAGTTGGCACAAACATTCACTTGGACTGAACTAACGAACTGTTCAGAATTTAGTGGTCAAAGGTCACTGTGACCTCACAAACATGTTTTTGGCCATAACTCAATAATTCATACGCTAATTATGACAAAATTTCACACGTCTAAAAGGATATAATGATGAAATGATGGCAGTTTGTGTGAAAAAGGTCAAAGGTCAGCTTCACTGTGACATCATAATGTTCTGCATATTTTCTGGCCATTACTCAGTGTCATATCTCAGGAACAGAAGGGGAGGTATTTGGTCAGATACTAAATTGGTGACACTATTTTTGGGTGTCCACCTTGAAACTGTGCTTATTGTATAGACCCTCTGTGCTGCCAAGAGGAAGATGTGTGTGAAACATTCATGTTTTCACAGACATGGATGTAAACTGTAACTGCAACTTGACAGGTTTATGGAGGCATACAACCGCAAGGCAGTAATATTGGTTAATAACTAAAACACAAAATTGCCACAAACCTTTGATCCATGTTATTCATAACTGGTCTTTGAAATGTATTAATTTTGTCTGTAGGCTACAGCACAACAAAGTAGGAAATAATAACAAATAGAATTCAAACAGACAAAAAAAAAACAAAAACAAACCAATAAGGATATGGCCTGTTTACTTACTTATGGTAGAAGCACAAATATCAAGTAAAAATGACTTAAACAACAAAATCTTTAAGTCTGCAGAGTTGGGCAGACAAAACACTCTGCTTCTGAAATGCTCCTGCTGTGCTATTCCCTGTCTTCCTTATAGTCAAGATTGCAGCAAAGATGACAAAAATGGAAATGTATTCATCTTGCATCGTGCCTAACTTTAGTGGATCATAACATATCGTATATGGAATTATTCTGCAGATGCTGTGGTTCAAAATAAGACCAAACTTTTCTATAGATTTCAGTTTTAAGCCACAACAAAGGCCAACATGTGACCTGCAACAGAAATTAGGGCTTGTTGTTTTTAGCCAAGCAGATTCGGTTGACAGGGTTGAAGAGTGAGTAGTTAATACCACTATAAAACAGTGAAACAGTTATTTCAGTAATTGTGAATCATTACAACCAAGACAGATCCTTGAGCATACAGTAATAAATGTGCTGACAAATTTAAGCTAAGTAGTCCAGTAGTTTGTGAGACTGGCTGCAGACAGATACACACACTAACACACAACCAAACGCATGATTCCCTCCAGGTGTAAGCCAGGAAGCACCTTCTTCTGTCAGGCAGAACAGGTAACACATAGTTTCAAACAAAGACTGGGACTAGTTAGTTACCCACAGGTTTATAGTTACAAAATTACTACAGTGCTTGTAAACATGTAACCTGGTTAAGTAAATGCTCTGTAGAGCTGGTATGAGTATCACAGCACAGACTCACCCTGTGTTAATCTAATATTTGATAAGGCCCAATATGTGTCTGGTTATAGCTAGATGCAGTTAATTTACATAATGGACCTGCATTAGCTACTATTTGCCACAAGTAAATTTTTAAAAATGTGATCACATGATTCATTTTGCACATGGTTTCATATAAACAAGGGGAGCATCATAAGATTCTTAGCATTTGCTGTTTGTGGAATTACACACACAGCATGACTGTTTCACTGAGTGCAAATATTGTCTGACCTGAAATCTTTAATAACTCCACTTTATGTAAATATAGCCGCCTACACTGCAGGAACCAGGCAGTGAGCCATTCCACACAGGCACTGAGCTAGATTGAAGCAAAACAGCACAGTAGTGTGTGCAAGTTTTCAGTAACCACCTCTACAGTTTGAACAGTGGACAGTAGGGCTGTCAAAATTGCTCAAAAATGACATTTGAATATTCCTTCTAAAAATAACTCACAGGTTCGAACCATTCGAATTCTTTTTTTTTCGCATTATGTCCACAAGAAGGAAAACTAATACAAGGAAACATAGTTGTATATGTATTAATACAAGGAAACATAACAACTTGTAGGTATTTTTATTTCAATATAAACGTCTTTGAAAACATTTCCATACCTACACATTAAAACACATAAAACAATTATCTATAACATTACGTTATAAACGACTGCAGACCTCTCGCTCACCCCCCCTCTCTCACCGTCAGGCCACACTGCCCGCGGAAGCGCTGCGAATAGCCTCGAAGCGTTTCCTTTCGGCTCCCATGTTAACCGATTGTGTCATCCACACTGGCTGTGGCCGGCTCGCACCCTGCAGCGATCGTTTCGGTGTCTGGTGTATTTTCTACACGAGCCGCGAGCGAATGTGTCAAGCTGGGTGACGGAGACAACAGCTGGGAGCAGAACCGCTTGTCGACCAGCGTGGAGAAATGCGCGTCTGATGTGAACGGAAGTGCTCCGGCTAGCGCGAGAATTTCAGTGCGCTGCGCTTCGCAGCACTTCCACGGGCGGTGTGGCCTATGCAGTGCGTTCAGTTCAGTGGCCCAGGCCCACGCCCACTCGCAAAGAGGACAGCTGCGGTGGTGTTTTTTTTCCTCCACAATCGAATATCAGTTTTCACATTCGAGGTTCTTTTTTTTTTCAAATTCAAATTTAAATTCGAATTTAGAATATTTGTTGACAGCCCTAGTGGACAGAAAACATCCAAACAGCAGATTGATGAACACTGACCCACAGCTGTCTCTGTCACATGTCACTGAAATTCCTCTGAAGTCACCGATAAAATCTTCTACAGTAGGACTGTTTTTATCCCCATGCGATTTTGTTCCACAGACATGCCACTGTAAAATGGGGCTTGAGTTTGTAAAGGCATATTTACAGTTATTTTGTTTAATTTCTGCACAGTTTGACTGCAGTCAGTGAATTTTATTGAAGAGAATGAATGAGTGAATGAATGAATGAGTTAGTCTTGACCACTGGTCAAGACTAACAGACAACAAAACCTAGTGTTTTTTAGTGAGTCATTACTGTTTCCAGCAGATATGTTTAGCCACCAAAATTGGGTATATTAAGCCGGAAAAAATGATCTTTTCTTAACCATATACCAATGTGGTTTTTTTGTGCGTTAACCACATGTCGAACTGTGCACTGTCGAAACATTAAGTTTCTATGTATCCACTACATAATAATGTACAAATGTAACATTTATTCTGATATTTTGGTTGGTGGTTCACTGCATAAAACTAATCCAAGTGGGTATACATGCCCAAATAGATGAAACCAACATTTGGTTAAGATGCTCTCTTAGACCTATAGAAGGTCAAACAGAATAAAGAGCATAGACAAGTCCATCATGCTTGGCTAAACTTACTGGATATAGGATAAGAATTGTTCTGAAAGGCTAATATGTGCCTGGTACATCAGTGTAACCCCAGCTCTTACCTCTCTGTCTTATTCTTGCTCTGTCTCTCGGTACTGCTTATGTGCAGTGTGACAGATGAGCAGGGATAGACAGACCAATATTGCCAAGGATGGTTCCCCACAGGGACTCTGGCGGCGCCAGTGCCTCACTCCAGAGGTCACAGTGTCTGGGTCGGGGTCTCAGGAGAGCCTGGGTGCCACCAGATGGGAAGGGTGGGTGGGGGAGCTTATCTATTTTAATGTTGGCTGGTTCCGTGCTGGGTGACACGAGGCGCAGAGATAAGCAGGATCATCACTGGCTATATTGGAAGTAGCTGAGAAAAATCTATTGTGGGGCTGTGAATAACAGCCCCTAAGTCTTGATAATGCACAGTATCAGTTAAAATAAAGTAGAGTTTTACAATGTAAGTGCATACTCTTGGTGTAGCAATTGGCTACACTAGAAGTTTTAAGATTTACCGAAAACGAGTCAAGAAATATCGCTAAAATGACACACAGTCAGATCCACAACAGTCTTTATGTGGAACTCTTCAAGAATCAACAGGGCTTTATAAAAACGTTCTTTCCAAATTGCTCTCTCATTCTGTGCTCCTGTCTCTGTGTGTTTGTGTTTGTGTTTGTGCTATCTGCCTTCTGTAAAAATTCTCAGACACATTCCCACATTGCATTTGCAGCCTGCAGAGTGCTTTGTAGTACCATTAAAGATGTGGACAGTGACAGTTACATTACTGACAGAAGCAGTGACAAGCATTAGCAGCTACCCTGTATAACTGTAATACTACATATAATGTTCTATAAGGAGCTGTTTGTGTTTTATAATGCTGAAGGCATCCAGATGATTGGTCACTCAGGAAAATAAAATAAGTACATTATATACACAAACACACACACACACACACACACACGCACACACACACACACACACATATATATGTATATGTATATGTATATCTATATATATCTATATATCTATATCTATATCTATCTATCTATCTATCTATATATATATATATATATATATGTATATATAAGTCAATATTCAAGTCAATATTCAGAAATTATCTTTTTTTGTGCTGTTCGTAAAAATCTGAGATTACCTTAGATCTGATATGATGTGCTGTAATTATCTCTCTTGCAGAAGTGATGTTGACTCAACTTTGCATTACTATTTGAATGTATTTGACTTTGTGACGCTTCTCCATATTTTATATGGTATAATAGTATTTTTGCCATTGAAACAGTGTATATATAGTATGTATTTTTGTTGTTCAATTATATATGTAAATTCTTAGAGTGCTGTTTCCTATTTAAACCACTGTCTTCCTGTGCTCAGTATGAGCCTGATGAAGCTGTAAGCAAAACGCATTGCTCTATTAAATTCTCGATCCTCTTTCTTAGTCCTGTCTTGTGTGCGCTACGTAGTCACAATATATGTGTTTTTTCTTTACACGTTTGATTTTTGGTAATATTATGATGTTTACAATATCACGCATTGCGTTACTATCTGAAAAAAACTGTTTATTGTTTTCATTTTTCATTCATTCACACTGATCCACACCGCTCCACTCCTGTTAATATACCTGCAATGTTTACAACATATGCTTTTTTGTCCTAATGCTGCTTGAGAGCAGTGGGGTTAAGCACCGTGTCTTGGTGATCAGCACATCTGGGTGATGTTAGTTTATGTTGGATGTTTCCATTTTGTGACGGCCTGCCCCTCTGCCTGCTCTCTGGCTTTCACAGAGGCCGTTTACACGTTGTCGGCTATTTTCATAAACGGACATTTCACCGTCTCCGTTTTCAAAAAGATCTTCGTTTACACTTACCCGTGTATATATACACAAGAGCATGCCAAACCTGTAGGTGGCAGTGTAACGAGAAGCTCAAGCCTTCCATGTATCCATTGTCACCATAGCAACATAGGTCGCACTTTTGACACAGGCGCACGTTCTGGCGCATACTGTGACGTCAACTGCCTATAACTCCGTTTATCTCTGTTTATCTCAAACGCGCAACTGGAGTTTTCCAAAATCTCCACTCTGGCCGGAGTTTTTAGAAAGAGTCGTTTTCAGAGGAGAAATCTCTGTTTGCGTGTAAACAAAAGGCACAAACGAAGGAAGAGGTCTCCATTTATCAAAATCACCGTGTACGTGTAAACGGCCTCTCACTTCCCTGGGTGGAAGTTGTGGGCAGGTCATCAGGCCAATTTGCCTCACCTGTGTGTATGTGGACCAGGGTACTTAAGGGCTGTCTAAACTGGCATTCTCCCTCTTGCTGCTTCCAGACTTGGGCTTGGTTCTGGGTTTCCACCTGCCATGGGGAACTAAGTATTGTTTCTTCCTGCATTCAGCACTTTCACACAGCACACTCCACTCACCCATACACTGCATACATAACTGACACTTAACATTTAATCCCACTCATACTTTTTGGTTTATTTTGATCTAATTTCAACTTAAATGATTTAACAGTTATTTATTTTCAACTTAAATGATTTACTAATAAATTATATTTTGATTTGGTACTTCATGTGTGGACTCCCTTTTGTGACAATTTACATCCCCTTGAACTTCAGAGCAATGCTGGCAGGCACACCCTCCCGTTCTTATGCATAACTCTCTGCGGTGCTGATGTCATTTGCTGAAAGCAATGCAAAAGAAATGTAATAAGTAACTTATTGCTCTAAACTGAGATATATTTATATGTTTGTATGTGTATATATATGTTAGGCCTATCATGATAACAAATTTTGCTGGGTGATTAATTGCATCAGAAATTATTGTGGTAAGCGACAATATTGTGTAAAATTGTGCTTTTAATAAGACCATTTTTATCATTGTTGTAATTTTGCTGTTTTTAGACCATTTTTTAAACTTATATAATAATAATAAAGGCATAATGATGCAAGTACACCCTTTTAAAGATAAATAAATATTTATTTAACAAGAATATTTGGGAGTGCAAAAAAGAAAATTTGAATATCCGAAATAACATATAACAAATATCAAAATAAATAAATACAAAAAATAGACTGTCAGTCTCTCACTCTCAGGTGTGCAGTTAAGTTGGTCTTTTTGTTGAGATGGTTTTAGAACAAACCCGGCACACCGGCTCTGTCATTTGGTTTAAATCGAAAACACTCCCACACAAGGACCGTGGCATTTGGTTTAGGAACAAGTTCCATGTCTTTCTCTGACGCTGAACTATTTTTTTCCCCCTCCGCCTCCTCTCCCCCTCACGAAGATTGCACTGAGTGTGTGTAGCCCATAGCCGTCTCCCCCACAGAGACAAAGACACTCACTGACACTGACACTGAGCTTTCCCTCCACTGATTACACTAATGTCAGTTACCGTCTCCCTTTTAATTTACTGTGCAATTAACCGACTTATCGCATATCTATATATATATATATTAGGCCTGTCGCGATATGCGATAAGTCGGTGTATATATATATATATATACACCGACTATATATATATATATATATATATATATATATATATATATATATACACACACACACATATATATCAGATATCGCTGGACTTTTTCGTCGCCGGTCATTTTGACCGACAGGGTCATAAAAATCCGGTCATAATCTATTTTTACTGGTCATTTTAATTTTCCTTTAAGATATTCAAAGATATTTAGTTTTCATTCGTTTGTTTTTAATAAATCCAACAAGCAAGTGTGCATTAATAAGGACATGAACAAAAAGATGAACAGACATCCACACACCTGTGCCATTCTGGACACACCGGACGCGGAACCGAAGCGCAGCGCCCAGCAGCGGAGGCAGTTTTCAATCGGCGCCCATGTTAACCTATCTGACTGTCCACACAGGCCGCTGAGCAGAGCGGAGCGTCCGCGGAGGCAGCGTTTCAGTTCGGCGTCTGGTCTATTTTTCACGCGAGCAGTAAAATACTGTTTATCATTTAAAATAACACAACAGTGCATAACCGAACACATTTTTCAATACCCTAATCACTTCATTACAATTTTAATTTTGTGTCACCGAGCCTACAGACATAACTACATAAATAAAATGGCCAATAACAATATTTTATTATATTATCCAACACGCTCAATACATGGATATGCAATGACAAATTGTAATTAACTTAATACGTTATAAAAATGATTAAAATATGGACTTAACCATGTTTAAAATGATCTGTTGAAGTGAAAAATCGAGTACTGACGGGAACAGACGAGTGGGGTCGATGTTTAACCGGCGCGGAGAGCGCAGGAGAAATGCGCTGCCTGTGTGGACAGTCAAGCGTCTGCGAGTACACTCGCAGGACTTCTGCGGCACTACAGCATCTGGTGTGTCCAGGCCGTTATGTCAACAACGCTACATGAAGCAGATGAGTGACTTTTTCTCTGCAGTGTGAAAACTGCAGCCACTAGCTGTGCACTCCGCCGCCATGTGGGCAGGGGCGGTAATAGCAACCGGTCAAATGACCGACGGCCTTCAGATTTTCCGGTCATTGTTGTAAAAAAACGGTCAATGACTGAGAATATCCGGTTAACGCGACCCCTGATATCTATATCTATCTATCTATCTATCTATCTATCTATCTATCTATCTATATATATATATATGTGTGTGTGTGTGTGTGTGTATGTATATACATGTATGTATGTGTGTATGTATGTATGTATAGGGAGAGAGAGAGGGGGAGAGAGAGAATTGTTGAGTGTGTTGCTGATTTGGAAACTGGGCTAAATAAAATCCTGCTGGCAGTAGTCAAGCTGTAATTCTCTGGGTTATTTGTTTTAGAACGTGATCTGAGAGGGAGTGAGGCATACCCCTAACAATACGCACTGTGTTTCCCATACTCTGAAGAGCCAATAGTGGCCTGCCATTGTCTAATTTGCCCCGGCATAGTCTCCAAAAATCGGCCAGATTTAAAATGCCTCCGGTAAATGAACGTCACTCTGTAGTGCACTGGCTGGAGCACCTACTAAGAATTCACAAAGATGTTGAAATCTTGGCATATTCTGCCATCATAACTTGACTCTCAGAATTCACCAGATTAATGCCTTCAAATCAAATACAAAGTTTTCTCCAGGGGGGGCATGCCCCCGGGCCCCCCTAGAGGGTTAGGCCCCAATAACACAGACAGTGTTTTGCAGTTTGCAAAGCACCTCATCCTTACCCTAACCTTCCTGTGTAATCAATCTACCATTTATTATTTTTTATTATTATTTTATTTAATTCACACTAGTTAGTTGCTGGTTACTGGACAGGCAGAGGATACTTGCTGTAGCTCTGGTTGAGGGTGAGAAGCTGTCAACAAGTGGTTTGTTGGGCAGAGGAAAACGGAGATCTCTGTGGGTTTTTCAAAATTCCGGCTAATGGATAATATATCCTGTGGTGGAAAAGAGGCTAAAGACTTTATTAAGTATCTATATAAGTCAATGCCTGCTTAGAACTCTGAACAAGTTAGGAAAGGCTTACACCTCTCTGGAATCCTGAAGGACGACTTCCCAAGGTCAAGAAAACTGAAAAAATGTATTTACTCTTAGTCTAAAAGTAGGACCAAATGTGTGTCAGTCAGAGAATTTTGGGTCACTTTCAGACTAATTTTCATCACTGAGTCATTTAATAAATAAAGGCCCGGAGGC
This sequence comes from Epinephelus fuscoguttatus, assembly GCF_011397635.1. NCBI lineage: Eukaryota > Metazoa > Chordata > Actinopteri > Perciformes > Serranidae > Epinephelus > Epinephelus fuscoguttatus. The sequence continues at coordinate 46,249,656 of NC_064752.1, forward strand.
AGAGAACAAACATAGCGGTCTCTTAAGAACAAGCTGTCCAAGGCCCTGAGTGCACTGCTGACCTTATTCCACCCAGCAGCCTTCTTTGGCCTGAGGTCAGCTAGAAGTCAGGCCTGACAGCCGTCAGGACAGGAAGTCAGAAGTGATGGTGATGACTACTGAGAGGCAGCACTTATATCTGAGGTCAGAAGTCACACATCCGGCGTTTATAAGCCAAGACTCTTCACATCCGTTTACACACACACACACACACACACACACACACACACACACAGAAAGAGAGAGAGGGGCTTTGGAGTTTTGTCCTTCAGCCAGGAAGAAAGTAGAACAACAAGGCTGTGAAGCAGGGAAGAGAAAGTGGAGTAGGGTGTTTGCTTGTCTGTGTGACCTGCATGTTTGTGTGTGTATGTGTGTGTTTGCTTTTATGCCCGTGTTATTATTATTACATACTGTGTGTATAGAAGTCAAGTTGCCACTGAATACTTTGTCAAGATGCAACCTGGGACGCGAGTCAGGTCTGGTCCAGGGCTGCAGCTAACTATTATTTATTATAATGGAATAATCTGCTGATGTTTGACCTTTTTGCTTAAATAATTAATTAGCAATTTTAAATAAATAGTTGCTGATTCATTTCAAGTACGTCACCAAGTTTAGGACTGCATCTAATGTTTATTTTCATTATTGGTTAATCTGCCAGTTATATTCTCAATTAATTATTTTAGGTACAAAATAAGTCCAAGGCGTTATCTTCTATCTTGTGCTAATGTTAGCTGCTGCTTGCTGCTGAACAAGAGGCTATAGCCACGCAGCGGCTCCTGTTCCCTGGTTTGGGAACGTTTGTGCTGTGTTACTACAGACTGTGTGTGCTTCTGGCTTGGCTGCTATTAGAGTCTGTCGTCTAGCAGTGGCTCTTGCTTTACCTCCAGGGTCGTGTATGTTTCTGTGCTACTGGATTAGCTGCTAAAGAGAGTCTGTAGCTGTGCAGTGGCTCGTTCTTTGGCTTGGTGTGTTTATCCACCGCTCTCTCTCAACATCGCCCTCATAATTCACAGCAAAACTGCATGGTTCCAAACACCAGACCTGTAGTTTATCAGAGGATCTTCTTTTTCTGGTCTGGTAATGAAGTTACTAACCATTGTGCAACAAGCTAGCTTAGCATAGCTGCCTCCCAGTGTGTCTCACTGGAGTAGAATATTTTGGTTTGGGGGTGGGAGGGACAGACAGCATGCTGCCTTGTTGAACACAGTGGCATTGTGAACATTATATTAAACACTGTTGAAGCTATAGATTTTATTTTCCACATGTAATAGAACAGTTCATCGTATTCTGTGGTTTGGATTGCATTCTGAACTGAAAGCCTTGTATCGAATGGTTCAACGTGAATAAATGTATTATTATAAATGTATTATTACACTCCTAGTCTTTAATTGGGTCTGCTGGAGTCAACCAGTTATTTTTGTGTCTTCCTGGACCAGGTCTGAGTATCCTTTGGTTCCTTTCAAACCTAAATGTAAGGGTTTCTTCTTTTTTTCTTAAAAATGTATATATGCAGATACGTTTTAGCTAAGTTTTCCAAATTTTGTGTTTGATTAGTCCAAAACTGTGGACCCCTAAACCCAAAAACTCAGGTACTGTCTTGGTGACAGTATGGATGACAGACCAAGCAGCAACCTCCAGGGTTGAGATATGAAGCCAACGTGAAAGTGACAAAAACTGCAGATCCTTGAGTGACCACTTGAGGCTGGCTCCAAAAGCGAGTCAATCCCCATAGACCCCCATGTTAAAATGCAAATCTTTATAGCAGAAATATACATCTTTACAGCCTGGTACAAAAAACGGTTTTGGTCTCTAGCTAATTTCAATGTTCATTACAACTGCACAGGGGGTGAATTGTTATATGACTTATCTGAATTACATTTTATTCAGGCTCAAAGTTACGCATAATTACGGATGTTTAATTGACAGACTGTCTGTGAGCCACTGTCACCACAGTCTGATTTAGATCCACCCCTCGCTCCTACACAGCTTCACCTGGTTACTTCTGATTCTCTCCAAGAATCTAAGGTGGTGACTACCGAAATGCCAAACTTAAAGGAGTCCATAAACCAATGGGAGATGTCATGGTGTCCACGTCCATTTTTTTTTAATACAATCTATGCTACTGATGAAACCTAAACAACAAGGTGTGTCCCTTCATATGAGCCCTTTAAATGCTGAGATAGAAGGGACTGTTTTCTTAAGTATTTGTCAACCCATGCTGTTCTAACATCCTGTCAAGTGACTGTGATTTGAGTGGGTTCTGTGAGTGCTGCTGCAGTGGTGCAGTAGTCAGCCCAGTGAAAGTGCCCTTCGTATGTGTGTGTATGTGTTAAAAGTGTTGATTGCACTTCAGTAAATGGTTCTCTGTTTAACAGGGCCAGAGGTGGCCAAAGGGACTCATAGACCCACTATTGTTCTGTAATGATGAGACGCACACACACAGACACACACTGATAATAGATGTGTTTCTCTGTGTTCTGATGAAGTCAGCCACAGTGGGCATGAAGTCATTCTGCTCTCAAGCGCCACACTCCCCTTGTTAGTGGATGGCAAACTAATAGCTGCTTCAGGGTGCAGCAGACAGCCTGGAGATTTGTATCTTCCCCCCGGTTGGCTGCCTGGGTTCTGGCTCAGGACTCATCATTATGCACCGTCTTTGCCAGTTTTATTTAGGGACTTAGTGAACAGTTTAGCATGTCTTGATATGATCACTCATATTTTTCCATCCATGAATGTTGCAGTAATTGTGTTTTTCCCTGCATGTGGTCAGTCAATTAATGCCTCACTTGCATAAAGTGGTGGCAGATACATGGTGTACACTGAGGTAGAGGAGTTGCCCTGGAGTGCTAATTAGATGCTCAAAATTTATATTGTTCACATTTCATGGTACCTTTTTGTTAGTACCTTAGTACCTTTTTGTTGTAGTTGACAGCAACAAGATTGACTTCTTCCTAATTAGATAAATTCCCGGTGCAGCTTTAAAGGCTTTAGTTGTTCATTATTTTTTAATGACTAATTGGTAACATTTGCTTGTGTGTTAGTGGTTAGTGATCTCAATCAATTAATTACAGCATAATGTTTAGATGATTAACACTCTGAGTACGCGTGGTTAAAATGTGTTTGAGGCTTTCTTGTGGCTGTTTCTTTCATACTTGCACAGAATGTTTTTTTCCTTTCCACTCTGAAATCTCTTCCCAACAGAAAGTTAGATCAACCAATTAGTTTTATGCAAACAATCAGAGGGATGCTGCGAAGTATAAATGTGTGTGCAAAAATATGTGTACTGTATATGCATGCGCTTAGGCGAGACGGTTGCCAGCCGCAGACCACTGTTTGAGACCAATGAACAAAAAAAAAACTGGTTGTTTTTCAGCAGGACGTCAGCTGCATTTTCAGCTGCAATTGTGCCAACAAAATATATATATATATATATATATATATATATATATATATATATATATATATATATATATATATATATATATATACATATATATATATATATATATATATATATATATATATAATTATCCATAATCAAGTGGTTTAAGTGCCTAGACATAATGATGTTAACTACAGCACTGTTGAAACTTGAAGTTTCAACATATCTGCCACTTAATAAGGTGAAAATGTTACATATCTGTGGTTTACAGAAACATACAATTCACTGTAAACCCCAGTTAGCTCACACTTTATTTTTTGGGGGAGAACAGCTTGCACTCAAAACTTTTAGTTTAATACAATACAGTAACATAAAAGTTTTTAGTACACCAGGCACATAATAAATGTGTCACATGCCCCTTGTATGTCAGGAATTTTATGTCAGTTTAACATAACTTTGTTTGGTTCTTTGAGCATTTAATTCTATGGATATGACATAAAAACATTGAGTGCACATTTTTACAACTTTTTTTTTTTAATTTCACCGAGCTATAAAAACATACTGTGGCAAGCTTAGGTTTCTCAACTGTATAGAATAAGACAAAGAGATGAGTTCTGAACCAGGAAGTGCTTTTTATTTCACCTCAACACAAGTTGAGACACATGAGACACTTCAATATCCACACAGGCAGGACGTCACGTACTGTGTATAGCAGGGCTTGACGCCAGCTTTTTTCCCAAGGAGCACATGTGCTCCTAAGTTGAAAAAGTAAGGAGCGCACAAAGAACTTTAGGGGTACAATGTAAATTGATCAAATAATGTGTTTTCCGTAATAAACGTGATGCAAATAGACATTTACAAACAAAATTATTTAATGAATTTGTATACAAAATGTACAGAAAGGTAAAATCATCAAGTTTTGAAAAAGTATTGCAATTTAATTTTGTCTTTAATGTTATTATCTTATATATATTATCTTTGCAATATGATTATCTTTTATAATGTTATTACTATCCTAAAACATTCTCCAGGTCCTCTGAAATTCTGCAGGACTGAAGCCTCTTTCACACAGAGCTTCCGCGGCGCCCACCGTGGGGTAGGGCGCAGAGGACAGGATTTGGGGGAGTACAGGCTCGTTCAGGAGCTACAGCTCCATGGTGACCGCTTCCGGGTCTACTTCAGGCTCTTCTCTGCTACTGGACACGTTGAGGTGTCGTCACAGCGTGTTGCGGTGAAATTTTAAAAAAATCAATTTGAGCGCAGGCTGGTGGCGTGCAGACGCCGCGGCATCAGCTCGGCGGCAGAGCGGTGCGCTCTTGTGCCGCGGTAGCACATACACAATGAATGGCTTCGTTGGCGAAGGTCTGCGCTTATTGACTTATTTCCACCCTGCTGACAGTGGGACTTAGCCTTTATTCATTGTACCTACAGTGGCTTGGAAAACTGCCCTTAACCGTGTCACACGGGGAAGAGGGAAGGTGGCGGGAGTTCCTCCAACATTTGCGGTTAGATTATCATATTTTTTTATTGACAAAAATATAGGCTGCTTCGGCTGATTATTTCATGCGCACATATGCCCCTAAATATTTTTTACAATTCGCACACACCTATTTCTAGTCGCAAATGCGAGTGAAACGTTCGCGCTGTCGAGCCCTGTATAGTATCTCCCAGTACCCCAAATCTCTCCTTAAGTTTAACATTAGCTGCCCCATGAGTGGACCCCAACCCTTGCACTTTGTCCTGAGGCAATGAAGATGTCACATCAGATTGGAGGAATTAATTAAATTTGCATATTTTAAACATCTTTTTAAAATATACTGCATATTCTTCCAGGCACCTTATTATATGCTGTTAAATATAGAAAACAAATGTCTAGATAGTACATGGGTTATGGTTTGGTCACTTTGTTGAGATTTGGCAGATACATGTACTGACTTTGTGTATTTCAGGGTAAATTTGCAGAGCCATAAATTCAGCTCGGAGGTTCACAGGTTTGAGTTTCTCAGACGTTCTTTTTATATTCCTCAGTGTTAAGGAAAAGTTGCAATAGAAAAGAGCTCAAATGTAACTTTTATGACATCAGTATGTTTCAAGCAATGTGCTTGTTGCTCTTGACTTTTTGTAATTCAGACAAGCATGCCCACTTCACACAGTGTTTGGCCAAGTGAGAGGTGGAAGTGAGAAAGCAGGCAGGGTTTGAACTTCTCTCTCAGAAACTTTCTTTCTCTCTCCACACAACTACTTCAGTCTTTGTCCTTGCAACTGAAAGAATGTTTTCTGGAGATTAATCAATTGGGCAACAAAGGGATTCTTGATAAAGGCAGATTTTAATCCATCAGGTGTTACACAGGACAGACCTAGTGCTGCTGCTGGCCATCAGCCTGCTGTGACACCTTTTGCTTGGGGGTTTTCACTGGCCCAATGCAAGCTGCTACAGCCACCAACCTAAAGGTTTGCTTCCCGAGCTGCTGCCAGCTCTCCTCCTGGGGAAGCAGTCCACAGTGGTGGGGAGCAAGGTGGAGGGACTGTGGGGGGGCCTAGCTAGCTAAGAGCAGGGCAAGGAGTGGCTGAGTGAATGAGCTCCACAATGAAATAAGCTGAAATAAATTCATGTATTGGAAACACTGGGTTACTTTATTAGGTGTATGCATATGCCTGTGGTTATCTGGTGGGAGGGGCTTAGGACAGAGAGGGAAGAGCTGCAGGAGCAGGGTGTGTTTTTTAAAATATTGCAGTTTTTTTTTTTTTTTTTTTTTTTTTGCCTTTTTCAGATTTCTGCCCACCCCAGCTTTAACGGGCACAAAGCACGTCAGCAAATCCACAACAGGAGCAAATAAATGGACCAATACATGTAGAGAAGTTGACAGCGTGTGTATAGATATGAAGGTGTATGTATGCATAAAGGTGGATGTGTGTGTGTGTGTGTGTGTGTGTGTGTGTGTGTGTGTGTGTGTGTGTGTGTGTGTGTGTGTGTGTGTGTGTATGCATGTGTCTGTGAGTGTCTGAGTATGAGTGTGTGTATATATGTGTGTAAGATTTGTGTAGGTATGAATATGTTTATGTGCAATTTAGATGTGGCAAAACCCCATTCAAGAAAGCTTGTGAAAGCTTATGTTAACATACCTTAGGTAATCATGAGACTGATAGAAACCAGATGTTGATTTACTAACTTGTTTTAAGCATAATGAGCCTGGAAGCTGTACCATAAAAATAGAAGTTGGTCTGCAGAGTATTTTGCAGGATCACTGACAATAACATGAACAATGATCTGACACAGAAAATCCTCCTGTTTGATAAATGGTAGAACAATAGAACCACTCCAAGGCAGTGTCAGAAATGTATCTAGTAAGACTTGGTTAATAGTGCTAAAGGCCAGGCAAAGGCCAAGCAGTGCTGCGCTGATACACGGCACTCTCTTGACTCAGCACCCATTAATAATACATTAGTATAACCCGGAGGAGGATGGCTTAGTGCCATGCAACTGCACAAACCAGACTGAGAGATCACAGTCAGGTCATTTTAGATGCATTGAAATGCAAGACAGCTTTTGTGAAACCAAGCAAGGAGGCAGGTTAAAACAACAGCAAGAAAGATCCAGAGGAAGAGTGATTTTAGCTGATATGATTAATCTTGGTCACAAAATACGGTATAAATCTAAAATAAAAAGCAAAAAGTAAAGCAGGCCATGCAACATGAAATCTAGAGTTTGCTAGAAGTCACTCATCCAATTTCTCCATAATAAAAAGGCCTAAAGCAGATCAGTATGCAAGGTTTTACTCAAGCATGGTCCAAAACTTGAGCTTGCTGGGGGTTTTGGTAGGGGTTGTCTGTCTCAGTCCACAGTTTTCACCATTGTGCTTCATTATTTGCAGGTCGGGCTCAGGTGGTTGATTAACGCATATTTTTGTGTATTTGCTGTTATAATGCGGGTCAAAGTCCTGCATTGGGTCGTAACTGGCAGCCTGAGGATGAGTTGGCAGCTTACATTGCGTTCAAGACCCAAGGAGGATCTTTTTGAGGTTTTATGGTAGTGGAGCGAGCTAAAATGTTTCCTAACCTGGCAGCGATTGCATGGAATGTTTCTGCCATCCAAGCACAGCCAGAAAAAGAGACTTTCCCTCAGCAGGATTTGTAATTAAAGAACGGAGAACCCAGCTTAATGTGGGTGACTGTAGCCTGTGTGTGTTTCATCACAGGTGTGGGTCAGGTTGTGGGACTTTTTTTTATTAATGGTGCGGGTGGGTGGGGCTTGGACTTAGACATAATGACGTTAATGGGTCGGTTCTGGTACTGAGCATTACGAGTATTGATGGGTGGGGGTTTTCAAAAATGGACCCATGCAGGACTCTGGTGTGGGTATTAATACTAGCTATAGCTAGCTAGCAAACTGTAGGCCGTGGAAGTATTGTAAATGGTGACTGAGCGGGGGGCAAACCACTGGTGCTTTGTTCTCCAGTGTTTATATAGTGTAGAGGGGGTTATGTTATGATAAGGATGGCTCCAGTGCATCATCAAGCCACAATTTCAGGCCTGCCCAAAAAATCCTGAACACTAAAAGGTGGAAACAGTCTATCTGTCAAACTTGACAGAAACAAAATAAAGCTCATCAAAACCATCTTGGTTAGTTTTGTTAGTCCTTTAGTTAGTTAGCCTACCATTCAAATAATCATCAGCTCTGGTTTGGTCCAAATAAAACCTTAATTTACCAAGTTAGAAGTAAAAATATACTGTTTTCCCCCGCGATCTGTCTGCTTTCTCTCCAGCTGTTTACCTTCATCCTGATATGTTTATTACCACCACTCACAGTCAACTAAGCTGCCTTTTGCACCACACTGACCTCTGGTGGTGCGTGATGTGCACTACATGCAAAACATCCTTATTGCAGCCTCTCCAGTAGGATGTTAATAGAAAAATGAACATCTGTATTTTTGATGGTACTGTAAATCAATACCCTAGTATACCATAATACCGTGATACCACCCAAGCCCACCCATCATTTCAATTGTCTTTTTTTTTTATTGTAGGACATATTTAATGGCATTTCATTTTCATTTTTATTAATTAATATACAGAACAAGCTTGTATATTATGTTTTCACAAGCAGGGGTGTAGTGCTATTTGTTTAAGTACTGCAGTTTACCTACACTGCAAAAAGAAACAATTTGTTTTAACTTTAAAAAGTTAGTGTCTGGGCTGCCTTAAAATTTTACGTTGACTGAATTTGAAATGACAAATTGAATCATGAAAAAAAATTAACTCGGCTTGTCTTCTCAAGTCAACTCAACAGTCAGTAAACTTAAAATATTAAGGCAGGCCATACACTAACTATTTAAATTTAAAACAAAACGCTTTAGAGTGTATGACGGGTGTGCGTGTGTGCTATCAGCTACCAGCAACTTTTAAGATGGAATGCTTTCTTGCATGTTGACATCATGAATGAATCAACACATCTTAAATGTAAATAGCACAGCTCTGACCACTCCATTTATTTTTATTTGCTTTCCTGCATGACACTTATTATGAGAACTGTGGATTATTTATTTCCTCTTTTGGAAAAAAAAATGTGCGGAGCGTCACTCAGGTGTGCTCTGCATGGAGAAAAAAGAGAACAGAGACACTGACCTTGCAAAGAGACTTTGGACACTCAGCTGCAGTGATATTTTCCAATTGTATGTGGTGATATAGCAAACCAATGTAATGGCTAAAGCCAACTAGACAACGAGGTCATAGATGTGACATCAAAGACGAGATTAGACAATAGCTAATTAATAGTCACATGCCACCAACTGGACAAGCTTGTGAATTACTTAAAGTTATGGTGAATCACCGTCAGTGTTCTAATCTGTCGAAAGGATGGACGGCCTTCAGATTTTCCATCACTGTGAAAAAAAATCTATGACAGAAAATATTCAGGTAACACAACCACGGTGCACAGTTCTGCTTTGTCCTGGCAGTGATGCTGTGCTGTTGCCAAATCTGAAATACACAAATACTATTCTCTCTTCAGAATGCAGCAGAGGTAGAGAGAGCTAGCTTCTGAACATTCATTGAGGGGCCCTCTGTAAGGGTCATCTTCAGAACAAACAGATGTACATATATATACATAAATAAAGATGCGAAGGAGATCTGAATTGAAATACATGTATACACTTGTAGATCTTACAAGGACTCAAAATCATTAAACACAAACATTTTGATTCTTGACATGCACAGAAGTCTTTTCCAATGCTGGTAGACTCTGGGGATGGTGGGCAGAATTACACACCATCAGGAATTAATCTTAAATTGGGAGTAGGTAAATCTGAATAAGTGGGGCAGTCTGGAAGTAAGTTTACGTTATGGTACTATTATTCATTTGAACGTTGTCTGAAAATGATGTCTTCAACTGTTCTCTCACATGAAAGCAAGAAAGCAAAAAAACAGAAAGAAAGAAAAGTCTTCAGAGATAATTTAGAATTAAAAACTGGGTGTCTGTTTGCACCCAGAAGGAAAAAAATCACACTGCAGCTCTTTGGCTATTTATACCCATCCTTATGACACATTAGTAAGAATTCCACTGGGTACTATGATTAGCTAGTACTCGGCAAAGAGGTAATGGTTAGGGCTAGTGCTGGCCAATCTTGGAATTACTGTGTAGGGATGCATGATACTGTATTTTTTGCCGATATCTGATATGCCAGTATGTAACAACTCATTTGTGTCACAACCTGCCTCATCAAGACACTCCATTCACCTGTTGACCTGCTCTCATCAGCACTCCCTGCATATAAGCAGCTGTTGCTTGCCCTCAGGGCCAGGTTGTTCTTCCACCTCATGCAACACTGTCCAGCACTCCTTACCTGCCTGATCCCCTGTTATTGACCCTGCCTGCGTCTGACCTGTCTATGTAGTCTTTTTGTTTTTTAGGATGTATAAAGCTGCTGGATGTACACTGTACATAAACCGCAGCAGAATAACTTAATAGACCTGCTTATGTTAACGTCATATTTTGACATTGCTAGAACACCTAGGAATATACACACCCTACAGTATTTTCCTGGTGGAAAAAAAAAAACCTTTGGTGCCAATCATACAGTCGGAAGGAGCTACTGGTCCTTGTTAATGGGGGTTACCGGAAGGCTTGCAGTGCTGTTTCCTCTGCACCAAGTTCACTCCTTTCTACTCCTCCTTCCTCTGACTGTCTGTTAGGGGTGTAACGGTACACAAAAATCACGTTTCGTTTTTTTTTTTTTTGGTACAGTAATGAAAAAAATAGACAACTATTAAATATCTTTTACTTATTGGTAACCTTATTAAAACATACCACCACAGCAGTTAACTCTTTTTACACAATTGTTGAATGAAACAAATATATATAAAATCCTGCTTTTTCACATTGTTTGAATGAAAATAGAAATATAAAAGCGAAAAATAAAATCCTGCTATTTTTTAAACAAATTTTTTGAATGAAAAATATAAATATAAATTTCTGCTTAAACAGTTTTACTCAATTAAAATAAAAAGTATAGTGCAGCTGGTCAGCTTTAAAGCCTGCTCAGATTCAGTTTTACTAGGAACTTACTTAGCTTTCCCACTTTGTTAAAGTGCAGTAAACAAAACATGCTTATATCTAAAGTGCAGCTTAAACAATTTTACTCAACTCCAATGGCGTTGGTTATTTCTTTAGTGCGATCAGAATGGTTAGGGAAATGCTCTTTCTTTTTAAACGACGACGATATCATAGTTTGCACCAGATTGCTTTTTCTAGTCATGCCGGTTAACGTTCAAACTCAGGGGGTGTCGCTTTAGACGTGTTAGCATGTTAGACGTGTTTCCAAGTACATACCCGACCGCTGTTCTGCAGTGTCAGCACACTGCTTTTGTCTTGTCAACTTGTTAATTTCCATCTTCGTATTTTATCCTGAAACCAAAGTGTTCCCAAACGGAGGACTTAAGGTTTGCGGGTGGGTCTTCAGGTTTGTCAGGTTCACTTGCCATGTTGTCAAAATGCAAGAATGCGCTGCACAAAATGAAAGCGGAGATTTACTAAGAGAGTAAAGGAACCTGATTTCTTCAGCTAGATAGACCTGTACCTCCTTCCCACAAATCATCTTAGTATCATAGTTCTGCATTCCTGGTCGCCTGCTCTTTTCAGCGTAGCCAGTCACTCAGCCCTTAGTCAGTAAACTTCCATTCACTGTGGTTTCTTGCGCCTCCCTGTCACTCTTACCTACCTATCACCTGTCATCACAATTCCATTTCTGCCCGTCCACCACGCCCCCCTCTGTTCACCTTATCCTCATTATTCTCAGCCAGTATATTTGCCCCAGCCTCACAGTCACTTGTTGCCAGATTGTTCTTCGCCACTCATGCAGGACTCTCCAGCACTGGACTGATTTCCCTTTGCTGACCCTGCCTGTGTCTCTGACCTGTCTGCTTTGTCTGATTCCTGGTAAATGCACTAGCCATCTGTCCCTGACCTCGAGACCTGCTTCCGTGTCCTTGGTTCCTTTTGGCTATAGCTGCTTGGCGTTTCCATCTGACGATGACGCTACAGTGTGAGTGTTCCAGTCTGCTCACCTGTGGTTTCTTGTGGTCCAGAGAGTTTCACAGTGTCACCACACTCGCCATTGTGTATGCATCCTCTGAGTACTTACCTACAGGCTTCTTGACCCTCTGCCTGGCCTCACCTTGCCTGTTTCCATCTGGTTCGTCTGTTTGGACTGAGTACTTACCAGGTTCTAGTAAGAGCCTGTTGTCTGCAGCTCTTCGTCTAACATCTTACTGTGGCTGTTTCTGCTTTTACTTTCCGTCTTGTGGTATCAGTAGACTTGTTTCTATTGAAGAAAAGCCTCTGACAACATTCTGCTAATTCAGAGATAAAAACATTTAATTTCCTATTGATTCACAATGAAAGTCCCCTGTTATTTTGTTATATATATATACACACACACACACACATATATACATACATACATACATATATATATATATATATATATACACATATTTATATATATATATATATATATATATATATATATATATATCTATATATATGTGTGTGTGTGTATGTATGTATTTTTTTTTTTTGTGAAGCAGCAAAATAGGGAAATGTAGGGTTTTCATCAGCCGTAACTTAACAAGCTCATTCATTCATTCATCTTCTAACCGCTTCATCCTCTTGAGGGTCGCAGGGGGGCTGGAGCCTATCCCAGCTGACAGCGGGCGAGAGGCAGGGTACACCCTGGACAGGTCGCCAGACTATCACAGGGCTGACACATAGAGACAAACAACCATTCACGCTCACATTCACGCTCAATTTAGAGTTATCAATTAACCTAGTCCCCAATCTGCATGTCTTTGGACTGTGGGAGGAAGCCGGAGTGCCCAGAGAGAACCCACGCTGACACGGGGAGAACATGCAAACTCCGCACAGAAGGGCTCCCACGCCCGGGATCGAACCGGCAACCCTCTTGCTGTGAGGCGAGAGTGCTAACCACCACACCACCGCGCCGCCCTTAACAAGCTCATGTTAGGGTGAAAGCCATCAAACAGTAAAATAAAGCAGATTATCTAAAATAAAAACAGGACGCAGGAGGGAAACTAAACTCCGAACCACAGAGATTCAGTTAGAACAAAAGTACTGACAGCTGAACACACAGACTTTTTAAAAGGTCTTTCTCTCTTGTGTCCTGCAGACAGAGGTAAGTGGAGTCTCACAACACACCCACACTTATTTCAGGGGGGAGAAGGGGGTTGCTGGGGGTTTGCTGCTGTCAACAAGACATCAGTGCTACCCTTTGGACCCTACTCAAGAAAAGGTCTGTGTCTGAATGGCTTGGTGTGGCTTTGTATGTTAAAACTGACAAAGTAACGCAAATCGGTTTGGCATGTTTGGACTCAGCATGGCCAAAAGTGACAATAGTAATGGCCCATTACACACGAAAACATGGATACAGGATGAAAAATACTGAAGTTCCTCTTTAAGGTCGACCTTCAACTTCGTTTTCACATCTCTCCACCACCCAGCCTTTACATCTCTTTAACCTCTGTTTAATTGATATTGTGCTGCCTTAATGTGTGTGTGTGTGTGTGTGTGTGTGTGTGTGTGTGTGTGTGTGTGTGTGTGGTCCTTGGGGTAGCATGTGCTCCATCAGCAGATGTCTACACAGCCCTAAAAGCCCCATGGCCTTGGGTGGTCATTCTCCTTTATGAAGCATGAAGGTGAGAGAGAGAGAGAGAGAGAGAGAGAGAGAGAGAGAGAGAGAGAGAGAGAGATGCATTGTGGTGAAGGACAGATGAAGAGTGTGTGTCCCACAATTTAATTGTTAATGTCGGGAGCCATTTGACCTTTTCTGCAGCTGTCTTCAAGTGCCCTTCAACAGCCTCAACTTTAGAGAAGAAAATAGAGTTAAGGACAGACTGCAGCTACTTCAGAAAAAGCTTACACCTTTTAAAGCTTCAAAGCCATTCACTATTTTTATGGGTTACACTCTGCTCAAACAGCTGCTATATGTTGTAGTTTTTTAGAAGAATGTACACATTTTGTGTAGTTTGAGTTAATATTTCTGTGTGTTCGTTTAATTGTATATTTTCTGTATAGTTTAGAGAGGATGGGAATTACGAGAGACCCCACGATATGATATTATTATGCCACTTGAGTCACCATACAGTATTATTGCAATTCTAAACACTTTGCAATGTGCTGAGTATTGCAGCAACACATGTTGCAATATATTGTGATTTTCTACCTTTTTTCTACTGCAGATTGTGTCCTCAGAGGAAAACTTTCCGCACGTTATTTTTACTTCTGAGGTGGTGTGTCCGTGACACTCTGCAGTTACACCTCCAAAGCACTAGTCGGTGGTGGAGGACTGTGTTATGTGATGTAAAGTTTAGTTCAAATCAAACTTTATTTATATAGTTGATTCAAAACACATATTAAATATGGCTTAATAGGGACAATTTCAAACACAAATACGCAAACTGGCTTCACTATAAATCACAGAACTGACAAACACTTGTCTTTATCTGGACACATTTCCCCCACCAATAGAACATGCCAACGTTATTAGCACAAGTCTATGGCGTTTGTATAAATTAGCCTAGTGTCTAGCGATCTTTTGCTCTTCTCATATAAAACCAGGGACAACAGCAGCATCTAACAAAGGTAACGGCACATAATTTGGCTCCATTACAACTCACAAGGTTGACTGACAAAACAACTGTCGTACACTAAGCACGTTTTCCAAGCAAATACAACATGCTAACGTTATTAGCGCCAGCCTACGGCATTTTACATGGTATACATTAGCCTAGCGACGAGCAGATATTTCCTCTGCTCATATGAAGCCAGGATAAATCCCGAAGTATAAATCCTTGAAAGATAGATCACACACACGACTTAAAATGCTGATTTAGTGGAGGCTTTACTGTCTTCACAATTTATTGTTTCTTATCTGTGAAATACAAGTAAATACAAGCTTTGTTTCCACTGAGGGAAATGGTTTCAGCTTACAGAAACTGACAGGAGGTCTGCGTCACCGCGACGCTGAGCGTGAGGGTGGGCGAGTTCAACTTTCTGTCAACCCCCATTTTCACAGGTAACTTAGCCTGTCCCCCTGCGGCAGGAAATAATGGATTAATCCTGGGAAGCTGTTGATGTAGCACTTTTCACCTCATGAAAGTAACACGGCGATTATTCAGCTAATGAGAATTTGGTCGGACGATAGCGACTAAATAATAGACTTGTTGATCAGGAGCCTACATCCTTAAAACGAATGTATACTTGGCTTTCTTGTATTGATACAATTGCCATGCAAATTATGCAAAATATGGCAATACTATGTTGTATCAATTTTTCCCCACCTCTGGAGTTTATGATGTAATGCTGTCACAAACGGAGATTTTAACATTCACCTTGTTTTTTAGTTAGATGAAAATGTGTGAGCCACAGTACTGTATCTCCATATGGGGTATTTGTCATGATACAATTATATGGAGAGAAAAGTGACTGCTAAAGTGCCAAGTGCTCTAGCAGTCTGGCACATGGTCATTCAGTCCCTTTTCAATAAATGATGTAGAACCAATTTTATTACTGATCATTTTAGTATCTTTTTCCATTAGTTGTGTTCACTCAACCCAATCTTCAAACAGAACTCTCATTTTCTACATGAAAGTCAGACACCCATCCACCACATGACCTCCACACCATTACTCTTCACCTTACTACATTCAACAAAGGACACAGTGCTTCTTCCATTGGCACAGAATGCAGACACTTTTACTGCAGTATTATCCAACATGAATGAAACTCTCAGGAACACTGTACTGGGTTTTTAAGCTGGTCCTAAAAGATTTTTTTTAATAAGGGCTATCAGTTTTGCTTAATTTTGCTTTCAATAGCCCAACAGTCTACAACCAGTAACTACTTGTTTTTTTGTTTTGTTTTTTTTAAGAAAACGCAATAGGAAATGAAATACAGTGAATTTAGTGCCACATTTCAAAGTGCTAACCATGTAGACTTGGTGAGATTTGAATGTTTTGCAATTTAAATGTTTTGCCTTTTAATTTATTTTACTTTATTTTGGCTTTGCTGGTGTTAACATGGTGTTTATTTGTTAGCCGACATTAGCCTTGGCCACTCTGCAATCCACACAACTGGGGTTTGGGTGGGAGCTGGCTAGTGGCACCGCTAATGCTGTGATTATTGCTGGTAACGCTGTTGAAACAAGCTGGCCACCCTCTGGACCCCTTCCTGTAGCCTAGGCTGACCAAACGTCCTCTTTTGCCCGGACATGTCCACTTTTCACGTCCTGTCCGGGGCGTCCAGGGGATGTTTATAAATTGATGATAATGTCCGGTTTTCCTTGTTTGTGTGTGTGTGTGTGTGTGTGTGTGTGTGTGTGTGTGTGTGTTAGAGTGCGGCACAGGATGCATATTTCTGTCCGAACCCGACAGTCATTCAGTTTTGTTATGTCTGAAACCGAACCGAGCCCGACATTATTTAATTACTAAAGCACTGAGTTTGTGTCACACAGTTGTTATGGTCACAGGCTATTTAACAGGCTGGGCATGCACCGTGGGTGCTCTGCGGAGAGGGAGACCTCCGTGTTTGAGACGGGAGCGGGCGGCGGGAGGTCCAAGGCTTCCTGCGAGGGGAGAGGTAGAAACAAACAGCCAATGTGTGTGTGTGTTCTGTTCAGGTGTTGTCACGTAAATAACAGTGCCCAAGCAATAAACAGGACAGACAACAGGATTTTATTTATTTTTACACTACATTTTCACTGAAAACTGACCGAATCCAACCTGAGCCCGAACACAATTTATACATTTTTGACTCAACCGGCCTGACTCATCGGGTAGGCCTACCGTTGGTACCCGTCGGGCTCGGATCCGGTAGCCACACTCTAGTGTGTGTATGTGTCCCCTGTCTATAGGAGCCTATCTGAATTTCTGTCTTTCAGAGATATTATTTTGTAATATAACTGAATTTTCTATCCATACATATAAACTTTAAATATATTAAAAATATAAGGCATCTTTGAGTAAACTGCGAGTATCATTTAAGTAGGCTATGTCGTGGCCTGCCGAGTGTCCTCTTTTTTGGAAATCAAAATCTGGTCACCCTATTGTAGCCCAGCTGAGTAAATGGCTTTATTTTGAGCTGTAAAACCTCTTTAGCATTGATAATTATGTTAGCACCATTAACCCTGCCAACACTGGTAATGGAGAACAGTGGTAACATAGTTAACACAGCGAAAGAGGGTTTGCGGCTCTAAATTGAACCACTTACGTACTTACCAGGGTGATGGGGTGAGACTGTAGGGTGGGCAAAATGTTTCCACAGCAACGTTGTTGGGTCAGGTAGGCATTTCTAGTGGTAATAAACAAATGAACAACTCCCACCAAACCTGGTTGGTGCCCAGTGCAGTAAACTAAGGAGTAGAAAAAAACAACCTATAGACCGAAACGCGCAACCCTTCAAAAATATTCTCAGCTGTTAACCATTGACAACCCCTAACTGAAGCCTTTGCAGATATCTCTAAAGCTGCAGTTCATCAAAGGAACACTAGATGCTGGCTCTAAAACTATTCCTGTATGGAAATAAATGAGAATACCATATATAGATAATGCTACAGTCACATTTTGGCAAGTCATCACTTTGGGAAGTTTTTCACCATCAAGCTATTTTCATTTAGCCACCTCCATTAACATAAAGTGCTCACACTGCTCAGTTTGTCTTTGGTGACTTAACAGTAATCATCAGCACTGGATGCTGCTTCTTTTTATCAACTCTTGCACAACATAATGCATGGCAGCATCACTTCTAGAGAGCTCCTTAACACTAAGCATTAGATTTTAGGAGCCCACATCCTGATTTAGGAGAGTTTCTCTGTCAGAGATAGACAGGGCACTCAGGTAGGATGTCTCAGGCCACTTCACCCTCTCCCTGTGGAAGGAGTTTAAAGAAGGTCAATTATCAGCAACTGAAAATGCAGCTGGCATGTGGACAAAAGGCCAAAACACACAGAAAAATCTGTGTTTTCCAAAATTCCCGTATACATGTGGACTAGGCCTTAGGTCAGTGACGTTTTCCTAACCTGAGACTTTTATCAGCAGGCATTGAAGCAGGATCTTAATGAAGGCCTGAGGGCAGCCTTCTCCACAAGCAAAGAGCTGCTCATTCTCTTCCTGTTATCCCAGGCTGTATTTCTGCCTCCTATCAGACACAGATAGAGAAAACTGCCAGTGTGTGCACCGGGAGGACAGCAAATCAGGCTTAGTCTGAGCCAGGCTTACACCGACCCCACAGGGACGGCCACAGAGCTTCAGTCTGCTATCAGAAGTAAATATTCAGAGTCATAAATGAAATCATGAAATTTTGTCTTGAGAGAAGGATCAGTCAGAAAAAGTTACTCTGCCATTGTACCTGTAAAGATTGTATTAGACATGTTCAGACTTTGCCTGAAAATATTGGCACCCTCTTCAGCTGAGAACCTGATCACCAAACAACACAATTTGTTCGCAAGAATCAATACAAGTAAGTAAAGTAAATAAAAGTAGAGGCTACTTTAATACGGTCTTCATTTGAATAAAACAAATTTACAGCAATGTGACAAGCTTTGTGAAGCTCTAATGCTCATTGTAGAGAAAAACAAAATTCTAGACGGATAAACCACTGGACGCATTCACATGTTGAGCTTATGATGGCACTAGATGAAAAGTCTGTGCTTCACCGAAGCTGACAAAGACCACAAATGTCTTCATTAAACAGTAATCCATCTAATAGTTGTTGGGACATTTTAGCCGTAGCCACAGCATTGACCTTGTGATGGGGTAGAAGAAGAGTTTAGGGATCACCAAGGTCTTCAGGATACATCGTCTACTCACCACGATTAGTTTCAAAGCAATCTATCTCATAGTTGCTGAAACATTTCACAGAAAAAAATAAAATGTCACCTTCCTGATAGTGCTTGAGGACCCAATGGAATCACCAGTCATTAGGGTTCATCCTCTGGGTATCATGAACGTCCGTGTGAAATTTCAGGGCAATGTTTCAGATAATTGTTGAGATATTTTTGTCTGGGCCAAAGTGGTGGACCGAATGACTGACTGACCAACGTTGTCATCGTTTCTGCAAACCCCAGATACATGATATTCTTGCATTATTATGTAGCAAATATGCTGAAACTTTGTTTCCTTACATTTCAACAACACTGTGGTTACCTTGTGGTAAGGTTTAGGCACACACAACACTTAATCATGTCTAGGAAACATAATGTGGCTTAAAATACCTGGTTTTCGTGGCACAATCTTGGCTAGAAAACAGCAGTGTCTTGGTAAAAAAACAACCGCTTTTCATGGCACTGTCCTCACTGGAAACAGCGAAGGTGGCTAAAAAGCTGTTGGAAACATGCGATGACTCACTAAAAACAACCATTTTTGTTTGTTGGTCTCCAGTTATGGTCTGAAGCTTGGCAGGCATGTGCCTTGCCATCCACCATCCCCACCCACCTGCAATGACAAAGTCAGCTCATATAAACAATGATATGATATGTATGACACATGCAAATACAAATGTATTCATGGTTGTCAGAAACCTGCTTCTTCTGGCAACTGGACTGCATGCATGTTGCGAAAAACAGTCACATGAATTGTTTATACAGTGGTCAATGGTATAGTTTAGTGAGCAAATAGTGTGACCGAAAGGGATGTAATGTTTTGCTGGTGTAAATGTGTCTCTCCAACATCACTGCCAGTTCATGTTAATAGCCGTATGCAACATCCCACACTTCAGCCTGCAGACCCACAATGGTGACATGTCAGTACACAGTGAGCAGCTGACTGTCACACTTTAACTTCAGCAAAATATTAAATGTGCTGGGATCAGTACTGAGCTGATTCTACTCTGTGATGCATCTGGGGTCATTTGGAGTTACACGATACACTACTCTCCTCTTACTTAACTCATGGTCTAACTCTGTTATCCATCCATCAGTCCCACTTTTAGTCATCCTCTTGTGCACTCTTTTCTTTCAGTCTCAAATTTTCCACTTGTATTTTTGATTCCCTTCTTTCTCTTTCATCCCCCTCCTGCTTTATTCTCCCTTCACCATACCCATCCCTTCACTCTCAGCAATGTGTGTGAGAGTTCAGACTGACGGTGATGTGTCTATATGTGTGTGTGTGTGTGTGTGTGTGCGTGTGTGCGTGCGTGCGTGCGTGCGTGTTTGACTCAGTGAAGTCAGTCAGGCCTTGTGATGCATGGAGAATTGTAATCCTACTTTATATTGAGTGAATCAAAGCCTGTAAAGCAGAGTTGTCTCTTGGGAAGGACCATCAGTTCTTGCTGTGAGCAGAAAAGACACACAGTGTGTGTGTGTTATGGTGATACACATGAATAAAGGAGGGGCCCTCAAGGGCCTTTTGGACAGAAAAAACAATAAGAACTCAATCACAGATGTATTTAGTCATTCAGAATAATATGCCCATGATAATTCCTTACATCCTTGATTTCTAATCCACATCTCTTACTAGAAAATCGCTATGGTCACTATCCATGAAAAAACCCCAATAACTCATAGAAATAATATAGTGTTGCACAGAGCCATAATGCAACATTTTAAACATGTTTGAACAGGCTATTAAATCCTTAATTTCTGTGCCATCTTGTAATGTTGACAGTGAAACTGGTTTACTTCCTTTGAATTGGAGGAGTAGATTAGAAGCTACATTGCAAATTAGGTTAAGGATGAAAAATAATTTTGTCAACAAATGCATTCAGCTTATTACTGAAACATGTTAGCATTTGTATTTTGAAACAAAATTATTAAAAAAAGGATACAGTTTGACCGTGTATATTGCTCATTTGGAGCATAGCACCAACAGTTGCAGTTCTTTATAAGACTTTTGGTCAGTGTAGTGACTTAGAATGGAACCCTAATGAGTCAAGAACTCTAGGACTGACCATCTTAGTCAGGCAGTATCTCACAATCTTATCTGGTCTTGATACAGGTTCTGTGGGGTTCTCCGAAGAGCCTTCACCTGTTCGAAACTGTGGACCTAATCTGAAATTATACCTACAAGAAACCAGAGGGCAAAAACTAAGGAGAAAAAAAAGGAAGAAACTTGATCCGAAAATGACCTGGCAAAAATTACAGCAATCCATTTTCATTCCCAGGTCATCAAAAACAGACACTTTGTCATGCCGCCATGGCACCTCATACTGTCGGCTGCCTTAGCCTTTGTATGTGACACACAGCTGTCTTCTGGATGAAATACACTGTAATACCTGGAAAACATGAAACAATTACAATTAAGTTTAGGCAACAAAATTACTTGGTTAGACTTAGAAAAAACATCATGATTTCAGTTGAAATAACTATGAAACATCACGTACCTATGCAAGTTATATAACAATACAACTCTGACAACACTGACACAAACTACCGTCCTGAGATGAAAGTTTGTTTGATCCATCCACCGCAATGCGTAATTTCTCGCTCTTTGTACTACTTCATTTGCTCTCAGCATCAAATAATGCTTTGACACTGGTGTTAGTTAAAAGCCTGGTGCATCTCATAGAGACCCTAAAGGGTACCTTCGGCGTTGGTATCATACTCTGAGGGGGCATGACCTGGGAATAAGAACAGGCTGGTTAGAAGTGGGTTGAAATATCCCCCAGTATATAAATACCTTATCCAAAACGTGGTCAGCCAAACAGACGCTAACGCCAACATGCACAAAAGCAAGATGTGCCACCAATTAACAAGCAACAGTACAATACATATCTTGAGAATCAATGTGAACTATCCAACTTGCCTCAAAAACACAGAGCTTATAAGCTTGGATTCACTGGGATATACTTTGGACCTAGCTCAACTCGAGTCCCAGATTACCAGGACACATTGATCTTTTGACAAATGGACCTTGTAGTAACTTTGTTGAACTATTTTAATGTATCTTACAAAAACCCTTCTAGAAGTATTTTGCAAAAAGAGTTCTGTTATGGTGTAAGCCTGAACCATTTCCATACACTGTAAAGAGATATTCTGGTTAAGAATGAACCTTGAAAATGTGAGATTCCCTGAAAATAGAAAAATGCTCTGACTTGATCAAGATTTGATTTCAGTATGGTGGGGTCATGTGAAAGGAGTTTGTGGTCTTCTCGTTTTTTTGTTTGTTTGTTTTTTTTGTGTTCATATTAATGAATTTGGGAACTCTTGCTTTACAGTTTCACAAAGGTATGATGCTACTGTGTATGGTAGAACATTTTTAAAAGGTTTTTCAACAGCTCTAGTCGTGGCCCTACAGTACAATTGTACAAGATTTTCAGAGTAATGACCTTTTTATAGAGTCCCAAATGGACAGAGAGACTGTTGGGAGAAAGTCTTGTCTTTTCTTTTTTTCGCCTCCAAAGATACACATGCTTCAGTCTTAGTGTAATGAGAAGTTTTCATGAGGTTCACCTATTGGTTTGTGGACTGCTATATTGAAGTCTTGAATCTGGCATTTTTGCCATTGCCATTTTGGATTTTTTAAGCTAAGATGACCATATTTGGATGAGAGGGTGGAGATAAACCTAACGCTACCTGCTAGCTTGGTTACCACATTGCATTTACAGGTATGGTTAACTGTGACAGTGCTAATGCTATTTTTTGCTAGTGAAAAATAGGCTAAAAGAACATTAAAACAAAATGTATTTACCAGAAAATCTCAGTATCTGACTCTTAGAGGATCTGTAAGTACAACCAAAGTACAACAAGACGTTTTTAGGTGACCAAAACATCAACCATACAATTTACTTTTATAAACTTGCCTATACTCTCTGAATCTGGGGTTACAGCGTGATTACATTACCAAACCAGTGTTGTTGTCATGCTGACGTTACAGTTGATGGCACCTACCTGTCATTCAAGCAGCCACACCCTTAATTATGCATAACTTTAAGCCTTAAAAACATTTAAATGGGTGGATCATACAAAAATTCACCCCTGTACAGTTTGAACGAGGAAATTGGCTGTAGACACCAAAACTGTTTTTGTACCAGACATGTTTGTTTCTGCTGTCAATTTGGGCATTTTAACATGAGGGTCTATGTCGATTGTGTTGCTTTTTGAGCCAGCCTCAAAAGGCCACTAGAGGAAATGCAATTTTCGGTTCACATTGTTTTACTTTCCAGCCGTAAAGTTTGCCACTTGGTTACAACCAGAGTTTGACAGTCAGGATTTTCAAACATGGAGTGTACAGTACTTGGAACTGATACTGGGAAGAGTCAATATGTAGAGAAAATGGTGATTTTCATATTTACTTGCTAAAGGGGACCAAGGAATTATTATGATGGATGGAAAGTCAACTTAAAATTACATTCTCAGTTGAATTGAATTCATTTAGCAATCAATGCTTAATGAACTCAGTTCCTCCATAGAGCTATAGGAGCTGTCATGTAAGTAATCTTGTTCTTCCTTTTCCTGCACAGGCCCAGACTGAATGCCTCCTCTTCCTGTGAGATAAAGTGAAGAGGTTCTGATCCTATCTGCACCTGATCTGTTCGTGATTCTGTTGTAATCCATCTGGATTCAGATGATGGAGCACTTGCTATGTCTGCTGGTCCTCAGTTTAGTAGCCCTGAGGGAAGCTGTCGGTAAGTTCCACTTTAAAACACTAATAATGCATGTTCAATGGGGGTTTTCAGACTGATTGCAGAAACAGTGTTGGTGTTAATGATTACATTAGAACTAGGCCTAATTTTAGCCAGTTGAGGAGTTAAAGGGATAGTGCACCCAAAAATGAAAATTCAGCCATTATCTACTCACCCATATGCCGATGAAGGCCCTGGTGAAGTTTTAGAGTCCTCACATCCCTTGCAGAGATCGGCGGGGGGAGCGGCTAGCACACGTAATGGCAGACGGCGCCCCAGACTAACGTCCAAGAGCACAAAATTGAAACAACAAAATATCTCCAACATGCTCATCTGTAGTGATCCAAGTGTGCTGCAGCCCTGACATAAAAAGTTGTTTTGAAAAACGTCATTTGAACTCGGCAAAGCTTGTTGTACATATACACTGTATAAGTTCAAATAAGAGAGATCAAATTTAATTTTTTTTCATACATTTGAACTGTGGTTTAAATTTCTACTAAATGTGACGGTCCTAGTCAGTTGATGCTAAATGGTGTGGTATATATTCTTCAGTTCTTCAACAATTGCTATATTTCCACTGCATGAAAAGGCACAGCTATACTCAACTCGATTTGCTCTTTTTATGCTTCCATGATGGTGCTGGCCATGGCCAGAGGCATTATGATTTTGGGTTGTCTTTCCATCCTATTCTTGTGAATGCAATATCTCAAATTTGGTTGTTCACTTGGACTCAACAATGAGCTGATTAGATCTAGTTTGGTATCCCAAAAATTGTGGATGGTACCTGGTACATTTTTTTTTAGTATCACTGCGGGTCCAAGTACGCTGAGCCAATCATAAAAGGTGGAGTTAATACACTACAGACCACTGATTGGTCAACGGGAGAATCCTCACTAGCGACAACACAGGACATTCTGCACACACCCGCCTATTTTAATGGGGACCACAATTTTTTATTACCTTGAACTCAGATTTTTTTTAAAAAAAATGGCAGCTTGTAGAACTATGCATTACAACATGCTGTACAGTTGTTGCTGATGAGAGAATTCAGTGAGTGCTGTGTTGAAGACTATGTCACGGCACTTTCATGTGGCATTGCTATGGTGATCAGCTGGGAATCCTACCTACACTGAGAGGATACTACCTTCACTGAGGGAATACTATCTGCAGTGGAGAATGAAATACGGGAAAGGACCTGGTACCGAAAGTGAGTCGAGTCGAGTCAAGTAGAGCTGTACCACACAGTGGAAATACATATAATACTAGCAAAATGCTGTTCGTCCAGTTACTGGAGCAATTGTTATTTGCAGGGTCAATTGTGAACCTGCCCACTCAAAGACTTGGAGGCTGAAGGAGAATTTCTGTTGAAAACACAGAGCTTTTTTATTCATTCTTTGAATAATGAAAGAATAATAATAGCACAATCAAAACTCAAAACACTTTTTAACGACTTTTGACCACAAAACAGAATTAGAATTAGTAATAGCTGTGAGCTGAAGTTAAAAATACTCTCTCTCATTTTTCTTTAGCCCCAAAGAGTGCCCCTAAATTCTCAGATGTCCTCCTAGCTCACTGTTATGGTGAATCTCAAAACAGTTCACAGAACTATTGGAAAGTATTAATGGCTGGGAAACATCTTCAAAAATAGTTTAAACAGTTAACTTGCCAAAGTATTTGTGTCTTCGTGTGTGTAAGAGAGTGAGTTTAATATGTGGATGCGGCTCATTTTGGGGCCTTTCGGGTCTGATTAAAATTTCATGATTGTTGTCTTAAGCACTATTCGGACAGGATTAGTTTTACATGGGCACGTGGGGTAATGTCACTACACAACAGGACGTCAGTAATATTAATGGCCGATTCACACGGGATAAGAAAAATCAGTAAAACAACCACAAGTGGGAGGGGTAAATCCATTCACGCACCGCCGTCCCCTCCTGCCATCATGAGCGTATGATAGGACTGTCAAAAGCACCATGAAATTGAGTTCGAATATTTTCGAATTAATTTAGTAAAGTTCAAATAATATTAGAATTTATTATTATTATTATTATTATTGTTATTACTATTACTATTATTATTATTATTTATTTTATTTTATTTTATTTTTTTACAAAAAAACGAAAACACAAAAAATAAGACGCTTATTGCAGACGCAATATGAATTTGACACTCGGATGAAAACAACTGTTCTGACCTCACTGAAGTGCCAGGTATGATCAACTTCTGCCTTGTTATCTGAGCAATGTTTGGATACTTCAGTGCGTAGTTTTCCACCACAAGAGTGGATCCTGGCCGGCTCATAGTGGTGTCTCATTCTGGTA
Organism: Epinephelus fuscoguttatus; assembly: GCF_011397635.1. Taxonomy (NCBI): domain Eukaryota; kingdom Metazoa; phylum Chordata; class Actinopteri; order Perciformes; family Serranidae; genus Epinephelus; species Epinephelus fuscoguttatus. The sequence continues at coordinate 46,275,523 of NC_064752.1, forward strand.
ACATTTCATCTCTTCTTCAAAAAAGGGTAGGCAGGGAGGCAGCAGGTGCAACACTCTCCCTGTATGTCTCCGGAACAGGTCACCCATCGCGGACAGTGCAGTGGGTGGTGTTGGCACGGAGGCTCCTCCGTCTGCGCCTCTCCCTCCATCGCTGCGTCCCAGTCTGGCCTGGCTTCTGCGTGAGCCATTAATTATCAAATTTAGGTTAGAACTTATAAAAAAATATATAGGCTATATTCGAATATATTTCTAACTTTGATTTTTTTTGACAGCCCTAACACACATATTTACTGCTGGTCTATTTGCACGGGATTAGTATTACCTGAGGTATTGTCCGGGACCCTTTTACAGAAGGTAAAAGTCGTAGTAATCTTTACTGACATTGTGCGGTAATGATTACTGACATGGCACACTCAGACGGGACTAAAATCTCTGGTAAGTATTACTTTACCCCACGTACGTATGCAAAACTAATCCCCTCCGAATAGGGCTTTCGACAGCAAAGAGAGGGGATGCATTTCTCCAGCAGGCCTTAGTGTTGAATTAATGCACCAGTGTGATGAATGATACAGGTAGATAATGACTGGGTGCAGCCCATGAAAGAGCTCTGTCAGTGAAAACCAGAAAAAATACTGTTGAGATATGAATCAGCTTCATCTGTGCACACTGTTTCATTTGCACTACACAAATTGAAAGTTGGATGCAGGTAATAAACCTCAAAATCAATTTTACCAAAAAACAGCTGCAGCTCTCATTTGGCCTCACAATGTAGATGACATAGTGTCTAACTAAAATAGAAAGCTGGCAAGGAAGTGAGACACTGTTGTCTCAAAGATATGTTAAAATGGGTGTGTGCACTGATAAAGTGATACACTCACTGGGGAAAAAACTATGCTCTGCCCAATTTTTTTTTGCCCTGTGGCAAAAAGCCAGGTGAATATTTGAAGGAAGTTTTTCAAATTTTGGCTTCCTGTTAAAATCAATACTCATTATACCTGACACTGGGCAGGCTGGGGGTGTTTACTGATAAAAACACTAGTGGTATGTTATGGTGAAGGGTTACACTTAAAATACAGCTAAGGATTAGTGGTTAAACATTTCAGTAATCAAAAGAAAAATGACTAACGTACTGATCTGCCTCTGGAGGGCTATTTTATTATTTTCTATCATGTGCAGACAAAATATTCTTTTGAAACTCTCTCTCTCACACACTCACAAACACAGTTACAGATACGCAAAACAATACAAAATACGAAAAGAAAACAAAAGGCAAGACTCAAATTAATTGCACACAAACAGACACAAATTGCTGCTTTCCTCCTTCCCTCCTTCCCCCTCCCTCCCTCATGATTTGCAAGTACGGTACCCTGAATCAGAGCATTTAAGTTTATTTTCAATTTTCAAAAGCTCTCTGGTAGTTGAATGCCTCTGGGACAAGCCCATTTATGGCAACCCTACTAGAATGGGAGCATATCTGCTGCGCAGTGCTGTGCGGCGCAGACACATTGACATTATCACATTATTATCACATTGGATTATGCCTTAAAATTCAATCCAACCTGGCTGGTAAAGTTTTGTATTTTAAGAAAAGATTTTATGAAGGCTGATGGAAAACTATTTTCTTTTTCCTCTAGTTTTACCTACAGTATAAGTACAGCTTCCACCCATTGTTACATGGCTCTGCCCCTCCATAGCATCAAAAGAAAAACAAAATTAAACCTAGTTGATAGGTATCTTACCTATAAGAGTACTTCATATCTTTTAAACTTATTGTGTGTTTTGCATGTAAATTTTTAATCTCTTAAGTAATAGTATCTATGTCAGTTAACTAAATGTACTGTAGTTGAGCACCATATTTTCTTATTGAAATGTAATGAAGTAGAAATATAAAGAATAATAATATGGATATTGCCAAGTAAAATACAAGAATCTCTCAACTGTACATTGGTTCAGTGCTGGAGTAAATGTACTTTCCAACAGGGGTAGGCGTAATGGCACTAAAATAATATGATATTTTAGGGTATTTTTGTGATGACAATATTCTTGACGGTATGACGCATTAGTAAAAAAAATATCTTATTAATAAAGAGCATAGAATTGCAACAAAATACCAAATACAGTTTTACATGTCAACCAAACAGTTCGCCTTAAAATATTCAGTAAAAACTAAAGAATTTTTTTCTCTCATTTCTTTAGTTTGTAAACAACACTCAGAGTGAGATTCAGATTCTGTATACAATATTAATAGTACAACAAAATAAAATGTACCACAAATTACACATTTAAACAGCTCCAAAATACAAAAGATGTACCCTGGGATCTACAATTCAACAGGCGATTTCCTCCTTTCAGCAAAATCCTAAATGATTGAGCTGTTTTGTTTTTTTTTTCCACCTGGACCTTTATGCTCTGCCATTTTGCCTCTAATCATCAAGCTGTAACCTGTGACAGGCTGTTATGCCATCATAACTATCACACATTCACATCTGTGTAGTGTTTTGTCAAGCCACAAGCATCACATAGGTTTGCATTACCAAAGGTTTATGACAAAGTCACCTGATGACCCAGACTCCCGTGTGCGCACGCCAATAGAGGAGAGGGAGAGATGCTGTGCTGCTGCCAGAGGAGCTGCTGAATGAATTCTCTCTGAGCGGCAAGTTGCTGAAAGAGTCTGAGAATCCAGGGCTGTTCATTAAACATGGAGGATGCCCAGGCCTAACGACGCTACCGTTTATTCCACACTACTGAAGCTGCTCCTCTTTTTGGAACCATTGCGGAGTCTGTAATAATTTCACTTTCAGCCAAGCTCATTGCAGTGCGTAACAGTCAAAATACTGCGAGTATCACAATATGAATTTTTCATATCATATTGAAAATTATACTGGTATTATTGTGTACAATGTGATATGGCACACCCCTACTTTCCACCACTGCCAGAGTTTGTGATGCTGTTTTACAGTAAGTCTGTAATCTTGATACGCTCTTGAGATATTTACATTTAAAACGTATTATCACACAAGTTTGTATGATATCCTACAAATTAGTGCCCCATGAACGATGTTAGGTCTTTAATGTAAAGCTATGAAAGTTATGAAGGTTAGGTTTAGGCAAGTAAAGTTACTGTGGTAAGGTTTAAGAAAAGGAACACGGTGACAATGTACCTTTAAATGACTCAGAGTTCACTTAAAGTTCACATTTATCCAAACAGCAGTCTCTTGGGGAAAGTCCTGTGTTTTTGACCCATCCACCAACCCAATCAGCGTACTTACTGAACTGCTCAGGGCCATTTCCCTCTTTACTTCTGTCAGTGCTATGACTATGTAGGATATATATGAATTTGGGTGCATTACTTTTTGGAGGAAAATGTATGAACAGTGCATGAGAACGGCTTATTCACTTTTTTTGGCCAAATTTTCAGAAATGTGTTCCAAAGCTTGTGTTACATATGGTTGGAATTATATCATTGTAGTATGCTCAGTTAGAAAGCTGAGCTGAGGGCTGTGTTGTCTGCCTGGGACAGATTGGGAAACGGATGTTAGGGATTTATAACAAATACAGATACAGTATTTTGCTCTGTGCTGAAGGGAATTGTTAGAGGACTTTCAGAGTGTAATGACAAAAAGCCCTAGTGGTTAGGAACCTGGCTAGACTGACATCATTACCCTACAATGCACTGGGTCACAATTGTGTACAATAGATAGACAGCTCAGAGCAGTGTGTGGGGAGCATGCACAGTGGTGATGGATGGACCCTCATACCTGGACAACAGATTTACCTTCACTTGTCCCTCCTGTCCTCCACCACCCTTCAGAAGAATTACAGCTAAGGTTTAAAGTCCCTTGTTGCTCAGTCTTGGACAGTCCACGCAGTATTTCTGAGATGCCACTGACGTATATCATTCTTTCAGCCACACTGAATGTGACTCAGGTTTTATGCTTTTCACTTTCACTTTCAAATAAAATTCATGAAATTCACAAGTTTTAACTGCATTATCCTATCTGCACTCATACACATAACCAAGACCAACTACTAGAACTAAACACTGATGTCTTGAATAGGGTTGGGACTCGTTAGGATTTTAACGATTCAGATTCCTTACCGATTCCTACATTATATTCATTATACTTGCTATACAAGTATATAATAAACACAAATGCAATCATACAAATACAAAAACGTTATTCTAACTGTTGCACTGTACAATTAGATGAAAATACACATTTGTGTGTGGTGTGTATTTCAGATTTAGAGCTTGTATCATCTCCCTGAGAATATATAACAACAAAAAGTGATTCTCTGATTTCTACAGTAACACTATTACCTCAAATTAACCACAGCAATGTAATAAAAAATACTTATATGCATTCATGCTTGGGCACTGTTATTTACGTGACAACACCTGAACATAACACACACAGACACACATTGGTTGTTTGTTTCTACCACTCCCCTCACTGGAAGCGGACCTCCAGCCGCCAGCCTCCACCTTGATTAAACACTGAAAATTAAATAAAAGAGGGAGACAGGTGTCTCCTATTTTATCTTATTTTATGAGATTTCTCCCTCTCCCCTCGCTGGAAGAGTAGGACCTGCCGCCGCCCGCTCCCGTCTCAAACACGAAGGTCTCCCTCTCCGGAGCGCCCACGGCGCATGCCCAGCCTGTTAAATAGCCTGTAACCATGACAACTGTGTGACACAAACTCAGTGCTTTAGTGATTAGATAATGTCGGGCTCGGTCGGGTTCGGACAGAAATATGCGGGCGTGCTGCACTCTAATGGAAATGCATGTGACAATCTAGGAACCGTTTGCAGGAACTGTTACACCAAATGTGATGGAACCGGTTCCGGAACCGGAACTTTGGACCTGGTTCCAAAAAAGAACCGGATCCGGATCCCAACCCTAGTCTCGAAGCAGGAGCATAGGGATTTGCAGAATATATCTGTCTTCACAGCAATGTAAATATTACTCATTATTTTAAACAATCCACTTACTCTGCTTTTCAAGGTTCAGATCAGACAAAGAAAACATCTCTGTTATGCATTATACATTTCTTGCCATTTGCAGCTGGTGCAGTGTTCATGCTGGACTAAAGTATTGTGTAATGATTAAGCTGTAAGTCTCCCCACTGTGTTGGTGGGCAGTTGTACTCCTGCAGACAATAATGCTCTTTGCATCTGGCTTCAAAGAAAGACTGCAGATTGACTACACTCACAAAAATGTCCCCCACTGGACCTGCCTTTAGAGCCAGTTATCAAATCAGACTACTGCTCATAATATGGGCTTATTCCTCATTGGTGTCATAAAATTTTTCAGAGTGAAGGGGATCTGTTTTATTCACATCTGAAACCAAACTGTCACATTGGTCTGAAGTTCATCCAAGATTATTTTAGCAGTCCTCTGTGATTGTTGACCCATAAATCCATTTGGAACTATCACTATCATTTTGTTTGTCCATCTCTGGCAACCAAAAGACATTTATTTAGATGAAGAAACACCTGAACCATATCAAATAAGTGCTGCTACATTTCAAACGTAACAAGGCATCACTGGTAATCAAGTCATCATCTGTATCACCCGCATTGCCACCTGTGTCTGCTTCACATAAAATGGCACCATCTTGTGGTTCAAATGAAATAAAATAAATATATATCAATCCAGCAAAAAAAACAAACAAAAAAAACAACAAAAACTTCTTTCGTTCAAGCTCATTTAATGGATTTATATAGAAAGAACATTCATATTTGTTTCAGTGATATATGTACTTTATACTGTTGATTTTATACATACTGTACCTTTTTTGTTGACCCATAAATCCATTTGGAACTATCACTATCATTTTGTTTGTCCATCTCTGGCAACCAAAAGACATTTATTTAGATGAAGAAACACCTGAACCATATCAAATAAGTGCTGCTACATTTCAAACGTAACAAGGCATCACTGGTAATCAAGTCATCATCTGTATCACCCGCATTGCCACCTGTGTCTGCTTCACATAAAATGGCACCATCTTGTGGTTCAAATGAAATAAAATAAATATATATCAATCCAACAAACAAAAAAAACAAACAAAAAAAAAAACAACAAAAACTTAAACCTATATGTACTTTATACTGTTGATTTTATACATACTGTACCTTTTTTAAAGGAGATTATCTTTCCCTTTTATTTATAAAAACACAGAGTAACAGGGAACAGCACAAACCCAGGGAAGATTGTCAAATCTTGGTTGTAAAAGTCAGAATTCAGTCAGTCAGTACGTACATCAGTAAAAAACCTTAATAAAAATGGTTAAAACCCAGAAAAGACAAGATGTAAAAGAAAGTGCAGCATATGGTTACTATGGCTAAAAATGCCATCATGATGAAATTTTTTGTGTGTCAGTCAATATCGATAATTATCTAAAATAGTCAAGTCATTATTACTTTCAAGTTTAATGGCTGATTTTAAGATATTTAACTCCCAACTGTGTTTTAAACTATTATTTATTGTCAGGACATGATGAAATTTGTCAAACAGCAGAACACTTTGCAAATCTGTGGTAGATTCAAAACAATTATAACAAAAAAAAAAAAAAACTTTGAAAAAAATTAAACAACAGATAGACAAAGAAATCCTAAATCTGGAGCACTTCATAGGTTTTGTACAGACTGTTTAACACATTATGTTAGTGTTTTAGGTGGCAGTGTAAACAGAATAAATAGACAAAAAAAAATCTTAACTATGGTCAGTATTTTCTGTACATGTTTGCAATGCACAATATGTATTTTTTGCCATTGCCTACTCAAAACAATAACAAAGACAATTTTTTATGACATGAAATCTATCTGACATGACTGATGCAGAAATCATGTTTACATACGTACAAAGAAATCTATAAAAGGATTTTTAACGTTACCATGTGTCATGTCATTCTAATTAAATAGCCTGTTAGTCAGTCACATTAGCTTGCTAACTTACCATTAGCATTAGATGAGACAACCACACATACAGCCACTCTAGCAAACATTATGTGGGAATTTAATTATGGGAGTAGCCCAGTGCTGTTATCTGTGATATTAAAAAAAAAAATCAAAAATAGCTTCATGAGCATGGTGAATGTTGTAATGTTTTAATGTTACCATACCCTTTTGTGGTCGGTCTTCTTCCACTACTACTTCTTTCTCTGGTTAATGGGCTTATGGGAGGTTTGATTATATGGAGGATTTGTTAAACATTTATTATATCTCTATCAAGGAAAATTAAATAGGGATAATAAGTGTCATTGTTTTATCGCCCAGTCCTAATAGTTATAAAATAAAATTGTGCGGGACACAACTGTAGGTCCCTACCATTGAGAAGTTTCTGGCACTGATTAGTGTATTGAAAAAAACTGTTGTTTCCAGGTGGAGACGTGTGTGTATCGGGTCATGACAGCGGGCCAGTGTTTGAAGAACAGCCGAGCAGTTTAATCTACCCAGAGGGCCTAATTGAAGGCAAGGTGACCCTCAGCTGTCAAGCCAGAGCCAGTCCAGCTGCATCCTACAGGTGGGTAACACCAAATAATGAACCTAGCCATTGTGACATCACCCACTGGTTTGTGGACCTTCCCATTGTGCTCAAGTTTGGCATTTTGGCCATTGCCATCTTGGATTTTTGGAGCCCAAATGACCATATTTGGATGAAAGGCTGACGATAACCCTAATGCTACCTGCTAGCTTGGTAAGCACGGTGCATTTACAGCTTTGGATAAGTATGACAGTGCTAATGCTAATGTGGGAGAAAAACAGGCTTGAAACCATTAAACAAAATGTACTTAGCGGAAAAACTGAATATCGGACTCCTTAGAAGTTTACAAGTTAGTACAACCAAACACTAAACAAGAATATTTTAGGGGACCAAAATGTTACATTTAACTTTCATGAACTGAAAACACACTGAAATAGTGACCACCCCTTTGGGTTGTTTTTTAGCCCCAGAGGTTGCCACTTGGAAACACACATACCACAAATGGTTGTTTTATCTTTTCTTATCCTGCTGTTCCATTTTATTTTGTTTTATTTCTTTTTACAGTTTTATCATGAATGCTATGATTATTTGCTTTTATGTAAAACACTTCGTGTTGCATTTTATACATGAATTGTGCTGTATAAAAATATTATTATTATTTTATTATATGATGATGATGATGATTATTATTATTATTATTATTACATTATTGTTAGCATTGTTGTTGTTGTTGTTGTTATTATACTGTGCACAGTATTTACCTAACCTGCAAACATACAATGTTGTATGTATCTTTTTCACAGGCTCACAGCAAAGACAAAAGCTTCACCACAACATCCATTCTCAGCCCCTAACTTTTTGGAACTTTAATAGTTACATTTATTAGCTCCTCTTCTTATTACTTTGCCCTGCTCTTTGTCTTGCAGATGGCTTGTGAATGGCACAGAGGTCCCATTGGGTTTGGACCTGCGCTACACCCTGGTGGCTGGTAGCCTGGTGATCAGTAGCCCTGAGTCTATTCGAGACACAGGCTCCTATCAGTGTCTGGCCATCAACCGTTGTGGCACCATCATCAGCCGAGCAGCTAACCTCAAATTTGGCTGTGAGTGAGAATGACCTTTTCATCCTTTGAGCTGCCTGAGTGGGTCACTGTGGCAGAGATAGAAGGCATTGTGGCAATTCAGAGGACTTGCTTTACACTAAGTCTATGCAAATACAATTGCTGTCCTTGTTATGGACTGTGTGTGACATTATTATTTCCATGACTTTCTGATTTTCTGACGACACCTTTGCATGTTTCTCCAGACCTCCATGACTTCCCACCAGACAGCAGGAGTCCTCAGACAGCATATGAAGGCATAGGAACTTTCCTGGCCTGCCAGCCACCTGTACATTACCCAGGTATCCGCTCTCTTTCAGGGTAACTGGAGAAGCTGCAGATATGATATGACACTGATGTGCTGGATAATTATTTCCATGATAGTTTTCTTTCACTGAGAACCAGCTGTTAGAAAAGCTGAAACAGCCTGCTGCTGACAGGGATAAGGGTCAAAAGGTGGTTCACAGGTCACAGTGTTTGAAATGAACAGAATTATGAACCTTCTTTGGGATAAGGGTGAACATAATATGATGTCGCATTTAAGCGCAAATTTTGACGGAGTCTGCTGACTGCTTGAAATCTGAGCACTGGCAGGATGCCAGTAAGTTCAACCCAGTACATCCCAACTGTTTCATTAATTAATGTGATTTGCACCAATCTGTCTCCTCTCTAGCTCTGTCCTACCGCTGGTTAATCAACGAATTTCCCAACTTCATCAAGACGGACGACGGCCGCTGGTTTGTATCGCAGGTAACAGGGAACTTGTACGTGGCCAAAGCAGAACCAAACGATACCGGAAACTACTTCTGCTTCACCACCATCAATTTGGACATCAGCACCAAGAGCACCTTCAGCAAGGCCAACCAGCTCACTGTGTTGCCTGATGGTATGAAAGCTTTGCAGCTGCATGACTCATCTATTAGCAGCCCGATCTAGCTTTAACACAGAGGTCTGGAGAAACCGTATGCATACTTACTGATGATTAAGTATGAGCAGAGGGCAGAGGGATATCTATCTAGGTTTGGGTGGTATCTATTTTTTTGTATCTTCATACCTCATTGAAATTTCAGTAAGTAAGGTACAGTATACAGTATAGTGTGCAAATTCAAAAGTGTTTAACAGTAGAAAGTGACAGTGAGCAAACCAGGTGCTAGACTTGAATTCAGCCCCCCACCTAAAAAAATCCTCCATTGAGGATGAGGGGGTTTGCGTTTGTGTGTGTTCAGCTTTATGACTCTAACCTTTACAGACTAACACAGTTCTAATTCAAGTAATGCTGCTCCCTGTGCGTCAATGCGTGTTGTGAACCAGCGTATGTAGTCGCATCTTAGTATCTTAATAATGTGCCCTTTAAGTAGGAGGAAGATACTGCACCATTGATTTAAGACCATGGGCGTCAGGGTGGTGTGGTGGTTAGCACTGTTGCCTCAAAGCAAGAGGGTTTCTGGTTCAAACCCATTCTGTGCGGAGTTTGCATGTTCTCCCTGTGCAAGTGTGGGTTTTCTCCGGGCACTCCGGCTTCCTCCCACAGTCCAAAGACATGCAGGTTGGGGACTAGGTTAATTGGTAACTCTAAATTGTCTGTAGGTGTGAATGTGATTGTGAATGGTTGTCTGTCTCTATGTGTCAGCCCTGTGATAGTCTGGCGACCTGTCTAGGGTGTACCCTGCCTCTCACCCAATGTCAGCTGGGATAGGCTGGATCATACCTCACTTTAAGATGCTACACCCCCTTTGCACAAAGATGGGTGCGAGTCCATTTAGTACTTACACAATGTGGGCACTGGCAGCAAATAGGACAACTGTGACGGTCAGAAACAAGAAATGACAGTTGCACTGCACTGTGCGCTGCTTTGTGCCTGGTGTTAAGCTAGGGCCCAATATGTTTAATAGATTTAATTGGTACCATTACATTTTAAGGTTATTGTTGGAACAAATTGAAAACTTGGCCAGGATCAGGGCAGCTTTAGAGGAAAGGTGAGGTGATCATCTAAATTAGTAGTATTCTTCCTCTGGGGATCATGGATATCCACCAAATGTCACAACTTGTACTTGATTGTATTTTTTGCACAGACTTAGAGTGTATGGTGTGGACAAAAGCATCATGTTTTTATTTTAACAGGCAGTACTAGAGAGCTTAGTCCAATAGGGGATGTCAGCCTGGTATGGGAACCTCACTGTAAAACTGAAAACTAAGCTTGCTCGTCTGGTGCACACGGCCATGAGGGTTATGGGAAGTAGGGACTATCGGACCTTGCAGTCCATTTATGAGCAAACTGTTTTTAGGCAAGCCCAGGGGATAGTGACTGATCCATCCCATATTCTTCATTTAGAATATGACCTCCTACCCTCGGGCAGACGATATAGAGTCCCTAACTGCAAACTCAACCGTTTTAAGAATTAATTTGTTCCAACCTCTATCAAACTCTTAAATAATTCTGCTTGAGGCCGAAGATTGTGCAATAATTTTTATAGTGCTTTTATTATGGTGATCTTTTAGCATGTGTTATGTATGTCACGGCTGAAAACCATGACTCTCCGACCTCCGAAAGTCAACAGGTGTTGTACTCCACATTCCTGGACAACGGCCGTGCTAGGGTGCCCTCCACGAAACCAGAGCAAGTAAACCCAGCTGGTAACGCTACATCTCTGAGGCTTGTACACCTAGCAATTATGATACTACCAGCGGGTGATGTGGAGGTGAATCCGGGCCCACAGCCCTTGGATGCTAACAGCTCAGCTAGCCTCTCTACAGGGCGAGCTCTGCCCCCACTGCAAGCACAACAATCACAGTGGCAAACCTGGCTACCGCAGCTGGCACAACAACTACAGCTAAACCGGCTAACTTGGCAACCGCAGCTAACACCGAGTACACTGTCGGCTTACCAACTGACAGCTCCTATCTTTGCGGGAACCGGCGCAGTGGAGTCGCGTGGACAGCGGGGGGCCCAGCAGCTGCGGGCCTGCATTGACCTGGTCTCTCTGGATGTCAGTTCGGCGGCGGCTCACCTGGTGGAGCCGCGACAACGGCATGAAGCCCAGTGGCTGGTGGCCATCTCCAACCCGGTCCCTCCGGATGTCAGTGCAGCGGCGGTTCATCCGACGGAGCCGAGCCAACTGCTTGAAACCCAGCGGCTGGCGACCAACACCGGCCCGGTCTCTCCGGGTGTCTGCGTGGCGCCGGTTCATCCAGCGGAGCCGCGCCGAGGGCTAGACGTCCAGCAGCTGGAGGACAACACCAACCCTGCTTATCAGGAGGCCGGTATCATCAGCGTAGCAGTAGTCCCCTCAATGGGACTAAACTCAACTAGATCTGTTAAGACTGTTGTGAAGCGAGACATATGTGGGTCAAAAACTGTAACTGAAAAACAAGAAGCTACTAAAATGTTTCAGACAGTCAATCATGCTAAGGTTTTATGGGACCCAATGGTAAAGCCAAAAGGCATTTTTGGAGGTCATCTCAACATAAGGAGCGTTGTTTCTCAAACAGAACAGCTTCAACAACTGTTGACCAACTCAAACCTTGATTACCTGTGTCTGTCAGAAACCTGGTTAACCCCATCAACCCCATCAACTGTTTTTAATGTACCTGGCTATAGTATCTATCTACAAGACAGAAAAAACTGCAAGGGGGATTGGTCATGATCTATGTGAAAGAAGGTTATCAGTGTACACAAATTGACATCCCTGAAATGTGCTGGGGTTAAGATTACTTTATCCCCAGAAATGTGTTTTGTTGTGATTGCGATCTATCGACCTCCATCTTCTAAGGACACATTCTTTGATTATCTATCAGATGTACTCAGACAGTATGGCAACAAAGAACTACTTGTTATGGGGGACTTTAATCTGAATTGGCTTTGTAAAACCCGGAGGAAAAAATTAAAGGACATCACCAACAAGATCAACATGACTCAGATGATAAGCAGTCCAACCAGAATAACTAGTTCCTCCGAAACCCTACTGGACCTGATGTTTATACAACTTGATCACTGGCATGTCTGATCATAACCTCATGTTGGTAACTCGTAAACTATCAAAAATGCGATACAAAAATCAAAGTCTGTGGAAAGAGGAAAATACACCTCGTCTATACCAAAGAAAAACACAGAACCATTTGAAAACGAATTAAGGCATGTTAATTGGGATGAAATAACTTCTGATATAAACTGTGAACAGGCATGTGACAACCTAATGGCAACAATTAAACGGATTACCTTAAAATATACAACAACTGTGCAATGCAAACACAAGGTAAAACAAGAGCTACCATGGCTACATGACACACTCTGGAACCTCAAGAAAAAAAGGGACTCAGCCCTTAAAAAATTCCTAAAATCTGGTCTAAGTACAGATCGCCTGATCTTCAAAAGCCTCAGAAACAAAGTCACAATGCAACTTCGGAAAGCAAAAGCAAACTTTTTCTTGGAGATAATTAAAGATGCAAAGGGAACAATAAAAAGCTTTGGAAAAGTATTGACAAACTCACAGGAAAGGAATGTTCAAAGAGTGAAGTCATGCAGCTTAAACTAAATGGTACACATATCTCAGACAGCCTAGATATAGCCAGCAATTTTAATGACTATTTTATTATGTCCGTTCAGGAACTGAGTCACAACTTCTCACTAATCTACCCTGATCAGATCATAATAAACCATGAAAGGGATCTAAACCTTCAGCCCACAGATGAGGCAAAGCTAAAATCCTTTCATCTCTGTCAAGCTCCAGAACTAAGGATATTCATGGACTAGACACTGTCTTCCTCAAAAAGACAACCTGACCACCCCAATAACAAAGTTGATAAATCAATCTATCCAGGAAGGCACCTTTCCTAGTGCTCTGAAATCAGCTATTGTAACTCCCATATACAAATCAGGAGATAAACAAGAAATTAGCAATTATAGGCCTATCAGTATACTCCCTGTCCTGTCAAAAGCTGTGGAAAAGGTGGTGGCGGAACAGCTGATAGAACATCTTGAGTCTGAAGACCTGCTGCATCCCATGCAGTTCACCTTCAGGAAAAATCACTCAACCGAAACGGCATGCTGCCACTTTCTTGAAACTATCAAACTGAATCTTGACAAAGGTGGGGTGGTAGGGGCAGTTTTCTTAGATCTGCGCAAAGCCTTTGATACGGTTAATCATTCAGTTCTCCTCTCAAAGCTGACACAGTGTAAATTGTCCATGAATACCCTGACCTGGCTAAAATCATACATTTCTGGTCACTCCCAGTGTGTGCGTATAAATGGTCTCATATCGCCTACAAGAGCTTGCACAGTAGGGGTGCCACAAGGTTCGATTCTAGGCCCACTACTGTTCACTCTGTACATAAACGACCTCCCGTTGGTCTGTGATATAAACATACAAATGTACGCGGACGATACGCTTATCCACACGCATGGGAGGGATGCAGACCAAGTGGCTGCCAAGTTAACAGTCGCCATGGAGAAAGTCTCTAAGTGGCTAAATGAATCATGTCTCACTTTAAATGTTAAGAAAACAGCAACCATGTTTTTCACCAACAAACAAAAGCACAAGGACTATCCCTACATAACTGTAAATGGAGAAAAAATAACTAATGTAACTGAATTTAAATACCTGGGTATCATTTTGGATTCCACTCTCAGTTTTAAAAAACACATAAAACAGGTGAGCCACACTCTGAAATACAGCCTTGCAAATTTCAGATGTATCAGAAATTCACTTACGATGGAAGCAGCCAAAACCTTTTTTAATGCCATGATTATGTCACATTTTAACTACTGTATCTCATGCTGGTCCCAAGCTAACAAGACAACCCTGAAGCCCCTTGAGTCACTGTACAAGCAAGCTCTTAAAATTTTGGATAAGAAAACACGACAGTATCATCATTGCCACATACTCAACAAACATAAGATGCTAAACTTTGATAACATGATTATGTATGCAGATGTTCATCTGGTTTTTAAAATCATTCACAACACTGCACCTCCACTCCTCAAGCCCTTTGTTCAGCTGACCTCTGAACAAATGAGCAGGGTATCGAGAAGTACCTCTAGGTGGCAGTGTTGTATTCCCAAACGTAAAGCTGCTTTTGCACAAACAGCTTTCTCGTATAAAGCTATAAAGGAATGGAATAATCTTCCAACAGATTTGAAAATCTGTGCTAAGTATGAAGCCTTCTGTGGAGAAGCAAGAAAAATGATTTTAAGTAACCAAACCTGACAGCATTGAGTAGGTACTCTGCTGTCGAGGTATGCTGTGCTGTTTTCTTTTTCTTTTCATAAGCGGTCGATCGAGTTACTGTTCCATTGCATATTGGTATAGTTACCCTGTATGTGTCTCCTATTTTAGTGTGTAGATCTATTGCTTATATGACCTATGATTATTTTGTGTTCATCTTGCACCATGCACTTTATGTAGTAGATTAATCGCCATTTAACACCTGTGAATATCCTGTTCTCATTTTGCACTATGTACTTTATGTACAGATTACATGAAGACCAAATGAGACATGTGGGTGTTCTGTCTGCCTCACTGCACTGTGCGCTCTGTATGGGCATGTGCACCTTGTATGACTGTTTTCTGGAACTGTGAGGACTCGCACTTCGGACGCTGTGTGTGCGTTGTCCCATGGATTTCAATGCACTCTATTTTCTTGTACCGTTTCAGTCTGTCTTTTTATATGTCTCTTTGAAATATTTTAATTTTTCTCTTGTTATTTATTGTTTTGCCTGCCTCAGGGACTGCAGATGGAAACTAGCTAAAAAGCTATAATCTGGTGCAGTGCATCTTTACTCTGTCCAATGTTCTCTGTACATGGTCCCTGATAAAAAAAAATAAACGAATTTAAAAAAAAAAATCTATGGCGTATGTATGTGTTATGTGTAATGTTATGGGAATACTGTTATGTAATTGTTGTTGGGAGGGTATGGCTGTTGATGTATTGTTTGTTGTCATTGTGGCTGTCAAGGCATTTATGGCGCGGTTGCTGAGTCCAAGACAAATTTCCCTTAGTGGGACAATAAAGTATATCGTATCGTATTGTAACTGTCCAGAACAAAACAAAGGCTAACATTACTAACAAGACAAATTTTTCTGTTGTACTGTGTATGTGAATAGCATGTGTGTAACATAAATATACAGTGAAGTAGACAGTGCAAATGTCCCATCCTATCAAAGATAAGATAAGAGGTGCACAATCTGGATGGGATTTAATCTGAATATATTCATCTGTATTTCATTTCAGCCAATCCCAGAAAGTCAGCTCCGAGCATCAAAGTGCGCTTCCCAGCAGAAACCTATGCCCTAGCAGGACACACCACTCAGTTAGAGTGCTTTGCCTATGGAAAGTAAGTTTCCAACTCTGAAATCACTGCGTAATGTTTCTGCAACGGCTTTGGCTTGAGAGGCTGTGACCTGTGCAGCTTTTCACTTGTCTGAATGTTTTTCCTCACACTTCTTAAATTTGCCTGACTCTCGCTCATTCTTTGTGCTGTTTCATTTTGAAACCACCATTGTTCCTCCGCCCTGCGATAGTCTGTCAACCTGTCCGGGGTGTACCCTGCCACTGTCAGCTGGGATAGGTTCCAGCCCCGCCGCAACCCTCAAGAGGTTACAGAAATGAATGAATTCCTCTTCCTTTGCTTCACCTCCTAACCTTCGCTCTTTTCTCTCTCTTATAGTCCAGTCCCAAAACTGCGATGGAGGAAGGTGGATGGCTTGATGCCGTCCAAGGCAGGCTTAAGTGCTGAGAGTCCCACCCTCATCCTGCCAGAACTCTCCTTCGATGATGAGGGTGTTTACGAGTGTGAGGCCTACAACTCAGAGGGAAGCGACACATACCAGGGACGCATCAACGTGCAAGGTAAGGAAAACATATTGTGTGAGCATTTGTTTGGATTGCAACAAAGCATGTTAAGTAATTTGATGTTTTATAGCCCCTTTCAGACTTGCATCCCTTTACTGTACTTTTTATCTTAACATGTCGGTCTTATAAATACACTTTGACATAAAAGTCACAAGGGCAATGTTGTGAGGTCAGACCTGGGAACGTTTTCTCATCACTTTCGAAACGGCACAGTTCTGAGCTGAATGCCGTCGGATTAATGAAAAGGCTGCAGCAGCACAAGGTAAGGCATGCAGAGAGGGAGAGTGATTGAATGTTTTGCATCACCTTCTCAGGATACATCCAAACTAATACATTTTTGTTTTAAAACAAATAATCATAATAATGCTACGTTTATGCCAAGCATCCACTGATGATATGCTGAGTACTACGCTAAAATATGTTGTGATATATTGTGATTTATTACCTTTTGTTCCAACTGTAAATTATTTTCCCAAAGCAAAACTTTGTCAACATCAGTTTTATCTCATAAGATAAAGTTTTCAGTCTGAGTTTAATTATTTTTATTGCAGCAAAATGTGATGCAAAGCATACAGACTGACCAACATAGCATACACCTGACAAACTGAACTGTGGGCAGATTTAATTCCCTTTACTAGGCCAGATTAAACAGGTGAGCAAAACACTGCACATGCAGGTATCCCGCTAACTGAATGGCAACACTTGTGTTAGAAGCGTTGTCTGCTACAGTGACAAGGTTTTTATGGGCAATCTTCCATCCTTGTGCTGCATTTGGCAGGAGGTCTGTGTGACTTTCGTGTACTGCTCTAGTTTGGAAAACGTGAGACAGCAGTCACCAGTCCTCTGTGAAATAATCGGCTGTTATTGTCACATATGAATCCTCTGACCTTAAAGTCCAGGTGTCACAAGTTAATGCCACACTTCCTGCTTCACTCAAAGGTTCCTCAACTTTATGCTTCACTTCTCCGTAGAGCTTGGGTATGGCTGTGTCGGTGAAAAGAAATCTCTGGTCTTATCTTTCACCATCTCTGTAGTATTTTAAGTAACTAAGCAACCAAACAAAGTAGATAATCTGCTTCCTGTTTAAAGTGGGACATGCATGCCCAATGTAGGTGATTGGTCATGTGATATGTTTTTCAGGCATGTTAATATGGACAGAAATTATTTCTGAAACGATGTAAAAACGCTTAGAGAGATCATTTTCATTATAAAAATGCCATTTTAAAATAAAAATGTAGTGTGGACGTGGCCTTAAATTACTGTCATTCATTATTTATTATCTAAATTTTTATCTCTCATGCAAAAAATCAGTATATTAATACACTCTGAAAAACATCAATCTTCTCCTATCAGATTAGTCTACAAAAACTATTTTCCCTCAGTGCAATGAAGCAAAAGACGTTGAAAAACAATAATTATCTGACTAACATTCTTTAAATGAATTTTCAGTGTTCATTTATGCCAATTGCTTGAATGTGTAATTGAATTCCCAGCAACACTCTTTACATACAGCATGTGAGCAAACAGACATGAATGGCCCCATGCCCTGACTAATATTATAAAACAAGCAGCAGAATTGGTTGTCAAAGTTAAATGTTTGAGTAGTTTCACTGTTTGTCCCTCAAGCTTACAATGGTTATTAAGGGTTCAGTGGGAAAATATGTTTTAAAATCCATCAGTGATACAGTAAGTGAGAAAACAAAACACTCCCTCCTCGGTATCATGACTTTTAACTCACCACTGTTTTCTCTCTTTCCCTGTACCTCACTTTCTCATGCACCAGGTGTGAAATATTGCGTAAGCATAAGGAACATTAATGTAAAAGTCACCTCCATCTAAATGTCAAGAACCCATCACTGATTGAGCCTGCATTGTAACGTATTCAGTGTCTGAAAAGGGCAAAATATCTTGTTGCTGTGCACCTTTAGTTCACTCTGTAATGCATTCCTGTTTATTGTCTGTCTCTGTTATTTCTGTTCTTTTTCTCTCCTGTTTCTTCTCCAAACCTTCAGCTCAGCCAGAGTGGTTACAGGTGATGAGCGACTCAGAGGTGGAGATCAGTTCAGAGCTTCTTTGGAGCTGTGTTGCTGCTGGTAAACCCCGGCCCTCCATACGCTGGCTACGCAATGCACAGCCACTCAGCACACAGGTAAAACACACAGCATACTGCTTTAGTGTTCAGGTGTTTTTGAAAATAGATATTTCCCCCTCTGTTTAAAAAAAGAAAAAGTTCTGTCTATATCACTTTGTTTTACAAAATATCTCCATGCACACAGAATGCAAAGACAACTCCAAATGCTCAGCAGTGTTAGCTCTCTGCAACAGTCTCCTCTTGTCACTCAGGTAGTAAAGTGTACAGGCTAACATTCCGTTTTTTCACAATACCCACTGGAGATCTCTTCACCTTCTCCTTCGATATAAGGATGAAGGAGCTCACTCAAAGATAAGAATGATACTCTGGGCATGCAAAAGTTTTCCTTCCACTCCTCACTGACAACAATTCTGCTCAAAAAAGTTGTCCCAAGATCTGCTGGTACTGATCTAAAACTGTCGTTTCTGTCAGACATTAACCCTCTGGATGCTGAGGTGGAGCAGATAAGATTAAGTGCAGCGGTCCGCCATTGTTGTTATTGTTTCTGGCGCAGTGTCATTACAAACAGCAACAACTGGCATGCATGAATTGAGGATTGCTCTGTTTTACATGTCCACATGTCCACTTTGTTTGATTAATTTGAGCACTGTGTACTGTACCCAGGTATGCTACATTAATCTGTATTCGAATCCGCTCAAAAAAGTGGTCTTGATAAAAGACCATGCATGTTCAGTATGCAACAGGTGTGCACACCAACTGTACCAAAACACAAAAATGGAGTGCTATTTACCACGACTACGAGGAGTTTTTAACCAGTTATGAAACAGTCTCAATTTAATACTGATGCTTCTATAGACAGACCCAGTTTCGGCTTTGCAGGCACCTATGATCTGCTGTCGGAGCCCAACAGAGCTTCGCCGCGCTGCTCCGGGTCCCAGCCGATGACAGTGCCCATGGCAGCAGTATCCATCTGCATCATTTCTACATTGTAGCACAACAAAATGTCACAAAGATGACAAAGCAAGTCTTCTCGAGCAAGAAACAACATTACTAATGTGAAAGCTGAGCGGTGGGGGAGTGGAGAGGATGGCAATCAAACTTGCCTTTGAAAGATGTTTTCAAAAATCTCTGTTGTAATGATCTAAAACTCTGTTTGTTTGTGGATGAGAGGCCAAAACAGAGAGAAAAATATCAGTTTTCCAAAATGTCACTAGTCCCATGTGAATCTGCCCTTTCAGAAAGAATTACTAAAGAAAATTGGAAATGTTTTCATGGATGGGCACAACTTCACTTTGATTCACTGTGAATAGGAGTTCTCCCCTTTATTGGGTAGAATAGGACTTGTTGTGACATTTTTCTTCCTGTACACCATAGCACACAAATGCTTCATTTTTCAGCTCACACATCATTTTTTTACCTCTTCACTCTCTTCCTTTTCTGTCCCTTTTTATTTACCTCCCTCATTACCTTTTTCTCCGATGCCCCCAGGACCGGGTGGAGGTGAACGGGGCTCGTCTTAAGATCAGTAACCTGGCCCTGGAGGATTCTGGGATGTACCAGTGCGTGGCTGAGAACAAACATGGCACCATCTACTCAACTGCCGAGCTCAGAGTCCAAGGTAGAAAAGAAGTATTGTCTCTATTTCCCTCATTTGAAATTACATTCATTACACTGTTTTTATTATTATTACTGTAAAAAGATCTTAATTTCCAAAATAACACTTCTCACATACTACTGAGACACAAGTATTAAACATTCAGACCTACATCATTAAAGAAACACAAACACATTTGTACACAAAGTGTTGTGTACAAATCATACTGTACCACTCACTTGCCTCACATTAACTGCATTCTAACCATCTTTCACTATTTCTTTATTTCTCATAATCATCCTTTTTCCATCCTCTTCCCTACTGCATCTCTTCCATTACGCTCCTTGTATTCTCCTCTCTGTGCTGTTGTTGTTACTCCATCCTGCCTCCTGTCCTTCCAGTTCAGGCTCCAGACTTCAGGTTGAATCCAGTAAGGAGACTGATCCCAGCAGCCAGAGGGGGGCAGGTGATGATCGAGTGTCGCCCTCGAGCTGCCCCGAAGCCCAGCCTGTTCTGGAGCCGTGGGACTGAGCTGCTCATCAACAGTAGCAGGTAATACAGAATCAGTCTGATTTCCATACTTAGTACAGTGCTTTGCCTCATGTTTTAAAACCTTTTTGCTATATTTATATATCTCTCATTTCCCTCCCATGGATATTTTATGGGATGGCTTTTTCTGTGATTTCAGAGTTCAGGTACTTCCTGTGTTGCAAAATAAAGAATTAACACGCCATATACATGAAATGGAGAAACTATGCTATACTGCAGGCTGAAGGTGGATTTATAGTTGTGCGCCAGCTCTACGCAGAGTCTACAGTGTGGCCTACACATGTGGCCATTTTGAGCATTTATACTTGTGTGGTGGCGTTTCAGTGTCACTCTGCAGTTACACCTCGAAAACACTAGTTGGCGGAGGGGTTTCTGTGAAGTGCTGTAAAGTTTAGTTGATTGAAAACACACCCAAAACATGGCTTCAGTGACAATTTCAAACACAAGTACACAAATCGACTCAGTAGTAACTTTATTCTGGTGACTGGGCTGTTAAAGGGATACTTTACAGATTTTCAACCAGAGCTGTGTCGCCGTATTGTAGGGAATGTGTGCAATTGAACAGTGTTAAAGTCCCCCCCGTGCCACCAGTTGCCCATCTGGCAACCAGAATCTGCCTGATGATGCGAAACACATCACAGTGACACTGATTGAAAACCTACCACGTGTCCCTTTAAGTACCTGCCAGTACCAGTTTCAACAGCTACACATGTTGCCTAAAGAAGCCACAGCTTTCCTTGAATGGTTTTCTGTACGTTATATTATTATTATTGTGTGTTAGTGTTTTGTTTAAGATTTTTAGAGCCAAAAGCCATCAGTTAACTTACTCATCCAAGCTACTGGTCCACTAGATTGATTTAAAATATCTCTAGTATACAAATCGGTTTCACACAGAGTCTTTACTTCCTATCTGTAGATTGTACGACTCCATTTATGTGATCCTCAACTAAAATCTGCAATGTTTCTAAATGTGTGTTTTGCAAGAAATAGGTAAAGTCTCATAAAGCAGTTCACTTCTTTTAGTAGAAATGAGACTGATGGCATAAGTCATCATTATTACACACAGACACAGACACAAACACACATGCACTTGCGCACGCACGCACACACACACACACACACACACACACATTCACTGCTGCTGAGTGTACCAGTGATTAAACTATGATGAGAATGTTTCTAACAGAATTTCACATTACTGAATGTTGCTATGTATACTGTATATATAATTTACTCATATACTGTTGCAGTAGATGCTACATTCTCTTGATAGTGAGGGTCATTGCCGCAGTCTGACCCTGCTCCAGGCAAAATCACACCTGTCCACTCTTGCAACTTCAAGCAATAAACAAGAGAAGCTACCATAATGTCATCTGCAGAGTGAGCAAGCCCCCACAATCTGGGAGACGCAGCTCATTAAAAAACAACCTTTAACTCATATCAACTGTTGAAAGATTAAAACAGAAAAAACCCAGAGATGTCTAATTGGAGGTGAGATCAAAAGCGACTTCCCGCAGTTGTGTGTGTATGTATCAGAGGATTTATTGCTGTTGATTTCATCAGATTCTGTCACAGCTGCATGGAAAGTCTGTAACCACCTGAGTGTTGGTGTGTGTCATATTGATTCAAAGGTAAAAACATCAAAGTTTAGGCTAAACACACAATAAAGAGTAGAGAATGCATCATATCAGAGTTAAAGTCTTTCAGTGGAAAGGTTTTTCAGTCCCTTGTCAGTGTCATATTAATGTTGGTCTAACTGCGAATTCATCATTGTCTATATGCTTAGTGGTCGGCAAACTCTCTTCTCTGTGTCAGATGTTTGACAGCCTTTTAAGGATTAAAAGGCTGTCAAAGTAGTGAAGATTAGATTGCTTATTTAAAATTTCAGATGAATTTAGGAAGCAATCAATCAATTACCCATTTAGTTGAAATCTTCAGTCAGTGTGATTGACAGCATCTAATGGATCAGCCATCCTCCTTTAGTCCAAACACATCAGTCATTCAGTGTTAAAGCAGTAGAGTGGGTGGTACCTGTCAGTCATTTGAAGCTTTAAACAATCAAGCTAACATGAGCACTGTGCATGTATGTCTGTCTGTAGCATGTAAGTAATACTTATTTCCACAGTTTAAAGTTATGAGTGAATATGAGAGATGTCTGCCAGGTAGCCTCAGTCTAATTCAACTCCTGATTGTTTTTGAATTCCACCCAGTAATGACGGGAAACTGTGTGTTCAGCCAGCCTGAGTCTTGTAGTCTACAATCCCTATCTGTTCTGATGATGTACTCACCAAAGGCACTGCTGAGATGTGAGGACACAGCTTTACAACAATCTGATTTGGCCAAAACATCTGAGCCAATTGTTTGGCAGTGAAAGTGACACAAAAAGCTGCACTCTAATTGAAAACTGCACTGTGTGAAATGTCCAGTTTGGTTGGGATCTGGTGACTGAAGCCCCTTTCACACATGCAGTGTAAGCCTGGACTTAAATAGACATGACCCAGAGGAGCAGTATGTGAGAACACCGATACTATTGTTGTGATGCCTATAATGTTTATGTTCTGTAATGACATTTGAAGAAACAGATTGTTATGTCATGTTGGATTACACGAGAGTTGTTTCAGATATTTTGTCCGTCTCCTTGCATGCACTGAGTTGGTAGCAGTGCTGTAGTCAGCCAGCTGCGGGTGCTCTTTATTCTCTGTATGCTTGTGTCTTCTTAGAGTCACAGTAACTCCAGACGGCATCTTATGGATCCACAACATCAGCAGGGCAGACGAAGGGAAGTACACCTGCTTTGCTGAAAACTACCTGGGCAAAGCTAACAGCACTGGACACCTGTCTGTCAGAGGTACACACACACACACACACACACACACACACATACATTAGGGCTCTCATAAGACCGCCCTTTTAAATGCTCAGCAGACATTTTTACCCGTCATAACAAGAAATAGCAGGTGAAACTAATTTTGTTAACGATGGCTCAGTTCCACTGAGTGTCCCAGAGAGCCACAACAGTAGCCGGTATGCACAATATTAGGATGTTATCAACTGTAGTTGTGCTTTTCCTGAGGAACATGCCAAAATGTGAGCTGTGAAAAACGTCTGTCAATAGGATGTGAAAACCAGCCTCATTATTTCACAGTCACCTGTCAGGATCATCAACTCTCTCTTCATTTTGGAGGATTTTCTTCTTTCTTTTAGGATTTTAAAACATGTGGTACTTATTAAGAAAATTCACACCCCTGCCATTCGTTTGAATCTGAATTAGCTTTAATTTTTGCCCATTCAGATGCAACTAAGATCACGTTGGCTCCTTCTAACGCTGATATCAATCAAGGGGAGAATGTGACACTGCAGTGTCACGCCTCCCACGACCCCACCATGGACCTGACCTTCACCTGGGCCCTCAACGGGGTCCTGCTGGACCTGGAGGACACAGCGGGGCCGTACCACCGGGTGGAGGGGGTGAGTCCTCTGATGCATGCTTGAGAGAATGTGGTGTGGATGATACTTGTGTATAGAACCTGCAGAACAGTTCTACTGCATGAAGGTTAAACATGCACTGTGTTTGTTTAAATATTGCTTGGGGGATTTAGTCGTTTTGTGAGGTAGTGTAGGGGAATCGTGGACATCACTGATAACTGAGGCTGTGATGGGCTCTGATTAGGTTCATTCAGGATTCAAAACATCAAACAACCAATAAGACCATTAGCAGAATCCACCTGAGCTTTGAGGTTGTTAGTGTCAGTAATTCTCATGAAAAAAATCCAGCTGCGTCTGTGATCAAAGGTTTTCTATCTGGCTTTCCTGAAGAGGATAAACACAGTTTTTTTGTGATTTTATGTTTCCACTGGCCTTTTACTCTCACCACCAAAGTCTGAAAACTTGAGTTGTGTTTGTTCTGAAAGTAACTCAGCGTTTCTGATTTGAATAATTTCATTCAGACCACTACAAAGGTTGGCCATAATTCACTATATAGTGTATTTAAAGCTAAGGGCCTTTTCACATCTGATAGTCCACACCAAGATTCACATATTTGTTACAATGTATACATTTGATCCAGTTAGTTTTGGTTTCACATCCCAATTATGCGAGCACACTAAAGAGCCATTCATGACATACCTGTGTCCTGTAGTCAACACCTATGTGAGCCTAGTCTCCCTATAGTTGACATTAATTGATTAGTAGATAGGCTCTCCTGTCCTCTTGTGTCTCCTTTGTCTCATCCTCTCAGAAAATAACTGAAAAGTGCTGTAGTTTTTGCAACCCCTCATGTAGTCCCCTCCTTCTCTTCCCATGTGCTACTGGAGCTCATTATGTTGTGTTGTCCACAGACAAACTGAAAATGTAAATGTAATGGAGACGGTTACTGAATGAATTACTGGTTCTACATCCATAATATTACTGTCAGTCAGTAGTTGTTAGTCACTCATTTCAATATGGCTGCTGTGCCCCTCCATCTTTTCCTGAACAGAAGTCCTTTATCAACACACACGCACACTGTGTACAGTCATTGAAACCTGCAATTGTTTAAGTAAGAAAGCAAGTGTTCTTCTAATAGTTTGTAAAGTAAATCAGAGGCTGCAGACCAGAGTTGAACTTTTTTTTGTTTTCACAGAAGCAGGCAGAACTGACCCTACAAACCCCTGACTACATTTACTGTGGGGAAAAATGACATTATTTGTATTTTTAGAAATAAAGAATGTATGTTAAGATGTGTGACTTTTAAATTTGACTGCATGGTTAGTTGTTGCATTGACCTTAACCAGCCTTCAGTCATAGTAGCAATAAAGCAGTCAAAAGTTATTATTTTGAGTTTTCAGAGTCAGAGTTGGTGAGTGTATGTGGTTTGTCTAAGTGTTGTAGCTGTAGGTAGCTATTCAAGATGGCAGACTTTTTCATGCATGTGTGACTTACATCGACGCATGACTCATGTCATGTTTAGACAAGGGTGCATGTAAGAACACACAAAGATAAAATGGCTGACAACAGAGATAACTACAAAGATGGTGACCAAATCAAAGATGACCTCAGAGGGAGGTCCTCTGAACACGTGGTTGGTCAGAAGAGCAATAGGAACTTATGAAGTTGGAACTTTGAGTTCCCTCTCAGGATGTAGTTATGTTGAAAGCCAAATTAGATGAATATGTGTGTGTCATCTTTGTTGTGTAAAGGTGCAAGGGTAATAAATGGGATGTTTAGTTGCATGCAAGACCCTGGGTCTGTGTGAAGCATTAGCAAACTAACATCAACTTAGCTTTGGCAAAACTAACAACCCAATAACCTGACAACAATGAGATCAACAATTTGTTGAAAAACATCAGATCAGTCTTGCTTAGCTTGTGCTGTTGTGTTAGTGCTGTGCCCAGTTGTTACGTTACCAGTCTAAGAAAGTAGGGAAGAGTAGGTTTATTGTGCTAGTTGTTAGCTGGTGGTCCTGTCTGCCGTGGATAAGCCTGGGTTAGAAGAGTTGTGGTTGCAGTGCAGTCTTTTCTGTGCTGTCTTTCAGTGGTACAGATCAGAGGAATCTGGCTGCTCTGTGTGTCCTTAGAAAGTTAGCAGTTCAGCGCAAACTCAGCTTTGTTCTCCTTTGCTTGGAAAGTTAGCTTGCAAACTTTGTGTGTGCTTGGAGCACTGACTTGTCTGGTCTCTTCTTCACTTAAGAAAATGTTTCTGTGTCTCTGTGCATGTGTCTGTCTATTGACAGACCCATTTACAGAGTTAGGCTGCAGCTCCTGCTGGGAGCTCGGGTAAGATAAGGTGGGGGAATAGTGTAGCAGTTCCAGCTGCACAACCCTAACTCAGAGTCCTGCACAGGTCCATTTTTTAAAACCTGCACCCGCCTGTTCACATAATGCTCAGTACCAGGACTGATCCGTTACTCATCATTATGTTTAAGTCAAAGCCACCCACCCACACCCGTTCATAAAAGTCTTGTGATCTAACATGCACCCATGATCAAACACGCACAGCCTACAGTCACTCACATTAAGATGGGTTCTCTGTTCTTGGATTACCAGTCAGTGAAGAAAAAGTCTCTTTCACTGGCTACGCTTAATGCCAGGATGGCAAAAACATTCTGCACAATCACTGCCAGGTTAGGAAACATGTTAACATGCTCCCTCCACCACCATAAAACCTCAGACCTTGAGTGTCTTGAACTCGATGTAGGCTGTCACCTCATCCTCAAGCTGCAGATCTATCACTGGAGTCCTCTGTGACAAATATGACGACAGGGACAAAGGTTCAACTTGTGTCATTGACTTTCAGCTGTGCCCATACCCCTAAATTAATATATATACATATTTTTGCCAGTTACACAGCTTTTTAACCAATGGGTACCCAACCTGGGACAGGACTCTGCCCTACCTTGCTGGGGTCCCAGGAGAAAAAGAGAGAAGAACAGCAGATTCTTCTTTTTGTTAGCTTGATGACATCACAGGGTCATGTGCCACAGTGATTAATGGTGATTGATTGGGCAAGTTTTCACATGAAGGTGTGAAAAAACAAAGTGGGAAAATGAGTTTTTGAATTAATTTGTCCATCCATAATCTGAACATCAAAAAAAGGCTCCATCTCAAGTGGTCTTAATTTAAAGGGAATGCTAGTTTACACAAATTTAAAAAAAAATAATCTGTGGACTCCAAACATTTTTCCTACGCCAGCAAAATCAAAATGAGCAATGCATTAGACCATATCTCAGTTCTTCTGACTTAAA
The DNA here is from genome assembly GCF_011397635.1 of Epinephelus fuscoguttatus. Lineage (NCBI taxonomy): Eukaryota > Metazoa > Chordata > Actinopteri > Perciformes > Serranidae > Epinephelus > Epinephelus fuscoguttatus. The sequence continues at coordinate 46,302,915 of NC_064752.1, forward strand.
CATCTGGCTCTGATTACACTCACAATACTTGTTAGTTTGTTGATAATTGATTTGATCAAGATTTGTTCCATCCATCGTTTACTGAACAGCTCTACATTTCTCTTCAAGTCCAAATAAAATGCAGTGTAGTCTAGTGTGGTAGAGGCTGTTGTCCTCATCACCAAGGGTTGCACTTGTTTATTAATATGCTAATATGGTTTCACCTGTATCTGGTGCCGAAATAAATGCTGTTACACTGACACCAAAGTTTGGAGGGACATGTCCGACACAGACAGGTTTCCCAGTGTCCTCTTAAACAGAGAGACAAAATGGACCACACCATTGTGTGCAAGATACTTTCTAACTATAATTAGTTTCTTTCAGGACAGCGAGTTGAGCATTTCACAGTACCTGAGCACAGAGCCTGGCAGAAATAAGCTCCTAAATGAGATTAACTATCCATTTCATGTCCCGGCTCCTTCATGTCTAAACGTTTAATGAATGTTGATGTAATAAGTTGCTGCTGTTAGCTACCTGTGTGTCTAGCTGAAAATGAGCTCCTATAATCTTCCTCTCGGTACAATGTTCATCTGCAGCATGCAGCTCATGTTTATGTGTCTGTTGAACTCCTGACTAACACAGAGTTTCACTCATTTGCCATGTTCTCTCTCTTGCTCTGTCTGTGCCCTTTCAGAAGGAAAACATTGGTGACCTGTTGATTGTGAACGCTCATCTGAGTCAAGCAGGGATGTACACCTGCACAGCTCAGACTGTGGTGGACAGCGCCTCAGCTTCAGCTAAACTGGTGGTTCGAGGTAAGAAGCATCAGAGCTGTCTTGTCATGTCATTTATCAAAGATCACTCCATTTACTGTGGCCCGTGTCCACATAGCATTTTTTTTTTCTTTCAGCAGAAAGGCTGGCAGGGTGCCATGGAGCGCTTCATCCCAGTGCTTCAGGCTGCACATGGGTTTTGTTTCTTTGACAACAATATGTTGCCACTGACATTAACCAGGTGGCTAACAAAGCATTACATTAACAGAGGGTTGACACAGTTAACCTTGAACTTACAAAGCTAACGGTGATTAAAGCACAGCACCCACCGTGTCCATCCCCAATTTACTCCCAAAGAAATTAGCTTTTCTATCTTTGTTCTGACAGTTGACAGTAGCTGAGCTAAAGAAGCAGCAGTGAAGTAACTTCTGAAAAATCAATTTAAAGCACTCTGAAAAAAGACCTGCCTACTTTGTCTGATTTCCAGTAAACTTACTAGCCTTCTGTCCCTGACCACGGGACCTGCTTCCGTGTCCTTGGTTCCTGTTCCTCTGTGTGGCTTGATGGATAAGTTCACAGGCATTTCTTTCATTAGCCCTCGGGTGTATGTACACAAGAGTCACAAATATCTGGGGAAATAATTCCCGAGGTAGATATGGAGGGCGTAATGAAACAGAGAGCAGTTCTAAGTCAGCAGTACAGATTTACACCAGTGCTGATTAATATAGAACCCCCCCCCCAAAATCCGTCCGTCTCCAGATCCCCATCTGAGTCCCTGTCAGACAGCCAGGTCTCAGTGAAGGCTAGAATGCAGGCATCTCTGAAGTCGTGGCTGTAGCGGGCTTGGGCTTGAAGTTCGTTGGTTTTGTTCCACAGGGACTGGACATTAGAGAGTATTATAGATGGCAACAGGATGTGGGAGAACGGCTGGTTTTTCAGCCTCAGATGAGTGCCGCCTCTTCTTCCTTGTTTCCTGATCTTATGAGTTCGGCCGCCAGGAATTCCTTGAAAAACGGGCACTTGGAGTCCGTCGGTTCGAGGTCGACTGGCTAGGTGGAACACCTGCCACGTCAGAATCATAGCGTAGAAATCCATAATCACACATCAAAGAGGGTACCTGGTTCCATTGAACCCTACAAGGGAGTACTGGGGACTCGAGGTGCCGAAAAAAGTCAGAAGAGTCTTACAGAAGGACGGCTGGATGCTAGTTGACGCTAGGATTTAGCCAGCAAAAGTTTGTAGCCTCCGTGCTAGCGGGGTCGCTAACACAGATAAGCACAGCTTCAGTCACAGTCACGAAGGACGGCTTCCTGCTCGCAGTTCACTTAAGCACTTGCACACATTAACTGCTCACAAACAAGCGAGCGCCATTCACATCTGCTGCTGGTCGCTGCAAGAGCATGCGCCCTACTGACTGGTGACTGGTGACTGGTGCCTGCCTCTTGGTTCAGCTTGTCCTGCCAAACAAGCCAGGCCATGAATAACTTTGTGGAGAGACTTTGCTGGAGTATTAAAATATATTATGTGCTGTTAATTTGCCCTGCTCAGTACCTGCTGAGCCATTAAGTAAATGTCATTGTAAACTGCATGATTACTACACAGGTGTACCTTGGAATGATCACAATAAAAGGCCACACTGAAATGTGCAGTTTGATCATGCAGCACAATGCCAGAGATGTCCCACGTTTTGAGGGTGTGTGCCATTGGCATACTGACTGCAGCGATGTCCACTAGAACTGTTGCCCGTGAAATGAATGTTTATTTTACTACCATAAGCCGTCTCCAATGTCGTTTCTGTGAATTTGATAGTACCTCCAATGGGATTATCCTGGAGAAGGAGAAGGAGAAGTGCTCACTACTATGGATTTTAACTAATTTGTGACCTAAATTTGACAGAAATACATCAATTGAGTGAGAGAAAAAATTCTTAGATCTTGTGGAGCAAAAACAGAAGTGTTGTGTTTAAAGTTTTGTTCAGCGTAGTAAAGCCTCTTTCACACAGAGCACGTTTTTCGCGGCACCCACCGCGGGGTAGGGTGAAGAACAAGCGGAGAGCAAGGTGCGCAAGACAGGATTTGGCGGAGTACAGGCTCGTTCAGGAGCTACAGCTCCATGGTGACCGCTTCCAGGTCTACTACAGGCTCTTTTCTGCTATTGGACGTGCTGAGGTGTTGTCACAGCGCGTTGCGGTGAAATGAAAACATTTTCAATTCTAGCACAGGCTGGCGGCGCGCAGACGCCGTGGCATGTGCCCTCTCGTGCGCCACTCAGCTCGGCGGCACAGCAGTGCGCTCTTGCGCGGCACTAGCACATACACAATGAATGGGTTCATTGGCGGAGGTCTGCGCTTTGCGCGCTCTGTGTGAAAAGGGCTTAAATCAAGGAAAAAGTAAAACATTTTTATCAAAATGCAGGAAAAACATCCCTTATGGAAATATTGTGAAGAAATGCCTGTGTCACAGTTGGTCTTGCAGTAGGTACAGTGTTGAACTGTATAGATGTAGTAACATTAGGGTTGGGATCCGGATCTGGTTATTTTTTGGGTCCAAAGTTCCGGTTACGGAACCAGTTCCATCACATTTGGAGTTATGGTTCCTGCAAACGGTTCCAAGATTGTAAAAAAAAAAAACAAAACGTCATGTGCATTTCCATTAGAGTGCAGCACAGCCAATGTGTGTGTGTGTGTTATGTTCAGGTGTTGTCACGTAAATATCAGTGCCCAAGCATGAATGCATATAAGTATTTTTTATTACATTGCTGTGGTTAATTTGAGGTAATAGTGTTACTGTAGAAATCAGAGAATCACTTTTTGTTGTTATATATTCTCAGGGAGATGATACAAGCTCTAAATCTGAAATACACACCACACACAAATGTGTATTTTATGATCACACTCCTTTTACTTAGTAAACAGATACACACTGTGATATGAATCCTTTCATTTAATCAGTCAAATGGTTTTATGTTCTGTCCAGGCCCCCCAGGACCTCCTGGAGGTTTATTGGTAAAGAATGTCGCTGAGACGTCAGTAGAGCTCAGGTGGAGTCGTGGCTATGATAACCACAGTCCGATCGGCAAATATGTCATCATGGGCCGATCACTGCTGTCATCAGAGTGGAAGAAGATGAGAACAGGTGTGTGTGTGTGTATGTGTGTGTGTGTGTGTGAGTGTGTAGAACTGATACAATCTTGTGATTAACTGAAACTGATCAATTTCCAATCATGTTAGTGTTTTTTATACAGTATTCAAACAAAACATTTAGTGGTCACAGCTTTTCAAATGTGACCACTAAGTCTGCCTAAATAAGTTTGAAAAATGTCTTTTTGAGATGTGGGAATTTATTTTGGACATTTTGTCACATTAATGGATTAAAAAGATATAGATAGATTGAGATTAATTATTGATGCTTTGCATCTCTTTCTATGCGAATAAACACGTCTCCTTACTGTACACTAGATCCGGTGAACATCGAGGGGAATGCAGAGTCGGCTCGTGTGATGGGACTGATGCCCTGGATGGATTATGAATTCCAGGTCATTGCCAGCAACATTCTGGGCAGTGGAGAGCCCAGCATGCCCTCACACACCATCCGCACACAGCAAGCAGGTAAAGAGCCACATGTTGCATCCAGAACTGCTTGCAAACCAATGGCAGTCACTTTACATTTAACCTAAGTCTGCCCACTCTTTTACCACGCCTTCATAGTCTGGATACACGAACTTACTGTATAAAAAACAGCGTACAGCTTGAAAAGACACACATGTAAAAGCAGCTCAGGAGCACTGATGTAGCAGATGTACAGTAGCTTGCTAAAGGATGAATAATCACAAGAGTTTATTCTGAAGTTGATTAGAGTCAGTTCAAAGACAAATTGCCATTCAAACTGCTAAACATCATTAATGATTAAAATACACATAAAATGTGGCAGTGCATTCTTCTTCTGGGAAAATATGGTTGTTCTTTCTTCTAGTCATTGCAACAAGTAGATTATTGGCATACAGGCCTTTACATGCTGGTGGCATTATTTTGTGCAATTAATTCGCACGACAGTGTATTTTTCGAACTGTCTTTCAAATGGTTTCCATACCAGATCCACTCCCTTTGTTCTTAGCTTTCACAACAAAATGCAAGACACATACACTATGCAACTGTTTACAGAGGGAAGTCAGATTCTCTTAGAGCTTTTCACTAAAAGGAAACAATACACTAAAATATCATGCAGTAGGTTATACAACAACTTACCTCAGACAGACTTCCAGACGCTGCTCTGGGTCAATGGGATTCTGGTAATTTGCATCGCTGCTGCAATGAGTAGTTTTATTCGTCATACCTGCCTGACCTCATGCATGACACTCCTCTAACATTAAAATCAATGCAGAGGAACCAGATATATATCTTATTTGAAGCAACACATTCTTTTTCCTTGTCAAAACTTTGAGCATAATTACCCAAAATGCATTTCAACTCTGACATTTTGTTGAGAGATTTAGGTGTGTTGTGTTAGTAGTGGCAGAGATCAGCAGCGGGCCATACATTCAAGTGTTATTACGTCCTTTCTGTTAATACATGTCTGTCTGCCAGATGTACTAAACAAATATTGATGTAAGATGAAAACAGAGTGTGTGTTCTTTCACATTTCCCAATAAGGATTTGGTTTGTGGGTGAGGGAGCACTGTAGCACTGTAATATTTAAAAGCAGAATCTGTTGTTCAGACAGTGATTTCTTCACTTGTGCTGCTTTTCACTGATCCACATCTTGTGTTTATATATTTGGCCCTCAGCTCCTACAGTGGCCCCCAGTGGTCTTGGAGGAGGAGGTGGAGACCGCAACGAACTCATCGTTACCTGGACGGTGAGCGCTGCACTTAGAGAAGTTTGTGTGTGTGTGTGTGTGTGTGTGTGTGTGTGTGTGTGTGTGTGTGTGCGTGTGCTCTTTTTGTACATAGTATATTCCAAGTCACAATTAAGTATTTTTCTTTGCACTCAAGTTCCAAGTCAAATCTCGAGTAAAGATATATTAGTTATAAAAATCATAAATGCTTCTAAAAGGCTTCTAAAGTCTGAACTAGTCTAATCAAGTGGATATCATCCAAAATGTTTTTAGCTTGAAATTCCTTCTCAAAGTTTCCCCAGTCTGTGATTTCTTGTGGAGCTGCAGTGGGAGGATAGTTATACAACAAGGGAATTTTGAACTACAAAGACTTTAACTTTTGAGGAGATCCACATGATCAGCAGGAACAGAAGGACTGTCTACAGCAAGCAAAAACCTGTTTCAGTGTCACATGGGCACCTGACTGTTGTTTACAGACTGTAAACCTATAATTAGCCTACTCAGCCTACTGATGTTGTAGTGGACAGCTGTGAGTGCGTGCACACACATACACAGGGAGGTTGTGTCAGATGTAGGGCTGCCACTAACGATTATTTTCATTGTCGACTAATCTGTCGATTATTTCTTCGATTAGTCGACTAATCATTTCATCGAAAAATGTGTTAAAATGTTGAAAAATGTCAGTCTGTCTCTCCCAAACCCCAAAATTACGTCATCTAATGTCTTGTTTCGTACTCATGCCAAAGGATTTTAGTTCACCGTCATGGGAGAGTGTGTAAAGCTGTCAAAATCTGAACGTAAGAAGCTGCAACAAGAGTATTTTGGGGTACTTTTATAGTACTTTTCTATGAAAAATGACTCAAACCGATTAGTCGACTACTAAAATAGTCACCGATTATTTTAATAGTCGATTAGTCATCGATTAGGCGACTAATCGTGGCAGCCCTAGTCAGATGTCTGTTAGAACATTGGAATTGGGTCTGTTTTTCTTTGTAGAGGTTCACATGTTAATGCTCTGCTGAACCTTCCAGCCCATGGCCAGAGAGTACCAGAATGGAGATGGCTTTGGCTACATCCTGGCATTCAGGAAGAAAGACTCATCATCTTGGACAGTGTTACGTATTCCTCACGTGGAGTCATCGCGTTATGTTTACTACAATGACAGCCTGACGCCGTATAGTCCCTTCGAGGTGAAGATCAAAGCTTACAACCGCAGAGGAGAAGGTCCGTTCAGTCAGATCGCTGTGGTCTACTCTGCAGAGGAAGGTGAGCTAAACCAGTTTTTACCACGTCTCACTGTTGTGTTTTTTTCTTTGGTTAAACAGAAAGAAAACATACATCACAGAGAAGGACAGGCAATACAAATATAATGACATGTAGGGAGGTCCATAAAAAAAAAGGCCTCTGGCAAAGGTGTGAAACAAAAATAGAGTAGATCACAAGTTGATTATTGTTCTTGACAACAGTCTATTTTTTCAGTTCCTCTGTGATGTGAAGTTTTAAATGCTCCCTGATGAGAAATACCGGGCCTCTACTGTAACAAGTTGAGTGTTGATCAGCCTTTCTGTCGTACATTCCAGATTTACTGTGTTCAGCTGATTATTTACACAGATTGATGCCATACACCAAGTGTAATTCAGGAATGCAATTCAGAGGTTCAGGAAAATAGCACTCTCTTTTGTGAATATCTGCATCCTCGTGAAGACGACAGAGACAAGGATTGGGAACATCTTCAATAACATCTGGCTCCTCACTGAAATCCTGTAACTCTCGCTTCCAAAATAATATACTAACTGGATGAGAATTTAAAATACTTTCAGTAAGCGTGTTGTTGATCACAGAGACTGAACACTGTGAGATGGACTTCATCCAATCTAGCACTGGGTGATTGTCAAGAGGAGAATTTCAGGGCACTTCATTAAAACAGAATTTCACTGAAGATAATTAAAATAACAAGCTGCCTGTTGGACAAACCTACACTGTCTGAGTGTTGCTCGGGCTGTATATTAGAGCAGAGTCAGAGAGAGAGTTGTAACCAAGCCGGACCTGAATGTTACATCGTGTTTCAACAAACATAAAATTAATGGCAACTGAAGGAACAGGGAAGCAACAGTCAAAAGTAACTAATGCTAATTTGAAAACATAACATTACAACTCCATTGCTGGTTTGGTTATTACTACAAAACCTCTCCATAGTGAGTTGGTGGCTTGCCACTAGTGTTGTTTTTTGTTTGTTTTTTTTTTTTACCTAAGTTAGCTATAAAGGTTGCAATGGCAACAGTACACATAAAAATGGCCATCTTTCTGACCATCCTACTATGTTGATTTCAATGGAACTCTCATTCTATTCCTGTGAAGTACACCAAGCTTTGGGTAACGTTAGGTGATATATTTTGTTTGATGTCCTCCACTGTTAGCTTGCTAACCTTAACTCTCAGCTCAACTCAGACGGTAGGTCTGTCAGATGTCAACGTCAACCCGACCCAAACCCAAACATTATTTGTAAATATCTTTCCATACCAGGCTTGGTCAGGTCAGGTATCCACACTCTCCTCGCTGGTCTGAAATTGCACACTCTGCACTACATACCCAATATGTGCTGCTCAACATACTTTTGTACAAAAAAAGTAGTATGTACTGTATCTTTTCGGACGCACTTAGCTTTAATTACCACATCACTTCCTGCTGCCATGCCAATTACTGTAAAAGGGAAGCAACTAGTCCAACGGTCACATGTGACAAAGTTACTGATTGTTTACATGTATCATCTAACGTGTGTAATTTAATGGTTAATTTATTAAATATTAGTATCAATCTATATGTGAGTGTGTGTGTTCAGTTGCAGCAATATACCGGTTTCAGGGTATACTGTGACATATAAGTTGACGGTTATCAAAACGGGTACATTTGCTTATCTGCGATATTGAAGAAAAAAAAATGCAACTGGACGTTGAATATCCCCTTTATTTTAGTAATTTTCTGAGGGGAGATTTTTTACACATACTTCCATTAACAAAAATGGTTTCAAGTTTCAGTTGTAGTAATCAAATGTTTGTTCCACCAAAAATAGCCTTCTGTTTTCATTCCTTTAAGGATCATTCTAACTGATAATAAGATACATTCTGTAAATGCCTGATATTGTGAAACAGCCATATTTTCTGAGACGGTTAGCATACCATAAAAATCTCATACGCTTACAACTCTAATATGTGTATGTATGTAGTGTATCAATACAAACTTTCAATGGATAACAGTAATAATGAATATGCCTTTCTTATATTTATTATTTATTTATATTTAATGTTTAAGCTTCTTGGTTGCTGCCATTGTCTGTTGAGAACATTGTCATCACTACTGCATTACAACATGGGTCGGCATAATGTCCAGTGTTTGCACTGTGTACTGTTTCACCTGTGACAGAAAGCAAACGACATACTGCTGGTTTCATACCAAGGTTCCAGACCTACTAAAAAATCTTACACAGTTTTCAGCTTACTAAACATCATGTGAGTGTGGAAGTTTGGACCCAGGCCAGGCTTTAAGATTCTGAAATGAGCACAGAACAGAACTGTTAAAGTGCTGAGCAGTTTTCTGACATCACTATAGCAATATTAGGTTTTTTACCTACCTTCTGCTCAGTTGGTCTGCAGGAATATTAGGTACATCATCATGCTTAGACCTCAAATTGGTATGCAATAGACTGAAGATCCAACCTGGTTTTATTTCTGTTAGAGATATATATTCTAAGTGGAGTGAAGTAGGTGGAGACACATAAAGAAACCATATACTCAGCAGTGTACAGTGGAAGACGGCTGGCAGTAAGATAAACTGTGAAAAATTAGTAATGAAAGGTGTGAAAACAGACAGCCTCTGTCTCTAACTGCAGTATTTGCTATCACCACTAGAGAGCAGCCACAGCCTTTAGTAAAGGGACCACAGGCTGCTCATTTACAGTTTGAATTTCACTGAACGTAAAATGAACACTTCATACCTATGATCCCAATATATCAAGACAGTGTATGTCATGAAGTGTGTTGGATATTGTGACTCCCTGACCTTTCCTTGACTCCTTACAGAGCCAACAGTAGGACCATCAAACATCAACGCCACGGCACTGACTGCCTTTGAGATCCAGGTTTCATGGGAGCCCGTCCAGCAGCTCAGCGCCAATGGCATCCTCAGAGGATATGAGGTGATGAGCTGCTTAAACACACATCTGGATGGTTGTCTGATCCATTGCAGTAGACTTTTACTGTCTGTCAAATATAGGAAAGAAAAAGTGATACAGTAAAAATTTAAAGGGGCGAAGAATGACCCGCTGAAGTCATGCATAGACATTTTTTTTACATACAGAGAAATGTAATCTTTAGAGGACATGTGTTTTAATTTCCAGCACGAATATAGTTCAGCTAAATTAATCTGCTCTTATAGCAGCATCTTGCTAAACAGCAAAGCAGGGTTAAAAAAATGGAATATTTTTCTTGTTGTGAATATTTGACATTCAATAATAAAAAAAACAGAAGATTGGAAAGCACAAATTGTCACACTTGATTATCCAACAAAATGTTTGCTCCCTTTATCGTGAAATCAGATGTATTTTGTCACGTGGCCTTCAGCTGGACCTGCCTCTGTTTTTGTTTAGAGTTTATCCTTCAATCTAAAGTTACAGTGTGGTAAAGGAAAAACAATATCAAACTTTGGTCTCAATGACAAGGTTGTGCTGGCATATGGGTCCAGTTTATTTACACACAGTCCTCTGACCTGCTGTTAAAGTTCTAATCATTTTATGAGCTAATCTCAGTCCTACAAGCTGCCACAGTTCAGGTTATCAACTTTGATTCTTTTAATGCTTGAGATCATAACAAATGAATCACTTTATTAATGCAGAGATGCCCAAAGTCAGCATGTCCAACACTTGAGGAGCTTGTTGCTTGTTGGTGCAGTTAGATAATCAGTTTCATTTTCCCTTATTGATGAAGATGGATGACCTCATTAGGTAACCACTAGAAGCACAAACACACAGAATGCAAACCGAAAAAGATATTGATATATTTAGTACATCTGCTGCTGTGAAAGTGAGCTTCTGCTACTGTAAGGTTCATAGGCAATGTTTCAGGTTTGGTTTGTAAATGTGTTTTTTGTTTTGCATAATGTGCATCCTCAGATCAGGTACTGGCGGCAGCATGAACGGGAAGCAGCAGCAGACAGAGTGCGGACAGCTGGACTGGAAACAACAGCCAGAGTGTCTGGACTTAGACCCAGTACTCGATACCATGTTGCTGTGCTGGCATACAACAGTGCAGGCACCGGGCCGCCCTCACCACGCACCACCGTCACCACCAGAAAACCACGTATGGCCACAGCACCCACACATACAAACACAGTGACATATATGGAAAATTCTCAGAAATCATATATATATATATATATATATATATATATATATAGTTTGTTAACAATTATTTTGTTTGCCTTTAGTTGAAAATCAGTCTTCAGCAACAGTGGCTACAAAACAATCCAGTTTTTTGCCCTGAAAAAGATAATTTTCCTACTAAGCTGTTTACATCGCTGATGAAACTGAATATTCCACTAATATACTCGTTTACATGCAGCCTTGCATACTCCTTTTAATGTGCCTTAACATGACGATTATTACGCCAAAATATGGAACAGTGGAACAGCTGAAGCTGTTTGTCATGCTTCTTTGCATCAAAGTAAGATTTTTGCTACCAATGGCAGCCTTGTTCAACCATGTGAACACAGCCTCCCTCTTTCATTCCTGCAGCCAGCTTCTTGAAATGGTTGGTGCTATGATATTTGCACATACACAAAAACCTGTTGATATCCAAGTCTTTCATAATATTTAAAATTAGGTGAGTTTCCCCTTCCATCCAGAAATGTGGGTTTTTCTTTTGGGCATGCATCTCTAGTTAGCCTACTGCAAAGTGGTGGTGAGTTGGTTGTCGTAATCAGAAAATGCTAATTCAGAAAAAGGCCTAATTCGGAATATCCAAACGGAATATGCTGTTTACATGATCCACATCAAATTAAAAATAATAGATGAATATTTGTGTGCATGTAAACATACTCAGTGAGAGCAAGAGAACAAATATCCAACAGGAAATGCTCACATCTGGCTGTCACATCAGTTTGATAAGGGTGCTTTCACACCTTGAATATGGTCACACAGAATCTGGTGTGTTTGTGAAAGTTGTCAATCAACTTGGACCAAACAACCAGAATGCAACTGGATTTTATGACTGTAGATCTGTAATTTTAGCTCAAATTCAAAAGCTAAACCACCTTTAAATCCATCTGCTGATCCTCATCTGTTAAGAATGCAATATATCTTCATTTTTTCCTTCACTCAGACCAAACTGAACTGAACAACGGCCTTGAAAGTGTATGTAAGACGCAACAACATCTTTATTTAGCTCTAAAAAGCACTAAGCTTTGAAGCACAAACGTAAGTCAGTTAAATCTACAACACAATTCTTCTCAGAGGCTTAAAACACTGATTCTTTTCTCAATCAATCACTATGCAACATTCACTATTCTGTGTCACTCTCAGTTTTTGACTTGCAGCAGTTTTGTCATTATCTAACTTCCATATCCACAGATACAGTTACACACCCAGACACACACCCAGACACACACACACACACACACACACACACACACACACACACACACACACACACACACACACACACAGGAGTCAGGTCCTCATGCCCTCAGGCTCCTGTCTAAAAGATCCTGTGACTTCATACATGGAGGTTAAATGACCCATGCAGTCTCGCCTCCACCTCTCCTCCTGGCAGAAATGGATTATCCCTCTCAGCTGGAGTAGCCAGTGGGTCCTCTCAGTACTCAGGAAGGAGGGAAGGCACTTAGCTCTTCCGCGGCCCCTGGCTGTAAATGTAACCAACTGGAGAATTAAACATGATTCTGTTTCAGTTCACTCCTCTGCCTGGAAACACATCAGCATGGACACACACAGACCTGTCAAAACAGACCCCACAAAACTCTGTACTAAATGATTCTAACGTGTGTGTGTGTGTGTGTGTGTGTGTGTGTGTGTGTGTTTGTTTATGTAATATTAATGCTATTACATAATATACCCATTTAAAATAGCCTGCTCAAACTTTGTACAGTGGACATAAATCAATACATGTAGACAAACATACACTATATTGACATACATGAAATATAAATGCATAAATAATATACATTTAAAAAAGCAAACTTTTGGTAAATGCATTAGTGATACATAAAAGATGAATAGACAATGGAAGTGTGTGAGAGAAGCATTTAAAACAAAATTTTGTCCTAGAATTAAAATATTTATATTTTACATTTGCTAGTAGAGAAGTATTCTTGCAATGTATTGTAATCTCTGCAAAGTGCACTGTATTTTGTTTTCATTTGTAATGTACACATTATACTAACCATTTTATGGTGTAGAGATTTTAATCTTAAAGTGCCACTCTAGAGATTTAGTACTGCACAATGCACATACAAATGGTAGGGATTAGTGAGAGACAAAATATGAAATAGAATTTTTAAAAGCAGCAGAGGATAAGATATCCTGAATTTTACATCCTAAAGTTCCGAAGACCAAGGTCAGATAACCTAATGGAAAAACTATTTCTGTTTGTCCTTTTGTCTTTTCTTTTTTGATACTCTTTGATACTATTTTTCATCTCTCTCTCTCTCTCTCTCTCTCTCTCTCTCTCTCTTTCTCACACACACACACACACACACACACACACACACACACACACACACAGAATTAGATTTTTTTCTTTTCCTCCTGTTAGGCAGGAGTCAGTTTTCATTTTTTAAAATCTGTTTGTATTTCCTAGCTCCTAATCGTCGTCCAGGCAACGTGTCATGGAAGACTGATGGCTCATGGGTAACAGTGAGGTGGGATCATGTGAAAGCCATGCACAATGAGTCGGCCGTACTGGGCTACAAAGTGAGTGTTGTCTGACCAACAGTGTGCTTATATGTGTTTGTCTGCATGTGAACTGGCACACTAAAGAGAGTGTATTTATGGGTGTATTTATGGGTGTACTTTACTGGGTGTACTAATAGATGGTAAATTACAATAGTCATAGTATTTTCACTGCTTAACCACTCCATTTGACAGCGATTTTCACCAGGAAAAAAAGCCATTTTGTTTTTAAAGCCAGACTCTACTGAGAAACAGTGGTTTAACATTGCTGAACACAGAAGCTTTTGGTCTTCCACTGGCTCAATCAGTTAGTTAGTTTGTGCTATTGTGTGACTTTGGTGTTTCACACAATAACACAAACTACCTAACTCATCAAATCAGGGGTAGACCAGCAGCTCCTGTGGTCAGTGAGCTAAAATTAGTGTTTTTCTTAATAGAGTCTGGTGGCTTTGATTAGAGTATAGATGGGGAGATGATGCCTTTTAAGGACATCCCTGTCAAAATGGGCTGTCCGACAGAAAGGTAAAGTAGTGAAAATACACACACACTGATATTGATTTGTTTAGGTGGCTAAAACGGCGAGGGATGGTTTGCCCAGGGCGTAAAACTAGCCAGGACTGCCTCTGTTTTGGTGCCACTGTTTGCTTCCATCGTGCATTGTGCAAAGGCTTCCGTTGACTGGTTTCAAGAATCCCTAACGGAACTGGTTCAAGAACCAGCGTTAATTTTGGTGGAAAAGGGTATCTGAGAGCAGTTTACTAAAGTTTGGTTCAAGGCAATGAAAACCTGAACTCGCTGCAGCAACAAAAATAGGGGCCTGAGAAAGCACTTAACATTTCTTGAAACATGACTTGAGACTTGTTCGCCAAATTATTCTTACAGTTTCATCTTTTAAAATCTTGGAACAATAAATCATGTAAGTTAGTATCATCCAAGACTTAATGTAAAAATCATTATTTACACAGGGAGTAGCAAACTGTTCAGATGCTGTTTCTGTCTTGTTTTTTTGTTTTTGTTTTTGTTTTTACGTTTTATTTAAATTTCAATCTGACATTTGGCAGGTAAAGGCCAGGGGTCCCCTGACACTTTGTGGGTCCCTGGCACAGTAAGCAATAAGCCCATTCAATTATCTAACCATGGCTGCGATGCTTTAATACTCAGCATTGAGTGATTTGTAGTATTTACATTTTGGCTTATTATGTTCTTATGATGACTTGAACTAGAACACATAATCACTAAAAGACAAGCAGCAAGACAGATTCATCAAAAACAGGACAAATCACATTAAAGATTTGGTGTGTTGCGTTTTTCTAGGGCTGGATGTAGCCCGAGCTTTTGAGGATTAAGAGTGTTCACACAAATGTTGATGTTAAGGCAAAATGATGATCGTGTTTAGAGGCTAAATAATAATGACCCTTGTGTAGTATGGCATGATTGCACGTACTGCTGGCTGAGGTTTTGCTTTTGAAATGTCAGATCACGATAGGTATAATCTCCTGCGTGTGAGATATGAGAAGCAATAAAAAGGCTCCATAATGAAATCAAAGATCATGTTTACAAGCCTTTTAACTGCTTATGCATGAGAAAAACATCAAAAGATAACCACTTTAACAATGGTCCTTTGATTATAACACAATGACACTGCAGTATATAAAACACTAAAATCAACAAACACTTCCATCACTAACACTGTGTATTCTGAGTAGGATGTTATTAAGCTTTGAAAAAAATGGCTTTTATGTTTTAATATTGAGGTCTGAACTAAACTTTCCACCTGCTGTCTCTGTTTTAGGTCCTGTACAAACATGAGGGCCAAACAGCACTGAAGGTTCTGGACAAGGCCAAGACCTCAGTGAGCCTGCCGCTGCCAAAAGACAATGGCTATGTTGTATTGGAGATCAGGTCCTGGGGAGAGGGTGGGGATGGGCCAGCACATGAGATTATTGTGTCCCGGGACTCAGGTGAGAAACAAGGAAACACACACAGAGACTTTCTCTGAGGGACAGTAATGATTTTAGGGCTGCCCAAACCAGAAACGATAACTATAATGATTACATACTGTACAATAACATACAATAACGTTCTGTAAACAGCCAGCGTTAGCTTCATGATCATCTACATTGTTAGTATTAAAAAACACTTGGACATGAGGGGTGTAAGGGTTCACAAAATTCGCAGTTCGGTTCCATACTACATAGTAGTGTCACGATTTGGTATGTTTTCGATACAGCAAAAATGTAGAAATGCCAGAGAAATTTCCTTAATATATCAAATTTTTAATCGTATGTTATTTAAATTCATTTATTTATTAAAACTAACATGTTAAAGTATGATATTTTTTTTTATTTTGAACTATGATGGAGCTAGAACTGAGTGGCCCATCTTCTAACATGTGTTCCTAGTAGCATATAAAAAAAGGGGCTTCTTATAAAATATTAAATGTGCTGTTTTATTTATAAACAAATACGAACAAAAGAAACAATTCTGTTTCTGAAATGCCAGAAAACAAATCATCTTTTTTTTTGTACATTTTTAAATGTATGACAACGAATGAGCTTTTGTTTTTTGTACAAAGCAAGAATTACTTTCTGGCTGATTTGGACTTGTTAAAGTCTGGGTTAGTGTTGCACGGTATACCGGTACTAAAATAGTACCGCGGTACTAGAGTATTCCATTAGACTGCATTGCATCAGTGTTGTTTCTTTCACCCACTGTGTGTTAGTGGCAAGTTTGATAGGTTCCTCTTTGAGAGCTCTTTCAGTCTAATAAACACATGAATAAACATCTCTGTTACTCAAACATGAACTCTGACAGCAAAGTAAATACCTAACTGATAAAGGCATAGCCAGAGATATTACAGAGATAGATACCACAGTGTAAATAATAAAAACTCTGACCGTTGATCCATGTAAATTGTTTAGCAGCAGAGACAATCAAAATCGCCCAGACTGAACACCAGATTCATGCACAGGTCCAGTTTTCAAGATCTGCCCCGACCCGACCCGGCGACGTACAAACCCGCACCCGAACCGCAAACCCGCGCATCAGGCCAATTAGTACCGCAACCCGGTCCGACCCATTGAAACACGAACCGCAGCCCGACCCGTAACCCGGATTTAAAGTAATCATTTTGGGTCATATTGGCTGAATATTGAACAGCATATCGCCACAGTTAAGGTGCCAGTGAGCAAACAACAACCTGAATGAAGCAGCTCTCACAATAAAAACCTGACTTCAGCTCCATCATCAACCCTCTGTGTTCTTCTCCTATACGAGTGTAAAAGAACTCGTTTGTTACGTTTAATGCTTTTAAACTTTTAATCTATGTAAAGGAACTTTACATGTGTAATAATCGTCTTACTTTCTGTCCAGAGCGACGTTCAGCAGTTACGAGCCGTCACGTGTTTTTAGAATCCATCGAGGAGAGAAGTAATCCATCAGGGACTCACTTCAGAAACATAAAGTGATAGTTGTACGTTTTATCCACTTATTTCTCAAATACCTAAATAATTATTTACTGTTTTGGAAGCGGCGCTTGTTAGACGGTGGCAGCCATGTTGATTCTGTCGTCCAATCACAAATTGTGTTATTAGATGGTGAAACGTATGTAAACAGCTGAACCAGTGACCGCTGCGAAATAGCGGAGGTGATCCTCAGAGAGTAAATATTGACCACGATAGTTATCTGTAGTTTACCAAACTAATGACTGATGTGTTTATCTAAAACCGGCGATCCGACCCGCATGTTATTTTTTCCACCCAGATCCGAACCCGGGAAAAAATGTTTTTTTAAAAACTACCCGCAAATCAGCTGTTTTGGATCCAGTGCAGGACTCTGCTGAACACCTATGAAAATAAAGCGGTGAACCACATCAGTATTTTTTTCCTACCATAGGTGGACCCCACCAGTGTTAATGCTGTAATAATTAATTACTGTAATTCCTACTAACTAGAAATGTAAATAAATACTTTTTTACATTAAATAACAATATTACAGTTACTGAAGTTTACATAGACTTACTTATTTACTTGTTAGTTTTGTCTTGATCATAGCGGACAGATTCTGTCAGGGTTATGATCTAATGTCGCCTGATCTTACAGCAGCCCAATGAATGACATTATTTAAATCATCAGCATCAGACTGTCACTGCACACAATGGCTAACAGTTCGGACCATTTGAGCTTGCTGTCCAGGAAATATGAAGAGTATTTTTCCCTCTTTGGGATCAAGGACAAAAATATTGTGGTCCATTGTGGTCTTTCTGGAGGTGTGAGCGCTTTATCCACATCAAAGAGTACTAATTCTGATCTTATGAAGCAAAACAACACCCTTCTACACAGTTAATCGCACAAGACCGACCCAGAGGAGCCACTCCATCCAGACAGCTCAGGCCGCACAGTCAAACATATAATGTGATTAATTTTTTCACTGCTTAGTGATAATGGGTCCAATCATAGATAAAATTTGACAGTTGTATTGTCCAACTCTGTTCCACATCAACACTTAAATAATAAAGTGTGCATTAATAAGAGAATTGGAGTAGATATTTAAGCCCAGAAGTTATTCTCCCTCATAACTATTACATTTCAATCTACAAGTGATTGTAGAAGTATTTCAGTAACTTTTTGGAGGCAATATTGTAACTAATCACTTGAACAACACTGGTCCCCACATTAACCTGTATTTTACTTGTCTGACGGTACTGTGATCATAAAATAATGACTATCTGCAGCCCATTAGCTTCATTGTGATTGATGGTCAACATCCCTCTGTCCTTAGGACCCTTGCAGCAGATAAGGAAAAACTCCCCCCAAAAAAGGGAAAAAAGGGTAGAAACCTCAGGAAGAGCAACTGAGGAGGGATCCCTCTTCCAGGACGGACAGACGTGCAATAGATGTCGTACAGAACAGATCAGCATAATAAATTAACAGTAATCCGCATGACACAATGAGACAGAGAGAGAGACAGAGAGAGATGCAGGACAGATGGTAATGACAGTAGCTTACAACAACATTAATGAAACAGAAACAGAAAAATATGTAAAGGAGGGGTCAAAAGTGCACTGTCTGGCAATCTGCATGTACAGCTTTACCATCAGTTCAGACAGATTTCCACATCATCGTTTTCTACCACGTGAGCCCTGGGTGCACTTTAACGAACAAAAGAACAAGAATGACATTATCTTCAGTCTGTTAAATCTGTGCACCGGACTGCAAAAGTCTGATATGATTATGTTAATTTTTTTAAGGTGATAAGTTGAAATATTTATAGGTGTAGTTATGACTTCACAATAGGATTACATGAAATATGACATTTTGTAATTGGTTATGGGCAGTGCTCTAAAGTAAGACTGAAGCCTATTATTCATCCAAGGCCATGTTATCTTAGAGATAGTAACATTAGGATATCGATAATGCTGATCATAAACATGTCAGCAGTATCTCAAACAAATAAGGAACAGTGAGTTTTCTGTGGTGAGTGATTTAAGGTCCTTTGGTTATAAAGGAAAGTTCAAAAGGACCAAATTATGCTTACTTAGTCATAGACATATTAACAGCTTCTTACAGAGACCCTTTTTTAATTTATTTATTTTCAATTTAACGAAGGTTTCAAGTGTTTTCCAGACAAAAGCAGGTTTGCAACAACCTTAACCCTGAACCTCAGTTAAACTGTTCAAAATGGCAAAATTCTGATTAAATGTGGAACTACCTAACCAAACATTTTATGCTGACTTTGGCTACGTGGCAGTTTTGCCAATGTGGTGCTACAACTACACATAGGTAGGCACCAAACATACTGAGGTTCAATACCCTGCCCTGATTCACTCAAGAGAGACGGAGGAATGAAGTAAAGATACGGAATATGATTTGTGTTGATTAAGATTTAACAGAAGTCTTTGGTGCTGTGACACCAGAGGGAGATATTTTGTGATCAAGGGACATCTGGGCGCAGCAAGACAACAAACCCTCCCATCCCCAATCACAGTATAGACGATTACTAAAGGCACTGCATCCATGGGGGCACCACAACTACGGAACAAAAAAATTACTGTTTATCTTCTTCAATTTTTTTACTAATACTATGACTGCAGTTATTCTGACATATTGCATAAGGCCACAACAACATAACTACATAGTAAAGCCAACTAAATAATAGACAGGCCTTTTTTCTGGGTTCCTGCTGCCCCCCCCGGCCCCCCTCCCCAGCTTACTTTACCTTTCTCTCTGGGGGAGATGGGACAGTTATCTGACGTCACATGAAACCAGAAACACACTGTATTGTAATCATGTCAAAACAACAAAATCTACCGCTACACTACTGAAAGAGTGGATGTGGAGGGAAAGAACATGAAATCAGCAGGAGGAGAGATCGTCATTGTTACCTCTAAGCAGCTAGTGGCCACAACCAACAGTTCACGGAGATTGCATTGATTTACATTGTGAGGCGTTCAAGCTCTATTTAGTAAAAATTAGCATTGAAGGAAGGTAAATTATAACATCCCATGAGGTGTTCACTGTAATCTTGTAAAATGAAGCTTTTGGCAACAAGAAACTTGAATAAATACAGCTGTTTGAAGGAAACATTTGCTGGCTTGGCTAGGGCCTCAGTAGGACTGCCACTGACATTGAGCAACTCTGCATCTTGTTAAATTGTGTCCTTACATACTGTCTCACTCTCTCACACAGGCACTGGAATGATGGTGCAGAACGAGGCCTCCTCCACACTCTGCAGCCCTACTCTCCACCTCCTCATTGGCTTGGTTCTCCTCGTGCCATCATCAGGCCTGTGATCTCTGCCAATTTGTGGACTTTTTGCTTTTAATGGCTTGAAACTAAAGCTGTCCTGTGTCTCGGCCTGTGTTTTGGGTCGTTGTGGGTTCCGGTGGATGGGGAAGGTTGTAGCACTACAGGGATTGGACGGGTGGGTCATTTTAGTTTTCATGTTTTTTTAAACAATAACAACAAAGAGGGTCTTTTTTAACAAAAAATCTGGCTGGGTTGGAGGGGTTGGGGGAGCAGGGCAGCCCTGTCTGGGTGTGTATTTGTGTACGGGTGTCAGTAAAACCATGCCTTATGGGGACCATCACATCTGTGGCTGACACGTCTCATATGCGTGTCCTTCCAAAGTGTAGCTGGCTAGACACAGACTTCAGGTGTAAATTATTCATAGAATCAATGATGTGTATAACTTGTGTACATACAGTACAGTCTGATATGTGATGGGTGTCTGCCTGTTCACTCTGAGAGCAACTCAACAAGTCTCTGTGTTCTGACCGGCAGTGGGTGGTGTCAAAATAGCTTTTCATGCATTTTTCACTGCTTGGTATTGTCAGATATTTTATGGTATTGTCAGAATTTTATGGTCACTTTTCTCCGCATTTTGAAAAACCTGGAATTTCATAATGCAGCTTTTAAAAACCCTATGATATGATTACCCTATGAAGTCACTAGATTGTCAAGAGAACAATTATTTGTCTTGAGAACTTTTGAAATTAAATTCAGATGGCTGTACAAACATACTGTAGCCACTAAGTATTGTATACATCTTACCAAATTGACACCATGTTGACACCAAGCACTACTATCAACTAAGTCAACAGCATAGACTGTATATAAAAATAGACGATGCGTCGCTGCTTCTACCGTACAAAAATAAAGCCAAAACATCTTGGATACAGCCACAGCCATCTTGCGCTGGTGACATCATTTGGAGCCAGAGTCTGTGCAGTAGTGATCTCTGTGGTATCGAGTTCCCGCCCATACACCCATCCGACCAATCGCAAGCAGCGCCACATCGATTAGCACACACATCTGTCAGTCATGATGTCAAACAGTCTTTTTATAGCATCAAATAACTACTATAACCAACTCTATCAGAAACAAGGAACACTTGAAAATGACAGCAACGTGGTATAAAATAAAATGGCAGAAACCATGTTTGAGAAAACAAATTATTGCCGTGTAGTTTGAGCTTTGTGTCCTCCCGTCTGTACCATCGTTGTGAACACAATATCTCAAGAATGCCTCAAGGGAATTTCTTCAGATTTGGCACAAACGTTCCCTTGGACTCAATGATGATAATAAGTCATGTGATGATGAGAGGGATTACTTCTGTATTATGTATTATTTTTTTAGGAAAATCCTGCAGAGTATACCTTGTATAAACAAGCTGTCATCGGTGAAAAAGATCATCAGTTATCAGTGACAAAGGTAAAGGAGATCTCCAACTAGTCTTTATTCAGTACCTAAAAACATATTCAGTTGATATATTACTCATTTCTTGATGCTGTTTGACTGAGGATTTTTTTGTCATTCTGCTGAATTACTGTAACACAGCTGTCTAGAAAAAGCTCAAGGCAACCCACACTGGACGCGCATCAAAACATGTCAACATTACATTTCCATGAAAGGGCTCATTTATGCTTAAGTAATTTATATATAGACACAGATGGAGCCTTCTGTTCCTACGCTGCATTCATATTGTCCGTATTTGTGAGTGAATTTTTGAAAGCTTACAGATACAGACGACACGGAGCAGTACCATTGGAAACCATGGGGGCAGTGTAGTTTAAATGAGACACGACCATAGGGCAGTTTTAAACAGAACAAATCTGTATTCTGGTGAAAAGAATTGTCTGTCCACATGTTGCCATGCATTTAATGGCCTCACAGACCACTGCCATCTACAATGCAGCTGGTGTTTATTGCAGACTGAAAAGACATCATCAAAGAGAATTGTGTGTCATTTTGACCTCTCCCTACAAAACAGGCTGCAAAGGGTCATAACAAAATGTATACAGAAAAAGTTTCCCAACTTCATAGATTTCTGTTTGTGTTTGAGATCATATGACATGGATTCAAATCCAAAACAGTTGTAAAGTTTCATCTAAAGTACAACACACACCGCCGCCGTACGCCGCGCGTCAAAACGCCCGCCTCCATTATATTCTATGAACCAACCCACACAGGCGCTGGCCGATGCGCCGCGCCGCTCTGCTTCAGCCCACTGCTCTATTTCCAGCGCGGCCGGCGCTCATGGCGGCGCTGCGAGAAAAGCCTTTTATGTACGTCTCGTCTCGTAGGATCAACTCCGGTTGTTTCAAATTTTTAATAAGACGACTTTGATAAGAAACTCACCCGTGAAATTCAAGTTGTTGTTGCCTCAAAGTTTTTCCTCTTCTTCTTCTGTTATTAGCAGTTGGCAACCGTTGGCAACTAGTGTAGGTACAGCCACCTAGCGGGCTGGGGTGGGAAATACATATTGACGGTGCCGCTGCGCGCCGCTGCCAGTGTGTGTTGGGGGCGGCCCTTGACGGCCACAGCGCCGCGCTGGCGGTGGTGTGTGTGTTGCACTTAATAATTCATTTTCTTTGTTAATCATCTCAGTAACCCAAATATCACTGACACAACGTTCAGATTTATCTACAAACATACATCTACCCAACTGAACTTGACTTGCTGGTCTTGTCGCTCTCAGAGTGAACACAGAAAAAGAGTCACTCATTGAAGCACTGAAGAACTTTTTATTGTTGATTTTCAGCTCCTGCTCATGTCTGTATGCTTGTTTGTGTTTTTGTCTTGGCTGTAATTATAGCAAGCTGCAGAAATATGTCACTGGTCCAAATGAATGTTTACATTTTCTATTTTGTAGGTCTCATATTTGGGGGGAGGTATAAGTTGGATGGATGGAGGATGTATTTAATTATTTGTTTACATTTGTTGTGCCTGCATTGTTTGAATATTTCCAACAACAATGTAAAATGCTTCTGTTTAGTGTTTATTGGGTTTATCTCAGCTGTTTTTCTGCTGGTGGGTTGATATAAAAATGCCAGGGGCAGCAAGGATGAGTCACTGCTACAGATGAAAGCGTTGGTCACCAAAGTTATCAGAGAGTACAGTTAACAGTATCATATATCGTTCTCATTGTAATCCTGTCAGCGTCTATCAGCTCTTATGTAACATGCCTAGTTCACTGCAGCTCACAGGAAGGATGTGACCTCCAGCGTTCTGTCTGTCACTCAGTCTTGCAATATTCTTTATCCTGTCCAGGTCAGGTCTGGTCAGCATGTCAAAAATCAACATCAAGTGCTTACAATTTCTCTTTTGTTGCTACCTTATTTTTTTGTTGATTTGCTCAGAAATGTCTGAACTCTTTGTTGTCAGCAATTTAATGCTCAAAACTTCAGAGGGTAACATGCTTTGGGTTTAGACAGTCCTCGTAGAGTCACTAACAACTGAAATACAGGGTTTGGGTTTTCTGTACCTGCCAACAAAAAACAGCCCAGTCTACTTTAAAGGAGTTTTTACTTCATGTTGTACAGTAACTTGTGTTTCCATTACCTCAGTCTATCTCGAATGTTAACAAAGTACAGCATGAAAGTTAATTCTTGATCCTGGAAACAGTCATTTTACAAAATCAACTTAAGATCCACCTGCTAGCTGTCATACATTTCTCATAGTTTTTCTTAAACTCCACCCACTGAGGAAAACCATGATGTTAAAGCTCTGGAAATAGCCAGTTTCAGATCAAATTCTTCATATACTAGTCAGAAGCCAAAGTATTAAGAGCTGGTGAATCACAGAAAAACAATGGTAAAAGGATTTACCCTTAAGGTTCTGTATGTGACATTCAGAGCATTAATAAAGCAGCAAACTATTATTTGCTATGTAAAGATACAAGGGGGTAATTGGGTCCTGAGCAGAGAATGAAGTCCCACTCCCTCTGTGTGTGTTGTAATCTGAGCTTCTCTATGGTTTGTTGGGGTAAGCCGGTCAGGCTGCACATGCATATTAATACATGTGTATCCCACTGGCTAGCTCATCACCATTGCTTTACACTGTGCCAAGACCCCAGGAACAGTGCTGGGCTTTGAAGCCAATTTTACATAGTGGCCAATCATGGAATTACAACTTCCAGGTTCATCATGTGATGCCACTGGACCCAAAAAGACTTTTTCCTATTGACTTACATTAGGAAAGAGACGTCTTTAAATGGATACCAGCGTAGTGGTGTAGTGGTAATTGATAAAGTGGGTGTGCTACTAGGTTGATGTTAGATTACCTAAGAGGAAGTGGGTATATTCTCCAATATAATCCAATGGTTTTCTGGCTGGTAGGTGTACTATAAACAGCTTTAAAAAAAAGAGGCAGGTATACCCACGCACACCCTCCGCTACATCACTTGTGGATACATTTTTTTTTTTTTTTTTTTGAGCTTCACAACCCCCACGAAACAACTTATTTTGCTTTCGGGATTTCATCCATTCTGTATGATAACTCCTCATTCAGATTTGGAGAGGACTAAACCAAAAATGAGCCGCTTGGCTAGCATAAGTCTCTGAAGCGCTTGCTCAGTGGGCTCAATGATTAAGAATGATGGAAATTTTGTACCCTGAAAATTGAGCTGTTTTGGCATTATGTGCCACTGATCACCAACTTTTATAGGAATGAACAGGGCCCCGCCTTCAGTGCTGTATCCAGTCCTCTTAATACATCGGTGCAGTGTGCTCATGTGCCAGCTACCGCTGTCTTTGTGAAAGCATAGTGCCCACCCTCAGGTTTTCCCCTGGTTAATACCAATAGCTCTTTGTTTATGAAGTTAGCACCGTTAGCTGCTAGCTGCTGGCTCAGCCACATCCATGTTGAGAACTGTGTTCAGACAACTCATATGCTCTGGATTCTGCATAGAGCCCCTTTAGGGTACAGATACACCAGTTTGTTTTCTGGTCTGCATGGATATGTATTTTCCACACTCGTGGGAAAAGACTTAATAAATGTTTTTCAAATGCCAAATGTGAACAAACTTGTGAGTTAAATTTGAAGGTTATCAGTTTCCCATGACCTTTTGATAGGAGATCCAGATGAACTCACAAGCTTAAGTTAATGGTCTGGACAACCAGAACTTTTATGTGTACCTCAGTATTACATTTTATTCTTATTTATTTTATTAGTCAACCTGATTGATGTGCTTTATTTTTTAAGGAAAATGCAACTTTTAATCACATATTTTTGCTGTTTTCGTATCATTGAATTTACATTAATTTGGTTGTATTAGGCAAACTAGGAAGTATCATTTTCTTTGAGCACTGGAAAGCAGAATATCACAAATGTCAAAACATTTACACCCTATACCTGTCATTATTATTCATGATTACATGATCTTTGGTTAGTAAAAAGTAATGGTTTCAATTTAGGTTAGACCAATATTGATAACGGGCTGACACTTCTCAGCTCTTGTCCAGCATGGTCCACCTCCTACAATGATTTCACAGCTCTGATCTAAATACAGTTTCTGGCTTTGCTGTAAGTTACAATGCTGAATTTTTGGTGTCAGCCTTCAAAAACAAAATTGGTCTAAACCTGGATTTAAATCACCATCACTGTTTATTTCTCAGAATTGACGAGCCTCACAGCCGTTTCATCTCTGCTGCAGTCCAAAAGTTGGAAAAGCTCCCAGAACTGTTGAATGATGTCCTGCTTTTGTGTTTTTACTCTGTACAAAGTCTTTTCTCAATGCCTTTAGTATTCATTGAAGAGCCATAAAGTCATTTCACCATGTCTGGGTGCCCAGTCACTGAATGTTCTGGAGGACTGACTGGTCTCACCACTCACTCAAGGTGGTAACAGTGAGTCTGTGTTTCATATGGCTTGGGTGATTGCCCTGGATAATGTTGCCTTTGGGCCTTTTCAAAATTGTGATTGAATGGAAATGTGAGGGAGGGGTGGGAGGGGTGCTACCTGTAAATATGATTTAAAATAAACACCTGGGATTGTATTTGAGTAACGTGTATTTACTACATTCACAGTGCTATTTATTGATTAACTTTACACATAAATCATATATTCTTACACTGTCATTCTGCTTTGAGAGTATCGTAAGAGGTTGTCTGGTCACAGAGTAACCTTGGTTCTTTGAGTGAAGAGACTATAAACTATATTTGCATTTACATGGACCCTTATTACACAAATAATCAGAATAAAAATGTCCTATGTAACTGCTTCAACTGAAAGAGACTGGCCCGACAGTCTAATCAATTAGATTTCTGGTGACAAAGCAAATTTGCATCTTCGCATTGGGTGGAGTTCAACTTCAATAAACTTTGACTGGTAAAGTCACAGCCTCAACCTATAGCAAAGAAGTAAGTGTGGAGGAGACACAAGGTCCTTTTACTAGCACAGTTAAGTCAAGTTACGTAATAGCTCGACTAGGCTACCTAATTGGGCTACTGTCCTTGTCACAGTATACAAGCACGGGAGGTCAATTGATTTATTGACCAAAGTATGTCCGACTCCACTACGATAGGTGGTGATATGCCCCCTTTCAGCTTGTTAGTATTGGACCTTTTTCCATTTGACTTATTACATCACAGATCAAACAACTGACAAACAGGTTAACTATGGTTAGCCAGTGGCAAACTGGTACCATGGTGGACAATTTAACAGCTCTGTACATTTCATCCATCCAAAAATGCACAGCTCTGGATGTAGATATCACCATATTGTCGCAGGCTTCTGGAAACTGTGGAGCATGGGTAGAGCACATAGGCTAGTTTGGGTCCAATTGACTGTATACATGCAGGAGTAATTCGACTCCCAGTCTCATTATCTGGGTGTGTTAGTCCAACTTTGACAAATTCCATTTAGTCCTGTGTCAGTCTGACATGTTTACATGCATTATAGAAGTTGGCTTTTACTCGGACTAACACAATAAATCAATTTTCTCTAATGTCATGTAAACGTACTGACTGATTTTTTTGTGTAACCTGCTGATATTGTATGATCCTGGACATGAAAATACAAACTGCCCCATATGAGAGATGTTGCCTGGCTGGCATTAAGTCAGGAGACAGGCGTGGAACATAGGAAAATGGAAAATAAACCGATAACATCATATTTTGTGGTATTTATTTGCAAGCTAGCTTACATCAGCTAGCAAGATAGCTTTTCGTATGCGTCACACCTGGCACAGCCCATATTCAGCAGAAATATCGTCTCAGCAGATGACCGTCACTCACCTGCATTTGCTCATATATGACCATGCCCGTAGCCTGTAAATGAGCAGTGTATCCTCATACAGTGGTTCATATGAAATTCTACAAATTAGTTCCCCATGAATGACTTAAAGTACTTCTCATAAAGTTATGAACATTGGGTTTAGGCAAGTAAAGTTACTTTCTTTAATTTAGGAAAAGAAAAATGTGATGACCAGTCCCTTTGGGAAAGTGCTGTGTTCTGTGACCCATCCATGACCCCAACCTGGCCTTTTTCATTTTACCCCTGTCAGCGCTTTGGTCATGAGATCGCAGCCTTCCCAGATATGTAGGTTATACATGAATTACTGGCTTATGACTAAGTGGGATATGTATGAATTTTGGTGCATTACTTTTTGTAGGTAAATGTACAACAGTGCATGAGAACAGCCTGAAATTATATAATCAGGGCACATCAGTAAATTATAGAAACTACCAAAAGACAGTCTGCATGTGAAGAGTTTAGAGGACATCTGTAAGAAAATAACCTGGGTTACACTTTACATTTCAGTCAAGTTGAAGACATTTGTCCATGTAAGGGTGTTTCTGCAACTGCCGGCATTTTTAAGTCCCAGCACTGAAATTTTGGATTTATATTAAAATGTGTCATGTGATAACTGATAAATATATACACAATGGTATTACACACCTTGATACAAAAAAATTACTAAATATTGTGATTCCCACAACCTTGGTCTCACTGTTGAGATACGTCAAATTTGCTAATTCAATTACAATATGACATTATTTTAAATGAAATTGTTTCAAATAAATATTACTTAACACCATATTAAAAAATGTTTTTTGTTTAATGTTCATATCTATCATTTTTTTGGTCTAAATGCATTTGTCCCACACTTCTAAGTTCTTATTGCGATGCTGAATAAATATAGTAAAAAAAAAAAAAAAGTGAGCACATGCACAATAGAGTGGACCACTCACACTTGGTGACCCCCATTCAAGAAAAACAAGGTAAAGATCATCTTTTCTTCTAAAGTATTTATTGTGCATCCTTACCGTTACACTTAGTAATAATTTATTTTGACCTGTATACAAAGAATAAGTTAATATTACTGTTAAATTTGTGAATAAAAAGATGCTAACACTCAAAGCTAACAGCAAAAATGTCATTTCCTTGACATGTCCTTACCGCAGCAGCTGTATTGCAGTAAAGACAAATTAAAGGTGAGTTACACTCAGTAGCCACTTTATTAGCTTAGCTTACCTTATGTTTCTAGGCAACAAGGTTTCAAGCTGCTTTTGTAATTCCACTTCCAGAGTCACAATTACAACCCCAAGTTTTTTTTAACCCCAAGGGTTTTACTGTCCCATTATGTTGTTACAGCTGAGTTAAGAGTAGCAGGTCACTGACCAACCCCAAGGAGAAGGTCCTTTCAAAGGTGTACCGAAGTGTACCAGAGGCCTCAAAGTTGGAATGAGTTTACTCCTCAGGCTAAAATGAGAAATAGTTAGACTTGTTACACAAATGTAATGTTGTGGCGAGATGCGGTTAGTGATTGTGTTAGTGTATTAGCATTAATGTTTGTGCCACATCCACTTAAGATACCATAATATTTTTGAAACATGTAAATCAGTTTGACCTGGTCTTTGATACATGTAAAACCTTCTGTTTTTGCCTGTCACTGTTATGATGTACTGCAGATTATTGTTAAGGTTACATTATAACTAGTGCCATTAACAGTGTGTCCTTACCATGACAAGATGTCATTACTGTGGCAATGCTTTATTTTGATTATTATGATTCTTATTTACAAAAAACAAAATTAACACTTAAGAAGAGATGATTTTCACATTACAATGGGAATATCTGTCATAAGAGCAATACATTTTATTCTTTTAAAAATATAATGACAATTGACATGTAAGGTTACTGTCAAAATTTCCAATTGCATAGAGAAAACTGTGAAATTCCATAATTTATTTTATCTTTTTGCATCAGTATTTACAATAGTTTATAAAGCTCAATGAAAATTAATTCAACTGTTGTAAATTTTTCTAAAACATATTTAAGGGAAGCATATAAAATTAATGTTATTTTGATATCGCAGTACAACCTAGTCTCGTTCCAAAATTGTTGAATGCCAGTGGTTGTGCAGTGAAAGACACCCACAAAAAAAGCTGTTGCTCCATACCAGCATGAAATGCGGCCAGTTGCCGGTATAGTTCAAGGGCGCTGAGCAGCGTCAAGGGGAAACGCGACGTGACAAGAACAAAAGTGAAGGTGTCCATGTAGGGTGGGTGGGACTGGAGGTGGCCAGAGTTTACTTCCCATGAGACTGTAAAGCCAAACCTTGTTTTGTTTTTCCCAAATTCAACCGTGTGTGTGTTGGCTAAACATACCCACATTTGTTGTTGAAGTAAAAGAGACGCCAATTTTTGGTGTTGACATAATGGGTTTATTTTGAAGGAGACTGTATGCAAACTGTACATTTCCTGTGAAAACAGAAGTGTATTTTCAAAAACAGACAATGCATGTAACAGGCAGAAGTTGACACGGCATCCCAGAATATAAACAACCAATGCACCCAGGGTACCTTGCATGTCGTATCTCAGCGTTGAAAGTCCATGACCAAACATCCATATGTGACAAGATCGGAGTGAGAATGTGTTGCACAATAAGGATATTTTGTAAGATGTGATGAAAAACATAAAAAATAAACATGTTCCAGATTAAAATCTTTACAAGACTATATGCAATTTTGTGTGTCTGTTTAGATGTAAAACAAAATTTGATGATTAAAATTCATTGAGGTTAATTTTTTTTTCATTTGACAGCATGAAAGTGACTTAAGTTGCAGAAACATGTGTAACTGCAACTCTTGATTCCAGGCTGGTACAGGTGGTTTATAGGTAACTCTAAGTACCCATGTACCCTAATGGCATGGGAATCATTCCCCATACATCATGGAATATGTAATGTAACGGTTTTTTTTTTGTTTGTTTGTCTGTTTGTTTCATTTTTGACAGAGCTAGCAGTTTCCACATGCACATGCACTGTATGCACAAAGATGTCAATCAACTCATCTAATCATGTGTAAGATAAAGCGGGGTACAAAACCTGATTCCCAGCAGGAAGCTGTGAGCTCCATTTCAGGTTCCAGATATAATAAGGATATCTATATTCATCACTTATTTACCACATTTACTATTTCATTATTACCAAGCATTGTGTCCAGTTACTAATGATTGCAAATGCACACTGATTACACTTATCACTGCAGTCGCTGTAATGTAGAAATTAAACTGATATCTCCTTTCCCAGCAAGTCTTACATGACTTCACCCAGTCTTACCTGGAAGTGGGGTAATTATGCACATCAGCCAGACTCCACCACCCTGAGCCCTTATCAGCTGCACTTTGCTACCAGCTATTAGTCATTAATGAGTAAAATATAAATCTGACCCAACTCCACTGAGCTCAA
Organism: Epinephelus fuscoguttatus; assembly: GCF_011397635.1. Classification (NCBI taxonomy): domain Eukaryota; kingdom Metazoa; phylum Chordata; class Actinopteri; order Perciformes; family Serranidae; genus Epinephelus; species Epinephelus fuscoguttatus. The sequence continues at coordinate 46,333,927 of NC_064752.1, forward strand.
GACTCTGCGTCTGTTTCTCTTGAAGAAAGGTAACAAGATCATTGCCATGTCTAGATTTGTGTTGTGTACCACTAGCATTTAGCTGCAAGTTGCAAACATAAAATATTCAATTTAAAAAGGGGGAAGAAGGGTCACGTTGTACTGCAATTATAAGTAGCTACCTGTTTTATTACTACATATATGATTTTCATTATAAATCTTATTATTTCATTCATTATTTAAGGATTATGTTATTGATAAAACATTATATTGTTTAGCATAAAATGTTAAGGAGTGGTGCCAAATGTTCATCAAAATATCAAAAAAAATGAGCAAAGTTGCCATGAGTGGTTAACATGTAAATTGCTTCAGCAGTAGTTGCCTGATATCTAATTTTGTTTTTTATCATCTCATGTGATTGTTCTATGATCATCAAGGGGTTCCCTGCTGCAGCAGAAATTGGTTGGATCTTCAGAGAGCACAATGACGAGACTCCTCACAGGTAAATACTATTCTCTCATTTCAGTTTTTTTAGGTTCAATAATACCAGGTATTTACACATACAAGACAAGTAGACAAGTAGAAGAAAAATAGACTGCAGATATGCTTACCTTTGTAAAGAAAGGCATTAATCTTACTAAGAAGCAGGCTATGATGTACCAGTGATTTTTACTTTACCTTTAATCATTAATATTTGGGAGAGGAGGCACATTGTTTGATAAAAACAACAACGACAACAAAAAGAACAACGCCTTTGGCTATTGACCAAATTGTTATTTTAAACATCGCATCTGCGCAGGCTTCTAGTGCAATACATGCAAACCTGGTAACCTACTAGGATGCAGCAGACCAGCAGAGGATTGTGTTGGATTGTGTTGTTGAGAATGGTAGTAAAAAGAAAGCAGCAGTTTGCAAGGTGTGAAGTGCAAAAATTAGACACGACCACTACAACGCCCAACTTTGACTATCACTACATAACCCACAAAAAAGAAATGTCTTATTGGCTCTCTAGCTAACGTGCAACCAGATCATTAGAATTTCATAAGACTCAATATGACTTGCTTCTACTGAGCAATGACTTAACTTGACTTGCTTGATTTTCGCCACAGTAACTTGAGACTTGCTTGTGACTTCCACATGTGACTTACTCCCACCTCTGAAATTAAGCAATATTCTACATTCAAATCTAGTACACATATGATGCTAAGGACCAAATTGCTGAAATGGGTAAACTAACATAATTAGGTTGTCCATTTGTAACAAATAAATTGAACAAAAAAGATAAAGTTTAGAATTACAATTATACAATTATATATTTATTTTTTCTTGCAGCAACTTTATATTATTATAGTTTGTTGTTTTGCACACCAACTCCTTCTTCATTCAATGTTTTTCCTTCCTTGGACACATATGTATTATGTATACATCACATGTCTAAAATGGCAATGTCTCACATCTTCTCTCTTCCTGTTTTCTCTGGTATCTTTGCAGCTCTGGGCGTTGTGCTCATTTTGCACATTGGTAAGCATTAGTTTCATACAGTCATTGACTCATCCTCACAGTGATATGATATATGTTTCAGAGCAAACACCGGTGCACTTTAACTCTCATTGCTTCTATCTGACTGTCACCTCTCAGCCTCATCCAGTAAACTGGTGTGCCACATGACCAACTGGGCCCAGTACAGGCCAGGCGCTGCCAAATTCACCACAGACAACATCGACCCCTTCCTGTGCACACACGTCATCTACGCTCTGGCCACCATCAACAGCTTCAATCAGATCAGCCCCATCGAGTGGAACGATGAACAGCAGTTTGTCAGGCTCAGCAACCTCAAGAATGCGTGAGTTAATAAATCTTTAGTATCTATTTTCGTGTCCAAATCTAATCCCACAAACTACTGGACCAGGCAGCCTAATATTTTGTATGTATGAACATGCATGACTGTATACTAAAGCACCTCTTATGGTTGCAGTGATTCACAGTGCATTAATGACTACTGACTCCTCACTCCTCTCAAGCAGCTTTTAGTGGCTGCAAGTTTTCTGGATAACGGCTTGGCTAGTAACCACAAGCCTTACCATCTGTTGCAGGCCACATTTTGGCCTTTGTCGTTGCTGAAAAGAATCTTACATCCACAGAAAGGAGAATCTGCAGATTAATTCTATAACCAATATGTTAGGATCCACCAAAGTTAGACAAGATACAAGATGGATAAATCCCACTTTTTGTCATTTTTGCTGCCATCTTGATTTTAAGGAAGACAAGAGGGCCAGTTCCACCAGGTGCAGCTGTGCTATGTTTTGGCTGCCATGGCTGCAATTCAGTATGTTCCACCCCCCCACATGCCATCATACCACTACCTTTAATAATTTTGCTTCTACCATAAGGAAGTATACTGGCTATGGTTTCTTCTTCTTGGTCTCCTTTAATTGTATTTATTGGTATTTCCTACTTTGTTGTGCTGTAGCCTACAGACAAAGTTAATACTTGTAAATGTCCAGTTATCAAATATAAATATTTGTTACGTAAATGACACAGATCAAAGATTATGGTTGTGACTTAGCTAAAATACATTCATCCTACTGAATCCATCAATTGTGCCTATATTTCACATACAGTGACTGTTAGCAGGAAAACTTGATCTGTTCTGTACAACGCACCTTGCCTTCCTAAAAAATAGACAAGGTGTGTATTTTTGTGAGCTTCTGGGACACTTGATCATGTGATCATTCCAGGGGGCCACCTGGTAGAGATCTGCTCTCTACTAAGTCCAGTTTTGCTTTGGTTGTAGATTTTTTTTTAAGCAGTGTGAACTCTATTCAGTGGAGGGACGTGATTACATTTAACTTTTTGATTGTCTCTCTCTCTCTGCTATTAGTAATCCTGCACTGAAGACTCTGCTGTCTGTCGGAGGCACAGTCAATGGAGTGAGCCCGTAAGTTCAAATATTAATAACCTTCTCAATGCCACTGACACACTTTCAACTTAGAAGTCAGACAACCTCTCCTGTCGCTGTATCAACAGAATAAAGGTAGCAATGTTTTTCTTTATACATCCCACCAGATTCATCTCCATGGTTGCCAGGCCTGAGGGTCGTACTGCCTTCATTAGGTCAGCCATCAGCTACCTACGCACCCATAACTTTGATGGGCTGAACTTGGCCTGGGAATATCCTGGACACAATGGCAGCCCACCACAGGACAAGGAGAGATTCACTCTGCTGGTCATGGTTCGTACGGTCCTTACTCTAGTGTTTTATCCCCCATCTGCCATTCAATAGGTGTGGTGCATTTTAACCTGCCTAAAAGCCATTAGTGTAATAGTGTCACGTTTTGCACTTATAACATTATTCTAAAGGCATAAGATTTTGTTGGTGAGGAAATGAAGCAATCCTACTAAAATGGTGCATATTCCCTGTATGTATGAAATACCACTAATATGGTTACTGAGAACTGCATTCTGTTTGTGCAGGTGCCTGTGATGTTTACAAAAGCAAACCAATAACGTGAGATGATAATGACAGGAAATATTAAACACTACACTGTGCACTTACCAATCCCCCAGGAATGCCACTCAGCCTTGCTTCCAATTTTTTTAAATTTATTGTAATAACTGAAAAAAAAAAAACATGTTGAAATATAACGTTACTGCCCATACAGTGTGTACTGGCTGGCTCTATCACCAGCTGATCTGCTTGTCATTATGCATACAGGAGCTGGCCAAGGCCTTTGACGATGATGCCAAGGATAACAGAAGGACGCGACTGCTGCTGTCAGCCAACGTTGCTGGTTTCCGTCAGACAATAGACAGAGCCTACGAGGTTAAAAAGATTGCCCTGTAAGTTTCATTTCACTGGACTCTAGCCCATGTTTATGCTCAGAGAAGTGATGGTACTGCAGATCTGTCTTGGTCTCAAGGCCATTTTATGAAAGTCTTGGTCTCGTCTCAGAATTAACCGCATTTTTATTTGATATTATCTAGGTCTTAGACAGAGTGGACTTGGGATTTTATCTCGAAACCAGTTAAGACCAAGACTGCGGGAATATCATACACTGCCTGTGCAAAAAGGAGTGTTGAATAAAGATAATTAAGTTGAGCTAAGCTCCTAAGTGTAAAAACAAAGGCAAATTCCCACACATAAAATTCATCTCTGCAATGCCTTTTGATTATTTTATCAAGACATTTCTCTATGTGCACTTAATACACATACAGTAGGTGTGTATATATAGTAGGGCAATAAAAAAAAAGTGAACCAAACGCGCCAAAACTCCAGCAACACTTGTAGTACTTAGAACAACTTGATTGCAAGACCAATGCGTTTCGGCCTTCATTAGAGTCATCATGAAACACATTACAAAAGCATTTATACAAGATAGGAATGAAAGAACTAAAAAAACTTGTCCAATATTTCAAAACGATTGATAGCACCCACCTCTTTAACTACGCTGCCTGCTGCACTATTTGGCATTGCTAGACTCATAGGCTCTATGAGTCTAGCAATGCCAAATAGTAATGTTGGGGGGAAAAAACTAGCGCCTACTTGCTACTCTGCTTTTGTGCCCTTACATAGCAGAAGTTCTGTTACATTACTCCAGCTCTTATTATCCAGTGTCAGAAGGAATTTCAACTTCACTGTTAAAGCTAATATGCACTTTATACTTTGTTCTTCAAACAATGATTAAAGTTCTATGGCTGATCTAAAAAGAAAACCTTTTAAATCAACAGCCACCTTGACTTCATCAATGTCATGACCTATGACTTCCATGGACACTGGGAGCCAATTACTGGACACAACAGCCCACTGTACAGCAGCTCTATGGACTCCGGCACACATGCTCATCACAATATTGTAAGATGCACACAAAGTCCAACATCTACAAACTACACACAATCTTTGACATTAATCTGTATTTAAGTTAGACTTTTTCTCGCTGATGAGAACAGTCAGAGTTGATATGCTAAATGGTTTTCAGAAAGCCTTTTCCATTTAAACTTGTATTAACAGATTCTTTTACCACTGGTGGGCAGAGGGACTCACAAAAACATGTGACCATGAGCCTTGATATAGTACTGAATATAGATATCAAGTATCCAAAGACCCTGCGTGACATGGGGATTCATTTAGAGTCATGTTTCTTTGCCGCATGTGAATGTAAGTCCAATAATCACTCCCATTTTTACTCTGGTTTGGTCTCCACCAACTCCTGAGGAAAGTATCTGCCTTTTCAGCTGCTAGACCGATAAACCTAAAGAATAAGTTGAAAGCTGCAGAGTTATCTGTTTATCCACAGTTTGAATGGGCATTACTGGCAAACCTTTCAAATTACAGTGTGACATCTGATTCAGTGTTAATATCAAACATATTGAGTTTGATGCTGTAGTATTTACCTCTGTTATTTTTTTCTTTTGTTAGAACTCTTCTATATCCCATTGGCTGGCTCTGGAAGCACCAGCTGAGAAGCTGCTGCTGGGTTTCCCAACCTACGGACGAACCTACCGCCTTACTAGTGCTGCTTCCGGCCTGGGAGCACCAGCTAATGGCCCCGCAGATGCCGGACCTTACACTCGTACTGCTGGCTTCTGGGCCTTCTATGAGGTACTGCACACTATTATAATGTTCAGTGGACTTTGTGTCTAAGGTAAATATTTCCCAATAATGGCCACTGCATCAAGGGGTTATCTCCAGGTCAAAAAATGAAGCCAATGTGGAAGTGCTTGGAACCTCCATTCTTTCTATTGTCCAGCAGGGGTCAACTGCACTCATTGCAAAAGGAAGTCAGATTGGAGAGAGCAGATGAGGAAATGATCTTACTTCTACGAAACATTTTCCCAATGAGTTTATGGGCTCATTCACAAGTTTTAAGTCTCCTTCAGTGCAGCATGATGTTCATTTGTAAATTATGGCCCCATGTAGGGTGAAATTTATCATAAAGCAGGTTATGCTTTAAGGAGTGGATACCTTAAGATTGTCAGTTTGCTACCACGCTGGTGTCTTTGAGTTGTCAGTCAGATCGACTCGAGGCTTCAAAAGGGTTGTTCACAAGCCATTGGGTGACTTTAAACTGGCTACATTTGCTTCTTTTCTACAGTCTATGGTGTTAAAAAGACAAAATCTCATCCACTGCTGGGCCACTTCCAGTAAGCCTCATTGCCACATATGTGTAATCAAAGAAGTCTAAATTCAGAACACAAGAGGTAATGTGGTGACTTCCTCTCTGCCTCTTTGCCCCTAAAATTATGAAGAACTGATGCCCTTTTTTTTTAATATACCTAACTCCACTGTAACAACATGACTCGACATCAGCTTGCGTTAGTCTACATTCAATCAAGGAGAGAATACACCTCTGAACTAAACAGATCCAAAATTATAAAAGTAATAAGGACGGATTTCTCCTTGAAGTATTTACACCAGATAGTAAACTTAACTTTCAACATCCCAAGCCCCGTGTTGTCTGATCTAACCCTGTTTGTGTTTGTGTTACCAGATCTGTGACTTCCTCTCCAGTGCTAACACTCAGTGGATCCCTGAACAGAAGGTTCCATACGCAACCTATGGAAGTTCCTGGGTCGGCTATGATGACAAGCGCAGCTATTCTTCTAAGGTAACCAAGAGCTCCATTATTACCTGCAGTTATAATAATGTCATTAGGCAAATTCCAGCTCATATTATCTGTGATGTGGTGTTCTTGTAAAGTCTTTGCCATTATGATCTGAAGTGTTTGTAAGAATTTACAACAGACCCTCAAAGAAAAGAAGGTCTTCTACTTCTCCACTCTAGGTCTGTCTGATAGAGCTGCTGTAACTACTGCAGTTTAATCATCTTTGTGACTGATGTGGTCATCCTGTAGGTCGAGTGGATGACTGCCAACAACCTGGGAGGTGCTCATGTGTGGACTCTGGACATGGATGACTTTGGTGGAAACTTCTGCTCAGCTGAACATTATCCTCTCATCAACCACCTCAGGATGTCAATGGGTAAATACTGTAGCTCAGCCAAACCATCCCTGCCCAGATGATGTGATGCTAATGCTCAATCAATAGAGTTCCCAGAAATCTGAGAAAAATGAAACTTGTCTTTGTGAATTTGATACGTTTTTAACACAAAGGTTAGGTTTGTGTTTGTGTCGTGGTGCAATTTATAGTCATTTGACAGAAAAGGTCTATTTAACCTCTGTTCATTCATATTTCTTTCTCTATGTCTGATCCTGCAGGCTTCCCCCCGAAGCCCACCACTACCCCAGCCCCCACCACCACCAAGGACCCCATTGCAGACTTCTGCCGTGGCCGCCCTGATGGGCTGTATGAGAATCCAGCTGATAAGACCACCTACTTCCAATGCTTCCATGGAAACACTTACCTGCACCGCTGCCAGCCCGGCCTTATCTACTGGGACTCCTGCAAGTGCTGCAACTGGCCTTGAGCCACAGACTGAACTACAAACACACACCATGAATGTATGACACCGTGAGATATATCTTTTCACCGAGTGTCAGCTTGCACCGATTTACCCCATGGTGCTGGGTTAAAACAGGAAACAAAGTAAACCAATGAGAAAATTGCTCTTTGCAGCTAGCTCACTGCTTTTATCAACAAAATAAACAAAACCTTGTCATTAAATAACCTGATGAATGATATGCCTGATTTACTTTTCATTCTTGTCTTTTTTTTTTTACACAAAAAACTTTACACATTTTGTCTATATTTTATATTTTACATTTCTGAAAATTTTATTGCCTGATTATATTAACACATTCTAAGAAAAAAAAAAATAAATTTAATAAAAATTAATTTTTGTTTTTGTTACAAAACATTTCAGTTACATTTTAAAGCTATAGTGCGTAACTTCTGTCGCCTCCCAGCGGATAATGCGTTATTACAACTAATAAGCCGGCGGCACTTCCATGTACACAGTGTAATACTTGCCACACACGGTGTACACAGAGTAACATTTGCCAGTCACCACACACCATGTACACAGAGTAACACTTGCCTTTGTGGTAGGATCCACTTTTGAACCGTGTCTCGGCCGCTTCTCCGCCATGTTGCTTTCTCTTTCTACCTGCGCTCTACCTCTTGCTGTGACACTCTCCGCTCGTCCTCCCCCTCCCTTCTTGTTGTGAGGAAGCATTTCCTGTGCGCCAGCGCGGGAATGTCGCCGGTCTACACGCATGCTAAAAATTATATATATTGAAAAATACCGCGAGATGTTAGAGGAGCCGATCGGCTGATCAGCATTGTGTCATCTCCTCTAATAGTGGCTTGGGTGAAACGGACATTTACGGACCTGTAGAAGTTACGCACTATAGCTTTAATTGGTATTTTCAATAAAAAAGTCACAGTAATAGTATTTCAATCAGGAAAGACAGAAGAATGAAGTAAAGATAATATTTCACACAGAATATGAGCGTACAGATTAACAGATGATTTGTGCTGATTAAGGTTTAACAGAAGTCTTTGGCGCTTAAACACCAGAGGGAGATATTTTGTGATAGAGGGATATCTGAGCAGCAGCAAGATAACTCCCCCTCATGGAGTCCAGACACTGATGGTGGTGGTGGCTGCTGATTCTGAGGCTGCTGAGGCGTATGAGGCTGATGAATCCATAATGACTAGGTGGTGATGGGGAGGTGGAGGGTGCGCTCGAGGGCAGCAAGACAGAACTACAACAGAGAAAGAACCCTATTTAAAATGAGGAGCAGTAAGATGATAGGCTGACAGGAAAGGTTTGTCGCAGTGCTATTGGCTGATTGTGAATCAGCTGATGACTCAATTGACCTACCCACAAAATGGCACCTAGAGATAGTGAGTGAGCATGCATGCAAGGCGTGAATGGCAGGGTGACCAAGACACTTACAGCCTGAGCATGAAAAGTTTTGTCTTCCTGACTGAACTTGTGCTAGAACTTCATTTATTGTAGCTGAAATATAGCCAGCATTGCATAATGTCCAATATAGTGGACAGATAATTAATTGTCATTTCCTCCCAACATAAAAGTCTTAAGGCTGCTGTGAAACTGCGCCTACTTAGGGCAACAATTAAGTTTATCTTGAGTGCATTGGTACAATAGACAATGTATGCAGGGGCATTTCTAGGATTTGAGAACATTTGGGACTTACCTTCTGTTGGCAGGTCCGGGGGATCCTGCCCTGGCATTTTTCTTTTTATAACCATGCTCTATTTTGACACTTCTTTATGCACTCTGTCATTTCATTTACATTCAAAGTACAAATGAATTCTAGTTTGTATTCACTGTGAATTAGAAAAGGGTAGACGGGCCACACAGAATGCTTTCGGGGGCCAAATCTGGCTCTCACCCTTAGGTGTTACTTGATGTTACTTTAATTAATTAAGGTACCATAGTACATGTTAATTTTATTTACCTGCAAGGGTCTTAAACTATGAAAGTACTGGCCAGAGATTCCTGAGCTGCTCAGTGTTTCTGGCATTCTGTTGGCCATCTTTGGTATAACATGCAACATTGAGGCTGAATCCAAATGTCCGGACTTCAGTGCACTTGCAGACTTTGCAGGCATGTTCCTGGAAAGCCCTGGTGTGGTGAGGGTTGCCCAAATCAACAATTCATCAAGATCACAAGGGTCCTTAAGTAGACTTTTTGCAGAGAGTCTGCTTGGGGTACAGACATCACCAGACTTCACTGATTTAATTACCCACAATTCATTGTATTATGGACATAACATTGTAGGTTTTTCTATTTCCAACTTAAAAAAACAAAACTCATGAATGTGTAAAACAATTATTGGTAGTTAGGCCTTTTAAAATGCTACTTGAATTATGTAGGCTAGAATATAGGCTGAAAAACAACAAAAGAAGGTTTTCTAATGTAAGTAATACCCAATTTATTTAGTCATAGTCCTGTGCTTATTTACAGACATTTATGTTTTGGAATGTGTATATATTATATATTATAGATATATATGACTATCATCTTGTTCAGTCACAAAACACTATACTATACTACATATAAGGCTATACTATCTGCAGGAACAGATGAGCAGACACTATTCATCAGCTTGCATGAGGAATATGACAGCGGTGGTCACCTTGTATATGACTGTAGCTGCTGCTTGAATGTTTCCACAGCATCAAGTGAAACAGTCTTGAGGCCTGTCTATCAAGCAGCTTGCAGTCTCTACCCTCGCAGACTTTACGTGATGACAGTGAACACATCATAGGATGTACAACTTAAGTCCCCGAGGGCTCAGTCCGCAAGTCCAGAGGGTGGATATTTGGATTCAGCCTGTACTTATAGGGGACTTGAGAAGCCTTTAGGTCAGATGGGTTTAAGTGGATTGACAGCACTAATACACAGATGGATGATGTTTTATGGAGCACAGAAAGTATGTGTGATGAGGTTTCTAGTAATAAATACAGCTGAAATGAAAACCAGCAGTGTCCATCACACAGCTGAGGCAGGTGTAAAAGATGATGGATTGTATCTCCTGTCCCAGTGTAACTGTCCTGAACAGAGAGGAACACACACACTACAGTCATTGAAAAACTAAACTGAGAGTTATTCCACAATGTCCAAATTAAAATATGATACAACAGGTCATGTCCTCTGATCTATCTAAAACTCAGCAGACCTAATGTAAAACAGGCAATACTATACAACTTATTTCTGTAGTGTCCCTCAGCAACAGCTCAACAGAAGACAGTCTCAGCTGACATCTCCAGCCATGGGTGTAGATTTCATGTCAACTTTGGTAAGGACACATATTAAGCGGGGCTCTGGGGGCCCTTCCCCAGGACATTTTGAATACCAAACGCATCATTTGCTTTATTCTGGTTACTTATAATGCCAGTTTAGGGTGGAAATGTCCTTATTTATGTACAGAAAAACACAAAATTCAGGTGATAGTTAACAATTTAACAAAATATAGAAATAGGTTATAATGGAATATAATGCAATAAGGCTCTCGGGCATTCTGGATTGCTTTCAAATATTTATTCTCCTGTATAGATCAACTTCTCTTTTAATGTCATCCCTGCTGTGTCAACATCTATGTGTGCATAGTTTACTTTACCCTCCTCCTTTGTGTCTTTCGTTTGGGGACATAATCTCTTCAAATGTGCATATGGCACCCACTCACATCAATGATAAATTTTTACTTTCGTTCATTTATAAACTCCTGGACTTCAATAGCTGTGTTTCAGAGAGATTTCTGCCTATGCTGAAAACATATCACACACACCTGTGTTCTCTAAGAAGTTGAGAATAAAGTTATAATATTTTGAGAAAAAAGTTGTAATATTACAAAAATCATATCATATCATATCATAATTTAATGAGAATGAAGTCAAAATGTTTCAAATAAAAAAATAAATCTACCTGCTCTATAGTCTGCTGTGCATTATGTTATTGCTCTGCCAGTATGGTGATATCCCCTTCAGACCATCTGACATGCATAGAACCCTGTGTGGGACTCTCCCTGAATGAAACAAAGCAGCTGCGCACTGCTCTTCCTCAAAGGTGGAATACCAAAACAAACTGAGAACACTTTTAAACCAGGCATGGTATGGGATCGGCCAATGCTGAAAAAAAAAAAAAAAGAACTGAAGCCACTGTCCCTTATTCAATCAATGCGAGATGTGATTTGTCCCGTAGTTTGGTGCACAGAACTGTGGAATGAGAATAAAGAAATTGCCAATGAGTTTGTACAAATACTGGGACATTTCTGTCCTCACAAGATGTTGGTAAGGACAAACATCTCTGCAACACATTCTCACGTTGACCTTGTCACATATCAACATTTCTTTCAACATCTCTTTAAAAATAAACGCACTGTCAGTACAACACTGCGAATCAATGTATTTTTACTTTAACAACAAACACAGTTTATAGTTAAGCTGGTAGTTATAACACGGTATGTCTTTTTTCCAGTCAAAACTAAGCACATTTGTTTTGTCTCTGGCTTTTATACTTCCAACAAGCACAACTGACCCTTCACTAAGCCCCACCCCCACTTTGGTTACCTGTTGTTAAGCCTGTCAAGCTTTCATACCTGCCAAGTCAGTATGACATGTTCAAGGATATTGATAAGAGATATTCCAAAGGAAATAATGATACATTTCTGGAATAACAGTCCTTAAATATCTGAGAGAAGCAGACAGAGAGGGCTACAATATGCATACATTAACAGTATAATTTTTCAGTTGAGTATAGTGAATGAAGAGAACATAATATCAAGGAAAAAGCTCACAGTAACGATGCATTTGTCACGCATCCCACGTCTTGACAGGACAAATATAAACAGGAAGAATAATGTTCTTGCACAGCAGAGTAAGAATGTATAGTTGTATTTTAGGTATTTGGTTATGTCTTAGTTATGGCTCCCAACAGCTTTCATTATCTGTTTTAGCCCATTACTAGCAAAACTAAATAATCCTACTTTGCCATTTGTTTAAAGTAGCATTAGCATTATACCTTGGAGCAAACAAAGGAGTTTGTGTTCATTTTCATAGGATTCAGCTCTGAGTGGGGTCTTCCACACTGACTTGAGGTTTTGGCTTCAGAAAAGTAAAAAATATGACATCCCTATCTAAACTTTGAGGATATCAACTGTCTGACTTTTAGGTTCCTCATGCACATGGTCTCAACATTTCCCCTTTTCTGAAAACCTGACAGGCCTCTCATGTCTAGTTTAAGTTGCTAACATAGGATTTGACAGTGGTTGTTATAGTGAAGGGTCATTGGACTGCCGTTTACTGCATTAGTGATTAGTCTTTGGTCAGCGTGCCTGTGGAGATGGGCATTAAACTGCACATGTATCACAGTGGTGAGCACATTGTGTCACTAGATGGTGTAAATGTTCTCTGTGACTCTGTGAAATGTCGTCATTTTACCACATCATGCCTGTCTCTCCTCCCTCTTCACTCATTATGAATTTGAGCTGCTGTAAAAACATTGTACAGAAAAGGCCAGGATATGAAAAAAAAGCAAAAAAAAAAGAGTTTTACTTTATTTTAATATTTTCAACCAAATATTCAAAGCGTAGTTTCCTCTGCAGAGCTGTGCAATTTGGCTAAATGATAAATGTCATTCAATTATTTAAGTTAAACAATAAATAAATAAATAAATAATATATACATATGTCTTTGGCTTTCATATCTGAAAATGCTTGAACCTAAAGGTGAAAAGATAAGTGTATAACGCTTGTGTTTGAAAGAGAGCACAAGTAACATTTTCTTCCTGTCTGTTGATACACATGAATCTAAAGTTTCACAAAAGTTGCATTTTAATATGTAAATCCTAATGCATAAGTCATTTAGGATTGGCCTTCAGCATAGCTATGGACAACACAACTTCTATGTTTGTAAGTCAACAATTCTTGGACAATTTCAACCTACAAAGTTAGAAAATCACAGGTGTACCTGATAATAAAGTGAAACATATGAATACATTACATTTAGTAATTAATTAAAATACATTTTCTATTCAATCTGCCATGTTGAACTGCAATAGAAGATAAGCCCTAAGGCTACTTTTGTGTATTTTAATCCTCAACCATTTTAAATATCTCATATGGAGTCTGTCATTGTGATCTATCTATCTTTTCTTTGACTGTAATATGTACAGTAAGATACTGTAAAGGGTACATACAGTATGTTGCTGTAAATAGCAAAATAATGTGGGAAAATACTCAGTCACTATTACTACTCTGTCACAAGTGTAATCCAGTGCATTTGACACCATATGACCTGTTCTGCTCAGCAATAAACTACTGGACATGCGGATCGATGCTCCACACAGGTCGGCCACTGTATAATCTAGACATCACAGTGAGCAGCATGGGGGCACCTCAGGGGACAGGCCTGTCACCCTTTATGTTTACACTCTACACCGCAGACACAGAGTTTGGTGGACGAAACCACCTGCAACTCAATGTCACAAGGACAAAGGAGTTGGTCGTGGATTGTAGGAGGCACTGGACTCGTCTGAACTCAGTCAGCATCAAGGGGACCGAGGTGGACATTGTGGATGATTATCTGTATCTGGGTGACACTAAGCTAGACTGGACTGAAAACACTAATGCTGTGTATAAGAAGAGCCATGTTACAGATGTTTTATCACTCTGTGGTAGCCAGCATCATCTTCTATGCTGTAGTGTGCTGGGGCAGCAGGCTGAAGGCAACTGATGCTAACAGACTCGGTAGGCAGACAGACAGACTCTGGACAATCCCCTGCGTGCCACTCTGGAGTCGAATCACAGCACTTTCATCCGTAGACTGAGACCACTGGGGAGCACAAAAGAACACCACAGGAGATCTTTTCTACCTGTGGCCATCAAACCGTTTAACTCCTCCCCTTCTGTAGGAAGAAGAGCTGAAACAAAGAACACTGATAACAATATTCACCTACATTAAGTGCACTACAACTTTTACATGGTGTACATCACTGCTTTTCAATATCTTATACAATGTTTTCTCAACATCCTGTGCAACATTACTTTTCAATTTCATGATCACTTGTCAATGTAGTGTAATATCTTTTTCACAAGCTGATGTGCAATAATACTTCTCATTGTCATATCATGTACAATATAATGTTGGTTATCAGGCGCAGTCTGCATTTTCCACCAATTTAGTTCATTTTTAGTAACTGTTGTATGTGTCTTATTCCTATGATACTTTATTGGGTACTGGTTCACTTCATATCTTGTATGTTTAGAAACCCACTGGTTGTTCTGGTTGTTACTGGTTTTTTTTTTTTTTTTTCATTTTTAGTGAATATTACTGTTACTGTATTTTGTTTTACTGATTTGAAGCATTCTCTGGCAAAAGAATTTCTTTCGGGATAAATAAAGTTCTATTGAATTAAATTAAATTAAATTATTCTCTACTGTAAATTTGTTTACAGTTGTATGCCTGCCCACAAGAAACTGATCAATAGACCTTTTTCACAGCAGATATTTTGACATGTCAAAGTAAAAAAAGCACAGGTATACTCAATAAATAAATAATATAAAAAAATATAAAAAAAAAGAAAAGAAGAAGCCAAGAATGTAAGTATATTATTTCTGTTATCATTTAATGTAATACTTTTCTAAATGTAGTCACTTCTTAACCCTGACTTGGGTTACTTTTTTCCCCACCATTTTGTAGTGTTAACTAAAAGATAAAACTATATAATGTCAAGTGTTAAGTGATATTTTTAAGATTGCCAAAATATTATTCAGACATTAAAAGAAATATTATTAACCGTTTTGGATGGTCTTTCAATCAAAACAACACACATTTTACTTATTTATGTTAAGAAAAAAGTTGCTTGGTGAACTTTAGTGTAAGCCAGTTAAGATTTTAAGGGTGCTTTAGAAATACTAAATTGTTATGATACATCCTCTATAAATGTATTATTGTCTTGGCTGATGATGACAAGCACTGTAAATTATGTCCTTTTATGAAAGAATAAAATGAACCTTGAGCTTTTTTATTCCATGTGATCTTGAATTTTGTACTTTGACCTTTAAAATCATTTAGAGTTTCTGTGGATGAGACTTATCACATCAGCCCACCACCGAAACCCAGCCCCACAGGGAAACTGGCTAAAGTAAATCATCCATTCAGGCCAGGATAGTTATTCATGAAGAGAACTTTGTTCTTTGAAGACAACGCGTCATGTCTCCTTAGACTGTTAGACTGTATATTTATCCTGAGATCTAACCAATGGATGTAATATTAGTGTTGCAACATACCATACTGGCTATCAGCCCAGTGACCTTAAGACAGCTCGATAATAATGCGGCCCAATTCTTTGTTCAAAGTAAACTGTTATCTGGCTAATCAACAGCCAGGCCAGAAATAATATTACATAATCTGACCACAGCAGCCCTGATTATTATCAAATAAATATAGATACATGTATTGTCCATATTATCATGATTTAAGAGTGCAGTTATTTAACAAACTGGAAGTGGAAGAGATGAGACAGGATACAGATTTGCTGGCATGGTTATTTGAACATAAAACATTTGCAGAATTTAAAGAAAAGGCCTGGGTTAAAAGAAGTACGGCATTGTACAGATGATTATGTTTTGTTGTAGTTATGTAAAGTTGAATTTTGTTATGTGTACCGGAAGTCACATATGAAATGTTTTTCTGTGTTTCATTGGTGTCATGTAATCCCGTGTGGGATGGGCCACTTGTGGTATGACACGTAAATAAATAAAAAATCAATCAATCAAAATTGATACACATGTGCAAGGGCGTTGTTTCATTGTTGGGGGGGATAATAAACAGAAATATTTCTCAAGAGCAATTTTTGGGGGGGACTAACAAAGACTGATTTTAAATATTACAGTTACCATTTACAAAAGATTAAAAAAAAGTTATGAAAATGAAGTATTCTCTTTCGTAAACACACTTCTGTAAATTGTAACAATCCAAACTGCACTAAAATTGGTCCAAAATTATTTGAGTTTGAATGATCTTCAGCGGCTGGGCTGTTTATATGACTGCTGCATTCACTCAGAAGATTCAACTGCAAGGTAATGAAGTGAACAAAACGCTGTCTGGTTACAACTGGTAATGTGTTTTATTCTGTTGAAAAGAAGAAGTAAATAAAGGTGTCCGACATGTCTCTTGTTTTAAGTGAACTTTTGCAAAGTAGTTACTTAGTGGAGCTCAGTTTCCTCTGCTCTATCACACTTTCACTGATCCACAGTCAGTCATGCCGAGTGCTGCTGTGTGTCAGTGTATGCAGACATGGACCAAACCATTGTGAGACAGATGAGGGGGGAGGATGCAATCTTTCTAAAGTTATAAATGCATCGTGTTGCGTATATAATTGGCACAAGTGCTTTCAGTTTTTATTATTATATAGTTTAAAATTGTATAGTTTCCTCAAATTATATACTGGGAGGACAATTCCCAATATATACCCATTCCCCCCTTTTTCCCAGGGGGGATGGGTCCGGACCCCCCCATCCCCCTGGGATTTCCACCTATGCACATGTGATTAACTAGACTACTCACTAACTAATACAGAATACGAGTGAGGCTTTATTATTTGTTTGTCTCTGTACCATGTGCTGCGTATTGTTTCCATGTAAAGACAGTACTTTAGTGTTATATGTTGAAGGTAATGTCTTACTTTCTGAAATAAATTTATGAGTATGGTACAATAAAAATTCATGATGTGAATGTTGAGATGTTACCAGCCATGACAGTAAGGCTCGTATTGTTTTTACCTTATGAGTCTGTGTGTGTGTGTCAACATGGCAAAATGTTGTCCTGGTGACACCTATAGTATTAGGAACTACCACAGAATACTTACTGAGTACTCTGCCAGGTGTTTATATGTCTGTTCTCATTCCGAGGTCACCAAATACAAATGCTTTGTCAGTGATTTTGGTGTCGGACACCAATGCCAAAAGCTACCTTTCAGGGTGGGCGGTATGATACACCACCAGGCGGCAGCAGTTCGTAACGCAGCCAGACAGAACCTTTTGCAGTGTTATGATACGCTGCTGGTTGGCCAGACAGCCCTGTCGCAGCTTTATGATACGCCGCTGTGTAGCATCAGTTTGAAACACAGCCGGTAAGGACATAATATAAGGAGCTGGAAAGTCTCTATGGGGCAGGAAGGAGGGAGGGGAGTTGGATTGGTCCAACAATCCATGGACTTTCCCCTGGGAGCCTGGCATTCACTTCTACAGTAGAGCCAAACCATTATGTTATTTTTTTCTAAACGTAACCACGTGATTTTGTTAATGTGTTGGAGTTGGTTGTCACAACCCTGGACATCAGCAGCAGATGCAGAAGATACCTAGCGTGTAATATGTCAACATGATAGCCCAGTGACAAAGCAGTGATATGTGACGACTTCAGATGAGAATATGTGGTCTGTCAAGACATTGTCAGACATTGGGTCTCTTAAGCTGGACATATGTTAAATAAGGTTGG
Organism: Epinephelus fuscoguttatus; assembly: GCF_011397635.1. Taxonomy (NCBI): domain Eukaryota; kingdom Metazoa; phylum Chordata; class Actinopteri; order Perciformes; family Serranidae; genus Epinephelus; species Epinephelus fuscoguttatus. Next base: position 46,351,831 of record NC_064752.1, read on the forward strand.
AATGAAAAGTGGGTTATTTTAATTCTCAAGTGACATTTGAATTTCTTGCTGTGTGGATGTTCACATTATGATGTTTTGCAGATATTAAGTTTTGTTCTCCACACCTTGCAACTTAATGTTGGTATCCTATGTCAAGATGATGTTGGCATGAGATGTTTGGAAGACATTGGATTTTGGTTATGAACATCTGTCATCTGTTGTCAGTGTTCAACATCAGTTGATGTTGGCATTAGACACTAAAGTTTTGGCCCCTGACATCACAACCTGATTTCTACCAAATATCACCGGGGAAAGATGCTGGTGGCCAGCTGGGACAGGCTACATCTGTGTGTGTATGTGTGTGTGTGTGTGTGTGTGTGTGTGTGTGTGTAACTGTCATTACTGAGAAAAATAAAACCTAAGGTTTAAGAGCAAAGGGGTGTAAATGAATGCTGATGCTGGCCATGTGCATTCAACAACAAAAACAACAACAATAATAATAATCATCTTAATTTATATAGCACTCTTCAAAATCTGTATTGCACAGTGCTTTGTCACTAGTTACTGCCTTAATCATCAACTTTCAAACATCAAACAGGAAGAAATGAACAGGGAGCAGTTGTGTTGTAGTTCAGATAAGTGTTTATGGGGCAGGAACTGCTTCTGCAGCAGTCACTGATAAGACACCATCTTTTCTTCTGTCTTAATGAACAGACTTTGGGGACTTTGATGGCTATTGATTGTAAAATGCTTATGGAAAACACAAAACCCTGGCAAGTAGACTGCAGTGTCACACCCAAGATACGCACATGTGAGTTATATAACTATTTTATCAACAGAAACATTAATCATTTATTTGTGCTCCGATGTGTTATCAGGCATGTAGCAATATTTACTAATAACAAAGCTTCTTAATGGTTATGTGCAGTGTTCTTTAGCTTTAGTTTACAAAAGGGAGATAAAGTAATCTACATGTTCCAAACCTGCACTTCAGCAGTTTTTCTTTACAGTGGATTGATATGCATAAAGGATTTGAGGAGAGCCAGGAATCATTATTCAAATTATCTACACGTCCTTGGACTGTTCATTTTCCATTAATGCCCTGATAAGAAGGTGAGGGATTTGCAAGTGGAAAGCTGCATCAAAAGAATAGCTCATGTTTTGGGTATCATGCTTATTCACTTTCTTTTATAAAAGAAAGTAGTGAAGATCAATGTCAATATCATACTTAGCTTAATGACAGGAAGCAGGGGTTAACTGTGAGCCATGTTCTGTCCAATCAGAAAAAGTAAACCTATGCCTTACTGTTGGTCAGAATGGCTCCACTATGTTACTCCATCTAAAATCACAGTTGTTAATATTTTTTTGGTTAGCTGCTTCCTGCTGTCACCAGTTTTTATTCACAGCTAGGCTCAACATGTGCTGACCCCAACACACAAGATGTTTGTTAATGCACGAAGGTTGAAGTTGACATCAACTAGCTGATCTCATTGTGGAACAGAGAGCCAATAAGTGTATTTCCTTTTAGGCAGCACTGTGAACAAAGAGTCAAGAGATTGACACTCTTAGTGATAATTATCCCATGACTGCAGTACCTTCAGCTCTACCAGGCAAGTGGCCCAACTGCTATAAAAAAAACATTTCAAGTGCTCATTTTGTTTTGTTGTCAGTTGCACCTTACACATTTGCAGGCCTCTTCAGCAGTGGGTATGAACTGTAACATGTGTTCTGTATAACATACGTATGCCGATCAGCCAAAACATAAAACCAGTGAAAGGTGAAATGATTAACTTTGATCACCTCTTTACTATGCAGTATTCTGCTGGGAAACCTTGGGATCTGGCATTCATGTGGATGCCATTTGACACACACCACCCAAACACCTGAAACCCAAACACAATTTTGGACCAAGTACCCCTCTCATCTTCTCATAGCAATGGAATTCCCCAATGCCAGTGACCCCCAAAAGGACAATACTTGATGCTTCACTGAAAAAACTGCTCAGGAATAATGTGACAAAGGCATGAACCTGGTCTCCACAATGCCCTGTGGAATGTACTGGTACCTCACCTCACAACCCACAGGACCCAAAGGATCCTCTGCCAATGGTGCCAGACACCACAGGACACCCCCATAGGTCCTGTGTCAATGCCTCTACAGGTCAGAGCCATCTTGCCTGGGTGTCACACCATCCACCATCCCGTCTACCTCCTGATGACAAAGTCAGCTCATATACTGCGTCACTTTAGAAATGTTGATATTAAACGTATAAAATGTACAAATGTCACATATACGTGGTTTGCAGAAATGTACAATGCTAACATCATGTTTGGGGAACTGGGAACTGGGCTCTTACACATGACATACACATGTTCTAGTTGCAGTCTTAGCTAAGGCACATAAACAACTTCATCAGCTTTTTGTGACTATCAGTGAGGCATGCAGAGCAGACATGTGCAGCAAGACTTTCTCTAGGATTGTTTGAAACAAATAAAGTGTGAGGCGATGATGTCCTTGGACAGCTCAGGGACATTGCTGAGCTGTGTTTCTATGGCAACAAATAATTATACCTGCTAACAAATGACCAAAACACAAAAAGATAATCTGGTTCATAGTTTGCTAACAGTGTTCATGAGATCACACTAACACATTAGAAATACTTTGTTTTTGTTTTTCTGCTTTGAATTTTCCCAGTAAAAGCTTTCAGGTCATGACCTATATTGAGTCATATCTTGTACAGAAATATGCTGCTTTGTTACACTGTCTCCATACCATATATTTCAGCTTATCACCATATGTCAGTTCAGGTCTGATGTTAGTTATCTTATCATTTTTTGTATCCACAACATACTGAACATATTATTAGTGCCCACCTCCCTGGCTCATGGTATATGAGGAACACTGATATCTGGCTCCTGTGATGTATATAAGGAGATTCTAAACCCATACACATTGGTTCCTTCTGAGATCCCAAGGTAAGCTTGCACTTGAAATTTAGCAGACATAGTTCTGCTTTTCCTCTCTTGTGTTTCCAAAACCTACGTCATTGCAGACTGTAGGGTTGTAACTCTGGTTTGGTATGATTTGGTTTTCACTGAATGGAATTGGACAATTGTATACACAGCACTTCCTGTAAATTGGGACAAAGTGTTGCAGTTGTGTTAGGGCTGGCTTCAAAATGTGAAAGATAAACTGTAGGGTTTATGGCCTGTGACAGGGAAAGTGCACCAAGTCTGCACAATGGAGTTTAAGCCAAAATATTAATAAGATGTTCATTTAATTAAATTACATTTTTAAGAACATGGTACAGGCTGTTATTAATTGCTGTAACAACATGAAACAGTGAAATCTGAAGGGGAAACTAATAGAACTTTGATTGATATTGATTGTTTAAAATAGGTACACAAAGATCCCAGAAAAAACTATGATGGTTTACATTAGTGGAGTTATTGTGCACCAACTCAAAATTGTTTCATGGGCTTCATGTTTTGAATTTATAATAGTTATGGTCAATTTGTGCATTCGTGCCATCTCAGAAATTCCAAAGAATATGCAATCATATTATTTTTTTAATCATATAATTTTGTATGACTTTGACTCCCTGACAAATCTGTTTATTTATACTAGGAAAAAGAAGAAGTTAAAGTTGTGAGCTTTGAAATCAAGATGACCAAGCTCACTATTCTAGCAGGTAAACAGTCACCAAGTCTCAGTGCTTTCCATAATGCCTTAATAACATGACACATTAAGTTTTATGTGTGCATGCAATCCATTCTCTTATTTGTACCTCTCTTAGGCTTGTGCCTGGTGATGTGCCAGCTGGGTAAGTTATACTTGGGTAAAACCCATGACATGGTCATACAAATATACATGGAAGTTTGTACTGACACTGACAGAGCGATATGTCAAAAAAAAAAAAAAAAAAAAGAGAGAGATTTTGTGCAATGCTGACCACAAATTTGCTTCCACTGATATCCAGCAACTGCCTCCCAGATGGTGTGCTACTTCACCAACTGGTCCCAGTACAGACCTGGAAATGGGAAATACACACCCCAAAATGTGGATCCCTTCCTGTGCACCCATCTGATCTATGCTTTCTCCATCATCAACAACAAGAATGAGTTGGTTACTTATGAATGGAATGACGAGACCCTGTACAAGACCTTTAATGGCCTGAAGAGCAAGTAAGAACTTGTCTTCCCACTCTATGAAATATTCCCCCCACATACTCCAGCTTGTGTTCAGTCAGTGTGTGAAATTTGAAATTTAAAAATCCCAGTTTAACTACAAACACTGTGTATGATAAACAAGCCTTTGCCATCTTAAATCTTCTGCATTCAGCAAATCATATCAAGCCACTTGTATCTTTTAAAGGAACCCCGGTCTGAAGACCTTACTGGCTGTTGGTGGATGGAACTTTGGCTCAACTCAGTAAGTTTCTGCTTTCATTATCTAATATATACTCCTCATCTAATATATGTTCCTTTACAAACATTCCATGAGGTTTGTCAAATTCATAATCAAGCTCTGATGTATTTCAGGGTAATGCTGTTAAGTCCTATTTAACATTAAACAAATCTCCTTAGGTTCTCCATCATGGTGTCCACTCCAGCCAACCGTCAGACATTCATCCAGTCTTCCATCAAATTCCTGAGGACTCATAGATTTGATGGTCTGGATCTGGACTGGGAGTACCCTGGATCTCGTGGAAGTCCTCCAGTGGACAAGATGAGGTTCAGTCTGCTCTGCAAGGTGTGTCATGAATAAGTGATGAAACAGTGATTATAAAAGTGTGAGAGTTCTAGGGGTGTGATGTGAGCACCACAGCCCCCCATTCCAGTCTCCACAACATGCCAAATTAAAATGAATGCCGTGTATTATCGAGTTCAAAACGTACATCGTAGTCAACAAACAGGAGTATTAAGCAATGGCTTTAGACTTTGTAGGGTCTGGGAGAGGGGTGATGGAATTCCTCTGTATTGCTCATGAAGTGCAACACACTTGTTATAAACTCATGAGCCATTGGGAACTGATGTATATTGCACTGATAACACTATATTTTAGAATGTCTCTTATCAGTTGTCGTAATTTGCAGGAACTTGTTGAAGCCTATGCAGCTGAGGCCAAGGCCACCGGCAAACCTCAGCTCATGCTGACTGCTGCAGTGTCTGCTGGAAAGGGAACCATTGATGCCGGATATGAGATTGCTGAGATTGCCAAGTACTGCAGATTTTTTTTTTTTTTTATGCTATAATTTTAAATCAATCTATGTTTTTGATGATATAGTATGGTGGCTCAGTAGCTCATCTTAATTAGTATTTTCATATCCATTTCAGACATCTGGACTTCATCAATGTCATGACCTATGACTTCCATGGAGCCTGGGAGCGAGCCACTGGACACAACAGCCCTCTGTATCGTGGCTCACAGGACAAGGGTGACCTCATCTACTTTAACACTGTAAGATACTTATTTGTGCTGTGTGGAGCCCCAAACATTGTTGAAAATGGATTATTATGACATGACTAATGCAGGAATACATACATCAAGTTGGTTCAATACCCTTTACAGGGTAACTCAACCAGTGTCATAGTGTCTAAGCTTGGGAGTAGAGAGTAGAAATCTTAAAAAAAAAAGCATGTAGAGTTAAAAAAAATTGCATTTACCATGCAGGCAAGAAGAGCGTTTATGATAAAAATATAGTTGGTTGCATTATGGGAAATTTAAGATCCAGCAAGGTTGAGGCTTGACTTTTATTAGAAGTTGAACTCTGCTGGTTCATTTCTCACAAGCACCTCGTTATAGAAGTACAATAATAAATCCCCAGAACATTCTTTGAACACTGACAAGTACTGTCAGTTGCTACAGTATGCCTTAAAGAAACCCAGGCTTCATGTTTGCCATTCATCCTTCCGTTTCTATTTTAGGACTTTGCCATGAAATACTGGAGAGACAAAGGCACCCCAGTGGAGAAGCTGATGATGGGATTTGCTACTTATGGTCGTACCTTCCGTCTGGCATCATCAAACACTGGTGTTGGAGCCCCAGCCAGCGGTGCTGCATCAGCTGGACCATTTACACGTGAAGCAGGATTCTGGTCCTACTATGAGGTAAAGTCTGAACAAAATTAAATGCTACTAACACGAGAAGAATGGATGGACCGTGGAACAACCCAGTGACATTTCATCAATCTGGTCTTTCAGGTCTGTACCTTCCTGAAGGGCGCCACTGTTGGGTGGATTGATGACCAGAAAGTTCCCTATGCCAGCAAGAACAATGAGTGGGTAGGATTTGACAACAAGGAGAGCTATGAGATCAAGGTAGGTGGCACATCAATACACAACGATTATAGATTTAGGGTTGGTCTGCAGGGTGGTATTATATAGTATTATAAAGTATTTCTTACTTTTTGGTTGACTTGTCGTCTTATTTAATCCACAGGTCCAGTACATGAAGGAAATGAAGTATGGTGGTGTCTTTGTGTGGGCCTTGGATCTGGATGACTTTAAAGGAGAGTTCTGTGGAGAGGGAAGCCATCCTCTGCTGTCCCATCTGCGCAAACTTGTTGATGTTGGCAAGTCTTGCTTCTCATCTTTTTTATAAACCAGTGTGTTCCAAGCTTGTCAATTTATCATGCACAGTTCTTGGCAGGTTTTTTCGGAATGACTGTGTTATTCCGGTTTCAGACTACACAACATTTTTGTCCATTCTGGCAGTCACTATGTCAGATTAGATGACTGAGGAGTCATAAAATTTTGCCGTGATTTGGCCAATGGACATGACTGACTATAGGTTGGTCCACGACCAATCATCCCTGGTCCCCTTTCATGACATGCATGATGTCATCGTAATATTCTTGTCCTATTTTTATTCAGTCACAGAGGGTGTTCATGTCCCACCTGAAATGTTATTGTAGTAATGTAAAAAGTGCCATCAGAAAGCAGGAGGTACTTTTGAAGTGCCGCATGAAAAACTGTGCAAGTCACTGAATCCTCCACAACAACTTCCTGCAACTGTTTCACAATAAAAGTCTTTTCATAAAATGAAGGGATTCTCTCAACTGAAATTATAAGGGGTGTTTAATTATAAACTGATAAAGTGTTGAGTCTGAAATGACAGCGCAATGTATTAACTTTAAAAAGGCAAACAGGAGCAGATTAAAAATAAAAATAGTAAAATACAGAGGAAATTTAAAATATAAATAAATAAAGTTCCATTTCTATTGTAGTCTGTTTCAAATGAAGCTGGTACCCTCTGCAGTTGTGTTAAGTAAAAGCCCCACCACTATCTGTGAATTATATCCTTCTCCATTATGAAGAATTAACATTCTTTGCTAGCTTGATGCTAACTTTGTCCTGGTAACATCCCCAGAGGAAATATCTAAAATAGGCTGACCAAACGTCCTCTTTTGCCTGGACATGTCCACTTTTCACGTCCCGTCCGGGGCGTCCGGGGGGTTTTTATAAACTGATGATAATGTCCGGTTTTCCGTGTGTTTGTGTGTGTGTGTGTGTGTGTTAGAGTGCTGCACGGGCCGCATATTTCTGTCCGAACCCGAACCGAGCCCGACATTATTTAATGACCAAAGCACTGAGTTTGTGTCATACAGTGGTTACAGGCTATTTAACAGGCCGGGCGTGCGCCGTGGGTGCCCAGCATAGAGGGAAACCTCCGTGTTTGAGACGGGAGCGGGAAGTGGGAGGTCCGACGCTTCCAGCGAGAGGAGAGGGAGACATAAAACAAAATAAGATAAAATAGGAAAAAACCTGTCTCCCTCTTTTATTTTATTTTCAGCGTTTAATCAAGGCGGAGGCGGGCGGCTGGAGGTCCAAGACTTCGAGTGAGGGGAGAGGTAGAAACAAACAGCCACTGTGTGTCTGTGTGTGTTATGTTCAGGTGTTGTCACGTAAATAACAGTGCCCAAGCAATAAACAGGACAGACAATAGGATTTTATTTATTTTGACACTACATTTTCACTGAAAGCTGCCCGAATACAATTCCTAGCTACATTTCTGACCAAACCCGGCCGACCCGTCGGGTACCATCAGGCTCGGATTGCCACACTCTAGTGTGTGTATGTGTCCCCTATTGGGGCCTATCTGAATTTCTGTCTTTGAGAGATATTATTTTGTGATATAACTGAATTTTCTATCCATACATATAAATTTTAAATATATTAAAATGATAAAGCATCTTTGAGTAAACTGCGAGTATCATTTAAGTAGGCTATGTCGTGGCCGGCCGAGTGTCCTCTTTTTTGGAAATCAAAATATGGTCACACTATCTAAAAGGCTGGGGTGTTTAGTCATACAGTTGTCCACGGCAGCAGATTGCTCTGTGTTTCTATTGGTCAGAATGATGGCTTTGACAGGAGAAGTCATGAAAGACAAAAATAAAATCAAACATGCTAGACTTTCTGTTGGGACATCATGAGGCATCCTAGATGTGGCATCAGTTGTCGTCTACTGTGACAAAGTAAACAATGGATTAACACTCATGTTGTTCACGACCCCAGCTGACACTGTACGACGCCACATCAGGCTATAATCGGGCTTATATCGTGTAGTGTGAACCCAGCATTACACTTTGTAGAAGCCATATGCTTAAAAATGCTCCTTTTGATATAATGTCTTTCTGTTTCTTTCATCTCTCACAGATACACCTCCACGTCCAACCACAACTAAGAGACCTGGTGTGACTACCACAGCATCAGCCACGCGCACAACCCCGAAACCTGTTTCTACCACTACTAGACCAGTTTCCAAAACAACCCCCAGACCCAGTAGTACCACCAGTGCTCCGTCCACTAAGACTAACATCCCTATCCCAGGACGTGGCTTCTGCAAAAACAAGCCTGATGGCATGTACCCCAACCCAGCTGACAAGACCAGCTTCTATGTGTGCGCAGGTGGCCGAACCTATATAAGGATGTGTGGAATTGGTACTGTCTTTGAAGACAGCTGCAAGTGCTGTGTGTGGCCCTAAGTATTAACTTGTGGATTATTGTCACTGGCTGTCATCTCAGTACTGTCTCTACAAGCTGAATGCTTCTGGAAAATGATCTATTATTGTGTTTTTTGATTAAAACATTTTGATGTTTAGAAAACAGCTTAAAATTCAAAATGCAATTCTTCCATGAGAATAAAAGTATTATGACAGATCAAAAATGTGTTTGATAAATGACTGAAACCAAACAGTATGTCTGTACATCACACTACACACATACATTTTCTTTCTGTCAATATTCAAAATGTTGAAAGTAATGCAGATAGAACTCTAAGTACCATTTGTAGGGTTCAAATTAGTTTGAAAATGTAACTAACCATTGCAGAAAAGTTGACTCCACCTCATTTGCTGATGTCATTTTGAACAAACTGTGGTAGTCATACCCACATGTGCACAGCATGTTAATTTCCCACCTAATGAGGCCTGTGGAGTTGTGTCCTTTATCACATTGTCTGATGAAAGAGGCGCAAACCGACACTCCCTGGCTCCAACCAGCTGCTCATGCTGGTAACAGTAGGATGCTTTTAGGTCTCCCACAGCCAACTTGGTGGCAACAAGTTGCACCAGTGATTTCTTATGAAGCTTCAGTCAAGCAGGCAAAGTCACAGATAACATGGCAAGCTCAATACTGACACTAAGACAAATTATCAGCCAGTATCATCACAAAAGCATTTACTGTTGTAACTGGAAGCCCTCTTTAACATATAGCATTCATAAAATACATTTTATCAACAACAACAAAAACAAAGTTATTAAAGTTATTAAACAAATATTTATAAATATTAAACTACAGAACACGACAGACAGTTAATGTAGTTTGGGGCTCACCTCTGATGCCTTTGTATTGCCCTGTCCAGCCCTCCTTGTGTAATGGCTGGTGTCTTCTCCATGCTCTTGAGACTGCACTGGGAGACACAGCAAACCTTCTTGCGACCACACGTATGGATGTGCCATCCTGGAGGAGCTCAACTATATGACTTTTTCAATAAAACACAGGTTCATGTATAGCTCTTGAGCAGCAGCTTTTGGATGCATTTGGCCTAGACAGAGAGGTTGTGGACACTTTGCAAGCTTTGCAGTCCTTCTCCACTCAGTTACAGTACAGTAGCAAGTGGAGTGTGTTTAGGGACTGGTGTCATGCTAGGGAGGAGGATCTTGTAACTTCCAAGATTCTAGTGGGTTTTTGCATATGTTTCTTGTGGCCAAAGCTTCTAGCACATTCAGAGGAGCTTATTCAAGATTTTACAGTATTACATTCAGTTTCACTTATATGCACTTCATTGTTTTGTATAAAGTTTAAACCTGACTGAGGTTCCTCAAGTCTCATTTATACTCCCTTTATGTATGAAAATAGATACATCCATTTTAAACATTGTAAACGTCACTACCCTCATACTTACATGCTTCCTTTATGATTGCATAGATGCAGCCAATAGATGACACCTGAAGGCAGTCATTAAATACATCTTGACATGTGGTCGGATAAATCTTAACTTTTTTCACTATATATTACTATGTGTTATTATATATTACCAATTCGTTCAGTGCTGCCATTACTTAAATTTCTTCATCGTCTCCTACGGTTCTATCTCACTTTAACTACGCTACACTGCCTCCACGATGTCCGGTGGTACTGCTTGGTTTTGTCCATATCCGTAAGCTTTCAGAAAACGTGCACAAATATGGACAAAATGAATGAAGAGTATGGACAGAAGGTTTCATCCGTCTCCATCTACCATCTACTCCATCTAATGTTGAGCATAAATGAGCACTTACGGGACAGAGCCTCTTCTCCTCTGTGCTTTGTACGGAGCTGCCTGTACCAAAGAACAGCATGACAGTGAGGAGCGCTCACTCAGCAAGAAAATCTGGGGACCAAAACATCTCCATAAGTATACCATACTCTGACTGGCTAAAACAAAAAAGACTGCTCGACTTAAAGCTATGTCAGTCAACTGAGAGATCTTTGACTGATGATACAAACTGGGGGCAGCTCTATTTGAATTTAATATGTCTGAAGGTTGGTCAGTTTTAAAATATACTGAAATGCTGATCTTTATCATGTAGTGAAGATCTTATAATATTGTAATAAAAGTAACTTATAGAATTGATTATTCATTCACGTTCCACAAAACATAAGGTCAAGTAGTGGCAGTGGATTTCCAATGAATTTCTTAACAGCACTGCCCTATCACATTACCCTCTCAGTGTTTCTTTTTTTGTGCTTTATTTGATGAAGACATTCATGAAATAGTCTGTGCAGGATTGCATAGTGCCAATGGGCTTGGGCTGACTTGTGACACACACTTTGATACAACAGCAGGAATATCAGTCACAGTGGGAATTTTTTTTCATTGTTGTTTTCAGCATTGCTTATATTTCTGCCTGAAGGCCTTTGCAGTTATATTCAGGAAAGGGATAGGGGTGTGTCAGCACCAACACCTCCTGCGGCACTACATGGTGTTTGTGCCAAGGGAGATGGAGACCGTATATCTGAAGAATGTATTACCTCACACCCGTTACCATATCATGTGTGCCCTTTAGCACTTGGAACTAGAAATAAAGAGCAATAAAAACACACTGATGTCATTGCTGTTATTGCTATGATTTTTGATTGATGATTTCACTGTAAACTTAAATGTGCTTTGTGAAGTTTTCTTGTAAGCAAACAAAGTTTTGCTTACATTCAGTGTTTCTCACCAAAGCACATTGTGTGTATACTTGAGGTCTAACAAATATATTGAATAAATTCTCTCATAAGAGTTTTTCAAAGCCAATTGTTTAAGTATTTCCAGTACCTACTGCAGAGCAAGGCCATCAAATGAAGGCTAGGACATGGTGTTCTGACATTAATGGGTATGACTATACACTGTATATAAAGATGAATGATGCATCTCCACTTCCTCCCACTGTACAGAAATGAAGCCAAAATATCCCAGATAGGGGCTCTGCCATCTTGTGCTTTTGGATTTGGCACAGTAGCAGTCAGGATGTGGAGGTGCAGTATCGAGTTCCCAGATATACACCCATCCGATCCAACTGGGAGTAACAAGATGGCTAGAACACCAACTGACACATTCAGCTATCAATAATGACATCACAGCCCCTTTTCAAGCATCAGATACATACTTACAACCAAACTTATCAAAAAATAAAAAAAGTTTTAACTTCAATTTTGGGGAGCTGTCATGCCTTCCATCTGTAGTTATAGTTATGGGTATGATGGATGTGCAATGCAAGGCTATTTATTGAGGGCTGTGACACAGTCATGGGAGCAGTGGGGTATGACACAACATGCAGTGTAACTGGAGCTGCAGTGTTGGATGGTTACAGCAGACAGCGGTAGAAATAAAGGAATGGTGTACGCTCAGGTGTTCTTTGGGTGCACTCAGCCTGACAAAGCTATTGGCTATGCTCAAATGGATTGCAGCTGAACATTTGTGTATAGAAAGCATTTGTTTATGGTCTTTTATTAAGGACTTTTCGGTAATTGCAAAATTGTAATTCTCACCCATAGTATTTTTTCTGTGCAATAAACTAATTGTATAACATCAAATTAATACATGTACATTAACAGAAGTTAAACAGTTGCTTCACCTGTAAAATTGTACTAATGCTATTCCCACTTTTTATGTTATCAGTCCATGAATACATGAAAAAGTTGCTTTATTGTGCTGATTGTTACAGAGTTAGCAGTTTGACACTAACTCGGCTTTGTTCGTCTTTGCTTGCTAAGTTAGCTTGCAAACTTTGTGTCTGCCTGGGCCATTAAAGGGACAGTGCGCACACGTGAGCATGGTCCACAGAGAGGCAGTTAGAGCTACAGGCTACAATGAGGCTAAAAACAGAGTTCAAATGACGTTTTTCCAAACAACTTTTTATGTCGGGGCTTCAGGACACTTGGATCACTATGGACGAGCAGAATGGAGATATTTTGTGGTTTCAATTATGTGTTTTTGGACTTTTTTACCTGGGGCGCCGTCAGCCTGCATTAGGTGGCGTTGTGCTGCTACCCCCTCTCCCCTTGGATCTCCGCAAGTGATGTGAGGATTCTCAAACTTCACCAGAGCCTCCCTCGGCATGAGGGTGAGTAGATAATGGCTGAATTTTTATTTTTGAGTGCACTATCCCTTTAACTTGTCAGATCTTTTCTACCTTTTAGAAGAGCAGTGGTGGATGAAGTACCCGAAAGTCATGCTTGAGCAAAAAATACAAATGTCTTATATTACTTAAAGCAACACTTACCTTTCTGGAAATTTTATGCATTTCTTTGTTTAGGTTAAAATGCTATTAATAAGCTGATGGCACACTAAAATGTAAGTGAATTCCACCAGAGATAAAAATTCATAATTGTACCATTCTCATATGGTTCTAAGAAAACTCCAACCAATCATTACATTCAGACCAAATTCAATGATTGGCCAAGCGTCCTGTCTGTCTTCCCCACGTGGAGGCCTCTGACTGGACTGACCTAACCGCTTGCGTAACATGTTAGCACTGTAACCTTATTCTAAAACTCATCAGTCATCACTGACTCCGGTTGAGTTTTAAAACTCCAGGGTTGCGTTTGACTGTCTTGGTTGTAACGTTACACTCGCTCTCCTCTTCCATGTATCTAATGTTACCTTGCCAACACCTACATCTATCATAGACGTAATGAGGACAAAATGGAGGAGGGGGGAGTAGGCCTTTAGAGGGAGGTGGAGTTGTGGATGTTCAAATTTTTTCTGTGCTGTGTGAAATGCAAGAAAGGTACAGGATGCAGGGCATTAAACTATATTTGCAAATATACTATGTTAACAGTTGTAGGACTCCATATTGCCTCTCTTAAGTCTATTTGTCCTGACTACAGCCACGCTACACCAAGCAGTCAGATACAGCTGTTGCTCTGCTCTTTGACCATTTCTGGATACAAGCTTCACTAACTACACCTGGTCAGTTTCTGAAGTCATAAGAAAAGTTATTAATGTACAAGTATTGTGAGTATGCTGGGTTTATACCATATACAAAAGCAGGGGCGCATAATCTCCAGTCAGCCACTGATGTACTCGTCTGTGCATCTGTGTCCATGGCAACGAGTCTTAAAGAGAAAAATAACTGATTGCTGATCATAAAGTCTTAAAACTCACAGAAACCTACAAACTGTTTTTGTCAAGTCGTTTCAAAGTGATCCAGGCTTTTGATGCACACAGTGATTTGTCAGAACTGACATCAGACATCTTTATCATCCCAACAGCAGCACAAGACATGGCAGTAGCCTAACTGCAACATCCAGTCAGGGTCTTTCAAAATATAATAATCATTGCACTCCAATGTGTCAGTTATGAAGAGTGACGCTCTCACAGTACGGTGGGGAACACAGTAGCCTACTAACTGCACAAAATAATGTGAAATGTTATATGTTATATAATAATGTGAATAACTTACCATAAGACAGTGACAGCCTGTGTAGCAGTTGCTAGGTGAGAAGGTAAACTTTCATATTTCTACTAATGGCTAAAAAGAAGGACAGGTATATGGCTAATCGTAGCTTTGTTCTTCTCATTTTTACCTTTTTACAGACATGGGATTGGATGTCTAAATCTAAAGAGATAAAAAAAAGAATAGCAGTGGAAGAATCTAGTTTTATCTGGAACTCTGACATTCTTAATTAGAAGTACATTTTCACAATAAAACGGGACAATTTGTGTCCCGCGAAAGAATAGTTATTGTCCGGGGTGGAAATTTAAAAAAGAGAACAATCCCACGAAAACCAGAACATGTGACAACCATTGTTTCTTCATGAGCAGGCCACGTTCAGAGAGCTATTAACCCTTTTTACACATAGATCACTCTATAGACCCACTACTTAGTCCCTTTTTCACGCCTCCTTTGCATTTTTTTTATTCCACTCCGGTGTGTGATTTTAGACAGCATAGCATGGCAATAACAATCATTTATCATCTCTGTTATATGGCAGCTGATCTCGTCCTCTGCTCGGAGGGTAAGGAGCTCCCGAATCCCATTGTTTATCTTGATTAGTGGACATTTAGGGCTGGTGTTCTTCTTCTTTAAATTAACTGCTGATAGCTACTTTGTGAATCTCCCATGGTGGGTCACACGCATATTACGTTGTTAAAACGTCACACCTGTGCTGCCCATGGTCCCGTCTTGATGGCTCTCCTGTTTATACAGACACCGTTTTGGTGCTGTTACTACCTCCTGTGGTGGCTTTAAGGTGAGACCACTCTATCCCCCAATTCCACTATCATACCTTTTATACAGCATGGAGAGGCAGAATACGGCACAATATTTGTGTCTTGAGCAGGAACTGTAAAAGGGGCTATTGTTTGCTGTTTAATATTAAACTGCTGCATATGCAGCTGAGGTGAGAATATATATATATATATATATATATATATATATATATATATATACATACATATATATATGTATATATGTATGTACATATATATATATATATATATATATATATAAATAAGTGGCACCAAGAGCAGGAACTGTAAAAGGGGCTATTATTTGCTGTTCAATATTAAACAGTAAACAATAGCCACTTTTACAGTTCCTGCTGTTCCTGCTGTTCCTGCTGTTCCAGCCAAAAGGCTGGTTTCAGGGAGAAAAGAAAGAAGAGCAGCAAGATTCTTCTTTTTGTTGGCTTAGTGACATTGCAGAGTCACATGCCACAGTGACCAGTGGGGACTAAAAGGGCATATTTCACACAAAGGTGTGAAAAGCAGAGGACTTTAGGAAACAGAGTTCATTTGGCAGGCCATTGTCTGACGATCGAAGGAGGCCACAGCAGCCATTTTGTAGAGGGCTGAACTGAACTCACAGAACATGCCTCAAATGTCCAGTTTAGTGTTGCATGAATGAACAAATCATCTGTAGGGTCCAGTGGTCTCAACATTGCTACTGATTACATGTTAAAAGGCCTTGCCATCATTGCAACAAGTCAAAATTACATTATGGATATGTCAACTTGGAGATATAACACTTTGAAACTGAATTATAGATATACTAGTCCATACCCATTGGTAGCTTTGTCATCCTCTACCTATGCCAATCCTCAATGCCTATGTGCACTTTCACATAGATTGACCACGTCAGTGAGTAGAAAAACGTGTGACTAACAGAATGACACACTGACAGTTTCTGTGATTATGTACAGCATACCATACCATGACTTAGTCATACCAAAAATTAGAAAAAAAACAACAACATTCGGCCACAGGGGGAGCCACAGCGTTCTGTTGCATTTTAGCCATTTTTAAGCATGTTTCTGTTGTTATAGCGCCACCCAGTTGCCAATTAGACATAAATTTCTCCAGTCACCTTGAGGCTTCCTGTTCTACATATCTACCAAGTTTAGTAAAAATCGATATGGTGGTTAGGCCTATAAGAAATTAGCTCTCTAGCGCCCCCATTTTGTTTGATCGGGTCAATAATGGAGGGATCCCCTCAGATTATGTGTGGTCATATGCCTACAAAGTTGCGTGGTGATCAGTGAAACCCTTGAGATGTTATACACCTTTATGTGACGAGCCACGCCCTCCACAATATTCATTGCCTTATAGAAGCTCAGTTTTAGTAAGTTTTACAACTTTTGCCAAGAGGGAACTTTAGATATTGGTCCCTAGATTATGTTCACCGGGTTTCATGCAGATCGGTCAAACTTCCTAGGAAGAGATCCATTTTAAGTATTTTTCAAAAAATTCAAAATGGCAGAAAATCTATATAACTGGAAGTTATGGGTTCTGGAGGCAAATTTGTTCTTCGTGAGGAGAGGCATCTCTGTGCAAAATTTCATGTCTCTATGACATACAGGGCATGAGATATGCCCATTCAAAGTTTGCAATTTCAATCAGTTGCTATAGCGCCCCCCTTTGACCAATTGATGTAATATTGCTTCATTCGCATCCTCCCATGACCCTCTACCACTGTGCCAAATTTCACATGGATTGACCAAGTCAGTGAGGAGAATAACATGGAACAGACACACAGACACACAGACAGAGTTTTCGTTATTAAATAGTAAGATAACTGAGTTTAAACACACGTCAGTGGTAAAAGTTGACTGGTTGTAATTAAGTTACAGATATTTTCAAAGAACACTTCCACCAGTGAGAGATTAATTGTTAATATCAAGAATTACCATTTTGACTAGCGAGAAATAATTGTAGGTACCTGTGATTAGAATTACTACTGGTCAAAATTACATGGTGGATATATTGGCTTGGAATTCTAACTAGTCAAAAAGCAGTTGTTGATATCTACAATTGCTATTACCACCACTGATTAAATGTTAAAAACATCTTGTGATACCTTCTCACTAGCATACAGTCTTCTTTCCAGTCTTTGTTTGTGCATTGCAGCATTTTTTGCGTATTTACATGCAGATCAGTGGAATAGTGTGGTGTCAAATGTATGACAAACAAAACATAGACTCAGTCATAGAAAAACAAATAATTCAATTCATAGACTAAACTATTAATGGTGAAAAGTTAAAAGTAGTTTGTCAAATCTGTAGATTAATCAGTAACAAAATGTTGTTGCCTATATCATACAAAACAAAAACAGCAAAATTTCTGTTTTGATTATTATTGTTTAATTCATAAAAACATAATTCATTTCAATATTGTGGTAAATATTTTCTATTTTAATTCATTAGTTTACAGTCATTTGACTGTTTGTCAATGGCTGCTGCTTTTATCCATGTCATAATGTTGTAAACCTAGTGTCTTGGATTTGTAAATTATGCAGGTGTTCATGTTTTTGTGTCTACTTCCCATATCTTTGATTTTTTTTTCTTTTCTCTGTTATTGTGACTGTATCACACCCAGATCACACCACACTGTGTTTCCCAGAATTCTCCAGCTAGCTTCACACTTATCTCCAAAGCAGCTGAAGATATTGTGGAATGGAAAAACAAGCTGCCAGCATCTTGATGGTCAATGGTCATGGCCACCGCTCAAAGGAAAGAGATAAAGTAATCAAGACTGTTAATGAAGGAACTTGGACATGGCAGTCTCGAGCAATACCAACTTATTCACAATGCATCTCAGTTTACACACATCTGTTTTGGTTAGTCAAAACAAAGCAATCAAAACATAGTAAGTTTCACATGGTTGATGGCTGACCTTTTATACCTTGAAATGTTTGATTCAGAGTGTGTGTTTCAAAAACTGCAAAGTAAACTGTATTTAATTTAAGTACTATATATATATTTGTGTATAAATTCTTCTTCTTTTTTTTTTTTTTTTTTTTTAACTTGCGTATTAATTACATCTTCAATAAAAGGAAAATTCCTAGTGACCTAGAGGTTGAAAATGCACATGATGTAAACAAGGAGTAAACTCAATTTAGTTCATGAACTACATACAGCCCAATTTGATCGAAAATAGGCTGGACCAGTAAAACCACTGCATGATAAACTATAAAGACACCTATTTTTCCCCATTTCTTTTCGTGTAATGACATACAAGTACATTCTGAAAATGTTCACCTGTTTACAAAACAGATGATGAACAGCCTGAGATTTCTTAAGAACAATAGGTTCAATTTCAAAAATATGTCTCAGGTTTTCCACATTCAGTCAGTCTACCACTCATTGTCATTACATACATGTCATACATGTAACAATGGTTACATTTCCAATTTTCCAAATTTCCACTCCTGTGTCTTAATGCTGGCATCACCACACCAGTCTATAGTAAAAACTATGGATGAAGCAGGCTGGTTATCTCCTGTCTTACAAATCAGTTACAAATCTAAGGTTTCAGCAGTGCCTTGGCAATAGAGTTCCACCAATATTGTTTTAAGGTGGAGCGAGAGAGATGAGAATTATTCTTTTGTACTAAAGCTGCTGATTGATAATATTTTGCGCAGTGTTCAATAAAAATATGACCACAATGAGTATTTGGGTTTTTTGTTTGTTTTTTTCAGAGAACTGTATTCTGGTCAGGGTAAGAAGCCTCTGAAGCAGCATTTTACATGAAGCAGAGTAATCCAACTTGCTCCTGAAACCTGACACCTCTCACGCCAGGTTCACACTGGATGCTGACGCGCCACTAAACACATCAATTTTCCTATGGAGTGCTGCCCACCTGCTTTCGGCACCCGTGTTCACAGATTGGGCTGGCTCTCGGTCTACAGCAATAGTTTGAATTTTTTCTGCAAGCTGAATCAGTTCTGGAGCGGCAAATGTGTTGTAAATGACATGAAGGCCATATTAGAAATGTAATAAATTATCTGACTATGATAAATGATAAAATATGCACCCCATGCTTCCACATATTTGTCAGTTATTTCTAAACAGAGAGCGAGAGAGACAAGCAGAGCCACATACTCCCTCAGACACACACACACAGACACACACGGCAAGAGAAATGTACACACAGACACACACACAAACACAGTCACAAGCAGACAGAGGCAGAGCTCTACTTGTGATTTAAACAGAGCAGAGAGCAGAATCTCTTGCTCACTGGCATGGAAAAATATGCTTCAGGTGTGAACGGCACAGGGGCGTAAATATAGACAGTGCAGGCAGTGTGGTTGCACTGGGGCCCATGGGGTGGAGCGGCCCGACTGCCACCTGGAAATACGCCCGTGTTCAAGGAAGAACTCACATTAAAACAAAAATGGTGCTATTTTCCATACATGCCCTAAATAAGGCAAACCCATCTCCATCATGGCTTTCTGGTTTTGGAAAACAGTGTCAATCTATAATAAATTATAAACTTATTCTACATAAACTATTTAAAAAACTATAATTTACCAATAAAAAAACTATCAAGTTAAACTAATAATTTCCTATTTTCTTTTATAGATTTGTCTTACACAGATATGTAATGATGACTGATGTGTAATATGTATGTTAATGTGTCCAATATCAAGTATCTGCAAGTGGATGTAACGTAAAAGCGGCAATAAGACACACTGTTGCTAAAAAAATATATATACACCTAAAACTGTGTGTGTGTGTGTGTGTGTGTGTGTGTTTGCTTCTTAACTTGTAACTAGGGCGTAATAGGGGCCCTCATAATAGCATGAACTGGGGCCCATTGTAACTACCTTACGCCACTGGAACGGCAGGTGACTGCTGATATGCAGATGTGTGACAATTACCAATTTGGAGTGCTTCTGCATCCAGTGTGAACCTGGCATTAGCCTTCACAAGTGCATCAATTTCACCCCTCTGTCCAGATTGAACCCTTCAGTTGGCCTCATCTGACCCGTAGCTCTTATGTTTGACATCCCTGATGTAAACACACGCATCCCTGGTTTGATTCTAGTTAGGATTCATTGTTGAATGCCCTCTTCCTCTCTTGCCATATGTTCCCTGACTATCTTTTTTTCCACTATAAACAACACAGCGGAGGCAAATTGACAAATTGATATTTGAAAAAAATTCTCAGAGTTGCTGGGATAAAATGTTAATTTTCACTCATGTTTTTTTGTTTCATTTTTATATCTTCATGCCAGTGATAGCCGTGGTCGGAGGCATTATGTTTTCAGGATGTCCGTCCGTCCATCTGTCCATACATATGTTTGTCCCATCCTTGTGAATATGATATCTTATGAATGCCTGAAGGGAATTTCTTCAATTTTGGCACAAACATCCACTTGGCCTGAAGAATAAACTTATTAGAATTTTGTGGTCGATGGTCAAAGGTCAAGGTCACTTTGACCTCACAAATATGTCTTAATCCATAACTCAAGAATTCATATGCTAATTATCAGAGATGGGACCAAGTCACACATGTGCAAGTCTCAAGTAAGTCTCAAGTCTTAACCTTCAAGTCTCAAGTAAGTCCCAAGTCATTTTTTCTTGGGCAAGTCAAGTCACAGATTATGTCAAGTCAAGTCAAGTCCTGTAATAGGTCAAGTCAAGTCCAAGTCAAGTCACCTTATTATTGTAATTTTACCTGCAGAATCTGATCTTAATAGAGTGAAAAGACAAGATATAAGTCACTGTCACTAAACACTGACTTCATCGCTGCAATGTTTACTTTGCAGGGACGACCCCCATGCATGCGCGCGCGTGCGCGCACACACACCACACATACACACACACACACAGACACACTAACCAAGGCAGCGGCCAAAATCACCCATTTAGCTCATTTAACCCTGTGTTGCTCGTTCATAAAACGTACAGCCGGTCTTGTGATGAACCAGTCAGAATGTTCACTCACGTTTTCTGGGGTTAATGTTAGCAAATAAATTAAAAAACAAGTTCCACCATACCGATGTTTTTAAATTAATTTATTAATTTTATATTCTAACCGAAAACATGATGTAACACTCAATTCAAGTCATCGTGTCTCAAGTCAAGTCAAGTCCCGAGTCTTTAACTTCCAAGTCTGAGTCAAGTCTCAAGTCTTTTATTTTTTGTCAAGTCAAGTCACAAGTCATCAAAACACCGACTCGAGTTGACTCGAGTCCAAGTCACAATGACTCGAGTCCCCATCTCTGCTAATTATGAAAATAAACTTCACACAAATGTCTAAAAGGATAAAGTAATGAAGTGATTACATTTTAAATCCAAAAGGTCCACTTTTCTGGCCCGCTATTAAATGTCTTATCTCAAAAAAACAGAGGGGGAACTATTTGGTCAGGTACTTAATTGTTGAATCTAATCTTAGGTGTCCACTTTCAAACTGTGCTGATTGTATTGATCGTCTGTGCTGTCGGGGGGGCAATGGGTGTGAAGCATCCATGTTTTCACAGACATGGATGCAATCTGTAAAAGAAACTTGACTGGTGTGCAGAGGGATATAACTGTGGGGCAGTAATTCTAGTTCATTCAGAGACACTTTAGTCAAAGAAAACTTTATTTCCATTTACAGTATTATATTTGGTGGTATGGCTCTGTTCTGGGGCCTCTCTGCCTTTCTCTTGGGCCTATGCAGAAAGCCTCTTCCACGCGCCTACATGGAAAGCCTAAGGCAGAGAGACCACACCTCGCAGCAGCAAAGACTCCCCCAGGAACCGAACAAAGCCAGCATCAGTGACATACAGAAATGACATTGATATGTCAGTCAAACAAACAGATATCAGAACATGATCCATACATAAGTTTCATGTTAATTTTATGATTCATCTGTTGTTCACTATTCAGTCTTTCAAATGTGTAAAATTATGACAACCATGGATTTTAAAGGACAAATAAATGATTATTTTTCAGTTGATTTAATGTAATTAATTGATTTAAAAGTGACTCAGGTCATCATGACAACAGTAACAATAGCACACCTATCTAAACGACGGAAAATTATCAAGACTATGATCCACAATAGGTCTTTTTGGCTGATTAATGATAAAATAATGAGTGACTTATAAAGTGACCTATATTACAACTGGTTCATGTGTTGAGTGTATGCTGCTAACAGAGTACTGCATTATGTAAAATACAGTCTGTTATCCTGTGACATTTATTACCTCAGTTTATCAAAGGCTGCTACACCTCCTGCTTTCAACTGTATAAAAGGCCAACCTTTGCTGCTGTTGTTTGAGTCTCTCATCCAGTCCCAAGGTGAGTTTACAAGAGCAAATAATTCCTCTAATTTATCATTTATTATTGTAATTACCTTAACAATGGTAGATTTCTGTTGTTGCTTCACTCACAGACCCTCACCCTTCAGTTTTTGTCTTATAGTAATCCAGTGAAGTTGTGAAAAGTGAATTCAAAGATGACCAGGCTCACAATTCTAGCAGGTATTTATCTTCATGTGGTGTTGTATGTATATATTGACCTTCACTCACACAACATAATGTCTGTAATTTCGTCATTTCGTCTATACTGTGATTTTGTTGGTCTCTGTACACATGACATTTATTGTGTGTTTGTCTTGGGAGAGGGATTCCTCCACTCTTGCTCTTCCTGAGGTTTCTTCCATTTTCCCTGTTTAAGTTTTTTTCATTTATTTATTTTATTTATTTATTCCTTTATCCGAATTGAGGGTCAAAGAACAGCAGATGGTATGTGCTGTATAGATTGTAAAACTCCTTGAGGCAAATTTGTGATTGGTGATATTGAGCTGAATAAACACAATAAAGTTGACTTAATATATTCTTAGAGAATAGAATGTGCTTTTATTTCTCTCTGACCTTGTCTTTTCTATATTCTTCAGGCTTATGTCTGGTGATATGTCAGCTGGGTAAGTCCGAACACTTTTTGATCAACTATCATTTGATTTGGATTTTCACTTGTACTGTAATCAGTGCTTCTTTAATTTTCCTTTACTCCAACACAGGATCTGCCACCAAGATGGAATGTTACTTCACCAACTGGTCCCAGTACAGACCTGGTGAGGGGAAGTTCCTGCCACAAGATGTAGACCCCTTCCTGTGCACTACCCTGATCTATGCCTTCTCCATCATCAACCATAACAACGAGCTAGTTACCTATGAGTGGAATGATGAAGTCCTCTACAAGTCTTTCAATGCCCTGAAGACCAAGTAAGTGGCCCAGTTGAGATGCCCTTGGTATCACATACAGGAGAGGTCAGAGGTCAGCCTGAGCTAGGGTACCTCTGCCGCTAGCAGAGGTTCAGTGCACAAGAAGCAATCAGTGGGGCTGAAAGCCCAGCGATGCTCTTTACCGTAAAATAAAAACGCACCACTTGAGCCTAAATGATACATTGTTCTAGTACCGGTTCTCAGCAACAAGCTTCAACAAAGTTTGGAGGAAATGTTTGAAAGTCTTAACCAACCTTCTGTACTGTTTACAGAAATCCTCATCTGAAGACTCTGCTGGCTGTTGGTGGATGGAACTTCGGTTCACAACAGTGAGTAACATTTTAAACCATGAGCACAATGTTTTACATGCTTTTACAACAATATGGAGTGCTTGAAATCATGTTACAAATACTCCAACCATTACATTCTTGAAACATCCTGAAAGTCAATTGAAATCTGAACTGTGACAAAATGTAGGCAAAAAAAAGTCTGTATATTATTATTGTAGTATACATAGTTTTACTGTTTTTTGGTTGCTAGCTGACTGTCCAGCAGGCAGATTAAGGCCCAATTCCATCATATTGCGGATGTTTACATAACCTGATGCACCAAATGTTGCCCGTCATTGTGAATATGCCATCTTCTGCTGTGTTGATTTCTCTTGAGTGGGTTAGAGGCAGCCTTTTGTGGCTGTCAGGATGCTCACAGTTCGTTTACAGCTTAGGTTTCACGCTATCAATCCATCAAACAAGTCGTCAAATAAAAAAGAGCATTGCTTCATTACCAGGCAACTAGCAGTGCTCTGTCAGCTAATGTTAGCAACCCATGTCTCTACCCTGCCAGTCTGCACCAATATTAGAAGAGCGGCAACAAGTACACCTTCACTGCTGGACTTAAATTAAATTTCAGGTGTTGTATGCCATCAAAGGAGGGAATGCTAAATGGCAATATGTCAAAATGCCAAACTGTCATGCACAAATCAGCTATAACAATGTACTGTTAGTTAGCTAGCTAGTTAGCTATCACGACATTGGCCTACTGACTGAGGATGACTTTTCTTATGCTTGTTATAAAGAAACGGACCAGAGTACATTGTACACTGAGTACATTGAAATGAGATAATACTATGGTTATCAAAAATTTTATTTTTTTTATAAACAAAGAAAATATGTTTGTGGGTTGTTGTTCATACAGCCATATTTCTGATGATTCACATAACACCCAGACTGAATTGTGCCCCTGAAAAACTTCAGTTTGGAGTGCCATGTAGCACAACCTGCCCTACCCCTCTATCCTTAAAAGAACTGGGGCACCCTACCCCTAGACATGAATGTGCAAAACAGAGGAGTAAGGGCTAAGTGGGGGACAGCTCTCCATTCCGAAACACTGCCGTTCTGAAACACCGCCGTTCCGAACCACCCTGACTCTGAAACCCCCGACTCCGAAACTGATTTTCAAGTCCATATCGAGGTTCCTGCATCAAACACTGCCGCCTGCTCTCCGGCTGCACTCACACAATTCTGAAATTCGTTGTACTACAAAAGCTTGAAATGAACGTTCAACTCATTGTTTTTTTTACTGAAAATAGGTCACTGTCTTCATTTATTATGTATAATTTTGCTAGCAGCTAACACATTTGAAAAGAGACGCTTGTCAATTCTTTTTACGCATGCTGTCCGTGGTGCTGAAATCCCCACTCCCGGCCATACTCCCGGCCGCACTCCCGGCCCCCCTCTGGTCAGACAGACTAGTGATAATCTGGCTTCTGGTCGGAATAAATATATTAAATGCATTTATAAAACGGAAAGGTGAAATCAGTCAATCTGATTGTTTCTTAACTGTGATATAATGAGCATATACCTACAGCTACAATTTTAAAGCCTTATCACAGCATATCACCAGCTAGAAGCAAAGATGTAGGCCTATCCATGACAACAACAAGCCGAGTGGAGCTGTAGTTGCAGGGGGAGGCTGGTCGGAGCGGATCTGTGATTGAGTGTGCGGCTGATTGGAAGCACCTGTTGACGAACTGCGGACGTTGTCCCTTTTATTCGGAATAGTGGGGCCTTTAGAAAAAATGGGAAACCCCGCCATTACAAAGAGTGGAGGTCTATTTTCGGAAAGGCAGGGTGTAACCGGCTAAGTGATGGGGGCAAGGGATTTTATTGGGATTGGGCCTTAGATGATGTTATCTTTAACAAACAGCGATGTGACACTTTTAAAACTAGTTTACTGTGTGTTTAGAGAAAATCAACAATAGCTAAATAACCAGTGTGGTTTGCTCGTTATGAAGCTCAAATGTGAAAATTAAAAATGTAATGACAAAAGAAAATCAAATAACAATCAAAACCCTTTAAAATATGAATCACACTTACCTTTAAAACTGCTGTCAGTTGTTTCCCAAAAGCTAAGGGCTGCTGAAGATCAAAGGCTGACTACTGTTAGCCTACTTTGGGTTTTGGGTCATGCTAAGCATGATAACAGGGCTCAATCTGTCCTGCAGGTTCTCCATCATGGTGTCCTCTTCAGCCAACCGTCAGAAATTTATCCAGTCTACTATCAAATTCCTGAGGACTCATGGATTTGATGGTCTGGATCTGGACTGGGAGTACCCTGGTGCTCGTGGAAGTCCTCCAGAGGACAAAAAGCGGTTCACTCTGCTCTGCAGGGTTGGTACAGATTTCTCCTGCTTGGGTTCCGAGCTGCAATTCACAGCTACTGGTCAATGGTTTATATCAATGTTTAATTCTTTCCAACTTCCTCTTTGGTTTGAATTTGCAGGAACTTGTTCAAGCCTACGCAGCTGAGGCCAAGTCCACTGGCAATCCTCAGCTCATGCTGACTGCTGCAGTGTCTGCTGGAAAGGGAACAATTGACAGTGGATATGAGATTGCTGAGATTGCCAAGTGAGTGTGCTGTCATGAATACCCAATTCAGCGAGAAAACTGGGAGGTCTACAAAGTTTTTTGAAATGACTATTTTTCTCTATCTCCAGGGAACTGGATTTCATCAATGTGATGACCTACGACTTCCACGGAACTTGGGAGCAGTTCACTGGACACAACAGCCCACTGTACCGTGGATCCCAGGACTTTGGTGACCTCATCTACTTTAATACTGCAAGTGGACATTGGGAACTGAAGAATAGTAAATTGGGGGTACAATTTTAAAGAATTGTACTTGATCGCTTCTGTCAATTTTTGTAGGACTTTGCCATGAAGTACTGGAGAGACAATGGCACCCCGGTGGAGAAGTTGAGGATGGGATTTGCTGCTTATGGTCGTACCTTCCGTCTGACATCATCAAACACTGGCGTTGGAGCTCCAGCTAGTGGCCCTGCATCAGCCGGACCATTCACACGTGAAGCTGGATTCTGGTCCTACTATGAGGTACAGTTTAGATAAGACCAAGGTAAAAAAACACAACAAAAAAACAAAATTCGGATACAATGTACAGTTCATGTTAATTACATTGGCATTTAATGGCCTGTGTGAAAAGAAAAAGTACAAACTTACTATAAAACTACACAACCCTCATGATGTGTTTGGTTTAGATCTGTGGCTTCCTGAAGGGCACCACTCTTCAATGGATTGAGGACCAGATGGTTCCCTATGCCACCAAGAACAGTGAGTGGGTGGGATTCGACACCAGGGAGAGCTATGAGATCAAGGTCGGTGACACATCACCTCTGTATTTTTAACACGTTCTTAACTTTACTTAATTGAAAGTATTTACACCATTTTCTTTCTTTTGTTTTTTTTTCCCCCATTAGGTGCGCTACCTGCAGGAGCAGAAGTTTGGTGGTGCCTTTGTGTGGGCCCTTGATTTAGATGACTTTGCAGGACGATTCTGTGGAGAGGGCAGCCACCCTCTGCTGGCTCATCTCCACAAACTTCTTGACGTTGGTAAGTCCAAGGCATTTTATGCAGATGTTATTAGGCTATGGTCAAGACAGATCATAATGTCTGCCATCTTTAGTGGTTTGGTGATTGATAATCATTACCCCTACTATTGTGTTTCTTTTAATTCTCTTTTGCTACCACATTAAACATTCCTGTTAAGTTTAATCTTATATTCATAAAATGTATTTTTTTGAAATGGGCATTGGGTATTTCTCTTACTAACATAGAGACCAGGTATCTCTCTATTAAAGTCATGTAAAAAAAGATCAACATTCATTCACATGTTCAAACAGGTACTTTGTTTGTTATACCATCTCCTGCTGTAAGCCTTGAGAATGGGCCACCCTCTCAGTAATTTATTGGAGTAATAAAGTAATATACAGCAAAGTCCTGCACTGGGTCGGGTACATGCGGGTACCCGACAGGTACCTGCAAAAACAACTGATTTGCGGGTGTTTTTTAAAAAAACATTTTTTCCCAGGTTCGGATCTGGGTGGAAAAAATAGCATGCAGGTCGGATCGCCGGTTTTAGATAAACACGACATTAGTTCGGTAAACTACAGATAACTATCTTGGTCATTATTTACTCTCTGAGGATCGCCTCCGCTATTTCGCAACGGTCATTGGTTAAGCTGTTCACACGCGTTTCACCATCTAATAACACAATTTGTGATTGGAAGACAGAATCAACATGGCTGCCACCGTCTAACAAGCACCGCTTGTAGTAAATAATTATTTAGGTATTTGAGAAATAAGTGGATAAAACGTACAACTATCACTTCATAATGTTTCTGAAGTGTTTTCCTGATGGATTACTTCTCTCCTCGATGGATTCTAAAAACACGTGACGTCTCAAAAACCGACACCATTACCTAAAAAAAGATATACTTTCTGGGCCCAGAATAGAAGGAGGATTTGAATTATTGAAATTTTTTTATTTAAACAATACATTCAAAATAAAGTGGATTAAACATTGTCTTACAACACCAAACTCCATCTGGTATTTTATTCCACATAATATTGCTAAAAAATTGGGAGGCCTTCATTTTCTCGTACTCGTACTCGTCGTACTCGTACTCGTCGTCCTCCGCTTATCCGGGTCCGGGTCGCGGGGGCAGCAGCCTCAGCAAAGAAGCCCAGACAGTCCTCTCCCCTGCCACTTCCATCAGCTCCTCCGCGGGAACCCCGAGGCGTTCCCAGGCCAGCCGGGTGATGTAATCCCTCCAGCGTGTTCTGGGGCGGCCCCGAGGTCTCCTCCCGGTTGGACATGCCTTCATTTTCTCCTCACCTGTAATTATAAGTGTTCTAAATTACCAATAAAGTTATCTAAATTCTTTCAGCAGGCCCTCCTTGCATGGAAATTATGTTACACACATAACTTTTCCCCACATAAAACCATCATATGGAATAATGGTGATATAACTGTGGGGAATAAATCTATTTTCAAACAGAATTGGTTTGACAAAGGTATAATATTTGTAACTGATTTATTTGACACCAACGGTTTATTGCTTAGTTATGAGTGTTTCCTTCTCATTAAATCCTTTCCTGTAACAAGTAAAGAGTTTAATTCTGTGATAAAAGCTATTCCTGGCGGTCTGTCTCACCTAATGAAATGTCACCTACAATTCCAAGAAGTGCTAAGGATAGAATCTCTTTTATTTGTGAATGGTCTAGACTTTATGGATCGTAAATGTAACAATAAACACATACATAATGCACTCTATGAAAAAAGGAAAATTAGTCCTAAAGGGAAAGCTTTCTGGAATAACAACTTTACTGATATTAACTGGCAGAAAGCTTAGCTTTTGCCATACAAATTTTGCATTAACAATAAAATTAAACAAGTGCACATCAAAATTTTACACAATATATATGTAACTAATTCTTACCTATCCAAATTTTTAGACATTGATGATAATTGTACCTTCTGTAATAACGAGATTGAATCCATATCCCATTTATTTTATCAGTGTTCATACTCACTTAACTTCTGGTCTCAGATTGAGCGATATGTATTGTGTAAAACTAATAATATTATCAAAATTGATTGTAAAAGTGTCATTGTTTATTTTGACCACAAGAATGATAAAACAGAATTTATTGTTAATCTACTGATTTTGTTTGGTAAATTTCATATCCACAAATGTAGATTCTTGAAAGTAACCCCTAATTTCATCAGATATTCACTGGATTTTGTTGAATATATTAAAATGCTAGACTGTATTAATACAACCAAAAGTAACAAAACTGTAAATATATATATAGATCTCTTTGAAGAAGAATAATGTAACCCTTTTCCTTTTGCAATGATGAATTTTTTGTTTGTAATGCATTTTATATGTGAGTCCCTCTTTTTCATTTATTTATTTTTTTGTTCTTCAATTGTACGTTTTTACGATTGAATTGCTTGTTGAGCACTTGTCTGCTTGTTTTGTACATGCGATTTTTTTTAAATAAAGTTTGTTAAAATCTTTAAAAAAAAAACAAAAAAACGTGACGTCTCATAACTACTGAACGTCACTCTGGACAGAAAGTAAGTCGATTATTACACATGTAAAGTTCCTTTACATAGATTAAAAGTTTAAAAGCATTAAACGTAACAAACGAGTGCTTTTACACTCGTATAGGAGAAGAACACAGAGGGTTGATGATGGAGCTGAAGTCAGGTTTTTATTGTGAGAGCTGCTTCATTCAGGTTGTTGTTTGCTCACTGGCACCTTAACTGTGGCGATATGCTGTTATTAACAGGACTCTGATATACAGTGCTGTCTGTCTCATTAAAATCATAGTCAAGTTATGGACAAACATTCATGAATGTTTATGTCTCTGCTTCAAACCCCTTCTTCTCCTCCTACCTTCAGAGTTCCCTCCGATGCCCTCTACCACCACTCCCAAACCTGGTGAGAGCACCACCCCCCCTACAACCACCACCACCACCCACGCCCCAGGATCTGGCTTCTGCAATGGCAAACCTGATGGCCTGTACGCCAACCCAGATGACAAGAACAGCTTCTACATGTGCGCTGGTGGCATCACCCATGTGAGGCACTGCGGAAATGGATCTATCTTTGATGACAGCTGCAAGTGCTGCGTCTGGCCCTGAGCCATGTGTGGAGCCAATGTGTATGTCAACTATTAAACAGACTGTTCAAGTTCTCTTGTATGCAGTGTAAGCTATGCAGTCTATTGTTAATCCTGTATAGATACAATGTATGCTCTTGTGAAATATGTAATATAGTTGCAGATTGCAAACAAAAGCATTGAAGTACTTTGGTACAAGTTGCTGAGTGCTGCCTCATCATTTCAACCTACCTATTCATTTACTTTCTCCATACTTCGTTCCACAAACCTGTTAGCACCAGGAACATTTTGAGGCTGATATCAGCCTGGGACCTTGACCTGGAGAGGTCTTTCATGTAAGCAGCTGAAGGGTGCGAGTAGAAATTGTTTTTCACAGTAATTTTAATACAAATACAGCTTTTGTGGCATGAAGAGAATGTGATGATGCTTGAGACACTATATGATGTATTCTCAATACCTTCCTTCAACCTTTGTATAACACGTCACCACTGCACTGAATCAAAACAAGACCAGGGCAGACAAGCCTAAGTGGGCTGGAAGACTAAGGCTACATTCACATTCAAGGGCATTCAGTTTCAATAATTTCCCCAGATCCAATCTGTTTGTCTGGACTGTTAACATTCATGTTTGAAATTACTTAAATCTGACATCAGTGTGAATGGATCTGTGCCCTGAAATGCCTTGCATGCAACCAATAACTTTAAAGACATGCATTGGAACAACCTCAAAAAGACATCCCATTCACAAAAAAGGGTATTTTCATGGAAAAAATGAATGAATGACACAGTACAAGCTTCATTTCCAGAATGATGCCATAGTAGGATGGTCTGATGATGTCATTCTGCATAATAAGTAGCCATGTGCTTCTGTTTGGGAGAGTATGTGGGAAATGGCCCCCTATATGGGAGTTTGTCTCTGTGATAGATTGGGCTTTCAGCAAACTATCAGTAGCTATTGCTGGTCCAATAGAAACTATTCATGGTGATCACACTTATAGTGATCAACTGCTTGTATGGATGAATCAATCAAATTTGATTTGATTTGATTCAATTCAGTTCAATTCAATTCATTATTGTCATTCTCTCTATACAGCAGCATACAGTTACTCTCAAATCCAGGTGTAGTGAGGAAAATATGGCAAACAAGACATTAAACATGGACAGTACAACATTTAAGTATAATAAAGTGCATTGTGAATACACATAAAAATAAAAATTGGTAAGTGCTGCAGAATAGACATTGAAATGATAATGTGAAAAACAGTTTTTTTTCTCTGAATGAAAAACATTTTCTCCTTAAGACTTGTGGCTGTTAGTGATGGAGACAGAAAATGAATACACAC
This sequence comes from Epinephelus fuscoguttatus, assembly GCF_011397635.1. Lineage (NCBI taxonomy): Eukaryota > Metazoa > Chordata > Actinopteri > Perciformes > Serranidae > Epinephelus > Epinephelus fuscoguttatus. The sequence continues at coordinate 46,383,608 of NC_064752.1, forward strand.
AGAGAAAGCACTGTAATTGTAGCCACCCTCATCATATATCACATAATGTCCACGTAATGTAACAGCTGCTGTATTTTGAGACAGTCAGTAAAATTCAGTTAATTGTGAAGTTGCCAATTTCATTACTTTATATTCACATAATAAATTTAAAATTTTCAATCAGATAGTAAGTTGCAGGAGAAAAAAGAAAAATTCATTTATAATACTCATCCACCTCCAGTGATTTGACCTCACTGTGGAACAAGTTCCTCCAAAACCTTAATTATTTCCAGTGCTACATTCAAATATGTCTGTCTGTCCCTCACAACATCATTGTCCTGTCATGTAGGCAGGCTATCCCTGTCCGAAAGTGTCTGGCAGTCAGCCTCTATTGACTGCTAACAGTTTCAAGGTGGACACCCAAGTTTAATGTCTCCATTTCAGTATCTGACCAAATGCGTCCCCTTCTGTTCATGAGTTATGATGTTAAGAAATGGCTAGAACAGTGTTTTGCAGAACATTATGATGTCACAATGAAGTTGACCTTTGACCTTTTGGATATGTCTTCTCTTCATTATTTTATCCTATTCAACATCTGTGCGAAATTTTGTCATGATTAGCGTATGAATTCTTTAGTCATGGCCAAAAACATGTTTTGTAAGATGACAGTGACCTTAGCCTTTGACCTTCACCCACCAAATTCTAGTCAGTTCATTGCTGAGTCCAAGTGGATATTTGTGCTAAATTTGAAGAAATTCCCTCAAGGTGTTCTTGAGATATTGTGTTAAAATAATAAGATGAACACAAAGTCACAGTGACCTTAATGTTTGGCAAACAAATTCTAATCAGTTGATTCTTGAGTCAGAGGGGACATTTATTAGGGGCCGGGCAGCCTAAGCTGCCAGGACCCTATTGTTATCCTGCATGTTCTTCTTCTTTCTTCTTCTTCCGAGGAAATCATACTTCCCATGCGCGAAAAATCACCAAACTTTGCACAAAGGTCTAGTCCCATGCCAGATTGCCTCAGCTGCAAAAACAGGCCAATAGTCCTGATGGTGGTGCTATAGCAAGCCTCTAAAGTTCAAAATTTTGAAAATTCACAACAAATCAACCATATGTGCTACAGATTTGCAACTTTCACCAGAATGTAGCCCCAACACTGAAGAAACTTTTGTACATTTAAATCTATTGCAAATTATGAAGTCCATCACTCTGTTTTTTTCAAAAACCGTAAAACCTATTAAACCTATCTCCTCCCACAATTTTTGCTCAATTGACACCAAACTTGCTACAGAGCATCTTCAGACTGTCCTACACAAACAGTCCACACAGATTTTTGATTTATCAAAAATTGAGCCTACAGTGCATCAAAATGTTTGACTGTAAACGGTATTGTAAACATATACTTTCAAATTCTTGCAAAATACATTTTCAATGTTCATTAAAAAAATGACAAAATTTTGAAGTCATGGTAGATGATGTCTGGAAAATATCAGAATTTTATCTCAAAAACTGAATTTTTTACAGCATTTTGAATTTCGCTCTCATGCGAACAATTGGAGTCAATGCAAAAATGGCATTTTTAAACATCAGTTTTTCACTTATGGAGCCAAAAAATCATTGTTAAAAACAAATTACCAACATCTCCATGCTGTCTAGATGCAATTTGTGTATTTTTGGATTTTTGTCCTAATAACTGAATTTTTGACAGCTGTTTGAAATCTGCCTTTCCACACTAACAGCTGCTGTCTTGCACGCAGGTGACTGGCTTAGTCAATTTGTGAAGCTACATGTAACATTTCTGTTTGCCAATTAGCTCATTGAGATAGAGGATGGTTCTTGGTGTTGAAGATTATGAGTTCAAGCCTCAGCTTGTGCAACATTTCCATATGTGAAATCTACCCAAACTTTTCCCCCCCGGGATTTCCGCCCCTGCCTGAACCTGGTGCTAGCACTATCTCCGAACCAACCACCACAACCACCCATGCCCCACAATCTGACATGTGCAACAGCCAACCTGCTGGCATTTACGCCAAAACGGATGACAAGAACAGCTTCTATATGGGTACTGGTGGGATCACCCACATCAGCCATATTGGAACTGGATCTATCTTTGATGACAGCTGCAAGTGCTGCGTCTGGCCCTGAACTATGTATGGAGACAATGTGTATGACAACTGATGCAAAAATCAGGTTTTACGCAGACTGTTTAAGTGTTACTGTGTCTAGTGGAAGCTATGCAATCATTTATCCAGATGGGTCTATAGTCAGTGTTGTATAGATACAATTTATGTTTTTGTAAAATATGTAATATAGATTGTGCAGCGCAAACAAAAGCATTGAAAGACTGGTACAAATTGTTGAGTGCGTCATTTCAATCTACCTATTCATTTACTCTGTCCATACTACCACAAACCTACATGATTGCACCCGGAACATATTGGGGCTGAAATTTCATCTGGGACTTTGGGATGGATAGGTGTTTTATGCCAGCAGCTAAAGGGCACAAGCAGGATATTTTAGCAGTAATTTTAACACAAATACATTTTGTGATATGAGGAGAATCCGATGATGCTGAAGACACATATGACATATGAAGTATTGTTAACACCTGCCTAATCAATTACAGATACTGACAAAAAGATATATATATATATATCAGCACTTTAAGTTAACATTTCACTAACACTCGGAAATATCAGTACTTCAACTTAACAGTACAGAATCTGGGCTAAATCTCTCTTATTTATAACACACATACACACATAACAGTATATTTTAGCAATAATTTTAACACAAATACATTTTGTGATATGAGGAGATGTCTCGATGCGCTGAAGCCAGAGAGGGACGGAGAGAAGGCGGGAGAGGCGCCGACGGAGGAGCCCGCTGCGCCAATACCACCCACTGCGCTGTCTGCGATGTGTGACCTGTTCGGGAGACATACAGGGGGAGTGTTGCACCTGCTGCCTCCCTGCCTACCCTTTTTGAAGAAGAGATGAAACGTTACCAGAATGAGACACCACTATGAGTCGGCCAGGATCCACTCTTGTGGTGGAAACCTACAGGTGCACTGAAGTATCCAAACATTGCTCAGATAGCGAAACAGAAGTTGGTCATACCTGGCACTTCAGTGAGGTCAGAACGGATGTTTTCATCCAAGTGTCACGTTCATATTGCGCCCGCAATAAGCATCTTATTTTTTGTGTTTTTTTGTAAAAAAAATAAATAAATAAAAATAATAAGAATAATAAATAAGTGGGCGGCACGGTGGTGTGGTGGTTAGCACTCTTGCCTCACAGCAAGAGGGTTGCCGGTTCGATCCCGGGCGTGGGAGCCCTTCTGTGCGGAGTTTGCATGTTCTCCCCGTGTCAGCGTGGGTTCTCTCCGGGCACTCCGGCTTCCTCCCACAGTCCAAAGACATGCAGATTGGGGACTAGGTTAATTGATAACTCTAAATTGTCCGTAGGTGTGAATGTGAGCGTGAATGGTTGTTTGTCTCTATGTGTCAGCCCTGCGATAGTCTGGCGACCTGTCCAGGGTGTACCCTGCCTCTCGCCCGATGTCAGCTGGGATAGGCTCCAGCCCCCCCGCGACCCTCAAGAGGATGAAGCGGTTAGAAGATGAATGAATGAATGAATAATAAATAAAAATAAATAATAAGAATAATAAGAATAAATTTGAATATTATTCGAACTCTACTAAATTAATTAGAAAATATTCAAACTCAATTTCTTGGTGCTTTTGATAGCCCTATTGCACATAAGCTCAGGAGGTACAACATCGACATTGCAGCATTCAGTGAGACTCAGTTCTCTGGTGAAGACTCACTCACAGAAGTTGGTGAAGTTGGGAAGGGTCTTCCAGAAGGGGACCGCAGGCTCCATGGAGTTGGTTTTGCCGTAAAAAGCAAATTACTCAACAACATCCCTGAGTCCCCCCAAGGCATCAGTGAATGCTCATGACCTGGCGTATCCCCTGGGTGAAAGGCCGCTTTGCAACACTACTCAGTACCTATATGCCCCCACCTTGGATACTGACAGCGACATCAAAGATGCCTTTTACGAGTCCCTCGGTGCTGCTCTATCTAGAGTCCGAGTCGGACAAACTTGTCCTCATGGGTGACTTCACTTCACTGATGCCAATCTTTGGACAAAAGTAATTGGAACTCATGGATCTGGAAAGAACAGCAATGGCCTCCGACTTCTGTCTTTGTGCTCTGAAAACCAGCTTCTCATAACCAACACCATCTTCCAGATGAAAAAGAAATATATAACATCATGGATTCACCCCCAGTCCAAACATTGGCACCAACTGGATCATATCATCACATGACAACAAGACTGAAAGGACGTCTGCATAACCAGGGCCTTGTGTGGAGCTGAATACTGGACTGGTCACCGGTTGATCAGTTCCAAGCTCAAGATCAGAATTCTTCCACTGCACAAAAAACAGCAACCTAAAAAGAGACTCAACTGTAGGGCCTTGGAATCTCTAGACTGTGTATCGCAGTACCGTAGCAAGTTGGCTTTGGAGCTTTCCACCCTAGAGGACTACAGCAACACCTGCGATATGGATACTGAGTGGGCAAAGCTGAGGTCAACTGTACATTGAGCTGCCTCTGAGACAAACGGCTTCACTCAAAATTGACATTGAGATTAGTTTGACAATAGCTCACCTGCAATACGGGAGCTCCTGGAAGCCAAGAGTAAAGCCCATGCCACCCTGCTTTCCAATCCTCACTCTCCAAGGTTCCTCTGTCATTACAAAGCCATCAGGGCTGATACACAAAAACAACTCAGGCTCATAGAAAATGAGTGGCGGCTTAGAAAAGCTCAAGAGCTCCAGAGGCATGTAGATGACAATAACACTTGAAACATCGCTCCAGTAAGATCTGCAGAAGATCTTGTTCTATTCAAGGACAAACAAAAGATACTCAAGCGTTGGGCCGAGCATTTCGACTCTCTGCTGAACAACATAAACCCCTCTGATCCATCAGTCTTCAACTCACTCCCAGATCTCCTGCCATCTCCCTCCCTTGATGAACCTCCAACATTCACAGAGGTCCTCTCTGCAGTCAGAAGTCTTAAAAACAACAAGAGCCCTGGCCCTGATGGACTTGCGACTCAAACCCTGAAAAAGGGAGGTTATCTCCTCACACAAAAGCTGTTCCTCTTCATTTACAACACTTGGCAAAGTGAGACCCTGCCTCAAAAATGGAAAGACAGCAACATTGTCACCATCTACAAAGGGAAGGGAAGCAAATCTTTCTGTGGTAACAATCGTGGCATTTTGCTTCTCTTGGTAGCAGGCAACGTCATTGCAAAAATCATGCTGTCTCGCCTCACATCCTATGTAACAGAAAACATCATCCCAGACACAATGTGGCTTCAGAAAGAACCGAAGCACTCTGGACATGATTTTCACTGCCCGACAAATCCAGGAGAAATGCAGGGAACAAAACAAGGACCTCTACATCACCTTTATTGACCTCACTAAAGCCTTTGATTCAGTTGACCGAGAAATCCTCTGGAGAATCCTCATGAAATTTGGTGTCCCTCCCAAATTTCTCAACATCCGTAAACAGTCTGCAGACGATCTTGTTCTATTCAAGGACAAACAAAAGATACTCAAGCGTTGGGCCGAGCATTTCGACTCTCTGCTGAACAATATAAACCCCTTTGATCCATCAATCTTCAACTCACTCCCAGATCTCCTGCCATCTCCCTCCCTTGATGAACCTCCAACATTCACAGAGGTCCTCTCTACAGTCAGAAGTCTGTGAAAGTTGGGGTGAAGCAGGGATGTGCACTGGCCCCTGTCATATTCAACCTCTTCCTGACGGCAGCCACGCTTCTTTTCCTCCAGTCCATCAAGGAGGATAGTGGCGTTACCATCCAATTCCGCCTTGATGGGAACTTATTCAACATCAGGTGTCTACAAGCAAAGACAAAGACTTCACTCACTGACATCCAGGAGTTGCAATATGCAGATGATTGTGTGCTGCTGGCCCACAGCGCAGCTGCTATGCAGCATGCACTGGATGTTATGTCATCTGTCTACCACCCACTAGGTCTTGTCATCAACACATAAAAAACAGAAGTCCTCTTTCAGGAGAGGTCTCCATCCCCTACCCCTCCAGTGTTCACCATCAATGGTGCACCCCCCAAGGTCGTTAACCAGTTTTGCTACCTCTGTAGCATACTGACATCCACATGCCAGATTGATGATGATATCCAGACCCACATCAACCTGGCATCTTCTGCCTTTGGTAGACTGCGCCCTCGTGTGTTTCACAACAACCACCTTAGGACATCAACAAAAGTTGCAGTTTATAGGGCAGTGTGTGTGTGTCGACACTGCTTTACGGAGCAGAAGCCTGGACAACCTACCGCTGTCACATCAGACGCCTTGATGCATTTAACATCAGATGCCTCCAACGCATCCTTGGCATCATCATACGGACATTTTACACTGTGCCGAGTCCATAAGCATCGAGGCGATTTTGGCACAGAGGTAACTCTGGTGGGTCAGCCATACCATCCGGATGCCTGGATGCCGTTTGCCCTGTCAGGTGCTTGATGGACAGCTCCTGTTAGCCAGCAGAAAGCAGGAGGAGCAGGAGGACAAAAGCAGTGATTTAAAGACCAGCTGAAGGGGACATTAAAGAGGTACAACATCACACCGAACGACTTAGCGTCTGCTGCAGCTAACCGTCCACTTTCACTCTATGTCATGATGGGGTCATGCACTTGGGGGAGTCGCACCCCACAACAGAGGATCTGGCGCCAGCAAAGACAACCTCATGCTGATCCAGGACCATCCCAGCCTCCTGATCCAAGCCTCACATGTCCTCACTGTGGCAGGTTATGTGGCTCTAGGGTCGGGCTTCATAGTCATGTGTAGTGTCATCGCCGCTAGCAACGATAGCCACTGTCAAGTTCATCACAGCTGTATGGAAGCTACATAATCTTCAACTACAATGGACCACCAGTAGTGTGTGCGTGTGTGTGTGTGTGTGTGTGTGTGTAAAATATAACAATCATTGTGTTTCTTTGCATCTTCTTACTGTGCAGGAATGCCCTCTCTTGGCATAGCCTATTTCTGGAAATTTTTCAGCTTAGTATAAAACACTTGTTCATATAAAGTGAATGTTTTAAGTTAAATTACTTTGATGTATGATACAATAGTTACATTACTTATTACATATTTAACATATGTAACTAAAATTAACAAGTATTATGTAACCTATTATGTTTTTTCCACTGCAGTGAATTCAAACAAGACAAGACAGGCAAGCTTAAGTGAGCTAGAAGACTAAGTCACAGTTTAAGGTTAGTTACCACCAACTGCCAAAAGTTATACAGTCAATACAGAAGTTTTCACAGCATTTCCGGTCCATTTCCCCATTCGGGCATACTGATGCTTTGCATTTCTGGTCTAGCATAGCTGCCACCAATGTTCACTCTAATTTTGAAAACTCCTGAGCAGACATTCAATTCCGCTGATCACAATTTTTTGGCTTATAATTGAGATCACGATTCTCTCACAATTTTTTTCAACATAAAGATATATTGTGCTTATTTCCTGATACAAAAGGAAAAGTAACAAAAATTATAAATAAACAATATAACATATCATTAAATAACAAAGCCTATGATTGTGTCTGATACAAGAGACACAAGGCACATAAACTCTGGTCAGCAGAGAGGGAACACTCCTGTTTTTAGCTTAAATGCAACAGCTGACAGCCTGACACTGACTGTTAAAACAATAAACTTTAGTCTCTTGTCTTCTCTTACAGCTTTTGAACAATTTTAACAATAATATCAATGTTGAACAACATTTTTCTGAGGTAGGTATTCCAGGCCTGGAATTAAGTCAAAATTAAACGTTTCAACACCATGCATTAGATATATTTGTATGTCTCTATGTATATATTTACATGAATCCCCAATATTTTATTTGACTTTAAAAAAAATCCTCTTCTTTCATTTAATTTGACAGTGTTTATTGTATTGTATTATATGTATTAATTCTCTACAGGATCTTGTATGTTCTTTAATGTGTGTTTAATTTATTAAAAGAAAAAAACAAAAAAACGTTTTGGTGAACCCTGCAGCAAAGTGAACCCTCTTTCTCAGAGAGGATCTTTGCCTCCCAGTTTGTTCCTGGCGACAGAGCAGAGTGAACCGTCTTTCTTCTCAGAGGATCTTTGTCCCATGAGAGCAGGCAGCATGCTGTTCTTATCTATCGCTCTGCTCTCCGTGTCCGCATTTAAAACATCTTTCGCTGGTGATTTGACAGTCACTAAAAGCACATTATGACCCTTTGTAAAAGTTTATGTGTGGTACCTGTGTTGTATATGAGCTAACATTAGCGGGTAAGGACTGAGAGGCTGTCCGGTATGTGTGTGTGTGTGTGTGTGTGTGTGTGTGTGTGTCTGTCTGTCTGAGGAGTGTCAGTACGTTAGCTTGTTAGCTGTAGCCTTGCTGTCTGTTAGTCATGTTAACGTTATCGTCGGCAGCCCTGAATAGCTTGTAAAGCTTTAGCATAGTTAGTTAACACATTTTTTATCGGCTGAAGGGTCCGTCCCAAGTCTCTTAAATTACTGCTAGTGCTACTGCTGGCCGACTTTGCTAGCTGTTTAGCTCCTCCCACCTAGGAAAAATGCGAGGAGCTAGCGCTAGGAGTGATGAGCGAGCATTTTGGGTGCGTCCCAAGTCTCTTATTTTTATAGTGCTACTGCTAGCTCCTCGCTTGAACCGGAAGTCGTTCGAGGTGCGCCATCTTCTAGGCCGTCCCAAGTCTCTTATTTGTGCAGCGAGGAGCTAGCGCTAGGAGCTAGCAGCAAGCTTTAAGCAGCTACGAGCTAGGATGGTCGAGAGGTTCCTAACAGGAAGTCTTTTTCAGCTTGAGGCCATGACGTATAAATACCCGCCCCCTTTTCTGTCTCATTTGAACGAGATGGCGGAGAAATAGCGCAAGTGTACCCGTTACATGCAATGAAACGCTGTAATTCACATGCCTACGTGACTACAAAGAGTAACGTTAATGATATTTCCTGCAAGACTGTCATGTTGTTATTAAGTTTATTTCATTCACAATCCGTTGCGTTGTTCAGCGGACTGTCGGTGATGTGTGGCTGTTAGATGTGCAGCTGCTCATGTCCAGAACCACACGTGTTGATATAACACCACACACAAACACACACACACACATTTGCCCATCATTAATTGTCCTGCATGTCATGTGAGTGGAATAATGTTTAATAGCTTGTAGGTAATATTAATTAATATTATCACTTTCATGTTGTTGTAAGCTACTGTCATTACCGTCTGTCCTGCACCTCTCTCTGTCATTGTCTCTCTCTCTGTCTGTCTGTCTGTCTGTCTCTCTCTCTCTCTCTCTCTCTCTCTCTCTGTCTCATTGTGTCATACGGATTACTGTTAATTTGTTGTGCTGATCTGTTCTGTATGACATCTATTGCACGTCTGTCCGTCCTGGAAGAGGGATCCCTCCTCAGTTGCTCTTCCTGAGGTTTCTACCGTTTTCCCCCGTTAAAGGGGTTTTTGCGGAGTTTTTCCTTATCTGCTGCGAGGGTCCTAAGGACAGAGGAATGTCGTATGCTGTAAAGCCCTGTGAGGCAAATTGTGATATTGGGCTTTATAAATAAAATTGAATTGATTGAGGCAGACTGACAGGTCTGATGTCTTATTCACTCAGCAGCTGAGTTGCTGAATGATGGCGAGTGGATTTAATAATAGTGATAATAATGGTGATGATGATAATAATGATAATGATGCTCTTCACAGTGACAGGGCTACAGACCGTTCTTTAATTGCCACAAACTTCAGCAAATGTCTCAATAACAATGGTAATACATGCAAAACTGTGTAGTTTTTGCATGTATGTCTACAACATGACAGTCTTGCAGGAAATATCATTAACGTTACTCTTTGTAGTCACGTAGGCATGTGAATTACACTGTTTCATTGCAGAGAATGCATGTAACGGGTACACTTGAGCTGTTTCTCCACCATCTCATTCAAATGAGCCAGGTGTAGGGGGCGGGTATTTATACGTCATGGCCTCAAGCTGAAAAAGCACTATAAAAATAAGAGACTTGGGACGCACCCCAGGTGTTTCTTCTTCTTCTTCTTCTTCTTCTTTCGTTTAATGGCGGATTGCAAGCAACGTTCAGGTGCATACCGCCACCTACTGTACAAGAGTGTGTAGCGTCATATCCCCACCTCTAGGTTCTACCCATCAACTGGGTCTCTTTCAGAAAGCTGAATAATGCTTTCCTTACAACTTGGATCTTTTCTCTTTCCCCTTCAGTTCCTAGAATTCCAGCCATACTCCAGTCCTGCTGCGCTGCTCTGACTTTCCTCTGTAGCCTCTGTCTGAAGCATACTTTAGACAGTGTATTAAAATATGTTCCACATTTTCCTTAACACCACATCTCTCACACTTGTCAGTATTCTTTTTCCTAATTAAATTCATTGTGTCATTCAGACCAGTATGACCAACTCGAAGCCTCATCATGATGATTTCTTCTCTTCTGTTCCTTTCTTTAAAGATTTTTGTTATAACCGATTTTTGTATGTTGTGATATTTTCTTCCTTTCTGATCATCTTCCCATCTTTTCTGCCAAATTTCCTTGCCTATCGCCCTTATCATTTTTTTACCCTCTCCTTTTCCATAAGGTATTGTGATTGTTATGTTCTTTTCCAGAGCCCTTTTTGCTAGGTTATCAGCTACCTCATTTCCCTTCACCCCTGAATGAGCTGGCACCCAGCAAAAATGTACCTCAGTTCCACCCCTGTGAAGTCTGAACAAACTGTGCTGTACTTCAATGAACAAATCTTCCCTGATTATGCTTTTTGACTATAGGCTTTCCAAAATAGCAACTGAATCTGTACATATCACCACCCTATCTGGTCTGACCTCCTCCACCCACTGTAGACTGATAATTGCAGCCACCATTTCTGCTGTGAATGCTGACAAGTGGTCTGACAGGCGTTTTGAAATGTTCACTCCAAATAATGGTATGTACACCCCTGCTCCCACACACTCCTTTGTGTTCTCAGATCCATCTGTAAATATTTTGAGGTAGTTGTAATACCTAGTTCTTAGGTATTCACTAGTTCTTTCACCCACTTCACTCAGTCGCCATTCTTTCTTCATATTACAAGCATTCATGTCCACCTTTGCTTCAGGGTAGATCCATGGAGGGACCATACTGACTGGACTGGGCTGTGTGAATTCTAAATTATCTAATCCATACTTTTTAGCCCATTCATTTCCTGTCCACCCAAACCCTTTCCTCTGAAACCTGGAATATTCCCAGCAGCTTTGTAGAACTTGTGCAGCTGGATTCTTTGCCCCACTTCCTTTAAGCTTGATCCAATAAGCTAATGATACCCTATCTCTCCGTAACTCCAGAGGCATGTCTCCTGCTTCTATTAACAGAGCATTAATGGGGGTAGTCTTCATGGCTCCCGTGCATACACGTAATGCTCTGTACTGTAATCTGTCCAATCTATGTAATGATGTTTGAGCTGCTGCACCATACACTATGCATCCATAGTCAAGTATCGACCTCATGAGTGCCCTATACATGTCAAGAAGAGCCTGTTTGTCTGCCCCACAGTAACATCCAGCCACAGCTTTCAGCAAATTAATGACTTTTTTACATTTAGTTTCCATGAACCCAATTTGTTTTTTTCCATGAATATTTACTGTCAAGCCATAGGCCCAGATACTTAAATTCAGCCACCCTCTCTAGTGGCTGACCATACATTGTTATATTCTCCACCTCAATCTTTCTCTTACTTGTGATCATCATATAGCAGGACTTATTTACTGACATCTTAAAGCCCCATTGGTATGACCATCTCTCTACTTCCTCAACTGCTCTCTTTATTTTTTTCCATCACATAAGAAACATTTCTCCCCCTCATCCAGACGGCCCCATCATCTGCATACAAAGCTGATCTAATGCCTCCTTCTACATTTGCAAAAATATCATTTATCATTATGTTGAACAACACTGGGCTAATAGCACTCCCCTGTGGGGTGCCGTTTTCCACTTTAAACTCTTTTGAAAGTTCTGCCCCAACTTTCACTCTTATTCTCCTGTCTGAGAGAAAGCTCATTATCCAATTATACATTCTTCCATTAATGCCCATTTGATTTAACTTAATAAGTAAATCTTCCCTCCACATTGAATCATATGCTTTTTCTATGTCGAAAAATACAATTACCATTGTTTCTTTCATCTTTAATGCTTTTTCAATATCATTACTTACCCTAACTAGTGCTTCTGTAGTGGACTGACTCTTTCTAAACCCACACTAAATATCCTTTATTAATTCTCTCTGTCCCAATACATATGAAAGTCTGTGTACAAGAATCTTTTCCATCCATTTACACAGGTGGGACGTGAGTGCTATTGGTCTATAGTTACTAGGGTTAATGTGATCTTTCCCTGGCTTGTTAAATGGCAATATAATAATTGCCCTTTTCCAACTACTTGGAACATCTCCATCTCTCCAGATTTTATTAAAGAATTTCAACACTTTATTTAATGACACTTCAGGGAGCTGCCGGAACATGGCATAACAGAGCTGATCTTCCCCTGGGGCTGTGTACCCAGTACCTTTAAGCACTATCTTAAGTTCTTGCATTGTTAATTCCATGTCTAGTGTTGTTGTAAAGCTTTCTTTCTTCTTCCTTAACTCTCCAAGTTCTCTGAGTATCCTCTCCTTTTGCTGCCTATGCTTATCACCCAGATGTTCACCGCTATGCACAGCAGCAAATGTCTCACCTAACACATCTGCCTTTTCTTTGTTTACTATAGCTAACCTCTGACCACTGACCAACACTGGGATTTTACCAGAACTTTTTTTCCCACTCATTTTCTTAAACATTGCCCAAACATTTTGTAGTTTTATTTCTCTTCCTATGGATGAACAATAGTTTCTCCATGTTTCCTTTTTTGCTTCCTTTATTATCCTTTGGGCTACAGCCCTTTTCCTTTTGTAATCCACAAGGTTCTCTATTGACACGTTCTTTCTTAACATTCTAAGAGCCTTGTTTCTTTCTTTTATTGCTCTGCTGCATTCGTCATTCCACCAGGGGACTACTCTTACCTCACCTTTTGTTGTTCTTTTTGGGATACAAAGATTTGCAGCATTTAAGATATGCTCTGTAACTTCACTAGCACATTCCTCAATATTTCCTCCAAGTGTTACCATGTGTGCAGTCTCCTTACAACACAACCTAAAATGTTCCCAGTTAGCTTTACTAATGCACCATCTGGTGACTGTATACCCTTCTTGCTTGCACACATTATCATTTATTATGGTAATAATTGGAAAATGATCACTTCCTAGTGTAGTGTCATCTTTAACACACCATTCACAAATATTCACCATTTTATCTGACACCAAAGTAAGATCTAGTACTGATAGGCTACTGCTCCTCTGTTTACATTTATTCTGGTTCCTTTTCCATCATTAATACAAACCAGATTTCTCTCGTCCTTCATTTCCTCAACTACACTCCCGTTATTGTCTGTAAGGTTACTGCCCCATAAGCTGTTATGAGCATTGAAATCCCCACAACAAATTTCTCTCTTATATACTATACCTGCTATTTCTTTAAACATGTCACATGTTAAGTTCCTGCATGGATTATAGAAGTTTATTATCTTCAAATTTCTTTCCTTCCGTGAGCTGCAGAGCTCTACTACAACACACTCTATCTCTTTAGGTGAGGTGATCTCTCTGTAGGCCAACCCATCTTTGATAAATGTGGCACAACCTCCTCCACTATGCTTATCATCTCTGTCATGTCTAACTACGCTGAATCCAGGGATCCTAAAATCTATCTGTGGTCTCAACCAAGTTTCCTGAACACAAATAACATCTGGAACTACTTCCAGATCATAAATATATCTTTTAAGCTCCTGACCATTAGCTAACAAACTTCTGGCATTCCACTGAAGAATGTGTATAACCATAAATAGTGCATCAAGCCACATCTTTGGTGTTTTCTGCAGCTTCTGCTACTGTCAACAGTGTATGTATTTGATCAGCTTCAATTTCTTTCATGTCGAGGAATTTTCCTGCTGCCTCTACAATTGTCTTAATTTTATCACTTTTCTTCTTCATGTTTACTGCTACATTGATGGCATGGCAGATAAAAGCCACAAAGTTCTCTTTTTTCACTACCATGGTACTGTCATCCACTTTACATTTATGTGAGCATGTCCTTTGCTCTGGTATAGAGGGCCCTCGTATTTGGGTCTGATTTCCTTGAGTGCTTGCTCTCTCCACTGTATCCCTCTGTCCCTTTCCACTGACATCCATACTGTGAGCTCCCTCCTTTCTTATTCTCTTTAGAGCTTCTGCATATGAGACATTCTCCGTTATTTTGACTCTCTGAGCTTCCCTTGCTTCTCTCTGAACTATGCATCCTCCGTATGCAGCACTATGATCTCCTCCACAGTTACAGCATTTCACTTGAGCATCTTTTCCACATTTTCCATACTCATGCTGCCCTCCACATCGTGCACACCGTAGTTTCCCTTTGCATTCTTTAGCAATGTCCCATTCTTTGACATACCAAGCACCTGATTGGTTTAGGTATATACTCTCTCACATTGTAATTCATGTACCCAATCTGCACTGATTTTAGGATGCTGTTCTCAAACTGTAGAATCACTGACATTGAGTCTTTCAGAATACCATCCCTTTTGCTCTTAATCCTGGTTGCATCAATCACTTTCCCTCCTTTGACTTCTTTTTTAATGTCATCCATAGACACACTAAGTAGTATCCCTGAGATTACTCCCTTCAACCTGGCAAGTGCTCCAGGTACATAGGCCTTTATCTTTTTCCCTACTAGCGATGTCATTTTAATCTTATTCTGCTGTTGTTTGCTCACTGCATGATTTAGCACTCTTTTTATTCAGCAGCTTTGCTAACTTCCTGTTCAATTGCTCTTGTTAGTTTGATCGGGTGGAAATGACCCCCCTCCTGATTAAATTCAATCATTACTTTCATCTCATCTGTCTGTTTTTGCTCCTCATGCGCTGTTTTTATTTGAGAGGTCCACGTCTTCTTGTTATGATTTTTCGAGTTTTCACTTTCTTCTGACCAACTCCTCGCTCTTTCTTGCCTATCTCTAAGTGCTCTTTTCATTCTAGCAGATCTAGAGATCATCCACTCCATTTCATTCTCACTGTTTCCCCCTGAGGACGAGGACATGGCGCTACAGTCAAAGTACAGTTTATGCGAAACCGCCAAACAATTTTCAATCCTACTGCCAACCAAGTCTCCGAATTCCACTTCCGTCACTGTCTCCCAATCTGGCCCATGTGTTACTGCTACAGAATATTAATAAATCTTTGGTTTATTTGCACAACATCGCCTCTCTGCCGTCTTTTATCACGCTTGCTAACACTAAGTTAACTTGTGAGCTGAGTTGGGTATCTCGCTTCATCCAATATCTCTGTTTCCCCCCTTGTCGCTGCTTTCCAAACTGCCGGCCGGCTGTCTTCTTCTTCTTCTTCTTCTTCTTCTTCTTCTTCTCTGGGGTTTAACGGCAGCTTGCATCCTTAGCGTTGCATTACCGCATCCTCTGGAGTTATTTGACTCCTATATTATCCAGTTCTCATATCTTCCATGTCAGTCCAGTTCTTTTTAGAAAGCATATCAAACACTTTATGCCTTTCCCAGTCTCACCACACGCCTTGTCCTTTAAGCTTGATCCCGTGAGTCCTTCTCTCCTCATCTCCTGCAGCATTTCTTTCCGTTCCTCTCTGTATTTGTTGCAGTTGGTAATCACATGTTCCACTGTTTCTGATGTCTGACAACAGTCACATAATCCATTTACATGTTTCCCGATAATGTGAAGTGTCCCATTCAGGTTACTATGTCCAATTCTCAGCCTTGTCAGCACTGTCTCCTCTCTCCTGTTTCCTCCCCTGCTTCTCCCAGCGCCCACTCTTCTGTAGTGCATATAGGTGTCTCCCTCTCACCTCCTGCTCCCAGTGCTGCTGCCATTTTTCATTTGTTTTCTTCCATACAATGTTCTTTCCTTCCAGTTTTGATAACTTGATCATGGTATCTATATTTTCTTTTTTAACTGCTTGCTTGGCTATAAGATCAACTTTCTCATTACCCACAATGCCCATATGTGCTGGAACCCAAATAAATTTAACTACTATACCTTGTCTTATTATTCTTGAATGCATTTTCAATATTTCATACAATATATCTTGTCGATTTGTGAAAGTATCTCGCTTTAAACTCCACAAAGCAGATGCTGAGTCACTACATATAAGCACATGGTTTGGTCTGACTTGCTCTATCCACTCTAGCGCCATCACAATAGCAAACAGTTCAACTGTATACACACTTAAATAATTTGACATTCTTTTACCCATTTCCACTCTTCTACTAGGAACTGCAGCAGCAGCCCCAGTGCTGCCTGTTGATAGATTTTTTGAACCATCTGTAAATACATGAACATAACCCATATAACTACTTTGTGTATATCTATAAAATTCATGTACACAATCTACATTTTTATTTCTTGCTTTAACCTGAAGCAGCTCTAAATCCACCGTCAGTCCCTCTAACGTCCACACAGGGGTTGTAGGCCACAATACTGTCGGGCAGAACTCCATTTCATACACCCCAAGGTCTCTTGCTGTTTCATCTCCTGTCCATCCAAAACTTAAATTCATTGCTCTCTCCCTTTCCCAACATTGTTCTAACACTTTTATGGTTGGGTGATTTTGTTCATGTCCTCTTATATTCATCCAATAAGTAACTCTTAGCTGCTTCCTACATAAAGACAGCGGCATTTCTCCTGCTTCAACTTGCAAGGCACACACAGGTGACGTTCTTGTTGCCCCAACACACAGCCTAAGAGCCCGAGCCTGGATCACATCTAATACTGCCAATACAGTTCTTGCAGCAGAACCATACACTACACTTCCATAATCCATCCTTGATCTAATTAATGCAATGTAAATTTATTTCAAAGATGCCACATCTGCTCCCCAGTCCAAACCTACAAGGCATCTCATTACATTTATAACTTTTTTACATTTGTCAGCAATATTTTTAATATGTTCCCTCCATGTTAGTCTGGTATCAAAATATACTCCTAAGAATCTAAATGATTCAACTCTTTCTAAATTATTACCATACAGTTTCAAAATAGTATTTTCTTGAATCCTCTTTCTGGTGAAAAACATAACCTTTGTTTTCTCAACTGAAAACTTAAAAGCCCATTTATTTCCCCAGTTCTCAACTTGATTTATTCCTTCCTGCAACTTCCTTACAACATGGTTTATATTTCTCCCTCTCTTCCACACAGCCCCATCATCTGCAAATAATGATCTTCCCATATCTACTGTTACATTTTCAAATATGTCATTTATCATAATAGAGAATAATATAGGACTAATCACACTTCCTTGTGGTGTTCCATTTTCGATCTCATACTTATTAGAGATTTCTGACCCTATTTTCACCTGTATGGTTCTCTTATTTCAAAAAGTCCATTACCCAATTAAAAACTCTGCTCCCAATTCCCATTTTATGTAACTTTATCAAAAGCCCCTCCTTCCATAACATATCATATGTTTTTTCAACATCAAAGAACACTGCTGCTACTATTTCTTTATTGATCTGTGCTTTCCTTATTTCATCCTCTAAACTCACAATTGGATCCAAAGTACTCCTCCCTTTCCTAAATCCACTTTGACATCCTGCAATTAAACCATGTTTCTCTAAAAAATACATCAGTCTTTCATTTACCATTCTCTCCATAAGTTTGCAGATATTAGATGTTAATGCTATTGGTCTGTAGCTTGTTGGTTTACTAGCATCTTTCCCTGGTTTCCTTATGGGAACAATGACTGCCTCCTTCCAATTCTCTGGTATTTTACCTTCCTCCCACACCTTGTTATACAACAATAACAACTTTTCCAAACATTCTTCACTTTTTTTTTTTTTTTGTGATCAAATGTTTATTAGGATTTGAAGGACATCAGTACATTCACCAGGACATAAATAAAATAAATATATAGAAACATATGCATACACACATACATGTACAAAGATATGCACACATATATACACATACATACACCCAATAATAATAATAATAATGATAATAATAATAAAATAAAATAAAATAAAATAAAATAAAATAAAATAAAAATAAATAAATAAAAAGAAAGAGAAATACAAGTAATAAGTAATTAAATAAGAAATTAAATAAGAAAAACTGCCACAGAAACAAAGAAACAAAGTGCCACTGATGTATAACCTAATTAGAACTATCAAAATGTTAGATGCCATCCACAATCTGCAAAGTACACACACACAAAAAAAACAACAACAGGGAACATCAACCAAAGAAAACAGGACCAGAGGGGAAGGGGGGTGGGGCCTCACACCAAAAGGCCTTTGAGAGCCTCCACTGTTCAAGTCCAGCACATTGTCACCTCCTCCCTTGCCCCATGGACGCGTGCTGTGGACAGTTCCAGAAGCACAACATCTACGAAATTAAGCAGCCACTGACGTCGAGTTAGTATATGGGGAGGTTTCCACCCTGTTGCAACCATCATTTTAGCTGCAGTCAGGCCAGCCAGAAACACGCGCTTTGGGGATTTTGGAAGTTTCAGTTGAGAGAGATCATTTAAAATAAAAACAGATGGGGACAGGGGGATAGGAATGGACATTAACGAGGACAGTACTCCCTGCACCATTTTCCAAAAATTAGCAACACCTGGGCATTCCCAAATCATGTGGAAAAAGGTACCTGCTGTGCCTGTAAAACATAGTGTACAGTTCGGATTATCTTTAAGTTTCATACCGTAAAGATTTCGAGGAGTCATATATGTACGGTGAATGAAATTTAGATGGATCTGTTGGTGGTCAGGATTTCTGGATGACTGTTTAACTGTATCCCAGACACCATCCCAGCTGAAGTTGGGATCCAGGTCAGGGATATCTGCCCGCCAAGACGCATTAACTGGCAGAGTAACATGATTTTTCTAGGAAATAGCGATACAGTTTAGATACAATTTTCCTTGATTCCCGGGCCTGAAGCAAAAGCTTGATCAAAGAGTGATCCTCCAGTGGACCTTGCCAAGGTACGCCATATGTTTTCATGGCTGTTCTTAGCTGCAAGTAGAAATAAAAAGTGGAATGTTGTAAATTAAACCGGAATGTGAGTTCTTCAAAGGAGTATAGGCCCCTGTCCCCAAAAATATCACCAAGGGAATGAACCCCCTTGTCGTACCACTGGCGACATTCACCAAACTTAATTGGGGATTTACCAATCAACAAACGATCATTGTAAAAGATAGGTGAAAAGGAATTCCAATTAGATGAAATACCACACATTTTTTCTGCTGCCCTCCAGACTGCTAATAAGTGAGTCACAATGGGACCAAAGCAGACTTGAGATTTGCTTAGGGGAATATTGGAAAATAAGATTTCATTCAGTTTCAATGGAAGAGCCATATTCTCTTCCAGTGCACGCCACGAAGTCTTGATACCCTTGTCGAGCCAGCTGATCAGAGGGCGTAGAACGAAGGCCCAGTGATATAGCTTAGGGTTAGGCAGTGAGAGTCCCCCGTCAGCCCTATCTCTCTGTGCTGTGGATAATCTAAGACGAGGACACTTCCTGTTCCAGACAAAGTTAGAAATTATCTGCTGGACCTGGTCCCAAAAACGCGGGGGAGGTGGTAAAGGCAGCATTGCGCTCACAAAGTTAATCCGGGGAAGCACATTAATTTTAATAATAGATACACGAGACCTAAGAGAATTTGGCAACGCGGACCATTTATCAAGATCATGGGTTATGTTCCAAACATTCTTCACTTAAGTGCTTTATCATCACGTAAGATATCTTGTCCTTCCCTGGCACAGTCATACGAGCTTCATCCAGTGCCCTTTTTAACTCTCCCATATTAAACGGTACACTCTGCTCATCTCCAGTATCATCTGTTTCTTTTCTTCTTAAGGCCTCCATGTTTTCAAACTTGTTTCCTCCCTACCCCTTTTTCCCTCTTCAGACAAATTGCTTGAACTATGTACCTTCACAAACGTGTTGGCCAACATCTCAGCTTTTTCTTTGTTCGTTACTGCTATTTCATTGTCATCTGTTAACACAGGATAACTCCAGTCCCTTCTATCTCCTCTCATCTTTCTTATCATCCCCAAAACCTCTCCCACTGGGGTTGTGTTCCCAGTGGAGTCACAAAACTTCCTCCAGTACATTCTTTTTGCCTGTCTTATCGTCCTTCTTACCACAGCCTGAGCTTTTTTATATTCTATCATATGTTGAAAGTTATGAGTTCTTTTCAATATCTTAAATGCCTTGTTTCTATTCTTAACAGCTTCTTTATATTTCTCATTCCACCATGGAACAGCCCTCTTCTTTACTTCATCTTTACTCTTAGGAATAGATCTCATTGCAGCTACTCTAATACCACTACCTATTTCCTTATCCAAAGTTTCTATCAGCATTAATCTGGCTCAGATACTGATCACTTACTTCTTTAAACTTCTCCCACTCAGCTTTCCCAAACACCCATTTTCCACCCCTGGCCCCTTCATTCATTTCTGCATTAATGTTTATCTTACATAAAACCGGATAATGATCACTACCAATGGTTCCCTTATTATACACTTTCCAATCACACCTGGGAGCAATATTATTTGATACATTGTAAGGTCCACTCCAAACTCAATTTCTTTCCTGTGTTTACATCTATTCTTGTTTTGCTACCATCATTTAAGCAGATTAGACTCCTCTCATCTAACATTTCCTCCATCACCTGGCCATTAACAGCAGTTTTTTCACTCCCCCATAATGTGTTATGTGCATTGAAGTCCCCACACCACACAATGCTTTCTCTATTTTGTCCTTCTATTTCTTCTATCTTATTTAGTTCTAGTTTCTTACATGGATTATAATAATTTACCACCACTGTTTCCTTTCTTCCCACCCATACTTCCACCACTATATACTCCAGTTCTTTTCCAATACCCAACACTCTATAAGGAATACTTTGTTTTATAAATGTTACACAGCCTCCTCCTACCCCATCTTTCCGATCCCTCCTAACTGCCACATATCCATGCATGACAACATCTAAACTGGGTTTCAGCCATGACTCCTGAATACATAATATATCTGGTTTCTCCCTCCTATTGCCTATAAATTGCTTAAAGTCCTGTCCATTAGCTATCAGACTCCTTGCGTTCCATTGGAGTATTAAAATGATGATTAGTATTAACCCACACATGATGCCTCACTACTTGCTTTTTCACCGAGACTGTCTCTCACTTCCTCCCATTTCAAGATGATGCACAGCTGCTTTCACAATTATTTGAATCCTGTCAGTTTTGGATTTGACCTCTGCTGTGGCATTTATCACTCCTGCTATAAATGCCACCATTCTCTTCTTTTCTTCCCACTTCTTCCTTCTATCCTCCTGCTCTGTATTCACTGTAATTTTCCCTTCATTTTGCCCATATGCTCTGCTCTGTTTCCCTGGTCCAGCCCTCTTAACTGTCTCTGCATAAGAGACTTTTTCCTTCACTCTTATCTGTTGCACTTCCACCTCCCTTCTCAACACTTCACATCCCCAATAAGCCACACTGTGATTTCCTCCACAGTTACAGCATTTGGGTTTCACTCCTTCTCCACATACTCATGTTCCCCTCCACATCTAGCACATCTTTTCTTACCTTTACACACCATAGCCACATGCCCAAATTCCTGGCAATTAAAACATCTCATTGGCTTTGGAATGAACTCCCTAACTCTGTATTTCATGAATCCACAGTGTAGCTCAATTGGAATAACCTTTGTTTTAAATTCTATCAAGATGGTCTCAGTCTCTTTCTTCTCTGCTCCCCTAGTCATTCTTTTAGCACTTTTGATTAGACTATTATGATTAGACTTAAAGAAGTATTCCAGAAATCACCCCCTTACATCCACCCTCAGCCCTCTTCTCTCCCACTCTTATTACTCTGGATACTTTAACTTTTCCATCTGCACTTGATTACTGCATCCTATCAGCAAGTTTCCATCACTCAAAACTCTCGCATACTTCATGTCTCCGACTTGTCCTTTGATGATTTTTGTGAGATTCAATGGATCAATTTTCTTTACTCCTCCCTCTCCCTCAAATCTCATTACTACAACGATTAGGCCTACTCCTGCTTTCGATCCCTCCTCCTCACTCTCACTCCTCTCACTCTCTGTTCCACTTGAGCTTTGATTTTCTTTCCTTCTCTTATGGCGATTCTTCCTTTCTCCCCTCTCTTTCGCAACCTCCCAACCACCCTCCGCCCACTCCTCTCCCTTATTGAATTCCATGTTGTCCTTCTCTGTCTCCCTGTCTGACATCTTGTCAAATTTTGCAAGGAGGAACAGTGCAAAAATACCGTTCCGGACCTATACAGGCCGTCGGTCGATATTCCTACAAAAATTCCCCCCCCCAACTAATCCTATTTCTACCAAGTCCCAATGTCCGCAAATCCAAAGTCAATGTCGTTATTCAGTCATACATACATACATACAAAAAACCAGTCTGGAAATTCACCGTAACAAAATTCAAATCTCCCTCCGTTAGCGTCCAATAGCTGCATCCTCGCTAGCATTAACCCGCCGGCCGGCCATCACTCTGCATCACATGGTATAAAGCTGCATCGTTGGGAGCACTTGTTTTCATGCAGATGATGTCCCAACTCACTAGGTTAATTGGAGACTCTAAATTGTCCATAGGTGTGAATGTGAGCGTGAA
This sequence comes from Epinephelus fuscoguttatus, assembly GCF_011397635.1. NCBI lineage: Eukaryota > Metazoa > Chordata > Actinopteri > Perciformes > Serranidae > Epinephelus > Epinephelus fuscoguttatus. Next base: position 46,406,442 of record NC_064752.1, read on the forward strand.
TGGTTGTTTGTCTCTATGTGTCAGCCCTGCGATAGTCTGGCGACCTGTCCAGGGTGTACCCTGCCTCTCGCCCGATGTAGCTGGGATAGGCTCCAGCCCCCCCGCGACCCTCAAGAGGATGAAGCGGTTAGAAGATGAAGAAGATGAAGATGTCCCAACTCCCGGCACGGGCGGGGCCGGCAGAATCGCCGTCATTGAAAAATTAGATCGCATATGCATATGAATCGAGATCACGATTTTATTACGATTAATTGTGCAGCCCTAACCCCAAATATCATTACAAGTGAATATTACTATAAAGGGTAATAATATGATTATTTTAACAACAGGAATTACTGAATATCTAGGTCAGTTACAATTAACAAATAATAAAATATTGTTTTTGCCAAAATAGATTTCGCATTTATTGCCATAATGTGAACAATTAAGAGAAAAATGTGCTCCATAAAAGTCACTTGGAGACAATACACAAACATTTAAGAGTGATGGCAACACTAAGAGCAAACAGCTCTTTGGAATGCAAAATAAGTAACACTCTTTAATAGTAATTGCCAACTACTTTAGGCCTCGAACTGCAACAAATATAATATGCTAAATCAAAAACTAAATGTGAACTTAATTGTAGTTATACTACTACAGACAGTGCCACTGTACTGGATAAAAACATTCTCCTGGCAAAAAATATTGGTGGCCAGGCAGTGCAATGAGTGCATGTAAACATACACTGCAAACAAAAATTACTACTACTACTACAGACAGTGTTGTACTGGATAAAGTTTTTACTGGCAAAAACATATTGCTGGCCTGGCCAGGTAGTGCAGAAAAACATCAGAATATATTTATGTTGTAAGTGTTTGTGCATACATATTCAGTAACACTTCATAAGTCTGCCCACGTTTTAGAGTGTACCTCTCGCCCACTTTCCCGGGAGTTAGTGTATAACTCCCGGGAACTTACATGTACTTTCCCGGGAGTTAGAACATAATTCCTCCCAGTCACTTACCACATACTTCCCCAGGAGTTAGAGTATCCCTCGCGGTCACTTACCACATACTTCCCCGGGAGTTAGAGTATCCCTCGCGGTCACTTAGCACATACTTTCCCGGGAGTTTCCCAAAATTTATGGTTTAATTTCTTCATATGAATCTGTATGAAGTGCAATAAAAATAAATGCTTTTGCCCTTTGCTCATGGCAGTTGATTCAGTCACTTTTATGTAGCTTATGTGTCATCAGGCAATTTCACCCACACTCCAGGGTTTTAACATTTATGTTTTGTTTACATTTCATTGAATGAGTTTGAATATGAATATGTCAAGAAATGGGTCTATGTTCTGCAAATTGCCTAATTAACAGGCAGGCTGGAGTACAAAGCAAACTTACCTCTCTCAAGTGCACATCTATGGAAGTCTTGTCGTGCCACCTGAGGACGAAACACAAACAATACATTCACGTAATAGTATAGCCTACATATATCTTAAAATACACAATAATGAGTCATGAAAAGTTATAAAATGTTTTTATTATTTAATTACACAGAAACCACATGGTAGGTGCTGTTCTCACATCTACAGCGTACTTTCACCAAATCTTACATGGAAACTAGCCAGTACTTTCCACCTAAGTAAATACTAACAAAAGAGACCGGGCTGGATTATGAAGTTTGCACTGTTTGCCTGTCCTTAGTCTGAAAGTACTAGGTAATTTCCCCAAAATTTACAGGGAAACTAGGCAGTACTTTCCACCTAAGTAAATACTAACAAAAGAGACCGGGCTGGATTATGAAGTTTGCACTATTTGCATGTCCTTAGTCTGAAAGTACTAGGTAATTTCCCAAAAACTTACAAGGAAACTAGGTAGGGATGCACCGAATATTCGGTAACTGAATATATTCAGCCGAATATTGCAAAAAAAACACACATTCGGTATTCGGTGGAATAAGTTAAAAGCAAGGCCAAATAATAGTGGCGTGTTTTGATAATGCAATCAAACAGCGAGCCGTGACGGGCGGAGTGAAATGTCGGCAGTGTGGCAATCCATCCATCACCACACTCGCATTTGTATAAAAATAGTTTTGAGTGAGCAAAATAGGCTTAAATCATTCAGCACGCTATGCGAGCAGCCTCAGATTTCAACCAGCAGCAGAAACGAAAGGCGAATCCCATTGGTTGTGGGTTGAACAGGGGTCACAGACACAGACAGTAATGTATTCCTGTCAAATACAACAGCCATCGGCTTACTGGCGACGGGAAGTCGGCTCCAATAATATCCTCTTCTTGGCGTGTGGACTACCCAGAAGTACCTGAACAGCCGAGCCAGCCGAACACAGGTATGTGACGTGTCAGAGGAGAAATGAGCCATTCACGGCCCACAAACCTCACCGCACTTTAGGGACTGTTCTTTACTTATGAAGGGACTTGTCAGGGGAGGAGGATGGCTGGTTGATTCTTATTTTATTTATTTATTTTACTTTGATCCCCCCTATGTTCATCACTTATTGATGCTGTTTTTGAAGTATGAATAAGTCAATAAGTAATTTATTCCACTGAAATATCATTGATGTATTATAGAAAAGTGATTTATCTTTTTATAAATGACAAAAGGCACATCTGCCTCATTTTTGCTGTGGTATCATGATACTACTCAGAACCATGATATTTTCATTGGTATCTTACAGTCCCAATATTGGTACCCTGACAACACTAATCTGGAGGGGGTTCATCTGCAAAAACTAATGAAAAACTAAACAACAATATTCGGTATCCGGTACTCGGTATTCGGCCAAGCGTTTACTATTATTTGCCTTCGGCTTGGGCCACAAATTTTCATTTCGGTGCATACCTAAAACTAGGCAGTACTTTCCACCTAAGTATATACTAACAAAAGAGACCGGGCTGGATTATGAAATTTGCACTGTTTGCCCGTCCTTAGTCTGTAGCTTGGCACTCAGATGTTAACCCTTTAAAAACAGTTAGTTCAATGCTTCACAAGGTAACAATATTACCAGAAAGTAATACAAAGACGAATCAAAGTGTCCCTGACAAAAAATAACAGAGTTCCACTGGTTGTCTTATTCAAGTTCAGTTTTGTTCCTTCTGTTATAAACTGTTGAGTTTAGTTTTAATCCTTTATTGTGACAAATGCACTTTTTAAGTCACAAGTCAAGTGGAAAAGGTAATCGTGATAGTACTACCACACAGTGTGACGCTCAAGTGATGGAGCGTCACACTGTGTGGTAGTACTACACAGTGTGACTCTCAAGTGATGGAGATAGAAGAATGGATGGGCTCCTGTGGATAATAGGTGATCCAACTCCTTGGGTCAAGGCAGAGATCAGGTTCATGGGTGGCTCGCCATCTCTCTCGTCAGGTAGAATCTCAAATCCACACATAATTTTCCATAGGATCTGAAAAACCTCACCTGTGTAGAAACAGAGCTATTACTATTTTGCATCATCAACTTCAGTTGTTTTATGGCCATAATCAATATCACATAAATACATCACAGTAACACAAAGTGAGCAGATGAGTAACTTTTAACTGTACAGTTTTTCTCAGCATGGAATACTTTATCCTGTCTTTACATTTCACATCATTAATTATTAGCCTTTAACTTGTGATTTTTAAGCTTATTAATCAATTGCAAATACTACGTATTTCCTTTTGAACTACAAAGTTAATGTTTTTAACCATTTGTTTAACATTTCTCAACTTAACTATGAATAACAAAATCATGTATGCTATTAACACACATATTTTGAAACTGTGGGCTACACCAGTACACACACTGTATTATGCTTGACTATTCATCGTTAATAACATCCATAACCAACTGTAATGGTGCAAATGTATACAGTACACTACTAACACAAATACAAACGGCAACGACCTCGACGAATAAACAACTGTAGCACTTTACAGTTACGAGTAGGTCGCAACGCCAAGTTAGCGTGGTATAGAGGGAAGCACGCACTTTACACGGCGGCAGGCACCGATATCATCTGCAGCACGAGCTAACATTGCTAGGCGTGTTAGCATTAACTCACCAAGACGTTGATAAACACGGTAAAACTCCCATCGCACAGGTCCTCGGTTCCTCCCTCACGTCTCCTGCGAGTATCTAGGAGTGTTAGCTTTGTGTTTACATCAACATTTCTCACCATAGACATTGTGTAATTTCACTCGTTTCTCTTTGTCGTCTGCTCGTGTCATTCCTGGGCCTATGAGTACAAGTTCCTTGCTGAGAGGTGGGACTTTCTACCTTTAACCAATGAGAAGCGTGCACCTCCCTGTTTGACCAATGACAGCTGGTCTAAGCAGAGTGACTGTGATTGACACCTTGTTTGATCAATAAGACTATGCCAGAGCGATGTAGTTAGACTGACAGGTAAAAACTAACAAACAAACAAACATTCAAGCAACTTGAAGACAACTGAGGGATGATACAGGAATATTGTAAAAAATAAACTCTGCGTACAGAAAAAGTATACTGCACTTTCTATTCAAACTCATTCAATGAAATGTAAACAAAACATAAATATTAAAACCCTGAAGTGTGGGTGAAATTGCCTGATGACACATAGACTATATAAAAGTGACTGAATCAACTGCCATGAGCAAAGGGCAAAAGCATTTGTTTTTATTGCACTTCATACATATACAGATTCATGGAAATTAAATCATAAGTTTCGGGAAATTACATAAGTGACGAGTTATACTCTCCCGGGAAAGTATGTGGTAAGTGACCGCGAGGGATACTCTAACTCCCGGGGAAGTATGTGGTAAATGACCGCAAGGGATACTCTAACTCCCGGGGAAGTATGTGGTAAGTGACTGGGAGGAATTATGCTCTAACTCCCGGGAAAATACATGTTTGTATGTACTCCGACAGCCACACCACCTGAAACGACACGCGTTTTTTCGTAAGATTTCCAGAGGTGGAGGACGAAGCGCCACAGCCCACACATTTAGCCATAGCTACGATGCTATCGCTAATGGCTAACAACAAATACGACAGCAGCGAATACCCAACATAATGCCATTGATTGGCTGTCAAGCTAATCAACCATTGCAGGTATTGGCTGGGCAGCGCCTGGTGGGCATGTTTTTTTAATCATCACTGACAGTTCACTGTCATCTGTCACTCATTGCACAGACAAATGCCCACAGTGGAGTACATATTTACTGTTCAAGTAACAGGACAGTGCATATGAGAAAAAAAAATAAAAATAAAAACAGTAAAAACTGGTCGGGGATATTTGAGCGTGTAACTTTTTTGTCATCTGCACAAAGAGGTGGAGAGCAGTAAAACAGCTTAGAGGGAACAGTGGCTGCCACTTGATACCAATGGAACTTAAATGGGAACATTCCTTTTCTTCTCTTACCAAAGCCTTTGGCAAAGGTGCTGTGACTATCCCTCACCTGAATACTGTAAATACCTGGGAGGATAATGTCAAAATGGTCCAGTGTCACATATAGTAAAATTTGTACGTACTTCGTGGACTCAATGCCGGAAGACGGCAAAGCAATGGAGAATCTCAAAAGCTCGGAAGCCTATCAGTATCTACACACCAACAAAGTTGGTTGTGTGCTCATATACAAGCATGCCAGCTTATCTGAACACAAATGTTGAATCCAGCCAATGTCTCAGTGATTCCTGGCACAATGCGTGGGTGGTGGTAACGGAGACTGGAGACGTGGAGACTGCAGGCTGCAGCTGTGTAGCTGGACTTGGTCGATGGTGTAGCCATGCAGCCACGATCCTACGGAAGGTAAGTTAGCTAGCTAACGTTAGGCTATTTCTAAATTGTAGTTATTGACAGCGCCGACCCGTTATTGATTAGTATGACTATGAGGAAACTAATGAACGACATGGCTAACTAGTTTAGTCAAGTATTTGTTTGGGATGAGGTCTGCACGACATGGCTAACTAGTTTCCAAGTGTTTGGGATGGGGTCTGAAAGACATGGCTAACGTAGTTTAGCCTAGTGTTAGTCTGGGATGAGGTCTGAACATGTTTGTGTTAGCTAGTGTGATGATGATGTGTGTTAGGCCCTAATATACATTGTACACATCATCACAATATGTATGTCATTATGAAGTGTCTGTAGTGATAGCAGGATGTAGTGCAGTGAAAGCCCGATGTTGCTTATCAGTGTTAATAATAATGTCAATAATGATGATCTTGAGAGCTATCCGCCGCACCGCCTAGTACAAGCTAATTTTTTGACTGGAAGTACAATGCACGCTCTGCCAGGGAAAAACCAATATGGCGGCGCCTGGGGTCAGGGCGTGTAAACTTGTGTATAGAGTGCTTAAAAAGGTACAAACACACACAGGCATGCATGCTCAGTTACCCAATGTTTACAGTTAAGTCCCATTAAAATAGGGCACAAGAAAACTGTGTGTGTGAGTAATAATTGGAAATAAAAACAGTCATCAAAATCAAAGCACATATTTGGACAAAAAATCAACCAACTTCCAAGATGAACAGGCTTATGCCTTCTTGCACATAATGTAAACACACACACACACACACACACCCCTGGTTTGATTCCTGTCAGGACTCACTGTTGAATGCATTCTCCCTCTCTCATCCCATGTTTTCTGAGTGCATCTCTTTCTTCCCTGTAAACTACACAATGATGGCAAAATGCCAAAATTATCTTTGAAAAAGTTCATAGAGTTTTGATGGTAAAATTCTCACTTACACTCACTGTTTCACTTTTTAAATGTATATTGATAAAATTGTGAATGAATCGTTATAAGAACATGACCTTTATTTATTTGTTTGTTTATTTGTTAGAATCCCCATTAGTTGTGTCCCAAAACACTGCTGATCTTCCTGGGGTCACACATTCGAAAACTTACATCAAAAATAACTGTTAGCACAAATGGAAAATGTAAGACACATATTAGAGAATAACGTTAACATGATATGGTATATGTGTATGTATTCATGTACACAGTATGAATATGTCAAAAAAAAAATCGATAACTTTCCCAAAGATAGTTTATCTGGCAGTAATCAAGCTGCAAAAGAATAAGAGTTTAGTTAAGAAAGAAGCATTTGATTAAATGCAAGAATACCTCTCAGTAAACAATCTGATGACAAACTCCTGCTTACTGAAAGGGACATTCTACAAGCACAGTTCTAGTGCAAATGACAAATGACTGAACAACAAACTGACCACAAACTTCTACTTGAAAAGCTTAAGTGCTACACATTTAAACCATCTGCAGCTGCCTGGAAGGAAAGCTGTCCAATAAATAGATCACAGAGCATCTTCTTTAGTGGAAATTATTCAGATAGTGTGTCTATAGAATGCTGAGATCTGTAAGAGGGCTACCTAGGCCTACTTTTGTATAACATTTCTACTAACAATTTACCTCTCGTAATATAAAAAGGCAAAAATTAATCATGTATGCAGATGACACACCAGTATATGCTTCAGCAACAGCACGTGCTGATCTGAATGCCATCTAGAACGGCGAGGAAGACTTGTTGAAAATGGGTCCTTGAGAAACTAATTGGTACTTCATACATCAAAATCAAAAAGCTTAGTATTTGGTTCAAACCATTCTCTAAAGCAGGAGCCAGAGCTTACACAAAAATAAGCCACTGGGCATCATCCATGTCAACAAATTGTCCTGGGCAAAACACATCAACATTATTGTCAAAAGAATGGGTAGGCCATTAACATGTTGTAAGACATTGCAGAGAATTCTTTACACCCGATTTAATTTAGTTGGTTGTGTCACCATTTCTTTCAAACAGCATGCCTCAATTATGGTAATCAAGGGATATTTATGTGATTGCCAGTCAAAATCAACAGTTCAAATATGTAAGATTGTGACTACCATGTGGCACAGAGTGATGTTATCAAATCACACTTCATGACAGAGCAACAGTGAAAATCAGTACCAGGTATTTAATTTCAATTATATGGAACCAAAAAAGGACAAAAAGGAACCAGCTAAATTGTGGGTTTTATGGCATAAATAGACTATTATTTTTTTCAGTGTAATGATAAAATATTTTTCAGTTGATTGAATGTAATTGATCTATTTAAAAGTGATATTTTAACTTCTAGTCAAGTTACCATGACAACCCTTATCCAAACAAAGTCATATATCAAGACAGGGATCCACAATAGGTCACTTTGGCTGTTAAATAATAAAATAATGTATTATCTGTTTTGTAACCCTAAATTACAACCAGTTCATGTGTTAAGTACATCCTGTAGACAAAGTGCACTGAGTAAATGATTGTCTACACATCCAGTGCTTTAGGATCATATCAAAACATGTCCCTAATAATCATAACTTTATTACTTGAATTTATCAAAGGCTGCTACACCTCCTCCTTTCTCTGTGCACAATCAACTGTTTAAAAGGCCAGCCTTTGCTGCTGTTGTTTGGGTCTCTCATCCAGTCCCAAGGTGAGTTTACAAGAGCAAACAATTCCTCAAATTTATCATTTATTATTGTAATTATCTTAAGTATGGTAGATTTCTATTGTTGCTTCACTCACGGACCCTGTTTCATTTTTTTGGTCTTATAGTAATTTTGTGAAGTTGTGAGAAGTGAATTCAAGATGCCCTGGCTGACAATTCTAGCAGGTATTTATCTTCATTCAATGCTGCATGTATATGTTACTCTTCATTAACAGACTATAATATCTGTAATTCTGCCATCCTGAATGTCCATTCTTTACAGAATGTGAAACCCCTTAAGGCAAATGTGTGATTGGTCATATTGGGCTATATAAATAGAATTAGGTTGTCTTAATATATTTTTTAAAAATAGAATGTGCTTTTATTTCTCTGACCATTTCTTTTCTATATACCTCAGGCTTATGTCTGGTGATATGCCAGCTGGGTAAGTCATAACACTTTGTGCTCAACTGTTTGATTTGGACTTTCACTTGTACTGTAATCAGTGCTTCTTTAATTTTCCTTTACAACACAGGATCTGCCACCAAGATGGTATGTTACTTCACCAACTGGTCCCAGTACAGAACTGGTGAGGGGAAGTATATGCCGCAAGATGTGGACCCCTTCCTGTGCACTACCCTGATCTATACCTTCTCCATCATCAACCATAACAACGAGCTAGTTACCTATGAGTGGAATGATGAAGTCCTCTACAAGTCTTTCAATGCCCTGAAGACCAAATAAGTGGCCACAAGCTACAGTACCTCTGCAGCTGGCAGATGTTCAGTGTCTTGCTCAAGAAGCCTTCAGTAGGGTTATGCTTGCCGAAACAATGACTCAAGCTCAGAGATACTCTCTACTGTAAAATGTTTATGCATCACATGAACTTTAATAATACATTGTTCTAGTTACCGGTTATAAGCAATTACTAATTTGAACAAAGTTTGGAGGAAATGTTTGAAAGTCTTAACCAACCTTCTATACTGTTTACAGAAATCCTCGACTGAAAACTCTGCTGGCCGTTGGTGGATGGAACTTTGGTTCACAACAGTGAGCAACATTTTAAACCATAAACACACTTTATCACATGTTATGTTATAAATGCTCTAATGTCTACATTCTTGCAACATTCTGAAAGTCCAATTAAGTCTTAACTGTCACTAGCCACTTGTTTTACTACCTAACTGTATGTTTAGAACAAATCAGCAACAGATAGTTCACTGGTGTGGTTTGCTAGCTATGTAGCTCATCTGTAAAAATTAAAAATGTATCAATGATAAAACACATTCCCATCCAAAATCATCCCAAATTATTAATCAAATATGCCTGCCTGTTTTCCAAAAGCTAAGGGCTGCTTGAGTCCAAAGGCTGCTAGCCTACTTTATTGATTTTTTTTTCAAATCATTCTGTATGATAACAGAAGTCAATCTGTCCTGCAGGTTCTCCATCATGGTGTCCTCTCCAGCCAACCGTCAGAAATTCATCCAGTCTACTATCAAATTCCTGAGGACTCATGGATTTGATGGTCTGGATCTGGACTGGGAGTACCCTGGTGCTCGTGGAAGTCCTCCAGAGGACAAACAGCAGTTCACTCTGCTCTGCAGGGTTGGTACAGATTTCTCTTGCTTGATTTCCGAGCTGCAATTCACAGCTACTGGTCAATGGTTTACATTAATGTTGATTTCTTTCTTACTTCCTCTTTGGTTTGAATTTGCAGGAACTTGTTCAAGCCTATGTAGCTGAGGCCAAGGCCACAGGCAATCCTCAGCTCATGCTGACTGCTGCAGTGTCTGCTGGAAAGGGAACAATTGACAGTGGATATGAGATTGCTGAAATTGCCAAGTGAGTGTGCTGTCATAAATATCTCTTGAGAAAGAAAACTGGGAGGTCTACAAAGTTTTTTTGCAATAGCTATTTTTTCTCATATATCTAGGGAATTAGATTTCATCAGTGTGATGACCTACGACTTCCATGGGACTTGGGAGCAGTTCACTGGACACAACAGCCCACTGTACCGTGGATCCCAGGACTTTGGTGACCTCATCTACTTTAATACTGTAAGTGGACATTGGGAACTGAAGAATAGTAAATTGGGGGTACAGTTTTAAAGAGTTGTACTTCACCTCAATTTTTGTAGGACTTTGCCATGAGATACTGGAAAGAAAATGGCACCCCAGTGGAGAAGCTAAGGATGGGATTTGTTGCTTATGGTCGTACTGTACCTTCCGCCTGACATCATCAAACACTGGCGTTGGAGCTCCAGCTAGTGGCCCTGCATCAGCCGGACCATTCACACGTGAAGCTGGATTCTGGTCCTACTATGAGGTACTACAGTTTAGATAAGACCAAGGCAACAAAAAAATCCCAATAGAAAAAAAAAACATAAGGATGCAATGAAAAGTACATGTCAGTGACACTGGCATTTAATGGCCTGTGTGAAAAGAAAAAGAAACTTATTGTAAACTATACAAACATCATGATGTCCATTGTCTAGATCTGTGGCTTCCTGAAGGGCACCACCCTTCAATGGATTGAAGACCAGATGGTTCCCTATGCCACCAAGAACAGTGAGTGGGTGGGATTCGACACCAGGGAGAGCTATGAGATCAAGGTAGGTGGCAGTGTTAATTTAAACAAACAACAAAACAACAACAACAACAACGAAAACAAAAACTATGATGAAAAACATTCATCAACAACCTTTCTTTTGCCAAGACAAGACATTGACAGGCTAAAAATAAAAAAAACATAACAGTACCCATGACAAAATTTATGTTTCATGTTTGTTGATGAGACAAGATTGGATGAAAATGTTACTGCTGGACTATTGGACATTCAAAATGAGATGAGAGTCGAACTGAATAATAAATTATTTTGGGAAAGTTACAAGAAAAATGTTTTAAACTAACCTAGGAAGCCTACGATGGCCGGGCTTGCATCTTCTAATGGCGTATGAATGGTATGAGATTGATAACTCAGAGTTTACAGTGAACCTGGGTACAAATCCTAGTTAATTTAAAGAGAAAAACATTATTTGACAAAAACATCATTACTTTTCATCAAGTAAAATGTTTTGAGCTGTTGTCAATTAAAACTTTACGAAAACTTCACTTGCCTACAATGTGACAAAAACTACTAAGCATTTTCATCTGAAGCCTGCGCCCAAATCTAAAATTGAAAATTTCACATTATTTGCCCCAACAGGTAAACTACCTGAAGAAACAGAAGTTTGGTGGTGCCTTTGTGTGGGCCCTTGATTTGGACGACTTTGCAGGACAATTCTGTGGAAAGGGCGGCCACCCTCTGCTGGCTAATCTCAACAAACTTCTTGAAATTGGTAAGATGTTGTTGGACTATGGTCAAGACACATCGTAATGTCTGCCATCTTTATTGGTCTGGTGATTGATAATTATTACCCCAACTATTATCTTGTCTTGACTAATTCGCTGTGGCTATTACATCAAACATTCCTGATGAATTAAATATATATTCTTATAATTTAAGTCTTATCTCAGTTGGCATCAGGTATTGTTATTGTTGCCAACTTGCGCACCAGGTATCTCTCTACTACAGTCATATAGAGAAATTGCCAACCTGCATGTTCTAACATGTACTTTGATTGTTATACCATCTCTTACTTTAAGCCTTGAGAAAGAGCCAGCCTCTCAGTGGTAAATGGATGGTAAATGGACCTGCACTTGAATAGCGCCTTTTAAATCTTCCAGCCACTCAAAGCATGTTTTACACCACACATTCACATTCACCCATTCACACACACATTCACACACACTGGTGGCTGAGGCTACCATACAAGGTGCCACCTGTTTCTCAGTTTTCAACACACTCACACACAGATGAACAGCCATCAAGGGCAATTTGGGGTTCAGTATCTTGCTCAAGTATACTTCAAGTTGCAGACTGGAGGAGCCAGGGATCAAACCCCTGATCTTTATTTATTTTAGTTTATTTGAGTAATAAAATAATGTACAGTGCTGTCTGTCTCATTAAAATCATAGTCAAGTTATAGACAAACATTAATGGATGTTATTTTCTTTTTACCATTGAGACATACCCATAGTACCCCCTACCACCTCCCCGCCAACCACCACTACCACTCCCGAACCTGGTGCTACCACCACCTCCCCTCCAACCACTACTATCACTACGACTACAACCACTCACGCCCCAGGATCTGGCTTCTGCAATGGCAAACCTGACGGCATGTATGCCACCCAGATGACAAGAACAGCTTCTACGTGTGCGCTGGTGGCATCACCCACGTGAGCTATTGCGGAACTGGATCTATCTTTGATGACAGCTGCAAGTGCTGCGTCTGGCCCTGAGCCATGTGTGGAGCCAATGTGTATGACAACTGATGCAAAAGTCAACTATTAAACAGACTGTTTAAGTTCTCTTGTATGCAGTGTAAGCTATGCAGTCATTTACCTAAATGAGTCTATTGTTAATCCTCTATAGATACAATTTATGCCCTTGTGAAATATGTAATATAGTTGCAGATTGCAAACAAGAGCATTGAAGTACTTTGGTACAAGTTGCTGAGTGCTGCCTCATCATTTCAATCTACCTATTGTTGGGAATAGAATGATTTTATGCATTTTACTATCAGTTGTGTTTCACTATATAAGTTTTAGATGTGTGAACAATGAGAATACTAAGATGATTTCAGCTGATCTGAATGTGTTTGCTTTGCAGAAGCGGAGAAGTACAGGAGAGGAAGAGACATGAAATCTGAGGAGCACATACCGCAATGCTTAGATAATTAGTTTCATATATGGTAAAAATAATAGAAAGTGACGTACAGATAGTAAGGTACAGCACGTGTAGGGAGTTGTGTTGTTCTCTTGTCTTTCAAAACAGGAACCACGCCCCCACTGTCAGCGGGAAGGAGTCAGATTAACACGAGGCAGGGGCGTGGTGTGGTGAAGGAGGAAGTGGAACTGCCAATGAGAAGAGGACAACGCCTTGCGTGCACAATGACACTCTGTTACGCTCAAATATACTGGGTCAGGGAAAGGACAGGAGGTCAGACTTCGTGAACTGACACACCTTTGTTGTTCGTCAGGGACTTGAAGTTGAGACCCAGAGCTCTGTAATTTTATTCCTTTACTGCTTAATAAACTACATTAACTGAGACCGAATATCTTCTCCTATTGCTTCATTAAAGAACATGCAGGACTGAGCTCACATAGCACATTGGAGAGTAGGATGAGCCCCAGTCCATCAATTGGTGACCCCGACGTGATTTGAAGCCGGAGAAGTGACGGGATAAAAGACATTCAACAGCGGAGGACAGCAGTATTGTGACAACACCTGCCGCGCCTAAAAAGAAGGTAAGCAGACGCCTGTTTTATCAAAGTTCTGCAATTGGAAACACTAAAACTTGTGTTGTCATTGTACTAAAGTCTCCTAGTCTGAAATGTAAAGGAATAAAGTTAGAACAAAACACAAAAGTGAAAGCCCCGGGGCAGGGTGAAAGGCCCTGGAGCAAATCATAAATTTGACTCCTAAATACGAAACATAGTCAACACCTCGACAGGACAGGGTGAAAGGCCCTGGAGCAAATCATAAATTTGACTCCTAAACATGAAACATAGTTGGGTGAAAGGCCCTGGAGCAAATCATAAATTTGACTCCTAAATACGAAACATAGTCGGGTGAAAAACCCTGAGATTAGGTTTTCCATCTAAAAAAGAAAAAGACAAGTGTCCTGAGGTGGATAAGCTCGGGAGAATCCATAAGGTTGCCTTGGACAGCTGAGAATATAGTCTGAAGACACGGGTTGTCTGAGGTTGAAAGACCTTTGTGTAGATTGCTACAACACAAAAAGAGGTTACAGAGTTCTGCGGGCAGGGAGCGTTTTCCATGTGATCCCTAACACTGAATACTATCGCTCATGTTGAGACATCTATTCAGTGGTCCGCAGAACCACCCTGATATTGGGAGTGTAAATAAATAAGTCTTTAGGGATATTGTTTTGTGGTGGCTTACCGACAACCAGCTATCTTTACGGGCGGAAGAGTTGTGTAGAGTCTATTAGAGGTGACTCAATTCCAACTCTTTCGTGCCTGAGCGGTGGTCGCGTTCTGTGGGGAAGAAAAGAGGAAGCTGTGTAATTTTGCCTTAAGATAGAAGCCAATTGTCGCCGAGCCATAGGCATCCCGCACCCTCCTAGGAGAGTGGTGTAGAAGCTTGGATGTGTCGGCCTGCAATTGGTGGAACTTAAGCAGCGAAATCACAGCGATAGAAAGGGGAAAATAAGTCCGCGCAGACTGCGCTGCAGAGCGTCACGTGGCGCTGAGTATTGTGTGTATTGTTGTAATTGTGTGAAGTTTTTTTTTTTTTTAACATCGTGACGAGTACCCTCTGAGTAAAATAAGTAAGGACAGAGGAGGGACAGAGAGACATCATGGACGGTGAATTTGACAGGGACTGTCGTGAGCAGGGTGGATGTCCTCCCATCCTAGTAAAACACAGTACGGGAGATGAGGAAACCGTGATTGTCAGGAGTAATAGATAAGCAGAGACAGGCTGTAGGAAAGGAGTTTGATGATTTATGGAAGGCATTACAGGCCCAAAATGAGCTTCCTCGGGATGAGGAGGCAGTAAATGTTACAAAGAAATTGCTGGCTGCAGAGTTAAAGGCGAGAGATGATTTGGAAGAACACGCTAAAAAGGAGAACGAACCTAAATTTATAAAGAGAAAATGGAAACATCAAAAAGAAATGAAGGAGCGCAAACGAGCTCTGCTCCATCAGATGGCAGTTACAGCCATGGCCTATTGGAAAAACACAGACAAAAGTCACAAACAACCAAACAAAGATAAGCAACCTCTGTCTGCTCCTGCAAAGGATCCAGCCTCACCCCACCAGAGCCCACCTCTAATAGGTTGTATCCTGAGATACAAACACACACACCTCCACCCCCACCATATTCAGGAAAGAATATGCAAATGCCAATGTTGATGATTAAAGACGGTGTGCTTAATACAGATGTGATAGGGGAAGGAGAGTATGTGAAGGCCAAAGAGGAAGTGATGAAGGAAATAAGACAGGAATAGTACAGGTGGAGGCAATGAAACAGGACGTGATGAATATTGTGGAGCGCAGAATGTGTATCAGGAGACTCTGAGATCTATAGACAGGAGTAGGGACATGCAGGATGATGTGTGCAGCATAGAGAGCAGAGACAGTAAGAGAAGCATGAAACAGGGCCCTCTTTCCTCCAGCACCTCTAACGTGGAAGCAACGGAGGAGGAGCCGAGGCCACTAGCAGAGGCAGTGTTTCAGTTGAGGGCACAAAGAGAGAGGTCAGATAGAAGCAACAGAGAAAGGAGAAATAAGGAAAGGAAAGAAGAACCAGAGGAGTGTTCTGAGATAGAGGAAATGGAGGATGAGGAAAGTCAAGGATGGTCAGGGTCAGACTCTGAGAGTGACCAAGGTACGAAGGCTGTAAGACTAACAGGAATAATAAAGTCAATCAAAAGGCCACACAGTGCTGCGGGCTCACGTTCAGGTTGTCCACATTCTCCTTATAATCTCCGACAAAATAAGAACAAGCCAAAAACATTTGCCATGCCACTCCTGGAAAAGACCCCAGGAGGAGGAGAGGTATACCAACCCTTCTCCTTTACAGATATGCACTGCATCCTGGATAAGATGCCCCGCCATTAGAGGGAGGAGGCCCCTGGATGGAGCGTTTCTGTAAACAGACCATGGGTCACAAAGTAGCATTAGGGACTGGAGAGCGCTATTGGGACAACAGCTCTCCAGCTGGGATTTAATTGCACTTGAGACGTTGGCAAAAACAGTTAATTTAGCGGATAAAGAGCCATTCGCCCAACATGCCACTGCTATCGGTCGGGCCATGCGACAACAGTTTCCCATTCCATCTGGCGCCATGCACACGCTCACGTTTCACATCGAACCTGGCAAAACGTCGCAACATTCCTTAGCAGATGTAAGAACACATGGGTAGATGTGGCTGAGTACACCCAGGGTCTTGTGACCTACAAACCACCCTGTTCAGAAAGGCCGTGTTAGAGGGACTGCCTACGAAGGTAAAAAGAATCATTAGAGAACAATCCTGACCTTCCTGGCTGTTCCACTGAACAGTGGGAGAAACACCTCACACACCACATGAAAAAACACAGAGCTAAACAGGCGGAAGAGAAGGAAAGCACAGACTCAGCACAGGTTCAGCTGCTCAAACTTCAATTGGAGGATGCACGTCGTAAAACGAACGATGTGAAAAAAGACAAAAAATCAAACAATCAAATGATTCAGCAGCCTCAGCCATCACCCACAGTTACCCCCGATCTTTTTCCAACCCCTGAGGGGGTAGACCCTCGCCCTCCCAATTGGAGTGGCTCCCGAGGTGGTACAGGAAGATTCAGAGGCAGGGGGGGAAGACGTGGCGGCCCAAGGGGGGGTCAGGTTCAATCAATCAATCAATCAATTTTATTTATAAAGCCCAATATCACAAATCACAATTTGCCTCACAGGGCTTTACAGCATACGACATCCCTCTGTCCTTAAGACCCTCACAGCGGATAAGGAAAAACTCCCCAAAAAAACCCCTTTAACGGGGGAAAAAAAACGGTAGAAACCTCAGGAAGAGCAACTGAGGAGGGATCCCTCTTCCAGGACGGACAGACGTGCAATAGATGTCGTACAGAACAGATCAACATGATAAATTAACAGTAATCCATATGACACAGGGAGAGAGAGAGAGAGAGAGAGAGAGAGAGAGAGAGAGCGAGAGCGAGAGAGAGATATGCAGGTAATGACAGTATCTTACAACAACATTAATGGAAGTAATAATATTATAGTTATAGTTCTGGTTACTGCGGTACAATATGTTGAAAGTATGATGGGGGGTGCTTCCTTTGTGGAGACCCATTGCATTGGCGGGAACGCTGTCCACACCAGACCCACTCATGTAATGCTGACCCCGAGTGGTTGGAGGACAGGATGCGAGGCAGGCAGCTCGGACCTCCCAGGGGTGGCGGAAACAGAACCCCCAGGGGCGGGTATCAGGGACCACACAGGGGAGGTTATCAAGATTATGTGCATCAAGCACCCAATGCCACTGTCGCTCCGCAGGGTCAATATCCTCTGATGACCTGGGAAGATTCCCAAGGATATTGACGGGGCCCAAGAACCCCTATGCGGGAGGGGCTGGCAGACCCCTACTTGCGACTGAAAGTACTGAATCAAGAACTGCCTTTCATGTTGGACACGGGGGCACGGTATTCCACATTAAACCTCCCTGTGTCTGCTACTCACATGTCATCATCAGCGGTTGAATTAACTGGGTTCTCGGGTCAATCAGAAAATCTGCCACTCACAAAACCACTCACCACTACCATACTCCAAGCAGATCAGACATTTCCACACACATTTGTTTCCTCAATGGCATGTCCTGTTAACATTTTGGGCAGAGATGTGTTATTAAAGTGTGGAGCCTCCATCCTGTGCAGCCCGGACGGACTGATAGTGACGTTCCCAAATGGATACACTGTGAACTGCTCATTGTCAACTGTACATTCATCTTCACAAATGTTGTTATCTGCAGACACATCCCCCACAGCTGAAGGACAGTGGGCAGATATCTACTGGGGCCTCCTCGAGCCAAACACCAC
The DNA here is from genome assembly GCF_011397635.1 of Epinephelus fuscoguttatus. Lineage (NCBI taxonomy): Eukaryota > Metazoa > Chordata > Actinopteri > Perciformes > Serranidae > Epinephelus > Epinephelus fuscoguttatus. The sequence goes on from NC_064752.1 coordinate 46,424,535, forward strand.
AGCAACTCCTGGGATTTGCGCTCTCTATCAGTCATGGCGCCTTGGGCTCAGTCATTAAATCCTTACACACCTCCTCCTGATCCCTTCCATGTAACACTTTATTATGATAGAAAAGGGGATGAGATGTATCAGCAGGCATTTTATAACGAAATTGAAGGTCACAGGTGGGATATACAGTCGTCCTGTATACTGGTGGGTAATGAGGAGTGGCTGCAGCTGTTGACCTCGCTTCAGAACAGCAACAGTGGTATAAGGGGAGGAAGAAGCCTCCCTCACATATCTCTGGCAATCCATGCAAAACATCAGGCCAAAGACTTGGGCCCTATGTGTAAGAGGCTAATGCAACTCACTGATTGGATCCGCACTCAAATTCCTCAGGTGGATTTCTCACCCTCTGAGAAAGCATATCGCATCAGGCAGGAGCTACAGACAAGGCGATCCTGGAACACCGACAGATAGAGAGGTTTCATGGTAGGAAAAGACTGACCATCCAGACGCAGAACACATGTTACACACACTTCCTGACTCTCTCTGGTCTTCTGGGCCCACCGATGTGGGCTACTGTGCACAGGTCACCCCATTACATTTGAGTTAAATGATTGGACACCGATTTGGCAGAATCAATATCGCCACAAGCCAGCGGCTGAGGCTGGTATTGCAGATACTATCGAGGGTCTGTTACAGGCTGGAGTGTTGGAGGCCTCAAACTCCAGCTGGAACACACCCATTCTTCCTGTAGAGAAACAGAATACAGGCAAATATCGCATGGCGCATGATCTCAGACGCATGCAGTAATCTCCACACCCACAGTACCAGTGCCAAACCCATACACCGCCATGTCTAGCTTGTCGCCAGAACATAAGTGGTTTTCTTGTATAGACCTAACGCCTTTTTCTGCCTACCTCTCGCGCGCCCCTTCGCGACATTTTCTCATTCACTCATCGTGGTAGACAGCTACGTTACACCCGCCCACAGGGTTTTATCCTGTCACCTGGTCTTTTCAATCAGGTTCTCAAACAGCAGCTGGCCGAATTGTCACTACCAGAAGGGGTTGTGGTAATCCAGTACGTTGATGATATCCTCTTGGCCGCACCCGATCCCTCCACCTGCCTGGAGGCCACACGCTCTGTCTTACTACGCCTACACCACACAGGGTTCAAAGTCTCTAAAACCAAGCTACAATGCTGTAGGCAGCAGGTCTCGTTCCTGGGTCGCATAGTGTCGGCTAAGGGCACGGCCGTGTCCCCGTCACACAGAGAATCGATTCTGCATCACCCAAACCCACACACCGTGAAAGACATGTTGTCATTTTTGGGCCTCACCGGGTACAGCAAGCACTATGTGGCCTCTTATGGCGAACTAACCCATCCTTTGCGTGCCATGGTTAACGCACAGGGCATGCGCAATCTTACTGCTCCTGGTATGGACCACTGACGCTGAAACCTCATTTATCTCCCTCAAACAGGCACTCTCTGCTGCTACGGATCTAGCCATCCCCGACTACAAGCTACCGTTTTTTCTTGATGTTTCCGAAAAGACACACACCACCTCTGGTGTGCTTTTCCAGAAAAAAGGGGGGAGGCAGACAGGTGCTGATGTATGTAAGCATATCCTTAGACCCAACCGAGGATAGACACCCACCGTGCACTCGACATGCAGCAGGAGTGGCAAAAATTTTGCAGAAAATAGCACACATAGTGATGGGACACGCACTGACTGTACTAACAACGCACAGCATAGTGGCATATGTAAACTCAGCGGCATTTACTATGACATCACTCAGACAGACGAGGCTGGAAAAGATCTTAAATGCACACACATAACATTCACACATGAAGGTGTAAACATGGCAGATAACATGGGAGAGGGCGAGCCACACAGATGTGAGGAAAAGGTGCAGAAAGACACCAGGGTGAGAGAAGATTTGCAGGCGAAGCCCCTGACTAACGCAGAGGAAACACTGTTCACAGACGGATGCTGTTTCAGGCATCCAACTGAGGGACTGAAAGCAGCATATGCAGTGGTGAGACAGACAGAAACAGGGTTTGAGGAAGTCCTCACGGAAAGGGTGACAGGGAAAGAGTCCTCACAGTTGGCTGAGCTCCAGGCAATGATTGCAGCATTAGAATGGTCAGAAGGGAAGAGAGTGAACATCTACACAGACTCTGCATATGTTGTAGGAGCAATCCATGTGGAGATGACACAGTGGATCAGATCGGGTTTTCTAACGGCAGCAAAACCCCATTAAACACGAAAAGATATGAAGAGGCTACAGGAGGCTCTGATGAAGCCAGCACAGGTAGCAGTCATTAAGTGTAAGGGCCATGATAAAGCAGGGACAGCTATCGCTAGGGGAAATGAGGCTGCAGACATGGCAGCCAAGAGAAAGGCAGGATATAGTCCACAGTATATCATGCTACAAACAGAGAAAACAGTACATGATCTCCTGCCACCGTGTAATGTAAATATGTTAATAGCAGAGCAGCAGAAAGCTTCTCCACAGGAGCTTACAATCTGGAAAGAGAGAGGAGCAGTGAGAACAGAGGGTGTGTGGAGGTCTCCGGACGGAAGACCAGTGTTACCCCCAGGGCTGATGAGATCAGTCCTCCAGGAGGCTCACGGGGTGGCTCATTGTGGAAAGGTGCAAATGGTGAGGTCTCACTCATTGGTGGCACCCTTTTCTGCCAGCCATGATTGAGAATCACATCAGAGAATGTAAAATATGTACAGAATATAATGTCAGACCCACAGTGAAACCACACCAAGGGAAATTTCTCTCCCCAAACTCCCAGGTCAAGAGGTCATTATTGACTACACAGATATGATAGAGAGAGTGGGAGGGCACAGGTATCTTCTGGTGGCGGTGGATGCATACACCGGCTGGCCAGAAGCCATACCTGCCAAATCAGAGGATGCAAAAACAGTAATCAAATTTCTGATAAATCAATATATCCCCAGGCACGGGTTCCCCAAACGAATCAGATCTGATAACGGAACTCACTTTAAAAACAAAGACCTACAGCAGGTAGAGAAGGCATTGGGGCTAAAACACACATTTGGCACAGTCTATCATCCTCAGTCACAGGGCAAGGTGGAAAGGATGAACCAGTCTATTAAGGGAAAAATAGGCAAAATCTGTGCTCAGACTAAAATGAGCTGGGTAGATGCTCTACCCTAGCTCTAATGTCAATCAGGAGCTCGTGAACGCATTGACAGGGTTCACGCCATATGAACTAAAAACAGGACACCAGTTCCCGGGACCGGGAGCTGGGATCCAAACTACAGAAGAAATAGAAAGCCCTATGCAATACAAACCATATTATGACCAACTAACAGCATTGGTGTCAGCTTTCTCCAAACAGGTGACCACAGCTCGGGAGGGAGCAGAAGGAAAGACCCCTAACATCAGAGTGGGTCCTACTCAAGGTGATCAAACGAAAGTGGTCAGAGCCTAGGTGGACTGGTCCCTACAAAGTCGTGGAACGGACGTCCCACGCCGTCAAACTACAGGGAAAAGGTGACACATGGTATCACTGGAGTCAGTGTGCAGTGGCAGAGACACCTGCCCGAACACTGGAGGACATAAGAGACACTAAAGCTTAAAAAACCACACGCACAGCTTACTCACACCGACATTTATTCATTTAGCTTAGCATAAGTGCGGAAGAGATATCCTGTGATCAATGTGAAGGTTTGAAGCTCCTCTGAAGCAACACTTTGCCCAGAGTACGTTTGAGTAATATAAAGCCAGGATACAAGAAAGACTCGCTTGCAGAACATTTACACTCCATATTTACTCTTATATTTTACACGTTTATATTTACCTTTTTGCAAAAAAAAAAAAAAAAAAAATGAAATTATTAGTAGAATTATTAGGATTAGAACCACGCCACCATAAGTGGTTTGTGTTGGGAGTTGTTGTGTTAACCTGTGTTATTGTTTTACCTCTGTTGTATTATGAGTCTTCCCTCAGAGACAAAGCCGTAGAACCACCACGAAACCGAACCAGGAGAGACACCCCAGGAGTGGAACGTCAGACTCCTGCATAGCTAAGTATGGTGGAGTAGAATTGACATACATCATAGGGCAAAGTACAGGGTTCCAGTTTGACTTGTGCTCCGTAATAAACTGTAAAGGAAAGGATCCAAATTGGAGGGGTATGACGTGTACTTATGCGGATTCTCATGGGGAGGGCCCACACACAATCCGTGGTGTGGAAGATGGAGAGATGTGATGACGTATTCTGGGCTTTGGGACCCACCACCATATAGGGTAGGAGGACAGGACATTGGGAAAAAGATAAAGATACAGAGGCAGCAGCTTCAGCCTCTTCCAGGCTCCCATAAGCAGAATCCGATATTGCTAAGTGTGTATAATCTCACAACAAACCCATGGTCAAACTCAATTAGGCACCGCACCAAATGTGGAGATCGCACCAACACCACAATGTATTTGGTGTTGGGAGTAGACCACAGTGGCACCGATACCATGGGACTAATTAAACTAACCTTATTGAATCCTCCCCCTACTAATACCACCGTATCCCCAAGTAATGGAACCAAGGCGCCTGAACCTCAACAGAACACAGGCGTGATAAACATTGACTACTCTAAATTGACCCGCAGTGACGTAGTCAGATTGGCCACAGGCTACGGAGACAAAAACCTATGGTTAGACTGGGTGGCGACAGCAGAATCCATGAACATGTCCAATTGTGTCGTATGTTCATCCGCCAGACCTACGCTGTTCACCACACCAGCCCCTTTGTATCCTGACACAGACCCTATTGGTTTCAACTGCATGATAAATATGACCATGTATCCTGATCCTGCTAATTGTACCACTCTGAGTTCTCTGTTTCCACACATAAAGAATCACACCATCCCACCAACGTTTAGTCCCAGAATCGCCAATTACACTTGTTTCCATAGGAACCTCTCCACCGGGGTAGTAACTGATATGGGACAGATGCAAGCTGACTGGTGCCAGAGAACATTGAATGTGAGTACGTGGCAGAACGCCAGCAGCATGGTTCAGGCTAGAGGGGACCTGTTCTGGTACTGTGGAGATAAAACCTCCACTTGTCCCTGCCATCCTCCTGGGTTGGTACGCAGCACTGGTCCGACTGGCTGTACCCCTGATCTTGTTGGGGATGAGGGATACCCAGACCAACTCAGGTAGACAGAAAAGAAATGCATTTGATATGAGCCAGGGAACAACCACGTATATGGATGCCATAGGTGTTCCTCGGGTCCCAGACCAGTACAAATTGGCTGACCAAGTGGCTGCTGGTTTTGAAAACATACCCATATTAGCTGCACTGTTTCCCATCACCCCTAACAAAAATGTGGACAGAATTAATTATGTGCATTACAATGTTCTTAGACTGGCCAACAGCACTAGGGACGCGGTTGGAGGACTCTCTGAACAACTGGCAGCTACCTCCCTGATGACAGTACAGAACCGAATTGTTAGACATGCTTTTGGCGGAGAAAGGGGGTGTCTGCTCTATGTTCCAGGGCCTCTGCTGCACCTTCATCCCAAACAACACAGCTCCAGACGGGTCAGTAACTAAGGCGCTAGAAGGCTGCTGCACGCCTTCTGAGGAAATGCATGAACACTCAGGCATTGATAAACCCCTGGGTGGTATCTTCGAGAAGTGGTTCGGTAAGTGGAAAGATTTAGTGGTATCGGTATTCTTGTCTCTGGTGGGAATGCTCGCGGTGTTAGCATTATGTGGTTGTTGTATCCCATGTATCCGGTCCCTCTGTGAAAGAATCATAGTGACAGCTGTGGAGAGAAAACATCCACAGCCCCCACCATATCAGATGACTCAAATGGAGACGGCCACCCTGTTAGGAGCGCCGCCTACTGATTCAGATTCGGACTCAGCCTCAGGAGAAGACAAGGTGTGAGTGGTCTCATGTGTATGAGACCAAAAGGGAGTTATAACTTTTGTTTCAAAAGAAACAAAAGTGCAGTAATCACAAGACCTAAAAAGGGGACCTGGATACGTTGGGACTGAAAAAGAAAAGTGGCCTCAGTCCTATGAGGCCAAAAGGGGACTGTTGGGAATAGAATGATTTTATGCATTTTACTATCAGTTGTGTTTCACTATATAAGTTTTAGATGTGTGAACAATGAGAATACTAAGATGATTTCAGCTGATCTGAATGTGTTTGCTTTGCAGAAGCGGAGAAGTACAGGAGAGGAAGAGACATGAAATCTGAGGAGCACATACCGCAATGCTTAGATAATTAGTTTCATATATGGTAAAAAATAATAGAAAGTGATGTACAGATAGTAAGGTACAGCACGTGTAGGGAGTTGTGTTGTTCTCTTGTCTTTCAAAACAGGAACCACGCCCCCACTGTCAGCGGGAAGGAGTCAGATTAACACGAGGCAGGGGCGTGGTGTGGTGAAGGAGGAAGTGGAACTGCCAATGAGAAGAGGACAACGCCTTGCGTGCACAATGACACTCTGTTACGCTCAAATATACTGGGTCAGGGAAAGGACAGGAGGTCAGACTTCGTGAACTGACACACCTTTGTTGTTCGTCAGGGACTTGAAGTTGAGACCCAGAGCTCTGTAATTTTATTCCTTTACTGCTTAATAAACTACATTAACTGAGACCGAATATCTTCTCCTATTGCTTCATTAAAGAACATGCAGGACTGAGCTCACACATAGCACATTGGAGAGTAGGATGAGCCCCCAGTCCATCACTATTCATTTACTTTCTCCATACTTTGTTCCACAAACCTACATGTTAGCACCAGGAACATTTTGGGGCTGATATCAGCCTGGGACTTTTGAGATAGAGAGGTTGTTCTTGCAAACGGCTGAAGGACACGAGCAGAAATTGTTTTTCACAGTAAATGTACTGAATCAGAACAAGACCGGGCCAGGCAAGCCTTAGTTGGCTGGAAGACTAAGGCTCTTTTCACATAACAGGGCTAAATTCTCGGTTCTGATATTTCCCCCACATCCAGTCTTTTGTCTTTTTGTCTAGACTGTTCACAGTCATGATTGAAGTGACCTATATCTCACATCAGTGTGAATGAATCTCTGCCCTGAAATGCTTTAGATGCAACCACACAACCATGCATGTTGAAACAACAAAAAGACATCACATTTGCAAAACAGGTCTTTTCATTGCAGTTCAGTTCTGTTAGCCTCAGAATCTCCTCCCTGTAAGCTGTCTTGTCTCCTCTATTGATCAGACCCACCACTGTAGCCCACAAATAAGCCTTACCTTGCACCTGGCTTTTGGAGCAGTACAGTCTGTGGGGCAGTGGAGATGGCATCATCTGTTGATCTGTTGGTTCTGTATGCATATTGATGGGGAGACAGAGTGGTGGGAGAGCAACCTTGATGTATTTTAGCACCAGTCTCTCCAGGCACTTCATAATTATGGGTGTTAATGTCACGGGCCTGTAGTCATTGAGGCCCGTTATTGCAGTCTGTTTGGGAAGTGGCACTATTATGTTTTTAGGCACGTGGGGACAGAACACTGTAACAGCGATGTAATCAAGATGTCTGTGAAAACCTCAGCCAGCTCCACGGCACAGTCTATGAGGACCCTTCCCAGGATATTACCAAGTTTGTGTTGTACCTCAGCAGTCTGCAAGATGAGTGCCTGGTTGTTCACAGCTGGTGCCAGGGCCCTAAAAGGCTCTACCGTCTCCCCCTCATTGCAGCCGAAGAAGAGGTTGAGCTCCTCAGCCAGTGCAGCAATGTTGCTGGTAGGCAGGTTGATGTTATTGTTTTGGTTTGTGATGTGCCATATCCCTTGCCATGCACGTTGTGGGTCTGAGTTGTCAAAGTGGCCTTCAATCCTCCTCCTGCAGGCCACCTTCAATTCTGTCCTGGCAACACTGTACTGTTGTGCGTTCTCAGACCTGAAAGCCATGTTGCAGGCCTTCAGTAGAAGTTGGACATCTTTGGTCATCTATGGTTTGATGTTGGGAAAGATATGGATTTGCTTTGTGGTGGCGATAGTGTCCACACAGCTTCTTATATAAAAGAGCACGGGGGAGGCGTAAGTGTAGGTGTTGATGTCATCATCCTTGAATATGGACCAGTCAGTGTGCTCACAACAGTCCTGAAGCTGTTCAGATGCATGCTCCGGCCACACTCGTGTCACTCTAGCAACTGGTTTTACCAAGCTGGTGAGCGGTGTGTATGCTGGATATAAAAACAGAGGGATGTAGTCTGACTGGTCCAGGTGTTGGAGAGGGGATGCTTTAAAATTATGCTTAATGTTGCTGTACACATGGTCGAGCTTCTTATCTCCTCTTGTGGGGCACTGGACATGCTGTTAGAATTTGAGAAATTTCAGGTTTGTTTGGTTGAACTCACCAGCTATTGCAAACGCCCCATTTGGGTGGGCACTCTTTTGCTTGGTACTGTAATGGCAATTAGCAGGTAGCTCAAGGCTGTAGCTGTGTTAGCTTGAAGGGGGGTGTAAACAGCAGTAATCATGACAGCCATGTATTCCCTCATTAAGTAGAAGGAGCAACTTTTTACAGTTAAATACTCCAGAGGCTGTATTCACAAACATTCTGAAAATACTCTCAGAGAGCTCCTAATGTAGCCTAAAGTTTTTAGTAAGGAGTCCTAGCTTAGGAGTGATTTAGGAAAGTTCTCAGAGCAACCCTGAGGAAGGGAAGGACAGAAATGTTTACCATAGTGAGGATATGTGGTTAACCCCCTTGCTAGGTGTGATGCACTCTTTTAACAGATGTGATTGGTTGTCACAGACACACCCTTTGTGAGCCTGCAAGGTGTGGATACCTAGTGGAAATGAAATGAGCTGCTGACCGGGAAAGTGTTATTGTCAGTGTGATCACTCTATTGATGAAAGGTTGAGACAGACCCTAAGTTGTTTCTGCTGCACTGTTGCATTTTTTAAGTTTTCCAGATATCTTAGGGTTGTGCTCATTTTATTTATAATAGGGTGGGAAATGTGTACGTATCCTCCATGACTAACCACACACGATCTAATCTGTAGCGTTTCATTTGTTTGAGTTTGGAGAAAATTTCCTGTTTCTCTTAGTGTTCCTGCAATTTTTTTCTCTGCCTCTTAATAGTCCTCCTCCCTGCTCCTAACAGCTTTTCACCTTTGGAGCTCTTTTAAGGTCTAAGTTGCTCTGCGAATGACTTTTATCTCTACAAGGGCCTAGTCTTAACTTTAATGGGAAATACTACAAAAAGGTCACAATTCTAAGAATTGTCTTAGAATTTTGTCACTAGAAGCAACTCTTTGTACTAGGAAGCTTTGTGAATATGGCCCCAGGTCCAGGGACCAGTGAGTGTCTGTGATCCCACAGGTGGCGTAACAACAGTGTGTCTTACTGATGCTTTTTTTTTTTTTTTTTTTTACAGCAGATACTTGATATTGGACAAATTAACATACATATTACACATCAATCATCATTACATATGTGAATAAGACAAATATACAAAAGAAATAGGAAATTATTAGTTTAACGTGATAGTTTTTTATTGGTAAATTATAGTTTTTAAAATAGTTTATGTAGAATAAGTTTATAATTTGTTATAGATTGACAATGTTTTACAAAACCAGAAAACCATGATGGAGATGGGTTTGCCTTATTTAGGGCATGTATGAAAAATAGCACCATTTTTGTATTAATGTGAGTTCTTCTTTGAACACAGGCATATTTCCAGGTGGCAGTCGGGCCGCTCCACCCCATGGGCCCCAGTGCAACCACACTGCCTGCACTGTCTATATTTACGCCCCTGCTGTGCACCAGCTGTTGTTTGTGTACACACACAGTCCTCCCCCTCTGCTCTTACCAGAGTTGCTTGACCTGTCAGCCCAGTGTGTAGTGTGGCATGCTAGCCGGATAGCCTCCTACGGGATTGTCAGATTGAGCCATGTTTCCGTGATCACTATGATACAGCAGTCCTGTATGTTCTTCTGCGTAGACGTGGCAAGTTCCAGCTCCTCCATCTTGTTGGGGAGTGATTGTACTTATGCAACGAAGAGACTCAGCAGCCAAGGTCTGTGTGGGTCTTGTGCTAGCCTAGCACATATGCTGGATCGACAACCCAGCTTCTGTTTCTTGTTACTGCACCACCTTCACCACCTTTCAGCTGGGACAGGAATCCACGGAAAACCTGGTGGCATCACAATCTCCATCCGGATGTTGTGGTGGTCAAAAACACAGCTGTTGTGCTGCGAACCATTGCCCATCAGTTTGTGCCGGCTGTATTATCCGCTCACAAAAGCATACGTGGCACTCAATAACAAGTTCACTAACAGAATACTTCTTAAAGAGAACCGCTTCACAGAGTGCTGAGCTGCTGCATGTACACACACCGCCATCTTTCTCCTTCCTTTAATGGAAAAATGAATGACCAAGCAGTGCAAGTTTCATTTCTAAAAAATCCATTGTAGGAAGGTCCGAGTACATAAGTAGCCATGTGCTTCTGTTTGGGAAAGTTTGTAGGGCATTGTTGGAGAGATGGCCCTTTGGAGCTATATAGGTGTTTGTTTTTATTGGGGTTACAGTCCACTAGCTCTATCAGTAGCTATTGCTGATACAGTGGAAACCATTCATAGTGATCACGATTACAGTGATAAACTGCAACAGAATCACTCCTTGATAATGTCTGGTCATGTAATGTCCCCATACTCCCCATAGTAAATTGAATTTCGTAAAATGCAAAAAGGGTGACTGCACTGCTTTTTTCCATCCAGACCACATTAGACCAGGTCCAGATCACAGACTGCTATAGATAGACTGACCACAATCATGAGCAGCAAGTGGGAAAACCTGTTCACGTCAGCCTCTTCGACTTTAAACTTTAAATTTCAGGCTGGGTTGTGGCAATACTATACATTTTGCCATTTTCACAAATAGAATAAAGGTTTCACATCTGAAACTGTGTTTCAATGAGTCTCCGGAGTCTCCATGTTAATCTAGTCCAGATTTGACAGTTCTAAGTATAGTGGTTTGTGATCTGGACCTGGTCTAATGTGGTCTGAATGGAAAAAAGCAGGGAAATCGCCCTTTTTTGCATTTTCACAAATGGTGTGTCAGGGCCTAAAGTGGACGTCTGTGCCAAAATTAAGAAATTCCCCAAAACGTCCCTGAGATATGATGTTCACGAGAATGGGACAGACTGAAAACCCAAAAACATAATGCCTCAGGCCACAGCTATCGTTAAATTGGATTTTGGCCACATGTGCTTGCAATATCAACATAGTCTAAGTCACAGTTCACTGCCAACTACTGCTTACTTCTGTATCTAAAGTATGAAGTCAGTCTAAATAGTGCGAGAATAGATTTAAGCTCACATGTATGCAGGCATTAGTTTCAATAATATAAAACAAAAAAGAGGCTGGAACCAACCAATGAGTGTGTTTTACATGCAACAACAACAATAGATTGTTTTTTTCATGATCAAATATTGTTTTTCAGTTGACTGAATGTAACTAATTAAGATTTAAAAGCAAGATTAAGACATCTTGACAACAGTAACAATAACACACTTATTCCAACAAAGGTAAATATCAAGACTATGATCCATAGTGAAAGATCATTTAGGCTAATGAATAAAATAATAATGCGTTATCTATTTAGTGATCAAAATTACAACCAGGTCACGTGTTGAGGACATGCTTTACACAAAGTCTTGCACTGAGTAAATTATTGTCTACATACCCTATGGGTCAGACTTTGCAGGATCATATCAAAATATGTCCCTAATAATCATAATATTTATTACCTCAGTTTATCAAAGGCTGCTACACCTCCTCCTTTCAACTGTATAAAAGACCAATCTTTGCTGCTGTTGTTTGAGTTTCTCATCCAGTCCCAAGGTGAGTTTACAAGGAAGAATAATTACTATAAGTTATCATTTATTATTGTAATTATATTGAGAATGGTAGCTTTCTGTTTCACTTTTTGTCTTATAGTAATCCAGTCAAGTTGTGAGAAGTGAATTCAAGATGACCAGGCTCACAATTCTAGCAGGTATTTATCTTCATGTGGTGTTGTAGGCTATGTATATTAATCTTGACACACTAACCATGATGTCTGTATTTTGTCATGTTGGTCTATTCTGTACTTATGACCACTATTGTGTGTCTGTCTTGTGAGAGGAATTCCTCCACTGTTGCTCTTCCTGAGGGTTTTTTTTCTCTCCATTTTTTCCTGTTAGAGTTTGGGGGAGTTTTTCCTTTATCTGAATTGAGGGTCTAAGGACAGCAGATGTTATGTGCTGAACAGATTGTGGAAGGCAAATGTGTAATTGGTGATATTGGGCTTAATAAATAAAGTAGGCCTAAAGCTGACTTGACTTAATATATTTTTTCGAAAATAGAATGTGCTTTTATTTCTCTGACCATTTCTTTTCTATATTCTTCAGGCTTATGTCTGGTGATATGTCAGCTGGGTAAGTCCAAACACTTTCTCATCAACTATTATTTGATTTGGACTTTCACTTGTACTGTAATCAGTGCTTCTTTAATTTTCCTTTACTCCAACACAGGATCTGCCACCAAGATGGAATGTTACTTCACCAACTGGTCCCAGTACAGACCTGGTGAGGGGAAGTTCCTGCCACAAGATGTGGACCCCTTCCTGTGCACTACCCTGATCTACGCTTTCTCCATCATCAACTATAACAACGAGCTGGTTACCTACGAGTGGAATGATGATGTCCTCTACAAGTCTTTCAATGCCCTGAAGACCAAGTAAGTGGCCCAGTTGAGTTACCCTTGTGTCACATAGTCACAGGTCAGGCTAAGCTACAGTACCTCTGCAGCTGGCAGAAGTTCAGTGCTTTGCACAAGAAGTAACGTAATGCTTGGGGAAACAATGACTCAAGTCCAGCAATGCTCCTTACTGTAGAATAAAAATGCATCACTTGAGCCTTAATGATACATTGTTCTCAAACCTGTTCTCAGCAACAAGCTTGAACAAAGTTTGGAGGAAATGTTTGAAAGTCTTAACCAACCCTCTGTACTGTTTACAGAAATCCTCGACTGAAAACTCTGCTGGCTGTTGGTGGATGGAACTTTGGTTCACAACAGTGAGTAACATTTTAAACCATAAACACAATGTATCACGTTTTAACACAAATACAGAGTGCTTCTTGTTATGTTACAAATACAAACGCTTACATTCATGCAACATTCTGAAAGTCCAATTAAGTCTTAACTGTGACACAATGCAGGCATAACGAGGCCTGCATGAACATATAGTACTTGTCTTGTGGTTGCTAGCTGACTGTCCAGTAAGAAGCTATAGTTGATGTTATCTTAAACATAAAGCATTTAGCCACTTGTATCACTACTTTAGTATACATTTAGAACAAATCAGCAACAGATAGTTCACAGGTGTGGTTTGCTAGCTATGTAGCTCATCTGTAAAAATTAAAAATGTATTAAAGAAAAAAAAAACATTGCCAAAATCATCCCAGATATCAATCAAATATGCCTTTCAAACGGCGCACAGTTGTTTACCAAAAGCTAAGGGCTGCTTGAGGGAAAAGACTGTTAGCCCACTTTACTATGAAGGTTTTTGGATCATTAAAGTTATGATAACAGAACTTAAGGTTCCTTGCAGGTTCTCCATCATGGTGTCCTCTTCAGCCAACCGTCAGAAATTCATCCAGTCTACTATCAAATTCCTGAGGACTCATGGATTTGATGGTCTGGATCTGGACTGGGAGTACCCTGGTGCTCGTGGGAGTCCTCCAGAGGACAAAAAGCGGTTCACTCTGCTCTGCAGGGTTGGTACAGATTTCTCTTGCTTGGGTTGCTACCTGCAATTCACAGCTACTGGTCAATGGTTTATATCAATGTTGACTTCTTGCTTTTTTTCTTTCTTTCTTACTTCTTCGTTGGTCTGTTTTTGCAGGAACTTGTTCAAGCCTACGCAGCTGAGGCCAAGTCCACTGGCAATCCTCAGCTCATGCTGACTGCTGCAGTGTCTGCTGGAAAGGGAACAATTGACAGTGGATATGAGATTGCTGAGATTGCCAAGTGAGTGTGCTGTCATGAATACCCAATTCAGCGAGAAAACTGGGAGGTCTACAAAGTTTTTTGAAATGACTATTTTTCTCTATCTCCAGGGAACTGGATTTCATCAATGTGATGACCTACGACTTCCACGGAACTTGGGAGCAGTTCACTGGACACAACAGCCCACTGTACCGTGGATCCCAGGACTTTGGTGACCTCATCTACTTTAATACTGTAAGTGGACATTGGGAACTGAAGATTAGTAAATTGGGGGTACAATTTTAAAGAATTGTACTTGATCGCTTCTGTCAATTTTTGTAGGACTTTGCCATGAAGTACTGGAGAGACAATGGCATCCCAGTGGAGAAGCTGAGGATGGGATTTGCTGCTTATGGTCGTACCTTCCGTCTGACATCATCAAACACTGGCGTTGGAGCTCCAGCTAGTGGCCCTGCATCAGCTGGACCATTCACACGTGAAGCTGGATTCTGGTCCTACTATGAGGTACAAAAAAAGAAAAAAAGAAAAAGAAACAATACAATGTACAGTATGTATCAGTAATTATGTTGGCATTTAATGGCCTGTGTGAAAATACAAAGTACAAAATTACACAACCCTCATGATGTCTTTGGTTTAGATCTGTGGCTTCCTGAAGGGCACCACTCTTCAATGGATTGAGGACCAGATGGTTCCCTATGCCACCAAGAACAATGAGTGGGTGGGATTTGACACAAGGGAGAGCTATGAGATCAAGGTAGGTGACACATCAGCTCTATACTTTGAACACATTCACAGCCTATCTTAAGTATTTACACCAATTTATTTTTGCCCCATTAGGTGCGCTACCTGCAGGAGCAGAAGTTTGGTGGTGCCTTTGTGTGGGCCCTTGATTTGGATGACTTTGCGGGACGATTCTGTGGAGAGGGCAGCCACCCTCTGCTGGCTCATCTCCACAAACTTCTTGACGTTGGTAAGTCCAAGGCATTTTTACGCAGATGTTATTAGACTATGGTCAAGATAGATAGTAATGTCTGCCATCTTTAGTGGTCTGGTGATTGATAATTATTACCCCTACCACTATCCCATCTGCTCTAATTCTCATTGCCTAGCACATTAAACATTCCTGCTAAGTTGAATCTTATATTCTTATGAATTAAGTCTAATTTAAACTGGCATCAGGTATTTTTCTTACCAACTTTGTAATCTCTCAAGACAGATTCTGCAATCTACATTGTAGAATCTGTCGGCAGCCCTGTGTGAAAAACGACTGGGGGGGGGGCCTTGAGTCTGAACGATGCTGCGCTTTAGCCATTCACAATGGAGTGGCGCGGCCGAGACGTGCAGGTGTCCCCAGGTGTTTATTACAAAACGTGCACACAGAAATAGTAACGTTTGTTCAATCATTGTGTTTACAGACTTAAAAAACATCAGATTAGTCTACACGGTGATATAGTGACGTGAAAAATGAGATATATAGCTAAACTCTGCTGGTTTTCTACCCGAAGTATTTGTAAACAACACGGCGGGAAGTGCAGGGCGTGAAGCCGGGCTGTGCCTCCAGAGGTAAAGGAAGAAAAATATATATATATATTTTTTTTCTTACCGATGGATTTCCAGATTGCCAACTTTGAAACCAGATATCTCTCTACTACAGTCATATAAAAAATTGCCACCATGAATGTTCAATAAGGTTCTTTGTTTGTAACACCATTATTGAGGTCAAAACCCACCGGTGCCAATTGCCGCATGTCAAACAGCCCCCCCTATTATTTCCTATGTACAACCCCAAACTGGTGGCGGCTCATTGTGCACCAGCCCTCATCAATATGCCATTGAAGTAGAGATCCTTTAATAAAAGTAGTAATTACTGTGAGTAGTTGTCTCTTGATGCGCTGCAGCGTGATGCTTACTATTGGTGCTAGGGGCGGCACTTGACACTCGTCGCAAGTGTGTTTCCAGCTTTACAGGTCTTGAGAATGAGCCACCCTCTCAATAATTTGGAGTAATAAAGTAATATACAGTGTTGTCTGTCTCATTAAAATCGGAGTAAAATTATGGACAAATATTAATTGATGTTTATCTGTCTGCTTCAAACCTTTTCTTCTTGTCCTATCATTCAGAGCTGCCTCCACTGCCCCCCACCACCACCCCCAAACCTGGTGCTACCACCACTTCCCCTCCAACCACTACCACCACCACCACCACCCACGCCCCAGGATCTGGCTTCTGCAATGGCAAACCAGACGGCCTGTACCCCAACCCAGATAACAAGAGCAGTTTCTATATGTGCGCTGGTGGCATCACCCATGTGAGCTCTTGTGGACCTGGATCTATCTTTGATGACAGCTGCAAGTGCTGCATCTGGCCCTGAGCCATGTGTGGAGACAATGTGCATTACAAGTGATGCAAAAGTCATCTATCGAGCAGACTGTTTAAGTTCTCTTGAATGCAGTGTAATCTATACAATCATTTACGTAAATGAGTCTGTCATTTGGTATAATGTATGCTCTTGTGAAATATGTAAAATAGATTGCACATTGCAAATAAAAGCATTGAAGTACTTTGCTAAAAGTTGCTTGAGTGCTGCCTCATCATTTTAATTTACCTATTCACTAACTGTCTCCATACTATGTTCCACAAACCTACATGTTACCACACAGTTTTCCTGTAGAGCTGGGTATTATTTTTTTCAGCAGTGTGAGAAATAGAATCCCTAGTTTTTGTACCAATACCATATGAATACATTTTTAAAACCTTACTTTGTTGAGTGTGTACACATTTTAGTATGTATAACAATCCGCATAAACCTGTCAAATGCAGTGTTTAGTGTCACAAACTGCTGTGCAAGAACTTTGTCCAAAAACTCTTTAAAAGCAAAGGAGCTATATACGACATTCAGAGTATGAATATATCTGCAAATAACTAATTTCTATGTAAAGGTATAGCGGTGTTCTGTGAAGAAAATGATATCATGTTTTCTCTATTTGTGTTGTAATCTGAGCTTCTTTGTTCTTTGTTAAGGTAGCTGGTCCAGACGCACATACATTTTAGTGCAGGGGCTCTCAACCTTTTGTGACTTATGGCCCGCTTCTGATTGTTACAGAAATTCTTAGGACGCCCTTTCCAAATAAATGAGTAAAAAACATAACATGAGGAGAAAAAAAAGCAACAAAATAAACTGGGCTGTAAATATATGTTTTGCCGCTGTCAGCTGTTGTGTTGTTATGTGGTTGTTTACCTAGCTGGTTGCTTGGTTGGTCAAATCAGTGGTGAGAAATCACAACACTAAAGATGCAGCTGAAACCTCAGACAACATTATAATCCTGATACTGATACTGAACTATTTTTTATGATTCATGACAGGAACTATCTCAACTGTTTTTGCTTCTTCCTGTAATGCTACCCCTCAAAGATACAATACAAATTGCTGAACTGATGCATCACTAGATACAGCCCTGCAGGGATCAAACAAAGAGGACATAACCTGATATAAAGCATAACAAATACAACAAAGAGGATAACATGCCATCATAAAATTAAGGTTTACTCCAGCCTACTCGGTGATAACTGTCGTGCACGTCCTTGGGGTTCAGTCCAGGATAAGGAGAATTTAGCAAGGAGACCTCAGGACCTCATGTACTCATTTACAGCAAAAGCAATTTAACAGACTTTGTTCAATGAACTTGCCATAGCCCACAGATAACAATGACGTCACTGTTATTGATAAATGTTATCACCAAAATCAATTATTGGCGTAACAAGGGTCACTAAATTACTGACCACAAGGTGCAATTTGTGCCAGCTTGAGTGTGGCACTTTTATGTGGCCTGCATCTATAGAGGACTTTGTTTCAACTGGTTCCTGCAACTTTGCAGAGAAAGAGAACATTTAAAGGAATATTACACCAAAAATGTTGTGAAAACCAAACCTTACGAGGTCAAAACATGGCTCTGCTTGCTTCTTCTCAGAGGACAGCCACTGAATTCAACCTCAAGTCACACTTTTCAGGTCAGTCTGTACTTAAACTCCATTACCTCACAACAAAAATGATGCATTTTCACAAATATCAGTGCAGACCTCAGTCTCACTGAGATGAGTGACAGTAAAGCAAGTTTCAGGTATCAGCTTATAGAACTGCACACCACACATAAAGAAATTAAAACCAATAGCTGCCAGAAACAAAAAGAAAAAATATCTTAAAGTAGAGAAGCAGGGATTCAAAAATGGTCAGAAAAAATGTTTTGTTTACACAGTGGTGGACAGAGTACACAACTCCATTGATACTCTTGGTCAAATGTTGCTCTGATACAAGTGAAAGTTGCTGAGTCAAACTATTACTTGAATTATCTCACACACGTTGTTGTATATTGTTACAATACATTTACAGAACGTAATGACTCTAAAACAACCCATTGAATACACTGACGTGCTTGTACTGTAGAGCCAAATCATAATTTGTAGGCAAGATTAATTCAACCTCTATAACACAGTATTGCCAGAAATGTGAAACAACTTGAGCATTATCTCAAAAACTTCAAACATGGACTTGAGGTATGGCCATGGACAGTGTTGGGGGCAAATTTATACACATCGCTCCACTTCCACCAGTGCGCCACCAGAAAAAATATCCCATGAAGGTTGTTGTGTGTTGTCATGTCACTACCTTATTTACACAGTCTAGGGTCACTACAGACTACATCATAGAGGGGTGCCAGTGGTAGGCACATCTGGGTTATGTCGTACTGTGCATTAACATGTTTGTCTCCATTAATATAACGGCATAAATTGTATCCTGTTCTGCTTTTTCATCCTAAGGCTGTTTGAAAGTAATGGAGATAAGAAGCTAGCCTCCACTTTGTTGATCGGCATAGGTGATGTTAGTATTTGTTGGATGTGTTTCCAATCACATCCACTCTAACTGCAGAGCAATGTTGGCACACTGTCCTGTTCTTATGCATAACTCTCTCTCCGGTGCTGTTGTAGCTGACCACAGCACACCAGGAACCAGCAGGTGGGTCTTCCAGCTCTGGTGTATTAATTTACGCTCATCCTAGTGACTTACTCACATGCCATTCCGTTTGTTGTGCTAGCCTCAACATTTGTTTTTTGTGTTTCATATCATAAGTCCACAAATATTTATCTGTTACATAATTATCAGACTTTGACCTCTGCCTTACCGTCACTGTGTCCAAGTATATTTGTTTGTTTTAAAAGGTCTAGGCTATTTACTTGTTCTACATCATCATGCAGTTATTAATATAAGAAGGGTATTTTAATACAAAGTGGTAACCAGTGTATGTGAATGCATGAATGTGTCAGACCTGCGCAGCACTGGAGTTGAAATGGACTGTAATAACGTGGAGCTTCTGTGCTTTGATTACCTGCTGTGAAACAACATAACCCTCATCCATTTAAAATCAACATTAGTTCTTCTGGGCTCATTTTGGTGAAAGTAATGCAAAAGTAGTGTAATAAGTAACTTATTATTCTACACTGGGAGTAATATTGTAAAAAATAACTTAATAAACACTCCCAGATTCTGACTGATCTCCTCAGGTTTACATCATCACAGAAGATTTAAATTGTGCTTTGCCATTTTTTTTATTAAGGATATTGAGACAAAAAAACTGTGATAAAGCATAAGTGTCATTTAGAATCCAAAGAACAGTTTTCAAATTCAAACCCATGGACACAAAATCAACAAAGTAATAGATGAAACTGTAATTCTCTCTGTGCATCCTCTACCCTGCTCATCCATCATTCAGCCTTGAGGTGAAAGCTCATCACTTCAGCATGACATGTCCTTTGTCCTGCCAGTCTGTGTCTGTCAAGCATCATACACAACAACATATCATCATTACATTATTTTAGAGGATGCAGGGACGGTGTGGCATTGAGTTTCCTGATAAAATGCTGAAGGTGAAACTAAGTGGGTCACTTTAAATTGTAGATAGAATATCAGTGTCCCAGTCCAGTCCTTCCTGTTAAGGGAGTACAACAAGTTTCATACTTAAACTAGGAATGTCAGCAGTTACTGTTTATTATTGAACCACAGAGAATGTTTTTGGCCGATTGCGCATGTCAGTCTAGTACATTTTGCTATTCTTCAGTTCACTGCACTGCACACAACCTGGGTCTAATGAGAGCTAGCTGGCAGTGTTGCTCATTAATAATAATTATAATAATAAACAATAATACACTGGATTTGTATAGCGCTTTTCAGGATACTCAAAGACGCTTTACAAAGAACAACAACAGCAAAAAAAAAAGACAGTAAGTCAAAAGTAAGTCGCTTGCTCACTGGGGCTACCTGAGAGGAGACTGGAGGGTGACCACCATGTTTCCACAGCAACATCATCCCACCACTGTGATGGTAACAAGCTCTTACTCGACCTGGGTGGTGCACAGTGCAGAGTAGCAAAGGCTAATGTTAACTAACCAGTGGAAAATGGAGTGTGGGCACTGGGCACTATGTTTCTACATGCTAACAAAGCAAGCCTGCTGTCTTGTCTAAACCAGACCCCCAGGAGGTGTGCCAGGCTTTTTAAGCCATTTTTAGTAGGGGCCAAACAGTGGAATTACAACTTCTGAGTCTGTCACGTGATGTCATTTGGCCCCAAACAACTCTTTCCTGTAAACTTAAATTGTGAAAGAGACATTTGTAAATCAGTGGATAAAGCCACATGATTTGAAAATTTTATCCCCATTCAAGATAGTGGAGCGCTAAACCAAGAGTAGCTGGCTCAGCCCGCCAAAGTGTCTAAGTGCGCCTGCTCTGTGGGGCCCAATGATGCAGAAGTAGTGCTGATCACCTGAGTCATTTTTTGCACAGCAGTTGAACATTATTGAACAGGTTCCTGCCTCCAACACAGTATATAGTTCTCTTTCCATCAATGCTCTGCTCAAACTCTAAAAAAACTTTCACACTGATGAACTTTCTTCATTTTTCACTTTTACCTGCAATTCACCAAGCTTTTTTCTTACTAATTCATCAGGCATTATATCTGTCATTGTGTAAGTTGTAGGTCTACTTTCAGTGTTTCAGTGTTAGGTGAAGACACTTAGTGCTTAAATACCGTACCATGTGACTCATAGTAATACGAGACATGAGACTCTGGTGACGTTACACTGTGTATACACTTTCTACCCTTCTGTCTCTGTCCCACAGGTGCCACACAATGGGAGACTCCCACAGGACAGACAGCACAAAGATGAACGCAGGAATAGCGGGTATAATTGGTAAGAAATTCCAAATGTTGCTCCTATGTTTCTATAGTTTTACTGTATTAGTTTTTGCTGTATATGTGATATGCGATATATACGACTGTAATAACATAGGAGTTTTCCTTCTTGCAGTGGGTCTTCAGCTCTTTATTCAGATTGGTAAGCAACACATTTTAAAAACAGGAATGGGAATGTTTTAATTAAATTTCAGTACTGTACTGCAAAGCTTTTTCCCCTTCTCTTGATCCAGCAGCCACAGCCAAACTGGTATGTTATTTTACCAACTGGTCACGATACAGAACTGGTGTGGGGAAATTCCTGCCAGAAAACATAGACCCCTTCCTCTGTACCCACCTGGTTTATGCCTTCGCCATCATCAACCATGCTAATGAGATCACTGAGTATGAGTGGAATGAGAAAAGCCTCTATAAATCATTCACTGAGCTCAAAGACAGGTAATAATTGGTTCATGCAAACTGTGTATACCTGCATTGTGCACTGGGATTTTAAAATGTTGTGTCAGTTCGATCATCAAACCATCATTTTTCTTGTGTACCTGAACAGAAACCCCAGGCTGAAGACTTTACTGTCTGTCAGAGAGGGGGACGATGGATCTCAGTGAGTTGATTCCCTGTTGCTAATCCTTATGAAACTCCTCCATCTACTGAGAGGATGCAAGAATAGCTGCAGTGGAACTGTTTCATTTGACTGTGTTGTCAGGTGGATAGTTTGGCAATCACGAATGACTATTTTTCAGAGCAGCATTTTGACAGATTTTAAAAATGTAAATTAAATCTTATAGGATAAATCTGGAGTCTTGCAAGTACACATTACTTGCATGAATTACATTTATTAGTAAAAGAATAACAGGTAGTAGTAGTAATATCTCTGGTAGTAGTAGTGAAATACTGGTAGTAGTTGCACAGTTGTGAGTTTCTGGAGGAGAATATTTGCTTAAAAAGATACTTCACCTGCAAAATGACCATTTACTTACCGTTTGTTCCGTTGAAATTGAAGAAAACTTCTCACATTCCTCCACAGTGAAAGGAGAATAAAAAAAGAAAGTGAACATTCTTCATGATCAAAGTCATAAGGGACCACGTTTATCAGCCGCAAAACTTTGTCCAAACATCTGTTTGCAAACTCTCACACAACTTGTATATTATAATCCAGGTCTCATATATCCAGACACAGTGTAGTGTTAATTTTTTCATTCATGAAATTTTATATTCTATATGTTAATTTTTTATTTTTTTATCTAGGCTAATCCATGTAACAGAAATTAGAATCGAAGTGACAGGTTGTATAAAAATTTAATTTAGACATTTTTTTTCTAAAACTACAAACAATTTCTACACACTTACAAGCTTGCATCTCTCCAGCAGTTTTTGACAGGTTTAAGAGCTGCTTGCTCCACTGCCGTTTAGTGGCTAGCAAGCAGAGCTGCTAACAGCCACCGCTGCAACTGACCGATCAGACGCACACACCTGCTTATTTACTGCTGAATTACAGCTCACAACTTGTAACAATGGCTAACGCTGCTCCGGTGTGAGTGTTTTTGCGGGCTAGCAGAACATCCTGGCGCAGACTATTTTCTGGAGTTTACCAGCCTGTTGCTAATGTGGCATTTGAAGATAATTGCACGCATGGACGTTCTCAGTTTTCAGTGTCCGATAGTCCACTACTAACATTTTCGTCATGTCTCATCAAAGAAAATAAAACATAGATTTCATCTTAGTTTTTATTATCAAGATCTATTTTTAGCTCGTCATCGTCATGTTTTCATCATTGAAAAAAAGGTTGTTATTAATGAAAATGTTTGTCATCGTTTTTGTCAATGAAATACCACTGGCTTGGTACTTCCCAAACACATGAATTTTCACTAAAATGTTGCACTGACGTCTTTTAAATCGTAATGTTTCAGCAAAAATGCAAGTGTTCAGGAAGTGTACAATTGGATGAATGAGACTTCTCTGTTCACCGGAGAGGCATGCGCAAAAACAAAGTTTTCTTTATGAGTTCATGGTAGCACCCAGTGAGTAATTAATGTACAAATGATCATTTTGCAGGTGAAGTGTTCCTTTAAAGTGACTGGTTCACTCTCTCTCATAGCATCGTTGTTGCAGGAAGCTGTTCTCAAAGAAAAACCTGTAAAAACCCAATGTACACAGCCTGCTCAGGAACAAGCAGCAGACAGAGGCAGCTGATGACCAGCTGGTGAACAAAGAGTTAACAGAGAGTGAATAGTGGATTTACAATGATCAGGTGGACACAGATGTGACTGCAAATGACTGATTATGTAGCCCTGTAACTGCTGGATGTGTAATGCAGTTGTTTGCGAACAAGTTCACCAGATCAACTTAAAAGCTGCTGAGATGTTTGTGTAGTGTTCACTACTTGTTTGTGTTGCCCCCAGTTGGCCAAAATAAGCCAATGTTTCCAAATGTTGGAATGTTTCCAATCCAAATGTTTCAGTTTTCAATATACTTCACCCATTATGGTATCAAACTGCTTCTTTAGATATCAACATCTACATCTGCTGCAGGTTTTCCATCATGATGTCCACTCAAGCCAACCGTCAGACATTCATCCAGTCTACTATCAAATTCCTGAGGACTCATGGATTTAATGGTCTGGATCTGGACTGGGAGCACCCTGGATCTGATGAACGTCCTCCAGAGGACATACACAGGTTCACTCTGCTCTGCAAGGTACACTGACTGAAGACTGGACACTTTCCTCTGAAATCTATGCGTTCAATTCCTGTTCTGCTTGAAGACTTTTTTGTGTCTTGTCAAAAATGTGGCTTATTTTTGTGGCTTCAATGTAATTATCATTCTAAAAGTAAAAAAAAAAAAAAAAACAAAACTCGACATTTGTTAGCCCCAATTTGTGCATTCTCACACTTCTGCATTGATGGATACATTTGATTCACAGGAATGCTATTTTCCTCAAAAAAGAAATAGAAATACAATTTTTAAGGGGACTGTTTAAAAAAACATAGCATGTGTTGATACTTTTTGAAGTCTTTTTACATTGTCAATAGTCAGTGTTGGGCAAGCTACTTGGAAAATGTAGTGAGCTATGCCATAAAATAGTCTACATCAAAATAAAGCTTCACTACATTGAAGCTATTCCTGGAGAAATGTAGCACACTACGAGAAAATGGCAAAAAATAGCTTGCTACTTGCAAAGCTACATTGTTTTGTTTTTTTTTTTTACTTTATGTCAAATCAGCGTTATCTCAGTGATCAGAAAAACTGTCAGCCAAACAAATGGGCAGGCAAGAAAATGGTCGGTTGGTCTGTTTATAACAAACTTAAGTTAAAACTTTCTCTTTTTTTTAAATTTTTTTGAAGACTTTGTGACATGTGTACATGTCCTCCAAAAGCATCTTATTATCAGTCAGCCTATTGCTCTCTCTCTCTCTTTCTCTCTCCTCTTCCTAATGTATTTCTCTGTCTTGGCCTCTCTCAGTGGGCTATCTGACTATGTCAGTAATTCAAAAACAGAATTCCAATATATATGTTTCACTCAATAAAACCATAATAGATAAAAAAAAAAAAACAGTAATATAAACAAAAAAAATACAACCTCATGAAAACTTTTCTTTTTTAGGGACATTAGAACATCACGTGCAAATAACACGTGACAGTATGTCACTTTCTTTCTCCTCTCTTCCTTCTTAATACTGTTCTCTGTCTCTCTGGCTCTTTTCTTGGCCCTTGTTGTGTCTGTTTCTCTAGTGTCCACTGCCGGTATTTTCAGGCTGAATGGCGATATACGATATATATCCTGGTATTTTCTATGAAGTGGGCAACAGGTTCAGTTGCAAGCTGATCCACAGCTCAAGTCCCCTGTTATTTTTCTGCATGTGTTTTTCCACAGCAGGGCAGGTAAAAATAGTTTTCCTGTTGGAGGTGAGCTTTTTGCAGAGGTGCAGTAAGAGCCTGTTGTCTGCAGCTCTTCATCTAATATCTCACTGTGGCTGTTTCTGATTTTACTTTTCCTCCCTGCCGTAATATTACACTTGTCTTAATTGAAGAAAAGCCACTAAAAAAGTTCCGCTACTTTGGTAATAAACATATTTTAGCCTAACTCATACAGAGTCTTAAAAATAAAAGTCCCCTGTTATTTTGTGATCTAAAAACTTCTATTGTGAAGCAGCAAAATAAGGAAATGTTGAGTTTTCGAGCAGCAACTTCACACAACTTCTAATACAGCGGATTGCAAAAATAAATGGTGAAATAAAGCAGATATCTAAAGTTAAACTGCAAATCCACTTAAAGGGATAGTGCATCCAAAAATGAAAATTCAGCCATTATCTACTCACCCATATGCCAATGGAGGCTCAGGTGAAGTTTTAGAGTCCTCACAACACTTGCAGAGATCCAAGGGGAGAGGAGGTAGCAACACAACTCCACCTAATGGAGGCTTATGGCGCCCCAGATTCAAACATCCAAAAACACATCATTGAAACCACAAAATATCTCCATACTGCTCTGTCCATAGTGATCCAAGTGTCCTGAAGCCCCAACATAAAAAGTTGTTTGGAAAAACATCATCTGAACTCTGTTTTAACCTCATTGTAGCCTGTAGTTCTAACTGCTCACGTGTGCGCGCTTGGGCGAGACCCTGAGACATGGGCACCACATTCATGTGTGTTCATGTGCTTCTGCTGGTCTTGCGCGCAAGCGCACACACATGAATGGGTTACACCATGGTTAAGTTACCTAACCAATGTTCTCGTCATGGTAGCAACTTGTCAATGGATGGCACCAACCTGTCAGTCAAAGCAGCCATGTCATTAGCAACATTATAAAAGGTAAATGTTGAGTCATATAAAAATTCCCCCCTATAGTCCTGAACAGGGAAATTAACTCATGACACTAAAACCGTTCTTTGCACCAGGCCATAAACATGTTTATTTCTGCTGTTACGTGGAGGTTGTGTGGATTGACTCACTTTTGGCCTGAGGCAGCCTCAAGTGGACATTAGAGAAACTGCAGTTTTAGGCACTTGTGTGTTGGTTGCCACTTGTTTGTGGTCATTTCAGTGAAGTATGAGGATCAACTTGAAGAAGCCTGACACTTTCTGAGTTACATAATTAATCAGTGAGCACTGTCTCTAAATATTTTGGACACACACACACACACACACACACACACACACAGATTATTGTTGTATGTTAATGCAGTGCAGACATTTCAATCACTTAAAACTGATTGTCACACATTTAACAATTACATCACATATGATGTTCAGTGTGATGGGTTACCTTACAAGTTTTAAGTTTCACTGGACTGAACTGGACAGGTCTACCAATAGCTGTCTGGAAGATGGGGAAAAAATCAGAAGTGGTTAGTTCTGTAAAACAAAATGTGATTTGTTGTTCTGAAGTACATTTCATGACATTGACTGAAGCGTAAATACATTTCCATTGATTTCCAGGAGATTTCAGAGGCCTATGAAGCTGAGAGTAAAGGAAGCAGTAACACACAGCTGTTCCTCTCTGCAGCCATGGCAGCACAAACAGATGCTACTGATACACGATACGAGCTCTCTGTGATGTCAGAGTAAGACTTAGATTTATGTCAGCTCCATTTTGAATACTTTTGACACCACATGATCAAATTATGCTTAAATTCAACCTATTTCTGTGTTTATGTGGGTGTAATTGTGTGTCTTTGTGTTTAGGTACCTGGACTTCATCAGTGTTAAGACTTTCGATGCCAATGGTGGTCAAGATAAAGTGACAGCCCACCACAGTTCACTCTACTCTGAAAACAATGCTAACGTGGTAAGTACCCAGTTTTATTTAGAAGCTATCGGTCATGTACAGGGCCAGTGAAAGGTTTGATATCATCATTTATAGAATTATTTATTGATTGAAATGTATCAACCTGAAATGTTGATGTGAATCCCTGTGTGTATCCCTCTGGCTAGCTAATGGCTGCCACTCTGCACTGCACTCATATGGTGGTCACAGCTGATATCAGGACAGGGTAGCGCCGTAGCAACCACCCTCCGGTCTTGCCCCCGTGTCAATAAACACGGTTACCTCTGTATGCACCGTTGTCATTGCTCGCGCTATAAGCACCATTAGCACGGTTTGCTGCTAGCCGCGCAGCCACCTCCATGTTGACAGCAGTGTGCAGACAACCTCTGATAGATACACTCTGAATATTGTACAGTGCCCCTTGAACAATTACAACCCAAGGAAGCTGAATTGTTTAATAGACATTTCTCACTACTCCTCCCTTTCTCTCCTGTCAGGATTATGTTATGCAGTTCTTCTTGAAGCAAGGAGCCCCAGCAGGAAAGTTATTGCTGGGTTTTCCTTCTCATGCTCGTTCCTTCACACTCTCCACCACAGCAACAGGCCTGGGAGCCCCAATCAGTGGCCCTGCCAATCCAGGGCCCTTCACCCAGCAGATTGACCTCTGGTCATACTATGAGGTAACAAGCAGACGTTTGGATAGACTACATTTAGCGCAGAAGTCTACGTAATCACACATGGTAACAATGCAAACTTTGACCATGGACCAGATGTTCTGCTGTTACTGCAATCGCTAGCATGACCACTGATACAACTACAATTTCTATAACTGCTACTATCTGCTACCTATTACCCGATCCCACTGCCACTATTTCACAGTGTGTCTCAAACAAGATGTAGTGAAATGAGCTTACAGGGAGCCTGAAATACAAATTTTAACCCTTAGATGCATGACCTACCAATACCTACACTCTTCCAGAAGTGGGGTCAAAAATGACCCCAATTAGAATCAATGCGTTTTATGTGATAAACTTAAGCAATTTCTTTAATTTTGGTTAAAGATGATGATTTCTATTACATTTTGGTCAACAAAAGAATGATTTCATGTTTGACATGTTCATTTATCACTTTTTATTGAATAATCAATAATAGTATAATAGGCTACCTAACTGGTTAGATTTTATTACAAGGAAGCTATAAATATCATAGTAAGTCTGCTTATCTCTACACAAAATGCAGTAATGTTAGCTAGCTTACTAGCTAACCACACACACACACACACACACACACACACACACACACACACACATTTACAAGGAAGCTATAAATATCATAGTAAGGCTGCTTATCTCTACACAACAAATGTAGTAATATTAGCTAGCTAACATTACAGTACTAACATTACATAGTGGTTAGCTAACTAGTACCTACATTGTAGTTAGCTAACACTAGCTAACTAGTTAACTAGTTAGCTAGTGTTAGCAAACTACAAAGTAGGCTAATTTGATGACAGTCAGTACGTTTACATGCACAGTTTAATTCCGCTTTTAATCGGAATGAAAGGCCATTCCGATTAAAAGTGGTCATGTAAACGGTCATTCCGACTGAAAAACGGTCATTCCGATTGAAAATTAAATCGGATTAAAGGGGGTGGTTTATTCCGTTTGTCATTCCGAATGAAAGAATTTTGTGTGCATGTATACACTCATTCCTCTTTAAATTCATTCCGGTCTTTCTGCCAATGCTCGTTTCCTTGCCCTTCTGGCACGATGACGTATATAGCGCGCATAGCAACGGGCTGCATAGCAACAGGCTGAGATAGAGCAGTCGGACTCGTTGCACTCACCGGTTTCCATTCGCCACAGCATGGTCTTCTATCTCCCTTCTTCGACCTTCTACCTCCCTTCTCCTCCTCAACAGATGAAGCATTAGCAGAACAAGGTTGTTGTCGTACTGCTGCTTCAAGAATATAAGCAAAACACGCCCGAAAAAGGCACTAAGAACGGCGTTGTCAAGCATCTTGTTATCCGGAGCGAGGACTACAGCGTTTTCTTCCGGTAAACGTAAACACGTAACATCCGCCCCACCCCCTATCCAATCAGAAACCTTCCCTGCCCCAAACCTTGCGCAGACCTGAATAAAGGCGATTAAACTGATCTCCCATGTAAAACCTCATTCGGAATGAATATTTCTCATGTAAACTACCTGGAAAAACTTTAATTCTGAATGATTTCATTCAGATTTATTTCATTCTGAATGAGAAGCTATCATGTAACCGTAGCCAATAATACTATACTTTATCGCACAAAAGTCATGGATGTTGAAAATAAGTTCATATTTTATATTATACAACAGTTAGTTCCGACCGAGTAATTTGATTGGACGAGAGGCATTCCGTGAGTGCTGATATAGAGTATAACATCACTGGGACTTGTAACAGTAAAATCACTCCACTCACAGGTATAAATACAACCGTTAATTAACCAGCTCTCACACTCGCTACATTGACTGACACTATAGCGTTACACCAAGAAGATGGATATTTTCCCCAAAATTACATTTGAATTAAATTCATTTAAATTCATGGCTGTAACTGTCTTCAGCGAATCACAGCCGTGACGATATACAGTACAACATCACTCCCTCTCGTGTGATATTGCTTAAACATTATATGTATTCCAAGATATAAAACGAATATAATACTACATGTATGTTGCTGT
This sequence comes from Epinephelus fuscoguttatus, assembly GCF_011397635.1. Classification (NCBI taxonomy): domain Eukaryota; kingdom Metazoa; phylum Chordata; class Actinopteri; order Perciformes; family Serranidae; genus Epinephelus; species Epinephelus fuscoguttatus. Next base: position 46,454,260 of record NC_064752.1, read on the forward strand.
ATAAAAATCCTCCTGGGTGGTGAGACTGCTGGCATTAGATGTGTAAGTGCGACAGTAAATGTATACCTGACAATCACAGTTGATAAAAATCAAAGACTCCTAGGTCTAACCCTTGATATTCCATAGGAAATGCTTGGGGTCATTTTTGACCCCACTTATGGAAGAGTGGGATAGTGATACAAAAACAACAATTTCTTAAAATGTATATAACATTTTTTTTAAATGCAAATGGCCTCATGTCAAAAACATGTTTTATGAGGAATACCTGGAATATGAAATGATAAAAACTTTTAATTCCATAGATATTGAAGAAAAACAACCCTTGCGGTCATTTTTGACCCCACTTATGCATATGGCGATTAATCAAGAGGAAGAGAGGTATGTTTGGAGGGTATGTTATGTCAGTCTTCTCTTTGATGAACAATAGAATAAACTCGATGAGTCTCAAACGTCCTTACGTGTCTATCACAACACAAATCTGATGTGCCTGGTGCAGGTGACTGTATAAAGAAATCTGTTGCCAGCTCAACAGTCTGAAGCCTGGGGTATTTCCTCACAGGGATTACGTTTACATATGTTTACCTCATTATTTGAAACTTTGGCCACGTTTAAAATGACTGTAACATAATATATTTGACAGAAAATAAAGAAAACAATAGGTTCCCTTTAATCTCTGGACAGCCAGAGCCTCTTCACATAAAGCATACAAGCAAGTGTGGTCTCTGAGGCCTCTCAGAATACAAAACCATGACAGTACACCAGTCATACATTCCTTTATGTCTAATACATTTTTACCACAGTATGTTTGTCATGGTGAGTGTTGCCTGCTGGTTCCAGTTCAGATCAGACTTCCTTTTTATTGCCCAAACTTGGATTGTATGACTTCACTTAATGGGCTGGTGCCAAACAGCAGAGGTGGGGAAACTTGAATCACATGACTTGACTCAAGTAAGACAAGTTGCCAATTTGATTAGCAAAGACTCATCTTTAGTTTCACTTTGTATTCATGACTTGAGACTTGACTTCGACTTGAGACAGATGATTCGAATGCATTTTTTTAAATATTGAGAAGTTACATATTGTTTTTGAAATGTTTTAATGTGGGCAAACCCGGTAACCTACTGGGCTGCAGCAGAGACCAATGCACAAGGCAGCTATCATGGGGAATAATAAAGAAATCTGGATTTGGGGATTACTTTGTTGATGATGGGAGTAAGAAGAAAACATCAGTAAGGTCTACAGCTCAAAAAATTAGTGACATGACTACTAGAACATTGAACTTGATTAATCAATTCAAAACCGGCAAAGAAAGGTACATGAGTGTGTCTTTTACGTAATTTATTAGATTATTGGCTTTCTAGCTAACGTTTGACCAGATCGACAGAAATTTATATGACTTGACTTGTCTTGCTTGACTTGTAGCAGGGACTCAACTTGCTTGAATCTCATAACAGTACCTTGGGACATGCTTGAGACTGACTGAAGATTTGCCAAACAGTAACACAAATCCAGTCCTTCATCCCTTTATTCAGAAAGCTGTCAGTGATGTCATTTAAGGAGACATGCATATTTCTTTGCAGTCTGTCATGCTGACATATTTTCCACTGCTTGCTTTCATTAACTTGTAGACTTTTTTCCCACAAAAAGGACGAGAAGAGAGAAAATCCATCAGGCATGACAAATGAACAACTGTGCCTTTTCTTAAAACATAGGAGCATGATTGGACTCTTTGAGGGTTGTAAAAATACAGTATAAATGTAAAGTTTTGATCATTCAAAGAAATCAGTTTTTGAGTTATTTATTATGCGCATGTCCTTATAGGCCCGAGGGTGCCATATCGCCTGCAGTTCAAACTGTGTCCCCGGTGCAACTATTATTACCATTACTAATGCTGCTGTGCTGCAGCTGTTCTAGTATTAGTGATACCATTACTACAGCCTCTTCCGCTATTACCACAAGTGCTGCTAGTACCACTCCAGCTTCATCAGCATGAATACAACACCTTTTTTCTAACTGTGACAAACACCACTCTGCTCTGATGTTTCTTTACCAGACGTGTTCCTTCCTGAGAGGTACCTCAGTGCACTGGATTGATGGTCAGAAAGTTCCCTACGCTGTCAAAGGCAGTCAGTGGGTCGGCTTTGATAACCAGAGGAGCTATAATGCCAAGGTTCAGTATGACTGTTGTGGAAAAACGCACATATTTCAGCAAGTCTCTCTACATGTGAGTTTTATTGTGTAACGTCTGACTGTCTCACAGGTGGACTATCTGAAGAGCAAGCGGCTGGGAGGAGCTGCTGTGTGGACTCTGGATATGGATGACTTTTCTGGACAGTTCTGTGAACAGGGCAAATATCCACTGATATCACAATTAAAATATAAACTCAGTGAAGGTGAGGCTATGGCACTTTACATTTTCTTTACTTGTTATAATTCGTTATAATTCAGTTCTATGACATGCAGACATTTGGAGGGATTGTGGCTCACAGGTCCAGGTTTTTATTTCTCTCTTGTCCCATTAATCACCATATTACTCTACTTTATATTATGACCATAAGACTGGAAACCACTGTTTTAAAGGATCCTGTAGCATCCTACAAAAGCTATCTGCTTTGGCCAGCTGACAAAAGAGGACTCCTCCTCACACCACTAGAAATAATCATCATCTCATCTAGAATCACTGATTACTTTAAGGTTCTGTATGCAACATTCAGAACATTATTATAGCAGCAAACCACTGTTTGCTATGTAAAGATAGAGTGGAGTGATGGAGTCCTGAGCTGAGAATGAAGTCACGCTGTGTGTGTTGTAATTCAAATTTCTCTGTTCTTTGCCTTTGTTCATGACGTGGGCGCAGACAATTATAGTTGCCTCTCTGTCAGCTCTGCTAAATTTGTGCTAAATGTAGGCTCATGTCTATTTTGCAAGTCTGGCGGTGCTTTTTGTGGTTGGCTTTGGATGATGGTGACGTGTGGCTGAGAGTCACTCATCAGGATGAGAAATACTGTTGAAAAGATGTACAGCTGTGGGTAGCCCTGCACTAAAATAATCAACTTCTCCTACATATTAATGAGAGACTGATATTTATGGCAGGAGGGAAAGATGTCTGCTGGCTGTGATTGGTTTTTCCTTGTCACATGACATGCGATGCGTGTTGCTGCGACACAAAAGTTTACTTCTGTTCATCTCAGGGTGCAGCTGTCACACCCTGAAAATAGGTGCTTGGGAACGCATGAGTGCCACGACAGCATCGCTCTGGCATTTGACCATTTCTGCTGCACGTCTACATTGCTGTTGCCCTCCCTGCCTTTGGCTTTCCATGTTGGTGCATGGAAGGGCAGGGAGGTTTGCTCTCTCTGCCTCAGGCTTTCCTCATTTTTGCACGTGGAGGGCAGGGAGGTTTGCTCTCTCTGTCTTAAGGCTTTCCACGCATGCACGTAGAAGGGCGGAGAGGTGTTCTCTCTCCACCTTATGCTTTCCACGTAGGCGTGTGGGAGAGGCTTTCTGTATAGGCCCAAGGAAAGGCAGAGAGGTCCCAGAACAGAGCCATACCGCCAAATGTAAAACTGCAAATAGAAATAAAGTTTCCTGACTCAAGTGCTCCTGACTGAAATCTGCTTCATTATAACTCACAGCATTCACAGACAAAGCACTTGTCTTTATCTGGACACGTTTTCCTTACAAATAGGCTACAACATCCTAATGTTATTAGCACAAGCCTATGGCATTTTACATTGTATAAATTAGCCTAGCGGCTACCAAACTTTTCCTCTACTCATATGAAGCCAGGAACAAGAGCAACATTTAATAAAGGTAACGTCACAAAACAGCTCACAAGTTTCACTGTCAAAGCAACTGTCTTATACTATAAGCACATTTTCCAAAGAAATACAACATGCTAATGGTATTAGCACACATTACATTGTATAAAGTAGCCTAGCGCATAGCTACTATTTCTTCTAGACTACTCATATGAAGCTTGGATAAGGCCTAAAATGCTGTTTTGTGGAGGTTTTATTGTCTTTACAATTTATTATTTCTTATCTGTGAAGTAAAAGTAAATAAAAGCTTCATTTCCACTAAGGGAAATGGTTTTCAGCTTACAATAGCGAGAGGTCTGCATCGTCACGATGTGTAGTTACATCTCTAAATCTCGCTTAAATCTAACCGTGGCACAACCATGTAATTTAACATGTTATGTGCCACCACCACACAATGGGCTGTTAAGAGGTTGTCATCGTTTTTACCATGAGATCAAGTCAAGTCCATAGTGTGAGCTAAGCTCTAAAACACTGAATCCTGCATTTCCCATAATGCACAAAACTATTATTTTCTCAGTCACAGCTCCTCCAGAGCCACAGACATAGCGATCACTCAGCTGTTTTCACAAGCTGACACAGTACAGCTCATGATGTGTAAATTGAAACTTTTTTGTGTAAAATTGGTGGGATTCCCCCTCAAAAATACCCTTTTTTTGTTGGTAAATAAATTTAAATTATTGAAAAATTAAATTATAATTTAAATCACACTGTTTTTCTATTGGGTTTTTTCCTAGACTGGACAACACAAGAAACAACTCCTGCAGTGCTTCACCCCACAGACTCCTCCTCTCCATCTGAGGGCACACAGCCCACACAGGACCCAGTCATCACAGCCAAACTGGACACCAGCTGCTTCCATAACATCACCGTTGTGTATCCTGTCAGCAGCTTCTGCACACGCAGAGCTGATGGATTGTATGTAAGATCAGACAATCCAAAGACATTCTACAGATGTGTGCTGAAGAAGACATATGTCACAAAGTGCCACACCCTGGGAACAGAACACAGCAGTGGAGTGACAATAATCCCATCACAGATTTTAGTTCTAGTTAGCTTTGTAACAGCGACTCAGCTCCTTTTGTTTAGTTTGTGGACTCCAGAGAATTTTGCTTTGTACAGCCTTAGTGTACTGTAAATAAAACTCCTGGTTTGCTATGAAAAAAAAACTTTTAAAGCTGGCAAACAGGACCAAATACTTCTTTGACTTTGCATAAGTCAAAGAAGTATTTTTTATACAACGCAGAGTTCAGACACATGTACACAGTAGCTGTCATGAACTGTCATGAGATTATCACTGAGAGCTGTGATTCATGTAGGCCAGGGATACTACTTGCTTTGCCTGGGGCCACCTCTGCAAAATGACAGGAGGCCAGGGAGGAGTCACAGCAACCCGCATAGGTCAGGCTTAGGCAGGGGCATTTCTAATATTTGAGGTCATTCAGGGTTTAGCCCAAACCTCTGTGGGAGGGTCCAGGGGGCTGATAAGCTAGCTCTATTTTGATGCTTTTTATGCACTCTGGTACCTTATTTACATTTACAGTACAAGTTTCATTGTAAATCAGAAAATGGTTGGGAGGGGCCACCTGGCACCCTGGGCCCTAAGTTGAGTATCCCTGCCATAAGCTATGTAATGACTAATTTATATAATCATCAACTTACTGTATTTATTTGATTAGGGCTACTTCATCTGTAACTTTGGGGGAACATTTGAGGCTTTATAAAGAGTTGCAAGCAGTGATGAGCCTGACCGGTAGAAAGACTTGATTTAGCTTTAACTTTGACTTTACTGCTGCTCTGTTGTCATGACAGTAACACCTCTAAATCATCACTGTAAAAATCCTTCAAGTCTGTTTGCTGCAGAAAATGCATTGGAGGGTTTTTGTGAAAACAGATATCTCTGCTTCATGTTTTTTGTGCACTTACAGCAATATAATCAAACTGGTTTTCAGAAGCATAATGGTACAGTTAACATAATGCAGAGTAAACACAGTAATGCTCTGTTCAGACTGCCTGTAAAAACAAAGAAAAGTAAATAATAAAATGGAATTAAAGTAAATAAAATGGTGGTTGGTTATGGAGGGTGAGGATGTAGTTTTCCTCTTGGTCAGGAGCTGAATCAGTTACACTTGCTGTGAGAGATACAAGAAGAAAAGGTTGTAGAATACACCAGTTCACAGAGTGGCATGTAACAGGCCTTACCTCAAAAGGTCACCCAGGGGTGCCATAAAAATGATATGCAGAAAGGGATTAACCACCACAATGTCTATTTCAGGCTCATGCATGTACATGTAATAAACACAAAAAAATGTGAAATACCAAGAACCGAAATATGTTTTAAAGGACAGCATGAGAGATCATCATCACAAATGCGTCACAAAATTATTAATCTGAACCTCACGGCTATTATCTGCTCCGCAAATCAATACATTAAGGTGAAAGATACAAGTGTTCAAAATGTATCAGCTTTTGGTGTCACCAAGTGACGAGGGTTGGAACAGTGTGTCTGTGTACTCTTTTCTCTGCTACCAGTGAGAAAGGTTCAGCAGAAAAGCTTCATTGCCCTCTTGTGGTGAAAACATGTCCATCCAGCTCTATTGGTCAACCTCTCAAAAGCATTCTATTAATTCGATAAACAGCACTACAGTAAGTAGTTTTGATTTTAGGGTGAATTGTCCCAAAAGGGCTAATGTTCAGGAGAACTTCCTGCCATAATTAGAATACAACAATAAAATCACATGTCCATACTTGGCATTGGCCTTCCTGGATCCAGGGAAGGACTGTAGATGAATGTGAGCCAGGGAAATGTGCATATTTCTCTCCAGCTATCTTTAAGGACAGATAGAGGATGCATAGACAGAATTACACCGAGATCCAGAGCAACAACACTGAAGGTGGGATGACATCTTTCAATAAAAGTAATTTATTTACAACGCACAGAAATTCACATTTTACAAACACTGAACAAGATAGGTACAAAATATTTAGCTACTGTAAATGCACAGAAAACACTGCTCAAATACTGGCCTTTCCATAAGCAAGAACTCAATGTGCTCCACAAATAATAAAGGGAAAATGCATAGTAAACAATACATGCTGCTTATTCTGCCCCTTCCTTACACATAAAGCACTGCATACAGGGATGAGGTCCAAAGGCTGGTGGGGTGGTGTGCAGACAACAATTTGGTTCTCAAAAACCAAGGAACTAATCGTTGACTGCAGCCCATCTGCATCAATGGGGAGGGTGTTGAGAGGGTGCCCAGCTTCAAGTTCCTGGGTGTGCACATAGACGCAGACCTCCAGTGGAGCACTAACACCTCGGCGGCCGTGAAGAAGGCCCAGCAGCGTCTCCATTTCCTGAGGATCCTCAGGAGGATCAACCTGAGGAGGGAGCTGCTGACCGTCTTCTACTGCTGCTCCATTGAGAGTGTGCTGACATACTGTATCTCTGTGTGATTCTCCAGCTGCACCATGGCGCACAAGATGGCACTACAAAGGGTCATCAACACCACCCAGAAAATCACTGGCGACCCTCTACCCTCCCTGAAGGACCTCTACAGTACCCGCTGTCTCAAGAGGGCACGTAGCATCCTGAGAGAGTGCAGGGCACTGAAGGACAAATAGACTCAGGGATAGCTGTAATAGCAGGGCAATGGCACTAATCAATACAAACCTCATCTGATTAGTTGCCTTTTATTCTTCCACAATGGGTCATGTGCAATGAACAATATATTTATCACCAACAATAATCCATTTATCACTTGCACTTTAGATCACACTTAAGTGTATATTCTGTATATTTTGTATATATTGTATTGTATACATTGTTCTGCCCTTCATATATTTTATTTTATCTTGTTTTTTATATGCCTCCTCTTGCACCAAAGTGGACAGTATCCCAATTTCGTTGTGCTGTGGTACACAAGTATGACTGTACAATGACAATAAAGATTTATCTTATCTTCTTTAACTTTTAAAGTTGGGAGCCCAAAGAGTCTGTTTAATAATTTCACTTGTGTACTCCAACGACTGCCTCCAAGTTTGACCTCTTGAACTGTGATGATGACGTGGAACTGCAACCAGAAGTCTGACCCTGTGGAGATAAAAGATTCATCCTATAGACATGATATGAAAATACATTTGGTGACATTTGACCTGTGGAGGGTTTATGTACTGACAAGTGCCATTCAGGTTGGTTTCAGTTATTTTTGGTGGTTTTTGCTGGTAATGGTATCCAGTTGGCTGACTCATATTATTTTTCCATTTCCATCTTTGCCAGCTTGTAAGGAAAGCAATCGAAGCCTCTGGCTGATATTAACGACGACGAGAAATAAATAAAATAATTTCTATTTTAGGGTGTATTTTCCTTTAACGTCATTACGTCACATGAAGCGCACAGAAAACTCCAAATGCTTTCTGGGAAATGGCGTTATATTTGAACGTACAGCCTGTTAACAAAAGGGTCTAACGAAACACAGTCTACTCCATTACCCACAATTCCTACAGTCGTACTTCCTGGTTAGATTACACGTAGCGTCATCGCTGTGTTATAGAACTCCAGAATAGGAAAATAGCTACAAACGACGACTTTTACTGACTTATTGTTTGTGTCTACGGTTGTTTGTCACTCGTGTTTATAGACTTGTTCATTAACTTTGGTCATAATGAAGCCACAGAAGCACGTATCACTGTGTTTGGCCTCATATGTAGGCTAAGCTAAGATATCAAGCTAATATTGTCAAGACTAGTTAGCAAGTACTTGTGTTGTTTACATGTTTTTTCAAGATGTATACTTTATTATCTGGATTATATAAGTACATGTTCCAAAAGGACGAATACTGTATTTTGATCCTGGGCCTGGACAACGCTGGAAAAACGGTGAGTAAAAAGTTATAATATAAATTTATCGGGTCCATGTCATTGGTTCGACATCCCATTAGTCCGACTGACCGCGGTGCTGAACGGCTTGCGGCGGGCGTATGGTGCGCCGCGACTGGCTCTGGGTCAGCTGGGAAAGGCTTGAGGCGGAGCAGGCTCACGGCTTATGTGTTTGTCACTTTCTTTTTCATTTTAACCCACACCATGATCTTTTCCTGACCCTAACCAAGTGGTTTTTGTGCCTAAACCTAACCAGACCTTAACCACAGGGCATCATGATGATTTCGGAACAATGTGGTCGGAACAATGGGGTGTCGAACCAATGGGCAGTTCCCAATTTATCACAGCTGGGTTATCGCTAACTCGTCCCGTCCACACAGAGTATGTCCACTGTGTTATTTTGTGTTGTGCTGATTCTTATAGAATTAAAATTTTCATTCAAATAAACACAAGAAGTTTGTGCTCTAAAAAAAATAAATAAATAAATAAGTAAATAAATAAATAAATAAAAAGGGATCAGCACTCAGTGAATAACCTCCTAAGCCCTACGACAAACTATTATGGCAAGGCTTAACTATACAGACTAATGAGCAGTGATAACTAACATGTCTTTGGGGTCATCGGGTGGGAACCTCCTTTCACCGGTGTTTCGTCTAGTTGGTCCCACGACACCTCCAGGAGGCTAGACAGTGATCTCTGGCGTCCCAGAGACACTCCCCTAATGCCAGGTCTCACTGCTCCCCACACTAACCGAACAACCTCCTTTACCTTACCTATATTACCACAGAGGAGGTAGACCCAGGGAGGGAAGCCTTGTTAGGCTATCACACTCCCCCGCCGGGTTAGGCTGTACAGTCTACCTCCCCAAGACGAGCCCTCACAACAATGACACCTCCAGGAGGCTAGACAGTGATCTCAGCCCAAACAGAACAGCACTGCCACCTTCAACCAAACCCAGGCTCCGCTTTATGCGAGCTCCAGGCAGAAGCAATGCTGATACTACCTTTACTAGCACATTCACCATACTCTATTTCACACGCTACATAGCATAACTACAATGTAAGCTAAAGTTAAAGGAGATAAATGAACTCACAGGATCAGCAAACACACTCACTTTACAGCATGGTCTCAAACAAAATGGATTCAGATAGGCCACTCCCACACTTAAATAACCTTCCTCTTCCTGGATTTCCTCCTTACATACACATGGCTTTCTCAGCCCAAACAGCACTGCCATCTTCAACCAAACCCAGGCTCCATACATGCGAGCTCCAGGCAGAAGCAATGCTGATACTAGCTTTCCTGTCACATTCACCATACTCTATTTCACACACTACATAGCATAACTACAATATAAGCTAAAGTTAAAGGAGCTAACTGGACTTACAGGATCAGCAAGCACACTCACCTTGCCGCATGGCCTCAAACAAAATGGATTCCAATAGGCCACTCCCACACTTAAATACTTCCTCTTCCTGGATTTCTCCTGACAGGAAGTGGATCTCTCCACCTGATCTCAAGGAGTTATGTGCCCTGCTTAGTAGTTCCCCCTGCTGGCCCCAGCTGACATTATTTCTTCTGTAATAGATAAACTGGCTGCATTTAATTGCTTCATCTGACATTTCCCTCACTGTCTTCCTCAAACTCTGTCCCCGCACTCCGAGTTCCCCCAGGAGTGAGACAGTTGATCTTGCTATGAATCCCTACACCCCACTTCCACTGGACAAATCCTAGTCTTCCATCCTCGCTGCTCAGCTTCTGCTCCTAAGTCTGCATATCTAAGCTTTTTTCTTTCATATGCTTCTTCCACTGAGTCTTCCCAAGGAACTGTCAGCTCGATGAAATAAACTATCTGTTGACTCACTGACCACAACACTAAGTCAGGCCTCTGCCTGGTACAGACTATTTCCTGAGGAACAACAAGCTTTCCCCCTAAATCTACTTGCATTTCCCAATCACAAGCACCTTCTAGGCGGCCACACCTTTGCCTCCTCACTAACTTATCCCTTCTGTATTTCTCCCTCACGGACAAACTGAATTACTAAACTCCTATCCTTAACACCTTCTGAATTCACCTGTCTTCGTTTCCCTTCGATGCCTGCAGCTAAACATTTCAGCACCTGATTATGTCGCCATGTATATCGGCCTTGTGACAAGCTAACTTTGCAACCTGACAAAATATGCTTTAAAGTTGCGGTACGTGAACACAATGGGCATGACGGGTCCTCATTTACCCACAGTTTTAGGTTCTGGGGGGTTGGTAAGACATCGTATGTAGCCCCTATCAGGAATCTAATACGATTCTCCTCCATACTCCACAGGTCCCTCCAACTAAGCTTCCTCTTCTCTACACTTTCCCAATTCAACCACTGTCCCTGTTTAGCCTGGGCCACTACCTTTGCACCCTTACTATCTCTTCCTGTCTGCGTATCTGTTCTACAACCAGCTTTCTTTTATCTTTGAGGCCTGCTGTATTCCATACCGGTTTACCTGAGCCAAGCCCCAGGCCTCCCCGGCCAAACTGAACATTACCTACAATCTCTGCATGTCTAAGAGCTGCCTCTGCCTCCTGAACTGCCGATCTTGGGTTCCACTTCCTCCCCTTGGTTGGATTTGGAACCACACTCCTAACTACCACATCCTTACTCCCAGCTAACAAGAGCTCTGTCCTGACCTTGGTACATTTAAATTCCTCTGTTAAACTAGTTACTGGCAGCTGAAGTATCCCTTTTCCATACAATGCAACACTATTTAGGCATCTAGGAGCGCCCAACCACTTCCTAATGTAGGAGCTAACCAACCTTTCAATTCTCTCCACAACAGTTATTGGAATTTCATAAACTGACAATGGCCACATTAACCTAGGATATAGCCCAAATTGCAAACACCACAACTTCAACTTTCCTGGAAGTTCTGATTTATCTATTCTATCCAATCCTTCAGCCACATCTTTTCTAAATTTCACCACCTGTTCCTTATCATTCAACTCTACATTGTACAACCTACCTAAGCTCTTTACTGACTTTTCCCTAATTGTTGGGATGTCCTCGTCATCTATGACAAACTTCCTATCACTTAATTTCCCTCTACATATCGAGATGCTTCTAGATTTACTAGGCTTGATTTTCATGCTGGCCCACTTGAGGTTCTTATTTACCTTCTCTAGTAGCCTCTTTGTACATGGCATTGTTGTGGTCACCAGTGTCATGTCATCCATGTAAGCCCTAACTGGTGGAAGATGCAACCCATTCTGCCATCTCTCCCCACCTACCACCCACTTAGAAGCCCTGATGATTACTTCCATTGCCATAGTAAATGCTAACGGAGAAATTGTACACCCTGCCATGATGCCTATTTCTAGCCTCTGCCAACCTGTTGTGAGACCTGCTGTACTTAGACACAACCTAATATCCTGAAAGTATGCTTTCACTAAGTTAACAACTACCTGTGGCACTCTGAAGTAGTCAAACGCACTCCAAATGAGGCTGTGCGGAACTGAACCAAATGCATTTGCAAGATCTAAAATACTACGTGTAGGTCCCTTTTGTTAATCTTCGCTGCCTGAATCTGGTGCCAGATCATGCTAGTATGCTCTAAACACCCTGAAAAACCTGGTATTCCTGCCTTCTGCACCATGGTATCTATTAAGCTATTCCTTTCTAAGTAACTAGCTAGTCTCTGCGCTACTACACTAAAGAAAATCTTCCTCCACATTCAAGAGAGAAATCATCCGAACTGGCTAAGGTCCACAGACTCCTTCTCCTTAGGAATGAGGACACCCTGCCCTACGCCATGCTCTTGGTATAATTTGTTTTTCCCAAACTATTCTTAGCTGTTTCCAAAAAATTTAAGGGTATCAGGCGCACTTTTATAAACCCGGTAGGGGACTCCATTAGGCCCTGGGGCCGAAGAAGCCTTTGCACGCCTGACCACCTCCTGAACTTCCTTCCACCTAGGTGGCCTGACATCCATCTCATGCTCTATCCCTCCTAATGGAGGGATATCAGTGGAAACCTACTATCCTATTCTTCTCCAAATCTGAATATGTGTTTCTCAAATATTCTTCAACCTCTAGCCTTTCTGCTTTAAGCTGCCCTCCCTTTTCCTGGCTGAACAATCCTTTAACAAACTTAAAAGGGTCCCTGAAAAACCTGTCCTAGCATATTCCTTCTTCCTCCTCTTTTCCTGAGATGCTCTGCCCTTCTAAGAACTGCTAGCCTGCTTCTCAACTCCTCTTGCAACACCTTAATTCCCTCCCTTTCTTCTTCTGTAGCCTTTTCCACTGCTTTCTTAACTGTCTCCTTTCCTTGACTAACTTCTCTATTTCTCTCTGCCGCCTAGACTTACCTGACTGTACCCTCTCACTCCTCTTTCTCTCATGCACCCCAAACCTCTCTACACCATATGAATACATTATATCTCCCATCTTTTCTAACCTTTCCATTGCATTTCCTCTAAGCCTACTCAAGATTACTGACAAATCTCTATTAACTATCTCCCATTCTTTACTGTCATTTGCTCTAGGCCATCTAACTCTAACCTTTGCTCCATGGTTCTCTCTCTGGCTAGCATACTGGCCTCAGTGTCACCTGCATCTTCTCTTACTACCCCTCCTCCTCAGTGGCAGCGTTACTGATATCCTGCGAACTGTGGTTTTCTACCTGCCGCTGGACTTCATCCGACTGACTCGACTGACTTCTTAAGAAGTACTGATCAATGCGGCTACTCTGCCCTTTCTTTGCCACACACTTCTTCTTTCCCTGATGAGTTCTGAGGCCTTTCACTGATGTTACTTTCTGCCAGCCGCAAGGACAAACCTGAAGCATCTTGTTCTCAACTGTGCTACTTTTATCCTCTACAGATGCGCTCACCTTGCCCTGACTGCTGCTAATTCTAGCACTGGTGGATAGATCCGTGCCCTATCCTTCACTGAGTCACAGATCCAAGTCATAGTCGTGTCCGTTCCAATGTCTGTTACCGTGTAATCCACCTGTGAGTCATCTTCCACCCTGCTCTCGCTGACTCTTGGGGTATTTTTCCTAAGTTGGCTGTAGCTAATTTTTGGTTGTAGTAAGGCTGCTAGGCCTCACCACTGCTACCATGGGTTACTAACCCATGCCAGCACCATTGGGGTCTTTTCCTCCTGTCAGCTGTCTTTCCAAGCGGTCACATGGTCTTTCCCTTGTTGTCAGCTGCCCTGTTCACAGCAGTCACTAGCTGGGCTAGTTCTGAATTCAAATAAACACAAGAAGTTTGTGCTCTAAAAAAATAAATAAATAAATAAGTAAATAAATAAATAAATAAAAAGGGATCAGCACTCAGTGAATAACCTCCTAAGCCCTACGACAAACTATTATGGCAAGGCTTAACTATACAGACTAATGAGCAGTGATAACTAACATGTCTTTGGGGTCATCGGGTGGGAACCTCCTTTCACCGGTGTTTCGTCTAGTTGGTCCCACGACACCTCCAGGAGGCTAGACAGTGATCTCTGGCGTCCCAGAGACACTCCCCTAATGCCAGGTCTCACTGCTCCCCACACTAACCGAACAACCTCCTTTACCTTACCTATATTACCACAGAGGAGGTAGACCCAGGGAGGGAAGCCTTGTTAGGCTATCACACTCCCCCGCCGGGTTAGGCTGTACAGTCTACCTCCCCAAGACGCCCTCACAACAATGACACCTCCAGGAGGCTAGACAGTGATCTCAGCCCAAACAGAACAGCACTGCCACCTTCAACCAAACCCAGGCTCCGTTTATGCGAGCTCCAGGCAGAAGCAATGCTGATACTAGCTTTCCTGTCACATTCACCATACTCTATTTCACACACTACATAGCATAACTACAATATAAGCTAAAGTTAAAGGAGCTAACTGGACTTACAGGATCAGCAAGCACACTCACTTTACAGCATGGTCTCAAACAAAATGGATTCAGATAGGCCACTCCCACACTTAAATAACCTTCCTCTTCCTGGATTTCCTCCTTACATACACATGGCTTTCTCAGCCCAAACAGCACTGCCATCTTCAACCAAACCCAGGCTCCATACATGCGAGCTCCAGGCAGAAGCAATGCTGATACTAGCTTTCCTGTCACATTCACCATACTCTATTTCACACACTACATAGCATAACTACAATATAAGCTAAAGTTAAAGGAGCTAACTGGACTTACAGGATCAGCAAGCACACTCACCTTGCCGCATGGCCTCAAACAAAATGGATTCCAATAGGCCACTCCCACACTTAAATACTTCCTCTTCCTGGATTTCTCCTGACAGGAAGTGGATCTCTCCACCTGATCTCAAGGAGTTATGTGCCCTGCTTAGTAGTTCTCCCTGCTGGCCCCCAGCTGACATTATTTCTTCTGTAATAGATAAACTGGCTACATTTAATTGCTTCATCTGACATTTCCCTCACTGTCTTCCTCAAACTCTGTCCCGCACTCCGAGTTCCCAGGAGTGAGACAGTTGATCTTGCTATGAATCCCCTACACCCCACTTCCACTGGACAAATCCTAGTCTTCCATCCTCGCTGCTCAGCTTCTGCTCCTAAGTCTGCATATCTAAGCTTTTTTCTTTCATATGCTTCTTCCACTGAGTCTTCCCAAGGAACTGTCAGCTCGATGAAATAAACTATCTGTTGACTCACTGACCACAACACTAAGTCAGGCCTCTGCCTGGTACAGACTATTTCCTGAGGAACAACAAGCTTTCCCCCTAAATCTACTTGCATTTCCCAATCACAAGCACCTTCTAGGCGGCCACACCTTTGCCTCCTCACTAACTTATCCCTTCTGTATTTCTCTCCCTCACGGACAAACTGAATTACTAAACTCCTATCCTTAACACCTTCTGAATTCACCTGTCTTCGTTTCCCTTCGATGCCTGCAGCTAAACATTTCAGCACCTGATTATGTCGCCATGTATATCGGCCTTGTGACAAAATATAAAGGGATGTGCTGTGTTTTGACGACTTTGGTTACTTTACCGTCAATGCTCTCCTAAACTTTACAGTGGAATGTAGGACTGCACGACAGACAGACAGACATACAGATAGATAGACAGGCAAGCCAAAACATTAAAACCAGTGAAAGATAAGGTGCACGACACTGATCATCTTGTCACAATGGCTCTGTTGGGAAACCTTCGGCCGGTACCCCAGAGGTACCCCTGATTCATGTTGGGGCTTACTAGGATCAGACATGGCTCTAATCTCTCGAGGGATGGACACAGAACCTCTGGGGGATGTCCTGAGGTGTCTGGCACCCAGGTACTGGCGTGTCCCATGGATTCTGGATCAGATTGGGATCCAGGGAATTTGGAGGCCAGGTTGAGGGCTTTATCACGCTCCTTGGGTCATTCCTGAGCAGTTTCTGCAGTGTGGCATGCTGCATTATCTTGCTAGGAGTACACTGCCATCTGAGGGTGCCATTGAAATGAGGGGGTGTACTTGGTTGGCAACGGTGTTTGGGTGGGCACACACATATATATGTGTGTGCGCGCGCATGTGTGTGTGTATGTGTTTGTGTGTGTGTATACATTAATGTATAGAGGAAAGAGTTGCCACAGATTTTCTAACAATCAATGCAATACAAACTGACAGAGTTTGGGAGTATGTGTATAAATGCCTGTTAGCCTTTACCATGTCATGTGAATCATTAAACATCAGTGTGTTAAGCTGTCTATTAATTTCACTGTTGTCCCTCTTTACAGACCTTTCTTGAACAAACCAAAACAAAGTTCAGTAAGAACTATAAGGGAATGAATTTATCGAAGATCACAACCACAGTGGGCTTGAACAGTAAGTGGATGTTTAAGTATGTCTTGTCTTCTGTTGTGAGTCCATGTTGCTACAAGCAGAGTGAGATGGAGGACAACAGTGCATTGGCCTGTCATAATTTATTCCCTGAATCTATTTACATTGCACTTAGTCACGTTTGCCTTTGATTGACACACCTCCCCCAAATATAAAAACCTTTTAGCGATACTTTGAGTGTTTTTCATTTTTTTTGGCCTTTCTACATAGGTTTTGTTATGCACCATGTGAAAATGTGCATAAGACAGGTGGATGGAAACACACTGTGGTGGCAAAACAATTATTTAATAAACAGTTTAAAGAAAAAGTCTTCACACGTCGGCTGTCTTTCTTGAGTTCACACACATGCAACCGCATGAACAGTCAGTGAGTGAGTGAGTGGCTAGATGTCCTCTAGCCCTGCTGCGGTAGTCAAAATATATGACACTCAGGTGGTTTGACATCCCTAAGACAAAACATCTCTTGAGACTAACAAGGACAAAAAGTGGTCATGTAAACGGTCATTCCGATTGAAAAATGGTCATTCTGATTGAAAATTAAATCCGATTAAAGGGGGTGGTTTATTCCGTTTGTCATTCCGAATGAAAGAATTTTGTGTGCATGTATACACTCATTCCTCTTTAAGTTCATTCCAGTCTTTCTGCGCATGCTCGTTTCCTTGCCCTTCTGGCACGATGACGTATATAGCGTGTATAGCAACAGGCTGAGATAGAGCAGTCGGAGTCGTTGCACTCACCAGTTTCCATTTGCAACAGCACCTCCCTTCCTCGACCTTCTACCTCCTTTCTCCTCCTCAACAGACGAAGCATTAGCAGAACAAGGTTGTTGTTGTACTGCTGCTTCAAGAATATAAGCAAAACAAGCCCGAAAAGGCACTAAGAACGGCGTCGTCAAGCATCTTGTTATCCGGAGCGAGGACTACAGTGTTTTCTTCCGGTAAATGTAAACACGTAACATCCGCCCCGCCCCCTATCCAATCAGAAACCTTCCCTGACCCAAACCTTGCACAGAGCTGAATGAAGGCGATTAAACTGATCTCCCGTGTAAAACCTCATTCGGAATGAATATTTCCCATGTAAACTACCTGGAAAGACTTTAATTCCGAATGATTTCATTCAGATTTATTTCATTCCGAATGAGAAGCCATCACATCACACATCATAGCAAGTAACGGTATACAAAAACACACAGAACATGCTATAGGTTAAAAAAGGGTCAAATACCATAATTTTCCATCACAACACCCAGTGACACCTGCCATACCACAGCAACCCAGGCAGATGGTTGGCGATGTCTGGACCCACAAATCCAATCTTACAAATCCAAAATTATAGTACAGTTAGTCAATCTTAAAGAGCTGATTTGAGGAACAAATCTGATTTGCCTGCAGTTTGAGGTCTGAACACAGCCAAAGTAGCAGGGTTCCATTTAAGCACCTTGGCAGCTGAGTACACAGTGACTACTTGTGGCCAAAGTCAGTCAAACTGTAATACCTAAAGTAGTGGTCCTTGATGACTACCTGCAATTATTAATTGTATTTCGCTACAGTATTCATAACCAGGAAACTTCATATTACTGCATAGCTGCTTTCTAAAAGACAAACTCAAGCCAGCTCTTTTTCTTTCCAACTAATTTCTTCATTCTGTGATCACCTGATACTACTTATAATTTACAGCAGTAACTTGATTCCTCGCACTGCTCTGCAGTTTAACATTTCTTCTTAATGTCTCTTTTTCTTTCACAGTTGGCACAATCGATGTAGGCAAGGCTCGTCTAATGTTCTGGGATCTTGGAGGTCAGGAGGAGCTCCAGTCTCTGTGGGACAAAGTAAGTTTGAATTTAAACATCAACAGTGTCCTGAGGGGAGCTCTTCAGCAGCCTCACACTGACACACTTGTGTCTGGGCTAAAGGCTCTTTGTGTCTTCAGCAGGGTGGAAGAATTTCTTTACATGTAAACAGGTGTATGAATGCTTATATAATCTGTTCTACCGTTTTACCATAGAACTTCCCAAACCCAGATTAAAGTGAAGTCACAGTTTTAAAGAAAACTTTAAATATTTTGAAATACTTTACGACGATGGAGTATTAAGGGCACAGTAAGGGAAAAAAGAGTCAGAGATAACAATATAGCAGAAGTAATACAAGGAAAAAGTCGTAGCATTTTAAGAATTAAGCCCTAATACTACAAGGTCAAACCAGGTGACAGGTGACTTTCAGCTTCAGTGTGACAAATGAGGGATGGGGATGACCTGAAGTCTCACCAATAAGCACCTCATCATTGTAGACTTGAGGATATTGAAATGCAATGAAGGCAGCCACAAGATGTGAATGACATTACCCGGCATGTTTAGAGGCAGTGACTGGAGCATAGTGTTTATGGCATCAGAATAAAGTTCAGTGGGCCTGAAAATTGAGGCGTTAAGTACTTCTGTCCGTTCAATCCACTCAAACTCCGACCTCTGTATGTAAAGTGACACTGCAGTCCAGTCTTTTGCAAGTAAAAATAAGGCGTTTTCAGACTAGGGCAGGGCAATTTAACAATTATGTATGATACATCAATATATTTTCAAGCAAGATATAGATTAAGACAATACTGTGTATATAGATAAAGGGTCAAGTTGCGTTACATAATGCATATCAGTGTGCATCGCTCCTCTGTGACACTCTCTGCACAGCTCCGCCCCACCATCTGTATGTTGCACGTGCAACGCTGAATCAGTCAGTCATGTGTGGAAGACAAAACCGCCTGATTGTGCCAGGTGAGAGGTGAGCGTTTGTTCGCTAGTTTGTGTGTGAGGTGGATCACAGAATGTTGCCGTTCTTCTCGGTAGCTGTAGTCTATTGTGAGACATTAAGACAGTGCCTGGATGCAGGCGACAGGCAGCTAAAACACAGACATTTGATACACAAGACATAATGCAGAAAAAGTGTCTCGCTCCTTCCCTCCCTCTCTGTTGATGCTGTGTAAATAAGATTAATAGTCTAAATACATAAAAATATTCAAATCATTTTCCAGCGATAGATTCATTTGAAAGGCCATGGAAAATTACTCTTTTACTCCCCCAACAAAGATTTTTAATTGTTTCAGACAACATGGATTTACTTTTATACTCATGTTATAGTTTTGCAGCCTGTGCAGACATTTAAACCTATGTAGCTCCAGTGCTATGTGCAAAAAGTTAATGTACAGCTGTGTTATTCATTAGATATAATTTTTCATTTAGAGGTTGTGCAGCTGTATTTTTTCAAATGGGGAAAAAATCGTCTTTGCATTTTATTTTGATCACAGTCTGTTTTTGTATTAGTGCATGTGACATCTCAAATGTGGCTTTGACTTGCAACTGAGCATGTACCGAGATATATCTCGTGTATCACCATACAGTCTGAAAATGGCCGGGATAGGAATTGTTTTCCATATCATCCCGCCTTATTTCAGACCTTAGGAACTTTTTCATAGTTCAGAGAACCCTCCTTTGTATTGTGTCCGCATCTCAAAAACTAAGAACAATCGTAGTTCTTGGGACGCCATTTTGAGGAACTTTTTCAGAGCAGGTACCCCTCCCAGCACAAGAGAAAACAGCAGTGGCAGCCTGCCATTTTAAAAAAAAGTTAGCCATGTGAATAATAGATGATAATAAATGTAAACAACAGCTCATAACAAAAACAAGGACAAATGGGCCGCATTAAGTCTGGGCTTTACTGAGCATACATGTGATGGTGTAAATACAACATGATTTTGGCTCATCAAAGTGAAATATAACAATTTTCAATAGCTGGCTTACGTAACTTCAGTCTATTGGCAGTGTGAAGTGAAAAACAGCGCCTGCAAGTAGTAGTAGTAGTTCCTCTCAGGGAGTCCCCAGAACTGTGGGGTCCAGAAACATCTTACTAACTGGAGTATATATGGATTATCAAGAAGACACAAACCTTATCCTGTAACCCATCCAATGTGTCATTTACTTTTCAGTACAACATTTTTCTTGCAGCACTGACTTCATTTTCATATATTACATATTTAATGTTGAATATTCTGAACTGAGTTGAAAAATTGACTTTTTCATCAAAATATTACAACTTTTGATTTTTTTTCTCGTAACACAATGAATTAAATCTTGAAATCTCAGACTCTTTTTTTCCCTGACTGTGGCTCTACTAGGTTGTATTTTTCAGTAGGCATATCAAAAGGTATTTTGAGGTTATCATTGTTGTTTTGATGATGTGTTTGTTTTTTTCAGCCCAGAAGCCTGCTCTGATATCCTGTCTGTTTTCTTCATGTTTATATTTAGTACTATGCTGAGTCCCATGGAGTCATCTATGTGATAGACTCAACTGATGAAGAGCGCCTGTCAGAATCAAAGGAGGCCTTTGGTGAGTAATGCTTGACTGTTGTTTTTTAAATAAAATGCTGTGACTTTATTCCAAAGTATTAGCACTGTAGTTGATAAGCAAGAAAACAGTGTTTTAGTGCAGATTACTTGTGAAGCATATGAAATCAACATGTCATAACATAAAAATGTTTTATTGTGTGTTATACTTGCTAACTGTAGAATCAATATTGTAACTGTTGTCTCCAGAGAAAATGATCAGCAGTGAGGTGTTAGAAGGTGTCCCACTCCTTGTGCTGGCCAACAAGCAGGATGTACCGGTACTGTAGGATTTTTTTAACTTACTGTGACCATGTCCAGGTGAATGCATATGTACTTTAAGACACAGATTATTCTATTATGTGTGAGCCAGCATTATATGGTTAACTTGCCAATCATTTTCTGACTCTAGCTTCTCACATGTAAGCATTTGCTGCTTTTTGCTGTGCCATTTAATTGTAAATTTACAATCTTTAAATAGTTGGCTGGACTGTACAAACAACTACAAGGTCTCACCTCAGGGCTCGGCCTGAGTCACCCATAAAGAGATTCAAATATATAAAGATAATAACAATAGATAATGACGGGCTTGGTCTTTTGGTTTTGAGAGTTTTGTCTTAACTGTTGCAGCCCTCAGTCATGTCATGATTTGTTCTTACTTTGTTCTCAGGATTGTTTGACAGTGCCAGACATTAAAACAGCCTTCAGTGACTCTGCCCCAAAGATCGGCAAGAGAGACTGTTTAGTCCAGCCTTGTACTGCTCTAACAGGGTAAGACTGCCACTGTGTTAAATGGTTCACTGAGGGGGAAATTCACAAAAGAATTCTAGGGCTTTTGCACCTGCTAAACCTGCTCAAATAAGACAGTAGCTCATAAAAAAATCGCTGTGCTGCATGTGGGTTTTGTTTCTATTACAACAATATCTTGACACTAACATTAGCCAAATACCTGACATAACACTAACATTAATTAAGGGTTGACACAGTCAACATCAAGCTTCAAAGCTAACAGTGATAAAAACACCCACCAGCAACATTCAACTGGCTGGCCTGCTGCAAAAAAATGAGCTTTTCTATCTTTGTTGTGACAGTAGACAGTAGCCAAACTAAAGAAGTGGCAGTGATGTCACCAGCACCTTTCTGAAACGTTCAGACATTATCAGCTTAGGGCACTCAAAGTTGCTGCACGATGGAGCGCTCTGAAAAAAAAAAAAAACACTGGGCATGGTGCTTTTTCTCCAGGTGGCCACATGCAACGGCATAAACCTGCTCCTGTATTTTTATTCAATTTAGCATTGCCACTTTTAGTTAAATAAAATATCTAAATACTTCCTCCATGACCCTGGGGGTACCCTGTTTGTGAATTTGTCCAGCAAAGTAGCCCTGTAAGCAAGAGCTCTGTTTACAGACAGATTTTTGTCAGAAAGTATTTGTTTCGTCATAGTCTGTGTATTTTGACAATGAACAAAGGTAACAAAGGCTCAAAGGTATGGCAGTATTATTTAATATGCACTTTGTATGGATTGGTACCCAAAAAATAGTATTAAACAGACCCCGGGGGTAACCTTTTATGCACCCACACCAGCGTTAGCAGCATTAGCGGCCTTTTGCGGCATTGGTCTGTATATCTCAGGAACACCTCAAGGGAATTTCCTTAAATTTGGCACAAATATCCATTTGGACTCAACGATGAACTGATTTGTTTTTGATGGTCAAAGGTCAAAGCCACCATGACCTTGTCTGTCTCATTCTCGTGAATGCGATATCTCAAGAATGCCTTGAGGGCTTTTTTCTAATTTGGCACTAATGTCCACTTGAACTGAAGAATAAACTGATTCGAATTTTGTGATCAAAAGTCAAAGGTCAATGTCACTGTGACCTCACAAAATATGATTTTGGACATAACTTAATAATTCATATGTTAATTACTGCAAAATTTCACATGGATGTCTAATAGGTAGGGATGCACCGAAATGAAAATTTGTGGCCGAAGCCGAATAATATTAAACGCTTGGCCGAATACCGAGTACCGAATACAGAATATCGTTGTTTAGTTTTTCATTAGTTTTTGCAGATGAACCCCCTCCAGATTAGTGTTGTCACGGTACCAAAATTGGATCCCACTGTATGATACCAATGAAAATATCATGGTTCTGAGTAGTATCACGATACCACAGCGAAAATGAGGCAGATGTGCCTTTTGTCATTTATGAAAAGATAAATCACTTTTCTATTATAGGCTACATCAATGATATTTCAATGGAATAAATTACTTATTGACTTATTCATACTTCAAAAACAGAATCAATAAGTGATGAACATAGGGGGGGTTGAAATAAAATAAATAAATAAAATAAGAATCAACCAGCCACCCTCCTCCCCTGACAAGTAAAGAACAGTCCCTTCATAAGTAATGAACAGTCCCTAAAGTGCGGTGAGATTTGTGGGCCGTTAACGGCTCGTTTCTCCTCTGACACGTCACATAACTGTGTTAGGCTGGCTCGGCTGTTCAGGTACTTCTGGGCAGTCATGACGCCAAGAAGAGGATATTATTGGAGCCGACTATCCGTCGCCGGTAAGCCGATGGCCGCAGTATTTGACAGGAATACATTACTGTCTGTGTATGTGACCCCGTTCAACCCACAGTCGGTGGGATTCGCCTTTCGTTTCTGCTGCTGGTTGAAATCTGTAGGCTGCTCGCACAGCGTACTGAATGATTTAAGCCTATTTTGCTCGCTCAAAACTATTTTTAGTCGCAAATGCGAGTGCGGTGACGGACAGATCGCCACACTGCCAACATTTTAATCCGTGCGGCACGGACGCTGTTTGATTGCGTTATCAAAACCGTGCCGCTATTATTTGGTCTTGCTTTTAACTTATTCCACCGAATACCGAATGTGTGTTTTTTTGCAATATTCGGCCGAATATATTTGGTTACCGAATATTCGGTGCATCCCTACTGATGGTCCCCTGACATCCCCTGATGACATTTTATACCCTAAAGGTTATAGGTCAGCTTCACTGTTGCATCATGATGTTTTGCACAAACACTTTTCTGGCTGTTATTCAACACCACAACTCACAGAAGAGGAGACATTTGGTGGTAATTTTAGTTTGTTCTCTCTCTGTACAGCACTGATGTTGAGTTGTAGAGCTCCAGGTGCCTACAGATGGTGACAATAAGTTTGTCTTCCATTTATGATTCTCAGAGACATCAGGAGAATCTTGGCGCTGATAGGCTTTTGCGGAAAAGCGTTAGGCTACTTTCTTGTTCAAAGTGAAAGGCCATGCCAAAGATTCTGCTTGTATTTGGTCTGAACACACCTTAAGACAGTGTAATGGACACATTTCCTTACTTGAAGCTGATGGAGAGTGTTTCTCCTCAGACTTCTTTCAGCAGCTAGAGCTAAATATAAGCTTGTCTGGAGGCTTATGTGTCTCAGAATTTGACAGATATTTGTCTTTCTTCATATCAGTAACTGAGATGACTGACTTACGAACAGTCCTCACAGCTCATTGTTCTTTACCAGCTGCACCTTTTCAGTTTTGTCACCGCCAGTGTCGCACATACCACCACAGCTTTTTTTTTTTTTTTCACCTGCACATACCACTGAGGCCTTACTGTTAAACCTGCTCTGCCTGCTTAATCTAAGCAGTGTTACCTATTTATCTACTTAGTCAGAGGAAAGTAAGAATGCTACTAAATGACTTTGTTGTTTTGATACAGGGATGGAGTGAACGAAGGCATTGAGTGGATGGTAAAGTGTGTGGTCAGAAACATTCACCGGCCACCCAGACAGAAGGACATCACGTAAGAAGTCACCAGAACTCCCTACACTGATTTTGGACTGTGAGTTTCTCCTTGAGGACATTCCATGTAAACCCTGGAGTTGGTAACTCTCCTCTCTCCTCGTGTTTGCTGTGACTTTCAACGGTTTGGATTTCTGCTTTTAGGAGTTCATTTCAGACAGAGTGTGACACTATTTTTATCACCAAGCATAATTTCAGATATGCTTTGAATGGACAGCATGTCTGTTTCACTTATTAGACTTTTGGAAGCGATGTTACGATTTCTTCTCCTTCATGTGTGAGGAGCAGTCCTGGTGTGTGGTGCTGGCTGGCATTGCTGTGACTGTGTCTGCATGGAGCTTCACTGACTGCCACCCTGCACTGTGATCACAGGGGCACAGAGGCATCACTTTGATACAGCAGTTCTCACAGGGAATGTACTAAACTCTAACAGGGTGGTTCTCTGTTTGTTCACAGTATCAGAGAAAGGAAACAAAACAATGTTTAGCTCACATTTTTAAAGTCCACCTGAAATGTGAATTTTTTTTTGTGTATTGAAATATCAGTCAACAGTAATACTACAGCTATGGTGCAGTGTACATCTTTTCAAGAGGACAGAACCTATTTAAAAAGTATTTGTGGAAACAGCATCTACACTTCACGCCGATGGGGGGGCGGATTCCTTGACAGTGGTTGAATGACAGCAGAGAGCGGGTGTTGCTAGGAGACAGCTTCCATGGTGCTCCACTTCATACTTTCTACAAGAATTAAAGGTAGAGTCAGTCATTCTAATCCAATACAGTTTTTTATCAAATTCAGTGAATATCTCCTCACAGTCGGTTAGCTGTCTGCTCTTTGTGTGCGCTGAAAAAAAATCCAGTGTTCATACACGGTCCTGGCTCTGTAAATGGGAAACAAACAAAGTGGCTTGGACTAAGCTACACAACACTATGCCAGCTATTATCCCTTTTTCAAGTAACATAAATAACAAAAGACATATCACTGGAGCACTGACAGGAGGGGTTTGTTCTGCTGTTGAGTTTAAATATCTGTGATCTTCTTCCAGAAGCACAGACTCCACCTTTAATACAATGCATTTTTTCCCCTTTTTCAACAAGTCCAAATAGTGATAGCTCGTTTGTCTGTCCCTTTACATCATGCAGCGTTTGGGAGGACCAAGCAGCAGCCTCAGGGGCGATAAATGAAGCCAAATGCGGAAGTGCCAAAAACTGCAGTTCCTCTAGTGGCCACTTGAGGCTGGCTCCAAAACAAAGTTAATTCCCATAGAGCCCCATGTTATTAAAAAGCCCAACATTATAGCAGACATAAACATGTTTACAGTCTGGTACAAAAAATTGTTTTAGTCTCTGTAGTTAAAATTTTAAAAGGATACACAAAATGTTGAGTTTGAAATGACTGTGTGATGCATCAAATTAACAGGGCAAATGGGAGCGGATTAAAAATGATAAAAATAGAAAAATACAGAGGGAGAAATAAAGGCCTGTGTCTAATGTAGTCTGGTTCAAATGAAGCTGGTACCCTGTGCAGTTGGGGTAAGTAAAATCCCCGCCACTATTTGTAAATTTTATTCCTTGATATCCTTCTCCATTATGAAGAAGTAACATTCTTTGCTAGCCTGATCCAAATGGGAGCTCCCAACAAGTTGCTAAAGTGCCGCTGTTTCATGCCATTATTTGTCCCTTTTTACTCTGTCATGATAACAACCAAGAGGAAATATTAAAACATCTGGGGTGTAGTTGTTGCCACACATTTCGCCCCGGCAGCAGACTGCTCTGTGTTCCTATTGGTTAAAGTGATGGCTGTGACAAGAAAAGTTGTGGAAGACAAAAGAAAATCAAACATGCTAGACTTTCTGTCAGGACATCGTGAGGTGTGTGTGAGTGACACAAGTTGCCATCTTTTATGACACAGTACACGAGATAAAACGATGGATTATCACGCACAACACTCATTGTCGTTCACAAACCGAACCGAGGTTGTACACCGGCCACGTTGGGCTAGAAATGGCTATAGATTGTGTTGTCTGAACACCAATGTTACCAAATGTTTGAATGTTATCCATAATTAATGGCATGATCATGTTGAGTGACAGGCTGTCTGCAGATAGTGTCCTTGGGTTCTCAGTCTGATCCACCCCTCGCTCCTCCACAGCTCCAGCCTCTCCTCCAAATATGGTCACATCTGACTCCAAGATGGCGATGGCTGAAATGTCGAACTAGAGGCTTTAAAATGTGTTGTTGCTTATGTCCATAATTTTATACAGTCTATGAGGAAGACCCATGTTACTCTTAAGCTTATATTTTACGTGGTAAATGGAGGCTACTTAGCTTCGCTTGCTGGCATTAGCACTGATTTACTCTAGAACTTACTGTAGTACTCTGTGTCGTTATTTCATCACTTGCTGAGTCATTGTCAAACTTCTGCACCTTCAGTGCTGTGTTTCTTCCTCATTCAACAAAGAGGGGAGATTAGCTATCATTAGCTGTTTCTCTTCCTCATGTGGTCATGGCAAATGGCCATACTTTCAAAATCACAGACTGTATGGAAAGTATGTCACCACTTTCTCCCACTGAAGCCAAAATATCTCAGATACAAGTGCTGCCATCTTGCACTGGTGATGCTGTTTTAGGCTGGAGTGTTGGCCTAAATGATCAGGGTTGGGGCTGCAGTATAGATGTCCCACCCACACACCTGCCCTACCAGATCACAAGTCAATCACAGCTGTCACTCATGATGTCACATATAACCCATTGAAACCAAACTTATCAGAAATCCAACACTTAAACATACATCTGATAAGAACAACCTAAAATGACAGAAACTTTGATATTTTAGTAACTTTTTCGTAATACGTAACAATAAATTCATGATAAACACATGAGAACAAATTCCTTCCTATTTTAAAGAGTTATTGACACTTCTCACAGCTTTTGCTTTAACAAGTTTTCCTGCAGCAGCTGTGTGGAGAGTTCAGATCCAAATAATGTCAGCTAAACCCATTTGGTGACTCCCAACTCTTACTGGAAGAATAACTTGTCTGTTAACGGTATTGTATAGTTATAGGTGGATTTTCTTCCATTAATTTGGTCATGGCACAGGGCAACTCATTGGAGCTCCATACAGAGTGATGCCGCAGCCCAAACAGCACCAGTCTGTACACGTGTGTGAATGGTACACAAAGAGTCACTGGCAACCCAACTGTTGTTTGTGAGGTTTCTTCATGTTCTCCATATACCATTGACTCCTGTAAAGCATTCATAGTTTGATCAACACACAGACATTTGTTTGGATTGACTTTGGAAATGTTGATGTTCAAAACTGGCAGAGACACTACAGCTGGGTAACTGGACACAATATCTGTAAAAACAAAATGCACAAAGTTTACTGAACACACTGAGAAATCTCTCTGACCTCTGCTGAGTCACTTTATACCAGCAGTTTCACTTGGGATATATGAAGTGGTAAAATAATCGGTCACATTAATTGTAGATGATGATAATAAATTTCTGATATCAAAGAAACAAAATGTGTCATGTTTCAATTTAACATGTAAAAAATATCCCACTGTTCTCACACTGGGCCTCACAACTTGATCTAGAACTGCATCTGTCAGGCTGTAACAGCTAATTATGTTATTATTGATTAGCAGTCTTTCCTTTTACACTAGTACATGAATTTACCTGGGATCGGTTCTGCTTATTTTCAGGTTCATACTTGTATTTTGGATTCCTACTAGAACACGTTTACATGCTGTGATGGTCAGAAAAACACTATTTTTCTCATACTTTCTGTGCTGGAACACCTGTATTCACATTCTCTGTGAAATGCTCTGTGAAGTGCCTGTCTCTTTATGCTCCCTCCCAAAGAAGCCCAGTCTGCTCTGATCCAATATTGGGGTCTGATCATTTCTGGGGTTCATCCCAATATCCCTCCTCGACTCCTCTATCCTTGATCACTTGACCCTTAAACTCATCAAGATTGGCCATCTTATAGGACGTCCTAATTCATTAAGGAGGAGTCGAGGAAAGAGGAGGCTCTCAGTGGAGAGGGAAGCAAAGATACACAAGTGCAGGCTTCACGGAAGTCTTTTACCGACAGACACACCGTATCACTTATCAGATATCGTTTATTGATTTGACAGTACAGCGCTGCAGCTGATCAGACTGATCTAAAACTGTTAGGAGCAGGGAGGAGGACTTTTAAGAGGCTCAAGAGTTTCTTAATCAGAGGAGAAAATGGTGGAAGCACAAAGAGGTCAGAGAAATACTCCCCCAACACTGAATGACAGTGAGTAAATGGAATTCCACAGATAAGATTGTGCAGGGATAATATTTTGGGCTAGTAAAAGGGACTGGGTGTTTAATTGAAGTTTTACAGTGCTCTACAGTGCTGTAACGGAAACACGTGAGGACCCCCCCACCCCCCACCCCCCGCAGCTAATCCCAGTGAACCCCCCCTTAGGAAAAAACAAAACAGGACTGAAATATAAGCTCCTATGTAATTGTTAAAAAAAAAAAAAAAAGTAGTTGTTGACTGAGTGGCCCCTTGGACTCCGAGGCACCCCTGCCTTGCGGGGGGTGCAGGGGTATACTTTACAGGCATGGTGCTCTACAAAATTTAAGGGGTTCTTCTCTCAATGCTACCCTTCCACCAAGTAACATGATTATCGAGCTACTAGTTTTCCTGTAATCCTGCTGATAAACAGCATTGAAAACACGACCTCCTAGGGGAGGTATTAAAACCACCGAAATTTTGCACTGGATTCTGTGAAAAGAAGCAGGATGACATAACATTTCATAATAATGAGCTGGATTTGGAATAACATTTAAAACCAGTTTCATGGTGTTGTGTGTGTTGTTGTTTTTTTAGGTAATTATTCCTATGAGTATTTCATAATATTCATTGATTTAATACTGAAGACTTTTTGTCTTCATAGCTACAATCCTTTTTCTAGTAAGTGAGAAACAAAACAAGTCCTCAACATGTGACAATTTTTGTTTTAGTTATTAGATTTGGAAGTGCATGGCCTTAGATATTATTGTTATAACAGAATTCCAATTAAAGCAGCTCTTACCTTTCTTGCATTTCACACAGCACTTAGAAAAAACTTGAACATCCACAACTCCCGCCTCCCTCCAAAGTCCCATCCCCCTCTTCCTGCAACTCCACCTCCCTCCAAAGGCCTACTCCTCCCTCCTCCATTATGTGTTCATTACGACTATGATACACGTAGGCGTTGGCAAGGTAACATTAGATACACGGAAGAGGAGAGCAAGTGTAACATGCCAAACACATCCCCAGAGTTTTAAAACTTTCCCGGGGTCACTCAGTATGTTTACATGCACAGTTTAATTCCACTTTTAATCGGAAGGAAAGGCCATTCCGATTAAAAGTGGTCATGTAAATGGTCATTCTGATTGAAAATTAAATCGGATTAAAGGGGGTGGTTTATTCCGTTTGTCATTCCGAATGAAAGAATTTTGTGTGCATGTATATACTCATTCCTCTTTAAGTTCATTCCGGTCTTTCTGCCCATGCTTGTTTCCTTGCCCTTCTGGCACGATGACGTATATAGCGCACATAGCAACAGGCTGCATAGCAACAGGCTGAGATAGAGCAGTCGGACTCGTTGCACTCACCGGTTTCCATTCTCCAAAGCACGGTCTTCTGTCTCCCTTCTTCGACCTTCTACCTCCCTTCTCCTCCTCAACAGACGAAGCATTAGCAGAACAAGGTTGTTGTCATACTGCTGCTTCAAGAATATAAGCAAAACACGCCCGAAAAAGGCACTAAGAACAGTGGCGTCAAGCATCTTGTTATCCGGAGTGAGGACTACAGTGTTTTCTTCCAGTAAATGTAAACATGTAACATCCGCCCCGCCCCCTATCCAATCAGAAACCTTCCCTGCCCCAAACCTTGCACAGAGCTGAATGAAGGCAATTGAACTGATCTCCCATGTAAACCCTCATTTAGAATGAATATTTCCCATGTAAACTACCTGGAAAGACTTTAATTCCGAATGATTTCATTCCGAATGAGAAGCCATCATGTAACCGTAGCCAGTGATGACTGATGAGTTTATAATGTAAATGTATAATGTAGCTATCTAATGTTAGCATGGTGACTGGCAACAAACAAGCAAGATAATACAGAGGCTTAGGCTACAGTAGGCTAACCGTTAGCAACTGGATGCTGTGTTGTCATGTATAACATTATAGCCTATGTTACATTAGTGGCAAACTAAAAATACCTGTCCAGCAGAAACTCTGCGACCATCTCATCCCTTTTAGCTCAGGATGAAGCTGCATCAGTCTTGGCCATCATTTTTAGTTTTGGTTCTTGCAGTATCGAGTTCTCTCTTAGTGTTAGCTTTTTCTGCAATATTCTTTCTTTTGCCAACTGATTTCCCTGTTGGAGCGGCTGGAGGTGGAAGTGGTGGTCCGCATTTGTCTGCTATTGTTACAGAGAAGAAAAGTTTATATCCACGAGCGTCCCTGTTACTAGGCTATTTGTTGTCTCACAGACTCACTCTTCCTGGTCGGGGGGGATGTTACGCGAGCGGTTACGTCAGTCGGAGGCCTCCAAGTGGGGAAGACAATCATTGCATTTGGTCCAAATGCAGTGATTGGTCAGAATTTTCTTAGAACCATATGAGAATGGTAGCCTATAATTATGAGTTTTTATTTCTGGTGTAATTCACTTATATTTTAGTGTGCCATCAGCTTATTAATAGCATTTTAACCTAAACAAAGAAAAGCGTAAAATTTCCAGAAAGGGAAGTGTTGCTTTAAGACATAACAAATAATATAACCAACTCTCATATTTTAACAACAGATATTATTTTTTGTGTTGGTTACAAAACAGCATTTTACTAAAAGAAACACAAAAATATGTTTACTACTTTCAGACTGCAGGTTTTCAGTGTTTTCTCTGCATATCTTACATCATTTTCCATCAGCAGTTCACCATCACATGCTGTAATAAACCCCAAAATATTGCACAGAGGTATAGCTACAGATCTGACCTATCATACTCTTCCTCTGTGGTTTGCTTCGAAACCCACCCTGTACTATTCCAGCCAGCAGTAATCAATGGTCCATTTGAATTGCTCATGTTTTTCAGTCACACACACACATGCACCTGTCCCAGAGTGGTGTTAAATCAATACAGTGTCTGGTGCTGTAATAAATGATTAATCAACATCATAACTTCCCTAATTCATCCAGTACGAATGGATCAACAAGAGAGAAAACAGCTCTTACACTGGATGGAGTCTTAAGATTATTTAAAGGGTGTTTTAAAATGTCCACTCATACTGTGGGAGTGGACAGTGTCATTGAAACACCCTAAACCACAAAATGTAATCTCAGCTTGTCTTCAGAATGACTGTGCATCATTCCAATCTATAACATTGATTCACTTACAAGAAGTGACCTATTCCTGAGTCATACCTCTTATGACCTTTGACCCCTGAGTCGCCAAGCAGACATAGCTTGTTCCAAAATGAGAGTGGTGCTGGTTTTCTCTTACTTTTGCCACACTAAAGGAGAGGATGAAGAGTTGGCTCGTTTTCTACTGGACAGGTAGGTGCTGATGGTTGGCTCTGTTGCTAACTGAAGTATCAGCTTTTCCATCTTTCATGTAACTGTTGATGATAATGTCAGAACTGATGATTTAATAGCTGATGAAGACCTCAAGAGACTTCAGTGGATTACACACAGCATGTAATGAAGGCTTGATCGAAGAGAATCAGAGTTGAGCAAACAGAGTGTGACACAGTGTATGTCGTCCAGAGATTCTGAGGGTGTCCCTGTCCAGTCCTTGCATTTAACCCAAGCAGTATTCTCTTACGAGTCACTCCACGCTCCCAATAAGGTTATTCATCTATGGTTTTGTGAAGTTTCTATTGCTTACTGACTTTAAAAAGCAATCATGCTCGCCTGGCTTGCTCTAAATCACCTAGACTGTCTCTTACAAAATGTACCTATCTAAAATGAGACTCGTGCTCGTTGAGCCTGGAGCACAGGGCAATCTCTCCTCCTCTTAACCTTGGGAGCTATGGCAACGGACCCAGCTAGGCACCCTTATCTGGGAAGCTGTGATACCTCCTCCACAACAAGGAGACCAAAGATGGAGTGCGTTCATTACAAAGGTCAAGTAGCCTGACCTCAAGGCGTCTTTTAGGCCTTCCACTGACCTGACTGTAACCTTAGACATAACTGTCACCCATGTCCTTTACTGACCAAGGTTTGAAGGCTGTAACACTACAAAATT
The DNA here is from genome assembly GCF_011397635.1 of Epinephelus fuscoguttatus. Lineage (NCBI taxonomy): Eukaryota > Metazoa > Chordata > Actinopteri > Perciformes > Serranidae > Epinephelus > Epinephelus fuscoguttatus. Next base: position 46,487,227 of record NC_064752.1, read on the forward strand.
CCTGCATAGTAACAAGCAGTTTAGGCAGGAGGGGCCAAGTTTGAATCTTGTCTTTACAAACAGTAATTGACCATTACTGCATGGTATAACTTTAAAATAAAGGTTCACTACCTTAAAGGTGCAGTTAGTGATTCTAATCTAATTCATTTTTTAAAATATCACTTCACAGTCTGCTAACAGATCATTCTGTATGTGAGCGAGAAAAAAACAATCTGGTGGTCAGAGGCTATAAATTGGGAAACAAAGTTCTCAGACTGAACCACACAACACTATTCCAGCCAGTCAGCATCATGGAGAATTTGTGCTCATGCACAGGGGGAAAACCGTGGATGTTAAAGAGTAAGCCAGTGGGAGCTAGAGGGATGGTAAATATGGCATATGCTGAGATGCTGAATCCCACAGCAAATATCAACAATCTTTCCCCAGAATCTCTGACTCCACCTTTAACTTCAGCAGTATGTTTCATTGTACTCCTTGACATGAGTGGCTTTAACGGTTGTCAACTTGTAAATGTGTAGTTTATTAGTGCCTTCAGAACTATTAACTTTACCTAACTCCAATATAAAACCATCTTTGGCAATAGCTAAGCATTAGCTTGCTAACTATGCTAATATTAGCCTTGACTTACCATTCTTTATGAAACTTCAAATGTCGAAACAAAGTTGGGAGTTGTTGTGTCTTCGTCTGTAATATTCGTCCGACATTTTTGCACACTGCAATTTGGTATTTGTTGATCACTGCATAGTTTTTGTACGTAAACAAAATTATATTTGGCATGATCTTTTCTAAATGGTGCTCAGTAGCATAACATTAGTCCTTTATGGTACTGTCCTGCAGCTTGATTGGATGCTGCTGGATTGGTTCGAGAACAAAGTGAATCTGGGGAATTAAGTGTCGACTTGCTGGGAATAAAAAGCTTTATGTATTATAACAAGTATTTTTAAGTCAACAGGCTCAAGTCCAAGTGGTCATTGGTGATAAAATCCAAGTCATCTGACTAAAGTCCATACCTATAACTACAACTTCCGGGTCTGTCACGTGATCCCAGGGAGCCCAAATTACGTTTTCTCATGGATTTACATTGTAAAAAAAAAAAAAAAAACATGCACAGATAGACCCCAGGGGGTGCTCAAGCACTTGTCCTTTTGCCCTCTGACTAGATAAGTGCCCTTTTTGCAAGACTTTTTTTTTTCATTTATTTTAATGATTTTATATTAAAGTTTTTAAATTTACGTAGACTGCTGGTTCATTTCATTATATATATATTTATCTGTTATATATTTGATTTATTCACTGAACACCATTTTTTCAATTTTGTGTAAAGATTGTGAAGGTTGTTTTATAGACCACTAAACTGTGCACAATGTGTCATTGTTGTGTTGTTGCCTGTTACAAATAAATGATAAAAATAGAAGATGAATGTGTAGCAGCTGCTAGGTGTATAAAGTATAGATATAGACACCTTATACCTAAGTTAGACAGACATTCCCCTGCTCATTACTGTGCACAAATGTACTGTATGTAGCACTGTATCCACTTTTCCTTTTATATCATGGTCAGTATCAAATAAAATAAGGGCTGATTGTTCACATACACTTGTGCACTGCACCATGCAGGGCACAGACACATGCCCAGCCCATGTTCTCTCTCTCTCTCTCTCTCTCTCCCTCTATCCTCCTCCTCCTCCTCCTTCTTGATCGTCCCTCTCTGAATGCTTCACATTCTCTCCTCTCCTCCATTCAGCAGCATCCTCCAGCTCTCTCCTCTTCCTCCACTGTCAGCAACAATGACCAGCATAGTATCAGGTAAGATGCTACGTTCCAAACCAGATCGTTTCTTCATTGAAGCTGTGTGGATATTATCTGTGTGTGTGTGTGTGTGTGTGTGTGGGGCAGGGGGAGGGGAGGGCTGTGTTGTTTTAAGTCTATTTGATAATGCGGAGGGTGGAGTGTGTCGGTGTAATTGTCATGGAAACTGGGGTTTTCTTCTTTCATTGTACTGGGGCTCAGGAGACCCTCCCATAGTCCCATACGGACATTTAGCCACAACTAGATTCTTCCAGAAACAGCAGGTACTGATCTTTCATTTGCAATAATGTGTACCCACAGCTGACTAACCACCAACTCCCGATGCAGATCCAAAACACTAAACACAGATTAACTGTGAGACTGGGAATGCACCAAGCATTTTATGTCAGTACCATTCTGCTAACTTTATATTGCAAGTCAGGGAGGGCACAATGACTCCTGATATAAATCTCACAGTATTATCTCAATATTGATGAATTAAGATATTCTGGAAAGATGTTTAACGTTCAGATGTTTAATATTTTTGTTGAATTTAAATATAATCATCAGCGTCATTGTCGTCATCATCTTAATCTTGTGCAATTACATTGAGCCCTCGGTCCAGCAGCACACAAATTTATTTGGATAAATACAACACCAAAAAAAGTGGAGACATATTTTTGCCTCGATGTACCGTAGCACTTCACGCAAAACACTATGACAACTTAAAACCAGATTTAAAAGGGATAATCAGGATTTTAAGTGGGGTTGTATGGCAGCAGCAAAACAGTCCGTATCAGTTTGAGTGTACGTCAAATTTAGAATATATTATTTGCTTTACCTTGCCATCAGACAACAATTTTTGACAGGGAAATGAGACTGTGATATTGCTCTCTTCAGAGCCAGACTCCATTGAGAAAAAACAGTGAGTTACCATCACTGAACACAGGAGCTGCTGGTCTACCGCTACCTCAATCCCTGAGTCTGGTGGCTTTAACAAGAGCACAGATGAGGCACTGAAGCCGTTAACAGCTGTAGGAATGGGCTGTCTGATAGGAACAGTAATGGGGTAAAAATACTCTCAATATAGCATACATTTAAACTGATATTGACTTTGTTTTTAGACTAAAATATGATTTGCTGATGCTCTCCTCCACAACAATACATTGCTTAGCTCCTGTGTAGGCACATCTCCAAACTGGGGGCATGTGTAATACTCTGAATATGGATAACCTGAGTACTCCATACAAAATCGCTTAAAAAAAAACAAACAAATCTGAACTATTCCTTTAACACATTTGCATTTAAATGCATACTGCATTAAAGTACATTTTTTATTTATATACGAGGCAGTATCCAAAGACTATATGGAGGTAATCAATCAATTCAAAAGCCATCAACTCAAGAAGAGCAAATTATCTTCTGTGATGGTACAAATCATTGAGTGATTTCACAAGACTTGGTAAATAATTGCTTTCTAAGTCCTATCTTGGCCCCTGACAATTGTAGTTCTTTCTTGAACAGAGACAACCTATGCCCTTGTCATTATTGAGTCAAGCCCTTATTCTTTTGTAATGGTTCCAGTAATCGAATGTGTCATCATATATGTCTGTGGGGACTATTCCAAGGGTTGAAACAATAAAACAAGACTCTGTGAGGTTGATCTGTGGCATGGTGGTGCTTTAAGCTCAATGCTAACAGCAACACTGAAACATGTTCACAATCACAGCACTAACATGCTGATATTAAACAGGTGTAATGTTTACCATGTTCTCCTTCTTAGTTTCATGTGTAAACATGCTAACATTTGCCAATTAGCTTTAACATGGAGCTGAAGCTGTGAGGTTTGTGTGTCATCAAATTTGCATGCATTTGATCAAATAGTGAAGTACTAAAGACTCTGAAGTTTTTACCTACAGAGGTATTCAGTGAGTCAGAGGATAACTAAAGTAATTGTCTAGGAACTCTGAATGTCTGTACATATTTTACAGTAATCTATCTGGTAATTGTTGACAATTTTCATTGGATTATAAACCTTAGATTAAATACAATACCAGACTTTTTTTTCAACTTAGTTTTGTTGGAAAAAAGTGTATTTTTATAGTTAAAAGAATACTTCACCCACAAAATGACCGTTTGTTTATATGTATATGAATTATTCACTGCATGTTACCTTGAATTTGTGAAGAAAACTTTTTTATTTCTCGTAATCCTTCACTGTGAACAGAGATCCAATAAAGGCAACATTCTTGATCAATTGCAGTTAACAGGGTCTGCATTTGACAACGGCAAAACCATATCCAAAACATCCATTTACAAACTGTCACACAACAGGTGCAGTATAATCCAAGTCTCGTTTATCCATTCATATGCTCAGTACTTTCCAAACACACACATTTTTGCACTTCATTGTAAAATGCACAGCTGAGTAGCATGTGATTGAACACACATCCCGTAGACCGGTGGTCACCAGCCTTTTTAAATCCAAGGTCCCTGACCTCGGCCTTGATGAAAGGCAAGTGTTGATAGAAAAAGACAGCTAACACTGTACTTCCTACTTGAGGCCTTTTATTTGCCTGTATTTGAATTACATGCACTTTGCTGCAACATTCAAATTGATGCAACCAAGAAAAGACATTAGATTAATAGAGATTAATTGGCATATCAAACAGCTGTCTTGCTTAAAGTATTGTACAAAATAACATTCACTTGAGAGTCATGTAGTTTCATAACACAAAAATAAAGGCATGAAGAATGAATGCGGAAATTATTTTGTTCATACCAGCCAACAACAAATTGACATTCTTCACATTTTGACACTTGGGGCTCTAGTTTCGCAGACCGGGCGAGGCGGGGGCACAGCGCACCTGCGCTTCGCCAGCTGGGTGTGGCCAGGTGAATTTTGCAAGTTTTGCAAGTCACGCCAATCAAATGAGCCCCTCTCTTCGCCCTTAAATGCGCCGCGCAAAGGCGTAATGAGAGTTTACTCAATTCACCTTGGCAGAAGAGAACAAACTGATGTTTTGGTCCGGGAGGTCTGCTCGCAGTGTCCAAATATACGGAACTGCGAGCAGACCTCCACGGGCTGATGATGCAAAGGTAGCCTGGGAGGAGGTCACCACAATTGTAAATCAGTGATGCATTTCTATTGTGCGCGCGCTCTCTCTTACTCTCTCGCAGTCTCACTCTGTTTCTTTTCTTTTGACTTTCCTAAGATGACAGATGCTGAATATATACTCCCCATCTGATGCTGTGGCTGTTTGTGGTTGGCTGAGAGGGATGTGAACTCATTAGTTTGCAGCTGTGTTAATCAAATCAGGTTCGGTTTCCATTACGTGTGCCAAATTGTGCCAATCCACTTTGATCTGACATCAGATGTGACGGGACAGTCGATATAGAGATACATTTATGTGCTGATTGCAGATAGCTGCATTGAATAGTGGTTTTGTGGCTATTTATTGCATTGTTAATGTGCCTGACATTCTGGAAACCTGCCTGTGAGGTTTTGGTGACGTGTGCGCACTGTCCGCCAGTCAGCCAAACTTCGGCTTACACCGGCTGCGCTCCCCCTGCACTGACAGTAGACGTGGTTTCAGCTGGCGAGCTTTTAGCGCACCTTCGACGAAGCCTTTTGGCACGAAACTGTCACTGCGCCAAGCTGGATCTGTCGACACCTCCCCCTGCTGCGCCGCCACACCCATCTCAGTGCACCTCAGTCTGCCAAACTACCAAACTGAGGTTGCGCTGCTCGAAACTAGCTCTGCACGGGGTTCGCCACCCTGCGCCACACAGGGAAACTATAGCCCTCTGACTTATTATTATTCATACTTATCATTGACAAACATTGTTTATAAAGTGGAACTGTAATGTTTGCTTTCTCAGTCAGTGCTAAGCACAGTCACCTTATGCAGCATCACTTCTAGGTTTTATATGTAGCCTATCACCCTTCATTTTGACACTTGACTGACTTATTCTTACTTATTGTCATTTACAAATATAAGCATTTTATAAAGTAGATCTGTAATACAGGCTATTTTGTCTCAGTGCTACATGCAGTCATCTTATGCAGCATCACTTTTCACATCAGAAGGCAGTCATGTTACTCACTCAAGTCAATGTGATGGCTGTGACTGGATACTGTCTGTGAGTGCTTTGTAGTTTGGCTCATAGCTACAGACAGCCAGTCTGAGACAGTCTGTGAGGTGTCTGTCAGTAAGGCTGCTCCTGTACTTTGATTTTATTATTTTCATCTGTGAAAATGCCATTTCACATAGGTACGTGGATCCAAACTAGGCACTCACTCTTAGTGCACATGCAGTGAGGTGAGGAAACTTCTCTCTGCTGACAAGTCCCCAAAAGTCACTGTCCCTGGATCTGGCTTTCAGCTCGATGTCATTTTGTAAATCAACCATCTCTATGTCAACTCCACTTGGCAAAGTAAATACTTTCTGGAATTTGGCTGCTACCTGCTCTATATCAATGGGCACCAACGGGTTTGAGACAAATGCAGCAATATCTTCCATGACGTCTAAAGGTGCGGACACACCAAACTGATATCAAAGAACTAGCAGCAACGAAAGCCAACTGTTGTGTCGTCTACGTCACCTCACGTCGCCCTGTGTCAGTTGCATCTGAACACACTACATGGACTACATCCGATGGCCAAGTGGCACATACGTTCTGCGCCTGGTGAGAGAGAGAGAGAGAGAGAGAGAGAGAGAGAGAGAGAGCGAAGTGAGAAAGTGGGACATCCTGTTAGCTGAGGGGTTTCTTATCTGTGCAGCCGAGCACCGCAGCACCTCCACGGACTATTACATCCAGACGGTCCTGGTTTTTCCTCCGCAGGCTCCACTTCACTCAGCTGCCCGATAAACCTGCTGCTTCTTCCCACTTTAACCTGAATAACAAACCAGGGCTTGGTGCTATGGTTGGATCCAAACGGAGAGCCGGGGCTAGCTGGGAGGCTAGCAGAGGCTAACTGGCTGTTCTTCCCTCCGGTCATGCTGCGGCAACGCTCCACTAGCCGTTCCCAGCTAGCCCATGTTTGTTATTCAGGTTAAAGTGGGAAGAAGCAGCGGATCTGTCAGGCAGCTGAGTGAAGTGGAGCCTGAGAAGGAAGCACTGGTTACCCCTGGTTTCACTACAGGCAGATTCACTCGCTACAGGGGCGAGGGAATAAAACCTGAACAGCCAATCAGAGTGATCTCTGCCACCGACAAGCTCTGCCGCTGATTCAACATGCTCAATTGGCCGAAAAGCCGCCGACGCCGAAGTGCTGACAGTGCGGGACACACCACGAAAACTAGGGCGACAGACGCTCACCGACGGCCCGTCTTTGGTCAACGGCCGACTGTCGGCTTGGTGTGTCAGAGCCTTAACTCACCAAAACGCCAATTAAACTCCATTGTCAGTTTGTCCAGGTGAGAGCAGTACTGCTCAGGGCGAAAAGCATCCTTGTCTTTCAAGGCCTGTGCCATCTTCTCGAGGTTGGGAAAGTGTGTCAGCCTCCCGTTCTTGAGATGTGTTGTCCAAACACCGAGCTTGGCCTTGAACGCATTCGCTGCACTTATCATGTGGGGCAGGACTTGGTCTGTTCCCTGCAGCTCGTTGTTGAGTACATTCAGTTTTGCGGTTATGTCTGTGAGAAACCCCAGGTCCAGTATGCATCCTCTGACAGTACGCCTCGTTCCTTGTTGACAGGAAAGTCTTGATCTCGGGCAGCAAGTCCACAATTCGCTGCAGCACTTTGCTGCAACTCAACCACCGCACATCAGCATGGAGAAGTAGGTCTCCATAAGCAGCATCAAGCTCATCCAGGAGCGCCTTGAATAAGCGGTGCTGAAGCGCTTTCGCTCAAATCGAGTTGACTAGTTTCACCACCAGCGTCATAACATGAGAAAAGTTCAAGACCTTCCCAGCCAAGGCCTGCTGGTGGATCACACAGTGATAATTTATGAAGTAGGGAAAATTGGGGTCATTACGGCAGTCCTATAAATCCATTGCGCACACCACGCATTGCTGGGGCCCCATCAGTAGTAATTGCAACCAGTTTATGAATGGGTATGTCATTATCACAGACATATTTTTTTAACTCATTGTAGATATCCTCACCTCTCGTTTTCTCCTTTAAGTGCAAAAGAGTGAGAAAGTCCTCCTTTGTTGTAGAATCTGGGAAAACCATTTTGACAAATACAACAAGCTGCGTTGTGTCCATTATATCCAGGGATTCATCGAACTGTAGTGAGAAATATTCACAGTTTGTCAAGTCCTTTAACACTTGTCTGTCCATGTCCTCTGAGAGTGACTTGATCCTCCTCATTACTGTTGCATGTGCCGATACATGCTCTAAGCGTTGCACCAATCACAACAGACTGAGCGAGATGACCAATCAGAGCAGACTGCTGGGGAGGCGGGACATAAGCCCAAACAGACACCTCAGACAGAGGAGCTGCAGCAACGAGCAGTGCAAGACAAATAATGTGTGTTTTGAACATTAGAGCACATAAATCTATTTCACTAGACCCTGATATAAAATATTTATATCAATATGACCATGAAAATAGTATAATAGGTCTCCTTTAAGTAACTAATATACAAATGTCTCTGATTCTACGCCGACTGAGGTCAAAGACAAACTTGACCCCTGCAGTTTGCATACAAACAACACATTGGAGTGAACGATGCTGTCCTCTACATGCTTCACCGTGCCCTAGCTCATCTGGAGGAACCTGGCACTTATGTGAGAATCATGTTCGTGTGAATACCTATGGGGTGGACATCGAGGTGGTGCCAAGCTTTAAGTATCTAGGTGTACACCTGGATAATAAGTTTGACTGGTCCCTAAACACAGACGCTCTCAACAAAAAGGGGCAGAGCTGCCTCTTTTTCTTGAGGAAGCTCAGATCTCGCGACATCTGTAGTAAGATGCTGCAGATGTTTTATCAGTCTGTGGTGGCAAGTGTGTTGTTTTATACTGCAGTCTGCTGGGGAGGAAGCATCAGACACAAAGATGCAAGGCGGCTGGACAAACTAGTCAGAAGAGCTGGCTCTGTGATTGGAGTCAGGTTGGACACACTGGAGGAGGTGGTGGAGAGATGCACACTGAAGATGTTCGAGGCCATCATGAACAACCCAGATCATCCACTCCACAACACCTTGATGGACCAAAAAAACTGTGGTGGACGGCTTCTCTCTCTTCGATGCAGGACAGAGAGATACAGAAGATCCTATATACCAACAGCCATCAGGCTTTATAATTCTTTGACATATAATAGATGAGCTGACAGATAATTGAATTTCCCCTTGGGGATGAATAAAGTTACTCTTATTCTTATTCTTAAATGTGGGTCATTTTGCTGGTGAAAGTATTCTTTCTCTGAAACTGAACATAAACCTAAGATACAATAATAAAGCATGGTGCATTATATATAGCACATTTCATACACAAAGGAAAGTCAGAGAGCTCCAAATAATGCATTAAACACATAAAATAAGGATACAGGATAGGAGGACAAGTTGGTTCATGATGAGTATAAGGTTCAGTCTAAGGCAGTGCAGAACATCAAAGTGTTCAACCTGATTTTAAAGGTGATTAAAGTCAGAGGCATTCTAATATCTGTTGGAATTTTTGTTATAGCTCTGTGGTGCACAGTAACTAAATGTATGATAGAGATATTACCTTACAACACCACAAAGTCCCAGGTCTCTATTATTATTATTACAATGGAAACTAAAAAAGATCTGTTATGATGCATTCCCATTTTTTTGGTATACTAGCTTTTTTATATGCGACATACAATATTTAAGTATTTGATATGATTGATTTGATTGATTAAATGTAAATGCAGGA